>NC_084715.1:20958012-21577819 GCF_033807575.1 Cydia pomonella | reverse complement strand
TTTTGGAAAGTCTCTTTGGTACGTTGTTAATTACGAGCGTTTTACGACTACTGTAAGCAAGACTTCAGAAAATAGTGGGTATAGTAAAGAATATTGTTTTACCGTTATAAATAAATAATCGGCCTCTGGGACAATTGCATCGCTAGGGCGCTACATATCGAAGTACAAATTGCACAGAAGCATTTAGTTTGCGATATCATTCACAGAGAATTTGCTAGATCTGGACGCACTGCTTCGGAAACATTCTCTAGACTTTGCCATCCAACTTTGTTATTTGCCGTGGTTGTCTGAATTTTTAGTAAATATAATATATAATTTAGTAGGTTACATAATTATATTAATTTCACGGTCACGTATTTGTAGTTACTCGCGCGACTTTCACTTCGAAACCTATAGTTCTCCATTTTCAAGCACTAACGGTGCATGAGTAACGGTCACGATAGCCGCGCACCACATATACAGTTTAGTATGTTTGATTGAGACTTCATTTGTTGCAGATGAGATGTGGAGTTCAGTGGACGGCAGCGGGAGCGCCGGCGCCGCGCCGTGCGCGCGCGGCAAGCACTCTGCCACATTGCTCGGAGGTTACGTTTACGTGCTCGGTGGAAGAGGGGGAGGAGGTTCTGTACCACTGCGAGACTTCTGGAGATACTGCTTAGGTGAGTGCGCTTATGAACTAGGAATTAGGGAGGCGTTCTACCTTTGGTGGGAGGAATGTTTGAGTGCTTGGAATCTATGGTCATAAGGAGTTAGGTAAGTACTTTGTTACATTGCTCGGAGGCTACGTTTTCGTGCTGGTAGACAGAGAAGGTGGGCGCTTAGTGTTGTTGAGCGACTTCTGAAGATACTGCTTAGATAAATGCGCTCTTAAACCCTTAGGGGAGGCCTTCTGCCTTTGGTGGGAGGAATGTTTGCGTGCTTGAAATCTATGGGCAACTAGTAAGTCAAGCACTCTGCGACTCTCTGGCTGCGAGGCTACGTTTACGTTCTGAGGGGTAAAGAAGGGGGGGTTTCGTGCCATTGAGGGTTTTTTTTTATTTTGATTATATAGTACAAACGGCCAATACATTAATCTCACTAAAGGAAACACTGGGAATAAAATTTTCATCACACTTGCTCGACGATACGGTTCGTAAATCCTTCGAAATTCGTCTTGCCGAAATTAGGCAGTAGTTTTTTTTCTCACAAGTGTGATGAAGAAAATTGTGTGTGGCACGGACGGTACAAAGGATTACGAAGTCGTATCGCCTCCGGCTTCGGGCTTCAACTCACACTCGTTCGTCAATTCTTGTTTACCGCCCTCAATATACAATGTATGTACTAACTATTACATGCAAGGATAAAGTAAAAGGTTCTAAACGATTCGGGATATTGAGGTAGTACTATTAGTTATTCTGTGACTTAGGTTAAGATGAAAGGCATTCACTAGGGTTATTGTACTGGAAATCTATAAGTAAATTCAGTAACCGCCTATATTTTCCTACAAAATAACAAGCAGCACTTAGGCTCAGGTCGTGCGAGTCGATCGAGTTTAACGAGGCTCGAGTCGACGAGAGCCGACTGTGCCGAGCGCTCCGCTGGCTCGTTAACGTCCATGTTCGGACGTAACCTACCCCAATTCTATATTTTCGCATAAAAGCAGAGCCAACTTTGCACCGTGTTAGATAGCACAGAGTGTGGAAGTGTTACTTTAAACGTAATGATTTTATGGAATTTGCTTAGACGTAGTTAGCTTAGACGGACTCTAACTATAAAATCCAGCAGATGTATGATGGTCGCGGTTGTACCATATGCCATCGAGGCCATCACGTTCGAACAAACGACACAATAGACGATTAAAGCTTACATTCATGCAGGATTCGACTGCCAACAAAGCTCGTTTGTGATTTGGCAGAAGTACCTTTTTTTTATACCACGACGGTGGCAAGCAAGCATACGGCCCGCCTGATGGTAAGCAGTCACCGTAGCCTATGAACGCCTGCAACTCCAAAGGTGTTACATGCGCGTTGTCGACCCTTTAAAAATCTGTACACTCCTTTTTTGAAGAACCTCATACTGTAGACCCTCGGGAAAACCTCGGCAGGTAGCTCATTCCACAACCGGAGCGTGCGCGGGAGGAAGTTCCTCTTAAACCGCACAGTGCGTGACCATATAGGTTCTAGGGTGTGAGGATGCCGACGGCGGGCGGTGCGGTGATAGAAAGTAGCCGTGGGCATCATGTCAAACAATTCTTCAGAGCACAGCCCAGCTTAGCCCAGCACAGCCTTTATGTAAGCTAAAGCTTTCCTGAATAGATATTTAGCGACTAGTGCACTACTATAGTAGCGTTGCATAATACATATTACAATAAAAACCCGCTTCCATCTCAGGCTTAGTGTTTTCATACACAAGGAATTTCATACAGGCTTAGTGTTTTCATACACACTTAGACCTGTACAGCAATCTTCTTTTGTTTTTAAACGTCAAGTTGTGACACAACGTCTTGGCATTCAACCATCAAATACGTAGTAGTAGATTCCTAATTTGTTTTTAGCTGTGTATACCTAGTGTGTAGTTTCAGAAAAACACTTAAGTATACAAATCTCGACAAAAAACGGGATTGCAGGCCGCGTATACCTCTCCTGTGTCTATATCTACTTGGCCTATAATCCTTCATTTCCCGGCCTCTATATGTACTATTTTTTTACAAGTACTAGCCTATTATGGTGTCCCACTACTGGGCAAAGGCCTCTCCTCCTCCAAAGGATAAAAGTGATTAGGTAAGTACCTACCTTCTTACCTTACGTACAACTTACGAAGACATCGTGAGTAATCTCTATTAAGTATGCCGTGTATTTATTAAATTCCGTTAACTCCGGGGCATGGATAAGCACGTTTAAAGAAATTAAATGGCATAGTTAATTAAAAAAAAAACTTTTATAAATGTATGTTGCATATAGCATTTTTGTAACATGGGCATTACAATTCATTCAACCATCATTCAACCAGACAATTGAAAACTATGACATAGCAATGTCATTTCGAACATCAATCGTCCAAGATAGTATTTACGTTTAGTAGCAAATGTACACACTCGTACTAAACACTAATCAATATGTAAACAGGCCCTAAGGGAAGTGTATACGCTCGTGAGGGCCTTATAAGATAAAAATAAATTATTGATTATCTCCTAAATGGAATGAATTAGAATACCGATGTCTTTGAAGCTCAAGAATATACCCTTAAAATTAACGGAAAAAAAAAACACGGTGTATAAGGCCTTACTTTTTCCTCTGAGTTGGGAGGACAGGTCAGGAGGATGGCAGTCGCTTTCTTAAAAACTAGTACCTATGCCAATTTTTGGGATTACATGTCAAGCGGACCCCAGGCTCCCATGAACCGTGGCTAAAAGTCAGGACAACGCCAAGAAGATGTCGATGTTGATACTAACTTCCTTGATGCGATGGTTTTATATCACTCTAAGTAATATTTGTTGGTTTAAAACGTTTCTATTGTCTATTTCTTACCTACATAAGATTTTCCTCAACGGGCATTCAGACTTTCTGGGGTATAATTTTGTTATTAGTTACCTATGTCTGAGCCTCGTGAACAAATTCTCTAAAGGTTTCCATTTTCGCAATTTTTTGTACCAATTGTTTTCCCATCAATCGACCGACTGAACCCGTTTAGCTAAAGAGCCCTAGACGATCGAAAGCCATTCATCCTTTCGCTCTGTGAAGTAAAAACGCAGATACCTATCTAACCCTAGATGGAGCACATAATATTACTTGCTATCATCACACAAAAAAAAATAGGACTATCTTACACAAATTGACTAAGCCCCACATTAAGTGTTGTTTGTGACAATGACAACGATGCCTATACATGAAGGTAATATGAAGAACAAATATACGAGCTGATCACACAAATAAATAATGCCTTTACCGGAATTAGAACCAACCACCAGACCACAGACCATCAACTTTATAGGCAGAGTTAGGTACTATACCGACTAAGGACTAGCCCAGGCCAGCGGTCATCCACACATTGGCATACAAAAGCAAGGCCCCTCATTCATTTGCCTTCATTATCACGACCATTATTTATATCACGTTGTGATCTTATTTTATTAAAAACTACTTCATAATGCGGTATCTGTGTAGTGTGTGAGCCTAATCAGGTCGAGAGCGGCTGCCGAGCGCTCGAATCAGCAGCTTTTCTGACAGCTCGGCAGAATTAATCGGTGGTTTCCATCTAGAAACGTGTCTCCTTGAAATACTTGACTCAGTTTAGCTTTGCGCTGTCTATTTGTATGTCTATTGTAGAGAGTTTCAGTAGATTACATAATGAGGCTATTTAAGTAGTAAGTATTTAACTGAACTTGCAACATAGCTAAACGGAGACTTGAAATCTGATCATCATCATCTTCCTCACGTTGTGCCGACAGTTTGCCACGGCTCATGGGGGTCCGCTTGGCAACTAAACCCAAGAATTGGCGTAGGCACTAGTTTTTTTCGAAAGCGACTGCCATCTGACCTTCCAACCCAGAGGTTAAAACTAGGCCTTATTTGGATTAGGTAGTCGGGTTTTCTCACGATCTTTTCCTTCACCAAAAAGCGACTAGTAAACATCAAACGATATTTCGTACATAATTTCCGAAAAACTCGTTGGTATGTACAAGCCGGGGTTTGAACCCGCGAAATCAGCTTTTTCGTACACGCCTCCTAGCGCGCACGTGTGAATTCCCAAGTTTTGCTTGATAATCCAAGTAAAATGGACAAGCCCAACGTTCTCGCCCGCGTCGTTAAGGTGCTGGGTCGCACCGGGTCCCAGGGACAGTGTACCCAAGTCAAGGTCGAGTTCATCGGAAAGACCAGCCGTCAGATCATCCGGAACGTGAAGGGCCCGGTCCGCGATGGCGACATCCTCACGCTGCTCGAGTCTGAGCGTGAAGCCAGGAGGCTGAGATAAACGGTCTTGTGCCGCTTCTAGGTTAAGTTCCATATAACCAATGTTTACACTATGTTACTCTACATAATATGAAGCCGTCAAAGATGAACATCTCAAGAGCTCGCAATACATCCCGAGTGCAAGTCGTACGCTCTTACCGCTAGGCCACCAGTCTGATATTGCTTTGATATTCCATATGAGTCCTCCTGAAAAAGAGCTTAGAAATCCGTGGAAATGTATAAGGCTGAACAGGAATCGCTTTACGAATATTAAAAACAATTTCTGTATCTGATAAATTGGGAAGTGGGATAAATAAAGACAACACACGAGTCAGCGGAGGCTCATCCTAACGACGCCATTAGTGACGGCGACTGAACCGAGATGAGTCGGCTTTGGAATTATATTATTGCTTGAGAATTACGAGTCGTAGAACTCGTAGATATTCAATTATATAGTTGGGTTGTGTCTATATCTGTAGATCGTGTCATTCAAGAAGACGCGAGCTTTGCCTCGTATTGTCGTGTTATTAAAGGTTAGATTCGACAAATCTGCGCGTCATCGTGGATGACACGCTATATATACGTTTTTATAAATGCCGTACATTGTTGCTATTGGTTATCTTAACGAATTCCTATTAATTGGCTTGAATAAATAAAGAAATAAATATTATAGGACATTATTACACAAATTGACCAAGTCCCACAGTAAGTAGTAATAGTAATAGTATATTGATTGTATGGCATAGCTGTAGTATACCTACCGATCTAGTTAAGTAGTGTATAAGTTATAAGTATGTAGGTTATAAATGGGTAGAACATAACATGGTAAAGAGCGCTTTATCCGCCAACAAACTGTCTTCAGTTTGGCGGAATATAATTATGTAAAAACCATTTAAGTTTTTTTGTGATAAATAAATTAAAAAAAAAAAGCTCAGCAAGGCTTGTGTTGAGGGTACTTAGATAAGATATTATAATAAATAAATCTTTATAAAAAATTAAATACATAGAAAACACCCACGACTCAGGAACAAATATTTATGCTCATCACACGAATAAATGCCCTTACCAGAATTCGAACCCGGGACCACCAGCTTCGTAGCCGGTCGTCAATATATACGTCATATTACACCTCGAAGACAAACGAATAACCTAAATATTTAAGGTCGAGGTCCTTAAGAGTCCTTATTCCTACAGACGAGCGTATTTTGTAAAATGCTTCCTTTTTCATTCAAGATTACGACGTAACTATTAGTATTTATTCAAAAACTGATAATACTTAAATAATCGTTTCCTAAACTAGGGGCTCCAACAGTTCAAATTTTCATTTTCTCTTTTAAACCTCTTTTTTAATGAGGTTTTTTGGGAGTCTTTTCCAAATTTTGCAGTGAGATGTGGCGTTTCGGTTCTCAATTTTGCTATAAACAAGAATCATTTGGTACATGAATGACTACAATTTGATTCAACATATCTCGTACGAGGGGCTGGAATGATTAACAATCGAAGATTCATTTGAAAAAACTGATAAAATACCTTCCGAGTTTTCTTCATTTTTTTGGCGAAAACAGGGTTTTATTATATTTTATTTCCGCAAATTGTACGCATATTTTGCTTTAATAATATTATAGCAAACTGTAACTTTATGTTAACCTATAAAAAAAAAATCGTAACTATGGGACCTACATTGCCGTAAATTTATATTTTTTTAAAACACGTATAAATCACGCAGCAGCGACGCCCCGCTCTCAGTCCGCGCGGAGCGCGCTTAGAGGACGGACCTGTGCTCGATTGTCAGGCATTCGTTGCGATCGTAATCAGCTACGGAGTTCCGAGAAGTGCTATATACTGCGATTAGAAAATCTTAATAAAAGTTCATTTTTTACAGTATGCCTAACAGACTCGCTTATTGATGGATTTTCAGTGTTACTTTTTTTTATACTACGTCGGTGGCAAACAAGCATACGGCCCGCATATGTACACCTGCAACTCCAGAGGAGTTACATGCGCGTTGCCGACCCTAACCCCCTCCCGCCCCTCGTTGAGCTCTGGCAACCTTACTCACCGGCAGGAACACAACACTATGAGTAAGGTCTAGTGTTATTTGGCTGCGATTTTCTGAAAAACGCATTTTCACTTGAAATTACGTTAGGGTTTGCATTATTATTTTTGACCCGGATGAAGTCCAAGTTCTCATGATGGAGTCAGGAGTTGGTCACCAGAACTCCTAATCTACTAATTATAATCCCATCGTGTTTGGGCTCAAAAGATTTGCCCTGACGAACACCATCGATCTAGATGAGGTCCAGGGTCTCATGATGGAGTCAGGAGTTGGTCACCAGAACTCCTAATCTACTCATCATAATCCATCGTGTTTGGGCTCAATAGAGTTGCCCTGACGAGCACCATCAATCTAGATGAGGTCCAGGGTCTCATGATGGAGTCAGGAGCTGGTCACCAGAACTCCTAATCTACTCATCATAACTCCATCGTGTTTGGGCTCAATAGAGTTGCCCTGACGAGCACCATCAATCTAGATGAGGTCCAGGGTCTCATGATGGAGTCAGGAGCTGGTCACCAGAACTCCTAATCTACTCATCATAACTCCATCGTGTTTGGGCTCAATAGATTTGCCCTGACACACACCATCGATCTAGATGAGGCCAGGGTCTCATGATGGAGTCAGGAGTTGGTCACCAGAACTCCTAATCTACTCATCATAACTCCATCGTGTTTGGGCTCAATAGATTTGCCCTGACGAACACCATCGATCTAGATGAGTCCAGGGTCTCATGATGGAGTCAGGAGTTGGTCACCAGAACTCCTAATCTACTCATCATAACCTCAACGTGTTTGGGCTCAATAGATTTGCCCTGACGAGCACCATCATCTAGATGAGTCCAGGGTCTCATGATGGAGTCAGGAGTTGGTCACCAACTCCTAATCTACTCATCATAATCCATCGTGTTTGGGCTCAATAGATTTGCCCTGACGAGCACCATCGATCTAGATGAGGTCCAGGGTCTCATGATGGAGTCAGGAGTTGGTCACCAGAACTCCTAATCTACTCATCATAACTCCATCGTGTTTGGGCTCAATAGAGTTTGCCCTGACGAGCACCATCAATCTAGATGAGGTCCAGGGTCTCATGATGGAGTCAGGAGTGGTCACCAGAACTCCTAATCTACTCATCATAACTCCATCGTGTTTGGGCTCAATAGATTTGCCCTGACGAGCACCATCAATCTAGATGAGGTCCAGGGTCTCATGATGGACTCAGGAGTTGGTCACCAGAACTCCTAATCTATTCATCATAACTCCATCGTGTTTGGGCTCAAAAGATTTGCCCTGACGAGTACCATCGATCTAGATTAAGTCGAGGGTCTCATGATGGACTCAGGAGTTGGTCACCAGAACTCCTAATCTATTCATCATAATGGTAATTTGATGGTGCTTGTCGGGTAAATCTATTGAGCCCAAACACGATGGAGTTATGATAAATAGATTTCGAGTTCTGGTGACCAATCCTGACTCCATCATGAGACCCTGGACTTCATCTAGATCGATGGTACTCGTCAGGGCAAATCTTTTGAGCCCAAACACGATGGAATTATAATGAGTAGATTAGGAGTTCTAGTGACCAACTCCTGACTCCATCATGAGACCCTGAAACATCATCTAGATTGTTGGTGCTCGTGAGGGCAAATCTATTGAGCCCAAACACGATGGAGTTATGATGAGTACATTAGAAATTATGGTGACCAAATCCTGACTCCATCATGAGATCCTGGACTTCGTCTAGATCGATGGTACTCGTCAGGGCAAATCTTTTGAAGCCCAAACACGATGGACATTATAATGAGTAGATTAGGAGTTCTGGTGACCAACTCATGACTCCACTCATGAGACCCTGGAGTTCATTTAGATCGATGGTACTCGTCAGGGCAAATCTATTGAGCCCAAATACGATGGAATTATAACGAGTAGATTAGGAGTTCTAGTGACCTACTCCTGACTCCATCATGAGACCCTGGACTTCATCTAGATTGATGGTGCTCATCAGGGTAAATCTATTGAGCCCAACTCGATGGAGTTATGATGAGTAGATTAGGAGTTCTGGGGAGTTCTGGTGACCAACTCCTGACTCCGTCATGAGACCCCTGGACCTCATCTAGATCGATGGTGTTTCGTCAGGGCAAATCTTTTGAGCCCAAGCACGATGGAATTATAATGAGTACATTAGGAGTTCTGGTGACCAACTCCTGACTCCATCATAAGAACCTGGATGGACTTCATTCGGGTCAAAAATAATAATACAAACCCTAACGTGATTTCCAAATAACACTGAAACTCTATAGCACTAATGTCGGTAAACGATTGGCATCTTGACTAGGCAGAATGGGTTGCGTAGCCACCATGCCAATCGATACGACAACGAAACACTATCTGCTCTCTCTCGTACTAATATGCACAAACGATTGGCATCTTGGCTGGGCCAGCATGGGTGCGTAGCCAACCATGCCAAACGTTTACGATACGACAAGGAAACACTATCTGTCTCTCTATCGCACTAATATGCGCAATCGATTGGCTTCTTGGCTAGGTATCATGGGTGCGTAGCACAACATGCCAATCGTCTACGATACGACAACGAAACACTACTCTCCTCTATCGCACTAATATACGCAAACGATTGGTATTTTGGCTAGGCACGAAGCAAGTGTGTGGCCAACATGCCAATCGTTTACGATACGACAACGAAACACTATCTGTCTCTCATCGCACTAATATACTTTATTTATACCTGCAGTCATTTACTAACTTCTTCATTTTCCATTGGTGTGAAAGAGACAGAATAAAAAGCAAGGGTTATAGTACACTCTGTAGTATGTCACTGTATAGTAGTAGTTGTACATAAAAAAAACTAACTGTGCATCTACAATAAAATAAAGGACGTGCCCATATGATATATCATATGACCACTAAAATTAATGTTGTCTTGAAATTATATTGAAAACTATCAAGATTATTCTAGTCCTGCATTGAAAACGCGCGTTCGCGTTGCCGGCGCTCGCGTACCGAGCGCCAACGCCATCTATCGAGCGTTATTTCGTGAAATCGGAGAAACGCTCCAAGGATTTAAGGGCTCTTGGGAACTAATCATGCACCTACCCCACAGGTTGAGAAAGACACATGTGTTATATATAGTATTAATTAGGTACTTATCAGGGTGAAGGTTACCTCAAATGCGTGCTAATAGTTACGAAGGTCAGGGTGTGGTCATAATTAGCACCTATTTTTGTAACTGCTTAACCTTGTAGAGTTCCTCAAAACACAACAATTAAGAATGTCTAATACCCTAGAATCATAGTACCTACCTATGGGTCTGATCTGAGGCGCCAACACTACAGTTTTCTACAGGTACATTCAAAGCACAGCGTAATCACCGGTTATCCGTCATTGGAAACGAAGTGTTGGAAGCTTCGGCCCGGCCTCGAACGGTTCTGATAGTCATCCTATAAAGAGAGGTGGGTGTACAAAAGTGTATGGAGAGATCCAAAACCATAAATAAAAATATCAGAAGTTACAAATTGTAACAGTTGTTCTGTTGTTACAGCCACGGGAGAATGGGAGCGACTGGCGTGCTGCGGCGAGCCACCTCCATCTTTACAAGAACACTCGTGTACCGCACACGGGAATAAGCTTTATGTTTTCGGTGGCGAGGCTGGTGCGCTCGGCGACACTCCACTTTGGGTGTATGACACAGAGGTAACTATTGAATAGAAAATGTACATTACCCCTTAACCCTTTAACGAGCAAGACTGAAAAAAATCCTCAATTAGGTAATCAAGCCTCATCGCCAATCTATAGTCCAAATAAATGTTATAGTATTTTTTGGGACCACTGCCCTATAAAGGGACCACCCCATAGGCGGCAAAGCAATATTAAAAATTTTCGAGCCGTGCGGCGCGCTGCCATGAGCCGGCCGGCTATGGCGGCTATCAAAGTTAAAAACCGGACAAGTGCGAGTCGGACTCGCCCACAGAGGGTTCTGTCCTTTTTTGTATTTGTTGTTATAGCGGCAACAGAAATACATCATCTGTGAAAAAGTCAACAGGACGGACGGACGGACGGACGGACAGCGGAAGTCTTAGTAATAGGGTTCCGTTTTACTTTGGTACGGAACCCTAAAAATGGCAGGCGCCGTATCGCGCACGTGCTGCTGTCGGAAAGTGGCTTGCTCCCGGCTTCTAGCCGCCTGAGGGGTATAGATAAAATTATCATAAACCTTGAGGTCTTGAGCTCAGAACAGTCCCTAAAAGGAATCCCACTTTGACATCCACACGCCCCGCTCTGTCCGCTTGCCGCCGCCAGGGCGCAGCACACTCTTCCTTGACCCATTGGTAAAATGCTAATGCCCCGAATGCTATACATAAAAGTAATAAATATTCGACTGCGCCGTAACAACTTTTCACATCTAGTTGCGGGTAGTAACGTAACCCACGTTGTACGAGTTTTTAAAGACGTTTCATGCACTCACAATCAATCTATTTCTTAATTTCAGCTCGGTTTCATGGCGCAAAGCTGCCCGGCCAACCGGCGCCCCCTGGACGCCGAGGCCCACGAGCTCGGGGCGGTGGGGCCGGGCCTAGGGGAAGACGTGGACATTCTGCTCATGCGCTGAAGGATTGTCTGCTGATCTTTGGTGGTTATAAGGATCTGAGGGGGTCTACTAATGAGCTGTGGGCTTTCCACTATGGTAAGTACAAACAGAAAACTACATAAAAATTAGGTAATAGGCATTTAATAGGCAACCGGCACCATCAGGCCGAAGCAAGAATTCTCATGGTAGTGGTGCCGGTTAGGATGACGTGGGCATTCTGAACATGTTCTGAAGGGTTGCCTGCTGGTTTTCGGCAGCTGTAAGGATATTGAGCCTGACACTATGGTGACTTGGTAAGCATATTATGGTTTACCTATTGTAGAGTTTGTGATTACATTCATTCGTCATTAGTCCCATTCGCCTTTTAGGCTAATCAAATTAGATCCATAGCGTTTTGAGGAATTAATTCCCAGCAAGCTGGAAATTGTTTTAATACCTTCATTTGGTCCTAAATGCATGTAATCCGAGTTTGCGCAATGCCAGGAGCTGCAATAACCCTTTTGCAATGTTATATATCAGAATCGAATCGTGGCACCAAGTGCGAACAGCCAACGCGGGTCCGGCACGGCACCGGCACGCCGCTGCACTCCACGACGCGCGTCTCTACGTTCACGGCGGACAAAGTGACCTTCGTGCCTGTGCTGATCTGTGGGCACTATGACACCAGTAAGAATTTTTACTTATTATTAATTATTCAAGAGAGCTGACTATCGATTTTTCGAGATAATTTATACATACCTACCCAGAATTAGATGGACCTTAGTTTATTCAGGAAGCTTTTTAAGAGCCCATGTTTCCCTTTCGCTTCGAAAAAAGCTTCGTATGGAAAGCAACAGTATCTAAAACAGTAAATTTTGGTATAAATGCGACAGACCTTGGCCAGTAGCAGTAAATATCATACTCCTAAAACTCATGAAATTCTATATAAATGATTTGTTCTATTAGTGTCTCGAGTATGGACAGCAGTGCGGGCCGCGCGCGGCTCGCGCGGCTGGCCGGGCGCGCGCGTCGGCCACGCGGGGCTGCGCGCCGGGGGCCATCTCTACATCTTTGGAGGAGAAGCTGATGGGCATGCTTGCAATGAGCTGTGGAGGTTCCACTTTGGTATGTACTATACGTTAAACACTACACAAAAACGACCCGACTTACTACGAGAAATTTAGCGGAGGAACTTATTAGGCCCATATACAAAACTTCCATAAATAAATCGTTGAGAAACCTGAGCTTTCTTATTTTTCAAATAATCTGCGTCAGCCCGGCAAATTTTCCCATCTTGTATTACATCACCAGTAGTTTTTCCAGAACAAAATTGATTCTGCCAGGATTCCGTTGAGAAAAGGTTGATTCCAGAATTGTGCCAAACCTCTTAGTAAGCACTTTAGCTATACGTAGAGGACATGAAAGCCACTGCTTTACGAATAAGTAACATTTTTCTCTCCTTGGCAAATAGCAGGCGAGCGTCAAGGTGAGGTTTTGGTATTTCCTAACTATCTAATTTGTCCTTTATCTTCCAGCGACGGAGACCTGGGAGCGCATCGTGCAGAGCGTGAACTGGCCGTCTCCCCGCGTGGACTGCTGCGCCCTCCTCGTGCCCGGCGCGCCGCGCCGCGTGCGCTCCGCCCCCGCCCCCGCCCTCGCACCCGCCGCACCCCGCCCCGACCCTCCTGCAAGTCTCCTTAAAGAACTTTCTAGATTATCCTCTATACACATGAGGCGAGCCGCCCGCTGCAGCTATTCCGCTCTAGGGCAAGATTCCACGGAAAGCTTAGCCAACTCCCAGCTATCGAAGTCACATTCCTCATACGTCATAGAGCGCTCGAGCGATGCCGGACCAAAAGAAGCTGACGAGGCCGAACGCTTCCGTTCTGATATCTCTCGGGAACCCATCTCGGTCCCAGATTTCGCTGATATGGTTCTCCCGACCCCAGTTTTATCCCCTATCGAGGCAGCTAAGCTAGTTTATCTGGACTCCGACGAAGAAGAGGATATGAAGCGAGAAATCGAGAGTATACGCAAGAAAGATGACGTTCAAATGCGACGACTCGATACACCAAAAGTCGTGGCGCTTCCTAAATCCGCCTCAGTCAGGTTTAGTAAAGATGTGACTACTACCGAAGAGGAGGAGGGTGAGCTGTCTACGTCAGACTACGCGAGCGCTGAACGCGTTAATAGACTATCAGGGGCATCGCTAGGGTTTTGTAATCCTCACTACTTAGGTCCTGACGTTCGAGCGTTAGCAGCATTAACGCCCGACTCAGGAGTAGGCGCGGGGGATATCGAGCTGCACGATTTAGGTGAGCGCCGCGCTCGAAGCGCTCAAACGCAATGGAGATTCACAGCTACATTTACTACTGGTTGGGGGTCGAGAACCACCCCACGTAGCCCGACTCCAAAGCCCGCTGTCCCTTTGGACTTACAGGCTGTTGTAGATTCGTCCGTTCTTTGTCGTGCTAGACTTAAATATATTTTTCTCGTAAGTGAAGTTTTTGAGATGTATCAAGTGCTCGCGTTGGAGTTGCCTTTTTTTTGTCTGTTACGTCATTACTAACATATGGTGTAAAACGGATGAATGCCGGTTTAATAGTTTCCAAAAAACAAACAAACCGTTTTTTAACCATTAAAAATCAAGGTAGCCGTCAAAAAGCAACTCCTGCGCAGAAGCACTGTAATATAGGTACTTCTAGCGACTCAGAAGCGTAAAACGTGTTTTCTTTGACGTGTTCCATATCCAAACTGTTAACTGAAAGACATAAAGACCCACTGATAGTCAGTTAAATGTTGTTAAGTACTTTCTCAAGTAGGTACCTATAGTGCTCATATTCTCAAAGGGTGAAAGATATTTGAACGCGGTTTACGCTCTTGAGTAGGTACTTCTAGTGTTGGCAGTAAGCGTCGTAGGATAACTTAGGGATCTGTAACGTCCATACTTCTATCGATTAATTACAATCAAGAAGCTTAAATTAAGACTGGAGTTTTCACGTAGACGTAAAGAAAAATATTGTGACATGTTGAAATGAGGCTACTACACGGTCGGTAATGGCTTCCGACTGCACTCTTTATGTATTCGGACCGTGTAGAAGATTATTAACCAAACCTAGGGGCCTACCGCGAAAACCGAAATCCGCAATTTCCGGGGATCTTTCTCTTTTACTCTCACTAAGACGTAATTAGAGCGACAGAGAAAAATGCCCGCAATGACGAACTTCGATTTTCGCGGTTATAGCCCTAATCCCTACCAAGGTCAGTTGGCTCTTATTTCGGGGATTCCCTTGCAAGGGAAGGGCTTATAAGAAGCCATAGTAGGGAATAGATTTCCCATGATGATTCAAAAGTATTTGCATAATTTCTAACAGTCAAGGGTTAAGAGAATTACCAAATGTTTATCAAACTCCAGATTTATTATAAGCTCCTTGGCTACATACAATACGCTAAGGCGTAGCCAACTCAAGTATTATAAGGAATACCTCTGTACATTAAGTTGTTCGTTGTTTCTGTTGTTTTTATACTGTTTTATTTGTAGATCGATATTGTTTTACTCAGTAAGCTTGACTCTGTTTCGTTGTTTGTATGTATTCGGTCGGCAGGTAACAAAGACCCTGGCAATAATTGTTTCTCGTTATCTTTTCTCAACCTACACCTGTCGTGCATCATCGTGAACATAGTCGCAAAGTTCGATATTGGACTGTACATAGTCGTGCGCATCAATTACCCCTTTAGCGGTCAAATAATTAAAAGTAAGGCAGCGTAAAACCATTTCGGGTTCTACACCTAGATGCTACTTGCTTTAGCTTGTTTATAATATATAATATGGTCTGTTTCGTCTCCAAATTTGAGGTTAAGCAGCCTGTTTTAGCTGTTTCGACAGCATAGATACATTAAATACAATTTATATAGATAAATTATGTACAGTACATTATATAGAACGTCAGACTAGTGATACAGTCAGACCAAGATAAGTTGGCTGCGATTTTGATAGTCCAGGCTGTGAGTGTTAAGTAAACATGATTTCATAGAAGTGTGACGTTTAAAATAACAGTTGCACCACTGTTTAGGCTGTCAAAATCTCGGCCAACTTATCTTGGTTTGACTATAATAGCACTTTGTATAATTAATTGGGAGAATTATTGCCAGTCTCAGCACCCTCGTTGACTAGACTAACGGTGGCCACACGTCAACCGCAAGACTGATAGCGTAGTGTAGAGTGTGGTTCTGTTTCGTCTGTTCTGTTGCCCCGTACTTAAAGTTCGTGCACGAGCTTCGAAGATTAAGGGGAATTCATTAAGAGTGGTTGCGATGTCCGCTTGTGGAAACAATCGCCATCGGATATATTAGAACGGCCAAGATGCTGAAAAATATCTAAACGAACCTTTTTAACGCCTTGGCAATATAGGTGTGTTAACATATTTATATATTCACGAGCACCTTGGATATCTGGCGACAGTACAGTGTACACTGGAGGTGGTCCAAGAAATTCCTTCCGATAACTCGAAGATCTTGTACGGGTCTAGATGTAGGTATGGCTGTTTTGTTCCGTAGTTAAACGTATCCACATTTGTGACGACTTGTCCATTAAGTACAATTTGAGGTTATTAAACGTATGATATCCAAACTGGTTTTATTGATGTACTTCCTTCGGCTACTGATTCATATCCCCTAATTACATTGGCCTGTAACATCAATAAAATGATTACAGTCCAACAATAACTGAGTAGAATAGCATTTCCCAAACTTTGGGTCGCGAGGGAAATTTGACTGGGCCCTGAAACATAAGACCACATGCCAACAACAAACAACGAAATTCTGGCCCTCGGTTGCTTGCCTGTCTAATAAAGCTATTAAAGTACTGATTTCCATTAGCACCTCATATCTATGTAAGGCCGGATTTTCGGCAATGATGAGGTGGGTCCCGAATTTAGCAGTTTTTGTTAGGTAGGGTAGGATCAGAGCCCAGTCAACTTTGGGAACCACTGGAGTAGAAAATTATTAGAGGCGTCAATAAGCTCTGCTTTCACATAATTGCAAAGTAGTCAATCATTGACCCTTTTCCAGGCATAGTAAGGCTTATCGACCACATACGCGCCAATAGAATTTCAACTTTATTAGCCTTCCCATTTAAGGTTCAAATTAGATAACGCTTTAGGTAAATGTAACATGTCTTCAAATCTTCGAGTAACACCGGTACAACACCGGCTTCCGCCACGTCGGAAGGGAGAAGCCTTAAGCGACATCTTACCGAACAAATCATTCTGCCATTTTTTGCGGGGAGAAACGTGCACGCAGTCGCACTTCTCACACACTAGGTACATATAAAATCCAATCTGTAATTACGACACAAGTACAAAGAAAATGACACACGTCAAAGACAAATCTTTCACACCTCGATCTTTTTGTGTACGGACGAGTCACATGCACCGCCATAGGTACAGTTGTACCTATGCAGAGGGGAAATAGTATTAATGCCGTCTCCCTTCCCGGTGTTGCTCGAAGCTTCAAATGAATCATCAAAGCTGGATTTATTGGAATAAGTATATTTCGATTTTTTGGGAAATCCTTGTAGGTTGGCCTGGAAAATACACCATAGCAAACACAAGTTCGTCTTGTACACACACAGCTACTTGTAGTGTAAAATTACTAGAGATGGAACGAATATTCGGCCACTATTCGTCCGGATACCGAAAAGTACGTTAACACGTAAATAACGGTAAATTAGGGATAAAAAAAGTAAACTACAAGTAATCAATTATTAAGAACAGTATAAGCTTTCAGACTACCT
The DNA here is from genome assembly GCF_033807575.1 of Cydia pomonella. Classification (NCBI taxonomy): domain Eukaryota; kingdom Metazoa; phylum Arthropoda; class Insecta; order Lepidoptera; family Tortricidae; genus Cydia; species Cydia pomonella. The sequence continues at coordinate 21,560,460 of NC_084715.1, read as the reverse complement.
TTATATTTATAGATAGAACAAAGACATCTTGCATTATTGTATATATGCTTGCTTATCATGCATACGCTCAAGCTTGCTTACGCTATGGTGTCATGCTATGGGGAAATAGCACCTATGCACACGACATATTTTTAACGCAGAAAAAATATAGCCGCATACTTGCAAATATTCCTCAACCCGTAAGCTGCAAGCCACACTTTATTAACTTAAAAATTCTAACTTTACCTTCTTTATAAATATATTCTGGAAATAGCCACTTTTGTCAGGAACAACATTCATTTATTTAAATTTAATAATAGCGTACGTCGGAATAATAAACTCATCCCTCCAGAACCGATACTAAATATCTACAAAAAAGGCCCATATTACAACTCAATATTAATATATAACCAAATACCAATAAATGTACGAAATACATAGATATAAGAAGTAAGGAGATTTATAACGAAGCATAATTTCAACGAGTCTCGCTGTCTCCAACTGTCCCCACCACATCATTAAAGGCGTGGCCAGACAACCAACTCACGCGCTGTGATTGGCCAAACCGCGCGGTGTAGGAGCCTAGAGCGGCGGCACTAGAGTGAGGACAATTCGATAGAGCTATCGATATTTTACATGTTCTGAACATGAGTAACATGACCTTAGAGTTTTTTTTAAAGTAATAATTGCCATAGACTTAATTGATATTCCTTTAAATTTTTGACCTTATTTACGAGCTAAGAATTTTAAGGTACGTGTAAGGTATATTAGTTGATCCATAAATTCTCTCACAGAGGTTTTTACTGATAAAATGTAATACAAAGCTTTTAATTTAAAAAAAAAACATGTACAATGATGCGAAAGCTTGTTTATGCTTAACTAATCAAATTGGTTTAAATTTTAGTCATTATTTGATGTAATGTTTGTTTAAATTGTTTACTTTGGGATTGTCGTTAGACGTGAGCGCTTCATTAAAAAAATAGTTTCAGTTTATTATAGCATATTTCGTCACCAATTGAAAGCAATTCCAGCATGTTACATAGAGTTATGAAGAACTGCGAAAGCAAGTATAGTAAATTATATTGTAAGTAAGCAGCTAGTGTCCTGGAACGAGAGGCTTCTATGATAGGTCTCAGGATCAACCAGTCGAAAACCGAATACCTCCACATGAAACGGTACAAAAACACACGCGTCAAGCGTGACAGTCTTCATGTTGGAGGCACCGTTTATCGTGGAGTTGACAAATTTCGGTACCTCGGATGCACGATTACCGACACAAACACCAGAGAGGAGGAGATCAATATACGCATCCAAAACGCCCTGCGATGCAGCGCAGCCCTCCATAAGGTGTTGGCGTCCAAGCTTCTCAGCAGAAATACTAAGTTACGGGTATATAAAACTATAATAAGACCAATCCTTATGTATGGCTGCGAAGCTTGGACACTAACACTGAAAGAAGAGAGTCAGCTCCTGGTAGCGGAAAGAAAGGTGTTACGGAAGATCCTGGGACCTATCAAAAGAGATGACGGCACCTGGAGGATCCGTAAGAATGCCGAAATCGAGGAGTTAGTGGCCGAACCCAATATCATCGGCGAAACGAAATGCCACAGACTTCGCTGGTTCGGCCATTTACTGAGGATGGGTGAGGATCGAGGTGTTAAGAGAGCTTATTTGGGATAACCGACTGGTCGCCGTCCAGTGGGTCGGCCCAGATACCGCTGGAGCGACAGTGTACAGGCGGATCTGTGCCAACTCAAAGCCGACAACTGGCAGGAAGTGGCACAGGATCGGGACAGGTGGCATTCTCTCGTTTTGGAGGCCAAGACCCTCTTTGGGTCACTGCGCCACGATAGTTAGTTAGTTTAGTTAGTTAGTTAGTTTTATATTGTAAGTATAATGCACCATTAAATAAGCTTTTAAATCATATGTACGAATAATAAGGAAAGAGAAATCATAATTATCAGTAAAAATCTTTCTGATAGAACTTTTGGATCGACTAAGTATAACAATATACTATTATTTTAAACATATTTATATTCTATCGTTATATAAATGAGGTGAAGTGTAACTGGAAACATTTTTCTTGAAAATGATCCAAACAAATAACACTTTTCTCGCTCGTAAACCAGTTAGGGCCCTCTACCTGTAGCATCTATCAATTTTTTTTAATACTGGAATTTTTCGGGTACTGAAAAAAATTGCAATCATGAACATATTTGATTATACCTAGTGCAGTTATTAGAATCGTTGCTAAGAACCTGAATAAAATATACTTATAGGTATAAACTATAATGTTATAAATAAATTGTACTTAATTAAATCAGTTTATTTTTTGGCTTACCTATTCGATTTTTAATCCAAATTAATAAGTATTAAATTAAACATTAGGTGCATATAAAATAATTGTAAAATTTTACTTGAAAAATAATTACTTTCATTCACACTATATCCAAACATTTTTATCGATAACGCTCAAAGATCAATTATATGCACGAGCACCACTCTACTTCGCGGCGTCAATGAAGGGAGCGGTTGGCGGTCGTACCAAGAAACAATAATGCCCCTGTGAATATCGTTAGCGGTTTAATGCATTGCGCCGTTGCTATGGACACTACAAATAGTTTCCATGCCAAAGCGTCAATGTAGGATGCATAGATAAATTGGCACGCGTTTGTATGACAACATGGTCTGACTCAGAAAAATCATATGTCACTGGATTTATTTGTTAAAATGTGTGGTTTTATTGACTAATACGTGAAAAAAAATGTGGTATGTAATTCCATGATCCTTATAGTTTTTGGATGCACTCCTATTTCGACACAAAATAACGCTATAATTCGGCATTTCAATAAAATTGACGCGCACATTGTTCAATGACAGCTAATTTGCTACTGTCTTACGGCGGGCCGGTATGGCCACGATGTGGCCATGTCGCGGCGACACGCGCCACGCCTCCGTCAGCCATCTAGTACTTTCTATGATCTGAGACGAAATATCACAATTAATAACTTATTTACTACTATTAGATATTAAGGATATCTCGAACGATCTTTTAGTTTTATTTTGTCAAGTGACAGATAGTTGCCGCGGTTTTGGTAAAATGTGACATTGACATAACCTAATTCAGTATTTTAGTGATAGATCTCTCACAGATCGGCACTGTTCTGGACCCAAATAGCTTAAGAATAGCAATATGCTTGAGGTTAGGGTCCAGAATATGTGTACCTCACACGTGCACCTGCGGCAAAAATGTGGACCAGCTGGGCCGCCATGGCCTCTCTTGCTTAAGAAGCGCCGGTCGAATATATCGCCACGGTACTATAAAACGATTTGATCCGTCGCGCGCTTGCCACCGTGTCTGTGCCTGCGGTTTTAGAACCCGTGGGCATGGCGAGAGACGACGGCAAGCGTCCCAACGGAGCTACCTTAGTGCCGTGGAAACTAGGAAGGGCCCTGGTGTGGGACGCAACGTGTGTCGACACCTTTGCACAGTCCCACATTGGATCAACCCGCATTCAGGCCGGCGCTGCGGCTGACCAGGCCCAGATCCTCAAGCGACGCAAATACTCAGCCTTACTCAACGACTATGAGTTTGCGGCGCTCGCGGTTGAGACTTTGGGTCCCTGGTCAGCCGACATGAAAGCATTCATGAGGGCATTGTCGGCGCGGCTGGTCGACACAACAGGGGACCCCAGGACTGGCGCGTACCTCTCTCAACGCATCTCCCTTGCGATACAGAGAGGTAACGCCGCCAGTGTCATGGGGTCTATGCCGCAGGCCGACTTATTGGACGGGGTGTTCTCTATGTAATTGGGTTTATTATTATTTTGTAGGTAAGTATATTTTTTTTTCCTTTGTTATTTTTAGGTTTAACTAGTTTTCATTTCATAATAGTATTATTTAATTTAGTTAGTTTTATTTAATTTTATTGTAATGAATGTATTAGTAATCCCTTTATATTATGTATGTTAACTTGACAGAATAAATAATTAACCCTTAATTAGTTTACAATAGTTTATTTATATTTGAGTTTTCTACAATTAAACCTCTTATTCAACCGCTTGAGTTTTTTCTTCTCAGTCGTAATCTAACTGTCAATGTCACATTTTACCAAAACCGCAGCAACTATCTGTCACTTGTCAAACACTTGACAAAATAAATCTAAAAGCCTACTATTCTGTTGCAGAGTTCCTGGAGGATAAGTACCTATAATGGAAGAATTGTTATCACCCCATTACATTTGTTTTAGAATTATTTTAAAGAATATACTTGCTATACCCTGTCCGGGTCCATGTGATAATTTAATATTTTGTAACAACATGTGTGTACATACCATGATTTGCAATAAAGGAAACAAAGAAATAAAGACATGAGAAAAATAATACAAAATAAAAAAAATTACACACGACGAAAACTAACGCACCGCACTGTCCGCAATTCAATACGCACTGCGTGCAGAATAAACGCAATTTCTATCAGACTGCCTACAGCGAGAAACAAGTTGCAACTTGCACAGCGCACGCGCGCGTTCGAACTTACTTCATTTTAGGCATTTTAGGTAAAAGTACTAGTACTCCACGCTGCACTAGTCACAGACATGGGCACTTTATGTCATAGAAATATAGGTTAAATTTGAACAACGAAGATTTTTTCTGTATTCGAACTTAATCTTGTTACTTTGACATAAAGTGCCCATGTCGAGTACTAGTGCAGCGTCGAGCAATAGTACTTCTTTATTCAGTATTCGGCCAAGCCACTATTCGTTGCATCTCTAATAATTACGTTGGCTTTTGCCAGTTTGTCACCAAATGTCATATTTCTCTGCACAATTTTTTGACAAAACTATCGGGTTCCTTATTTTCTCTACAATTTCTACTCTTTTTTTGTCGGAAGTCTCGACAAGAATTTATGTGTATATGTGTAGGCTACTAAATCCGTGGGTTACAGATAGTAAAGACGGTTTCAGACTAGCCTATTTTTCTGCGCGTAAAATACGGTCACTTCGGCGTGTATGTATGTATGCCTACGTATTTGATTTTTGCAAGCTTACACGCGCGTTACTTTACCAAACTTTCTATACGAGCTTACACGCTCGCTTACGTTCGTATAACACGCTATTCTGAAACCGTCCTAAGTGGGCGCAAGAAAAACAAGGTCTTGAATACATTCATTTATTTCCATGTACTCATTACAAGTTTTAACACATCCGGGCGTTATACTTAACCCTTTCAAAACTAAACATGCAGTCGAAAAAGTAATTTTCATGCCTTTAGGGCATATGCTAGTGACATTTGTGTCACATGGCGATGAAAAGGCTAAGAAGAACGTCATTTGCCCACCATGTGTTAAGTACAGCTACTTTTGGGAAGATAAACTAGCTAGTCTAAAGTAGCTATCGAACGATTTCACGAAGTATAGGTAAAAAACTCAAGTAAGTCACCTGTTGTATGTAGTTGTGACGTGTTCGAATAGACAATGCATTTTTAAGACACACACAAACAAAACAAATGTCTATTCGAACACGTCACAACTACATACAACAGGTGACTTACTTAAGTTTTTTACCTATACTTACTTCGTCTACCTTAACTAATATACTCTTAATGACTACTTATAGCTATATAAAAATAAATTGAAGTCCACAGATAATTAACTACATATTTTAAAGATTAATTGATAGTTTGTTAATATATATTTGGTCTAGTCATGTTAAAACGATACATAAAATTGATCATCGATGTTTTTGAGTAATACAAATGTACAATATGGAGACGGCCTTGTGATAATTTCATATTTAGATGTAAGGATGTACTTGAAACAGGTACAATTTATCCCCATTCTGTATATTTATAAAGACATCAATTTGAGATCAATCAATACATGAATACTCATTCACTTTCTTCATCACATTTTGCGTTTATTTTCCTAAAATGCTGTCTCTTGAGTCTTGTGTTATCATGCTACGCGATGTTCAACTTTTGTCCATATATATATGCACTGTATACCATGCGATTTGATATTTAATATCGAAATTTAACAGTTGAAAAATCTTGATAACAGCTAATGTAAACTCACGAGATTCAAACTCTGGGACGAGGACTGTGAATATAAATATTTAGAAGAATTACTTAATGTAAGTTTAAGAATTTTTTCATACATATATACAGAGACAATGAATATAATGATGTGTGGGTTTCACGAGTTGCGCCTAGAGAAATAATCGGACAGACAGACGGACATGACGAATCTATAAGGGTTCCGTTTTTTGCCATTTGGCTACGAAACCCTAAAAACGATCCGATTTACAAAATAGTTACACTCTTTATCTATTAAATAATGTTTTTAGATTGAAGACCTCCCCTTCGCTTGTCTTATAATTAAGATTTTACAATGTCTTTATTTTACGTTTTTCTTTTGTTAGTATCCCTCACGACATTGAAGAAACGAGGATGGACACGTTGCAGAGCGCGGCGCACGCGGCCTCCTCCTTGTTGGACGCCTACTGCTGCATGGGCGGCGCGGCGCCGGGCGGGGGCGCGGCCGCGTCGGGGAAGGACACGTTGCAGAGCGCGGCCTCCTCCTTGTTGGACGCCTACTGCTGCATGGGCGGCGCGGCGCCGGGCGGGGGCGCGGCCGCGTCGGGGAAGGACACGTTGCAGAGCGCGGCCTCCTCCTTGTTGGACGCCTACTGCTGCATGGGCGGCGCGGCCGCGTCGGGGAAGGACACGTTGCAGAGCGCGGCCTCCTCCTTGTTGGACGCCTACTGCTGCATGGGCGGCGCGGCGCCGGGCGGGGGCGCGGCCGCGTCGGGGAAGGACACGTTGCAGAGCGCGGCCTCCTCCTTGTTGGACGCCTACTGCTGCATGGGCGGCGCGGCGCCGGGCGGGGGCGCGGCCGCGTCGGGGAAGGACACGTTGCAGAGCGCGGCCTCCTCCTTGTTGGACGCCTACTGCTGCATGGGCGGCGCGGCGCCGGGCGGGGGCGCGGCCGCGTCGTGGAAGGACACGTTGCAGAGCGCGGCCTCCTCCTTGTTGGACGCCTACTGCTGCATGGGCGGCGCGGCGCCGGGCGGGGGCGCGGCCGCGTCGGGGAAGGACACGTTGCAGAGCGCGGCCTCCTCCTTGTTGGACGCCTACTGCTGCATGGGCGGCGCGGCGCCGGGCGGGGGCGCGGCCGCGTCGGGGAAGGACACGTTGCAGAGCGCGGCCTCCTCCTTGTTGGACGCCTACTGCTGCATGGGCGGCGCGGCGCCGGGCGGGGGCGCGGCCGCGTCGGGGAAGGACACGTTGCAGAGCGCGGCCTCCTCCTTGTTGGACGCCTACTGCTGCATGGGCGGCGCGGCGCCGGGCGGGGGCGCGGCCGCGTCGGGGAAGGACACGTTGCAGAGCGCGGCCTCCTCCTTGTTGGACGCCTACTGCTGCATGGGCGGCGCGGCGCCGGGCGGGGGCGCGGCCGCGTCGTGGAAGGACACGTTTGCAGAGCGCGGCCTCCTCCTTGTTGGACGCCTACTGCTGCATGGGCGGCGCGGCGCCGGGGGGGGGCGCGGCCGCGTCGGGGTAGGACACGTTGCAGAGCGCGGCCTCCTCCTTGTTGGACGCCTACTGCTGCATGGGCGGCGCGGCGCCGGGCGGGGGGCGCGGCCGCGTCGGGGTAGGACACGTTGCAGAGCGCGGCCTCCTCCTTGTTGGACGCCTACTGCTGCATGGGCGGCGCGGCGCCGGGCGGGGGCGCGGCCGCGTCGGGGAAGGACACGTTGCAGAGCGCGGCCTCCTCCTTGTTGGACGCCTACTGCTGCATGGGCGGCGCGGCGCCGGGCGGGGGCGCGGCCGCGTCGGGGAAGGACACGTTGCAGAGCGCGGCCTCCTCCTTGTTGGACGCCTACTGCTGCATGGGCGGCGCGGCGCCGGGCGGGGGCGCGGCCGCGTCGGGGAAGGACACGTTGCAGAGCGCGGCCTCCTCCTTGTTGGACGCCTACTGCTGCATGGGCGGCGCGGCGCCGGGCGGGGGCGCGGCCGCGTCGTGGAAGGACACGTTGCAGAGCGCGGCCTCCTCCTTGTTGGACGCCTACTGCTGCATGGGCGGCGCGGCGCCGGGCGGGGGCGCGGCCGCGTCGGGGAAGGACACGTTGCAGAGCGCGGCCTCCTCCTTGTTGGACGCCTACTGCTGCATGGGCGGCGCGGCGCCGGGCGGGGGCGCGGCCGCGTCGTGGAAGGACACGTTGCAGAGCGCGGCCTCCTCCTTGTTGGACGCCTACTGCTGCATGGGCGGCGCGGCGCCGGGCGGGGGCGCGGCCGCGTCGGGGAAGGACACGTTGCAGAGCGCGGCCTCCTCCTTGTTGGACGCCTACTGCTGCATGGGCGGCGCGGCGCCGGGCGGGGGCGCGGCCGCGTCGGGGAAGGACACGTTGCAGAGCGCGGCCTCCTCCTTGTTGGACGCCTACTGCTGCATGGGCGGCGCGGCGCCGGGCGGGGGCGCGGCCGCGTCGGGGAAGGACACGTTGCAGAGCGCGGCCTCCTCCTTGTTGGACGCCTACTGCTGCATGGGCGGCGCGGCGCCGGGCGGGGCGGGGGCGCGGCCGCGTCGTGGAAGGACACGTTGCAGAGCGCGGCCTCCTCCTTGTTGGACGCCTACTGCTGCATGGGCGGCGCGGCGCCGGGCGGGGGCGCGGCCGCGTCGTGGAAGGACACGTTGCAGAGCGCGGCCTCCTCCTTGTTGGACGCCTACTGCTGCATGGGCGGCGCGGCGCCGGGCGGGGGCGCGGCCGCGTCGGGGAAGGACACGTTGCAGAGCGCGGCCTCCTCCTTGTTGGACGCCTACTGCTGCATGGGCGGCGCGGCGCCGGGCGGGGGCGCGGCCGCGTCGGGGAAGGACACGTTGCAGAGCGCGGCCTCCTCCTTGTTGGACGCCTACTGCTGCATGGGCGGCGCGGCGCCGGGCGGGGCGGGGGCGCGGCCGCGTCGTGGAAGGACACGTTGCAGAGCGCGGCCTCCTCCTTGTTGGACGCCTACTGCTGCATGGGCGGCGCGGCGCCGGGGCGGGGGCGCGGCCGCGTCGTGGAAGGACACGTTGCAGAGCGCGGCCTCCTCCTTGTTGGACGCCTACTGCTGCATGGGCGGCGCGGCGCCGGGCGGGGGCGCGGCCGCGTCGGGGAAGGACACGTTGCAGAGCGCGGCCTCCTCCTTGTTGGACGCCTACTGCTGCATGGGCGGCGCGGCGCCGGGCGGGGGCGCGGCCGCGTCGGGGAAGGACACGTTGCAGAGCGCGGCCTCCTCCTTGTTGGACGCCTACTGCTGCATGGGCGGCGCGGCGCCGGGCGGGGGGCGCGGCCGCGTCGGGGAAGGACACGTTGCAGAGCGCGGCCTCCTCCTTGTTGGACGCCTACTGCTGCATGGGCGGCGCGGCGCCGGGCGGGGGGCGCGGCCGCGTCGGGGAAGGACACGTTGCAGAGCGCGGCCTCCTCCTTGTTGGACGCCTACTGCTGCATGGGCGGCGCGGCGCCGGGCGAGGGCGCGGCCGCGTCGGGGAAGGACACGTTGCAGAGCGCGGCCTCCTCCTTGTTGGACGCCTACTGCTGCATGGGCGGCGCGGCGCCGGGCGGGGGCGCGGCCGCGTCGGGGAAGGACACGTTGCAGAGCGCGGCCTCCTCCTTGTTGGACGCCTACTGCTGCATGGGCGGCGCGGCGCCGGGCGGGGGCGCGGCCGCGTCGGGGAAGGACACGTTGCAGAGCGCGGCCTCCTCCTTGTTGGACGCCTACTGCTGCATGGGCGGCGCGGCGCCGGGCGGGGGCGCGGCCGCGTCGGGGAAGGACACGTTGCAGAGCGCGGCCTCCTCCTTGTTGGACGCCTACTGCTGCATGGGCGGCGCGGCGCCGGGCGGGGGCGCGGCCGCGTCGGGGAAGGACACGTTGCAGAGCGCGGCCTCCTCCTTGTTGGACGCCTACTGCTGCATGGGCGGCGCGGCGCCGGGCGGCGGCGCGGCCGCGTCGGGGAAGGACACGTTGCAGAGCGCGGCCTCCTCCTTGTTGGACGCCTACTGCTGCATGGGCGGCGCGGCGCCGGGCGGGGGGCGCGGCCGCGTCGGGGAAGGACACGTTGCAGAGCGCGGCCTCCTCCTTGTTGGACGCCTACTGCTGCATGGGCGGCGCGGCGCCGGGCGGGGGCGCGGCCGCGTCGGGGAAGGACACGTTGCAGAGCGCGGCCTCCTCCTTGTTGGACGCCTACTGCTGCATGGGCGGCGCGGCGCCGGGCGGGGGCGCGGCCGCGTCGGGGAAGGACACGTTGAAGAGCGCGGCGCACGCGGCGCGCGCGGCGGCGCGTCGGGCCTCCTTCTTGTTGGACGCTGCAACAACACCGACGGTCAACACTCGAGCCTTATTACTTTCACCACCGAGCAAGCCAACGAACAAATACCTAGGGACTCCGTGCACACTAAAGGAGGCAGTTAGCGACCCGAAAGCCTTGCTAGGCTTCGTGGAGGAGCTGGGGTGGTTAGAGTAGCGCTACCTAATTACCAGTCTAAACCGACTCTCGCTTATTGATAGATTTTAAGTGTTACTTGAAATTACGTTACGTTAGGCTTGAAATTATTATTTTTGACCCGGATGAAATCCAGGTTCTCATGATGGAGTCGGAAGTTGGTCACCAGAACTCCTAATCTACTCATCATAACTCCATCATGTTTGGCCTCAATACATTTGCCCTGACGAACACCATCAAACTAGATGAGGTCGAGGGTCTCATGATGCAGTCAGGAGTTGGTCACCAGAACTCGTAATCTACTCATCATAACTACATCGTGTTTGAGCTCAATAGATTTGCCCTGACGAGCAGTATCAATCTAGATGAGGTCCAGGGTCTCATGATGGAGTCAGGAGTTGGTCACCAGAACTCGTAATCTACTCATCATAACTCCATCATGTTTGGACTCAATAGATTTGCCCTGACGAACACCATCGATCTAGATGAGGTCGAGGATCTCATGATGGAGTCAGGAGTTGTTCACCAGAACTCGTAATCTACTCATCATAACTACATCGTGTTTGAGCTCAATAGATTTGCCCTGACGAGCACCATCAATCTAGATGAGGTCCAGGGTCTCATGATGGAGTCAGGAGTTGGTCACCAGAACTCCTAATCTACTACTCATCATAACTCCATCACGTTTGGACACAATAGGTTTGCCCTGACGAACACCGTCGATCTAGATGAGGTCCAGGATCTCATGATGGAGTCAGGAGTTGGTCACCAGAACTCGTAATCTACTCATCATAACTCTATCATGTTTGGGCTCAATACATTTGCCCTGACGAAAACCATCGATCTAGATGAGGTCCAGGGTCTCATGATGTAGTCAGGAGTATGTCATCAGAACTCCTAATCTACTAATCATAACTCCATCGTGTTTGGCCTCAATAGATTTGCCTTGACGAGCACCATCGATGTAGATGAGGTCCAGTCAAGAGTAGGTCACCAGAAAGGCAATACTCTAACTCCATTATGGTTAGCCAACATGCCAATCGTTTATGCTACGACAACGAAACACTATCTGTGTCTCTATTGCACTAATATACGCAAACAATTGGCATCTTGGCTAGGCAGCACGGGTGCGTAGCCAACATGCCAATCGTTTACGCTACGACAACGTAACACTATCTGTCTCTCTATCGTACTAATATGCGCAAATGATTTGCAACATGGCTAGGCAGCCCCCCCTATATATGTGCTTAGTAGACCTTGAAAAGGCTTTCGACCGCGTACCGCGCGAAGCTCTCTGGGTGTCCCGAAAAATTCGTTATCTTAGACAGTTTCATGAAAATATGATGGCTACAGTTCGGCATGAAAACGCGTTTTCGGAAAAATTTCGGGTCACCAGTGGAGTCAAACAGGGTTGTGTGATGGCTCCAACTCTTTTTGCGTTGTATTTCTCCACAGTGCTGGAGCACTCGCTTCTTAGATGCTCTGGACAAATACAACTAAGCGTTCTTTCTGATAAAAGTATATTCGACCTTACTCGATTCAAGTCTAAAACAAAGACCAGAAGGCTCCCCGTTCTGGAGATTCTCTATGCCGACGACGTTTGCTTAATGGCCGATAGCATGGAGTCACTTCAATCCTACATGGATGCTCTGCAAAGGTTGTACCTTAGATTTGGCTTAGTAATAAGCATATCCAAGACTCAAGTGCTAAAACAACCAGCCCGTAATTGTGAAGTGGCCACTTCCAAACTAACTATAGAAGGGAAACCCTAACAGAAGTGTCCTCTTTCAAGTATCTTGGGAGCCAGATCAGAAAAGATAACAGACTAGCCTCCGAGATCCCTTCAAGGATTGCCAACTGCGTCCACTTTCGGTCGGCTAACGCATCGTGTCTGGGGATCGCATGATCTAAAGCTGCAGACGAAGTTGTCAGTGTACAGAGCCATGATTCTTCCGATTCTTTTATATGCTTCGGAAACATGGTGTTTGTACAAAGGCGATATTCGCTCGCTAGACACGTTCCACTTGCGCTGCCTACGCGAAAATAGGCACAATAGTTGTCGATTTTCGGAAAATGCCCAGAAGCACTAACTAAACGCCAACTGACGTGCGCGGTGATAGTCCAATATCAACCTTCGTGCATTTCGACCAGGTTCACTATAAGTTCAAAAGTGAAACTATATGGTAGACAATTAACTATGATTAAAAAATTTAATTTACGACCGCAAACTACCATTTTATGATAAAGTAAATTAACAGATTTTCATAACTAAGTTTTACTTGGGTGATAATAAGTCATAAAGGAAGAAATCGGAAAAGGAGTTAAGACAGACGTATCATCAAGACTCGTCACAGAACGTCAACAAACTAGGTCGAGGAATAGAATCCACTCAAAAACAATATAAAAATCAATCCACCAACGGAGCAGCGGCTGACGCTCACATACATTTGGCGGCGTCATATATCTTCCCCCCAAGTCATTTAACGACTTATACTCCGAAAAAAGTTACTAGTTAACGTCGAATTTACTGCACAAATACACGCATAAAGCATTGAGAACCTCATTTACTTAAGATAAAATCCAAATATTAAGAGCCAGCGTTTTCAAGAGGAGCACATACCTTTACCGATGTAGGTGGCGCCGTCCACGTCGACGCCCATGGTGAACAGCATGGTCTGCGGCTTGTCGCCGCTGACGGCCAGCTCGCGGTACTCGAGGCCGGGCCGCATGTAGGTGAGCAGCATGCAGGGGTGCAGCGCGGCCGCGTTGGGCGGCAGCTCCTTGCGCTTCATGGGCGGCTTCGGCTTGGGCGGCGGGGGCGCGATCACCTCCATACACTCTGTCTGTGAGGAAAAATTGTCTAAAAATCTTGCCATGGAAGTCGTTTTCTAGATTTTTCGGTGAATAAATTTTATCCGATTTCGGCTTGTACAGTTGTATACCATGTCAACGGCAAAGAATACAGCACACCCTAGCTCCAGCATGGGTTTATATGTGCGATTTCAACCTTTTTAATCAATTTAATTATTTATTTCAGGTCTAGACAAGCCCAATATCGACCTTCATGCATTCCAACTACGGGCTTTAAAGCATATTTTCATATTTTAAATATAATGAAGACCAGGTCAAGTCTTAAGACCGCACAAAATGAAGACAAAATCATGTGGTCGCGATCCTCAGCAATGATGAAGGAACGAGGAAGAAGTCTTCCAGAGTTTTTGAGCACTAAAAATAATGATAATTTAATCTTTCCAAATTGCGGTCACGATTTTTCATATAAATTTTCCATTAAATATCTACTTACGCTGTTACCCTGCTGGCCAGTAGACTTCAGCTGCGGCACCTTGACTCCTTCATACTCCCACTCAGAGAACAGTTTGTGAAGAGCGAACGAAGCCAGTTGGATCATGGGCAGCGTCTCCTCGTTTTCGCCGTTCGCGTTGTCGCCCTCTGCAGAATCAGCATTTTCTGTATAGGAAAGTTGGGCTTAAAACTAAAAGAGAGTTCTCGAAAGTCAGCATTACAATACATATATCATGTGCTATTTTGAGTGTCACTTCAATCAACAATGATATGTGGCAGACCTGTAGTTCATTAATAACACTCATGAGGTTGCAATGTGCCTCCCTGAGTAGGTACTACTTTTGAACATTATAAAAGGAAGCGTGCGTGAACAATAGGGACCGTGCGCGTTGGAGGGTCTGCCATCTTGTGGTCTGAATCGGAACCATAAACATGCACATTTATACGTCAAGTGTTTTCTTGTGCATAGTAGGTTCTGCCATCTTGTGGGCTACATCGGAACAATAAACATCACATTTACGCTTCGCGCCAAAAATCTGACAGCTCCTGTGCTGCCTTCTACAGTTCATGCACGCTCCCTATAGGAAAATTTTTGAAGGAAAACTTGCAATGTACCTGTGTACGGGTCAAATCTTGCAAGTTATATTGGCCCACTTCCCGACTTCTAATGAAGCTGAAAATTTGCATACATATGTAAGTTGGGTGACAATGCAATATTAAGGTACTATCGAGCTGATCTGATGATGGAGACAGGAGGTGGCCATAGGAACTCTATGATAAAACAACGCAACCTAATTGTGTTTGGAATTTTTAGAATTGTCTCGATGAGTATTAGTTGCCTGTGGAGAAAAGTAGTCAGCAATAAAAGCTTGTACCAAAAATGAAATTTTTGCCAAAAACTTTTTAAATTTTCAAATAGACAAGTCTTGTTGCAGGAATTTGGCATGTAAAAAATTATAGGCATTCAGTTTTAATGCCAAGTTTAATGCCGGCTACACAAGTAACTATATATCGTAGCGAATAATTTATCGATTGTGTGTATGAAAAATTGTTGTAGATTATTGTTCATCGGTGGCAGTTTCAATTTATATTAAACCTTCGATTTATTTGCACAGTCTGAGATCGCTATGATATATAGTTACGTGTGTAGCCGGCATAGGTTGCAGATTAAGGTCAAAAATAAGGAATTTACTATGAAATTAATTATGATAAAAATGTATAGGTCCGTAGCACGTAATAAGTTTATAAGATTTGTTTCTAGGATACGTACCAGCATCGGCGGCATTGGCGGCATCGTTGGCGAACACCTTGGACATGCGCTTGATGATCAGGTCCCGGATAGCCTTCTCGGCCGCCGCGTTACGCGCAGACAACTTGTTCTCGCCTGCACACAATATACACATTTATTTACAAAACAATTAAGTTTAAGAGCCCATATCAACAAGATCTGCCGTAAAATAAAACAGGATTTTATAAACACTGAAAATTAAACTAGTCACATGCCATCTTTTACTCAGTAAATCACTATGCACCACCCCAACACGAGTTCATCCGTTTCGGGGCCGAGGCGTTAGTTGTGTGTGTTGTGTGTTGACAGCAAACGGCTCTGCATATTACGAAATGTACCTAATACCAGACTTGTTTGCCATTTACGAAGCAGTGCATAAGTAGTAATAACTATTAAATGTCCTACTGACCATATCCCTTGTATACGTTGCCATCGAGCGTGAGGTCCGCGCAGAAGCTCTGCTGGTTGGCGGGCTTGTAGAATTGGTTGCCCGCTGCCTCAACTTTGAATTGCTGATGACAAAAACCAGCAGTTACAGACAGGAGTGAAACATCTTTTCATTTCTATCTAAATACTTAATTAAGGTTCAATTTGGATCAGACTTTGTCACTTCTTAAATTAATTTTGGCGGTCTTCAATTTCTTTTCAACCCTTAGTGGTCTGGAAAAGTTTTATTCATGTATAGGAGTTACCGTGGCGAGCTGTTCGTTGGGCATCATCTCGTTGAGCACCATAAGCGCGTTCTTGGGCGTGAGCAGCCTGCGAAGAGTCTCGTTCTGGCGGCGGCGGCGCTCCTTGTTCGAGATCTTCTTCACTGTTAATTTAAAACAATCATTAACATTTCATTGACTACATTGACCGCCTTCCGCCTGCTATGGTTAAAACGTTTTGCGCGTCGAAATAAACAAAATAAATGCGCGACAGACCGGTCGGAAATAAAATGTGTTCAAAACGCCAAAATGTTAAGTTAGAGAGCCGACTGGTGCGTTGCGTCATCGCAAAGCATTTAATGGGGTTGGCCGGTCGAAGTATTAAACAGATGGCGCCATCATAGCTTGCCCTGTCAATCCCTAGAATTGTGTCAAATTCTTGTTTTTTTTTTTGGAATTTTGTGACCTGGATTCCAGTACTTTAAGCCAAATCTCATAGAACAAAACTAGAGACAGGGGCAAGCTATGATGGCGCCATCTATGCAAACCTTTGACAGTTGCCAACCCCATTGGGCATATTATACAAAATATATGGAAAAACGTGCAACAGCGCCTGCAACAAAACAACGCAACGCACCGGGCTCTTATGGTGCTTACGGTTGTGCATATAAACCAGTATTTTTACCTCTTCCCAACTTGTTCTTCATCCAGTGGGGATGACCACCACCAATGCAGTTGCCATCCTCCCCATTCCCATCCGTGCCTGGCTCAATCGTCATCTCCACTTCTTCTGTTAACAATCATGTCGTGACTCATCTCCTCCCAACATGTTCTTCATCCAGTAGGGACAACTACCGCCATTGCGTCCCTCAGCATCCCATTCCGTGCCTGGCTCAGTTGTCATTTCCAGGTGTTCTGTTAACGACCATGTCGAGACTCACCTCCTCCCAGCTTGTTCTTCATCCAGTGGGGGCGGCCGCCGCCACCGCCGCCGTTGCCGCCCTCATTGTTTCCCTCAGTCCCTGGTTCAGTTTTCATCTCCACGTCCGGGTTCTGTGTTTAAAACATGATGGCTTTAATTATAACATACTTATAGGTGTATGAAATTCGAAATAAAGTACTGCTGTAAAGTTAGTTTGGGCTTGAAAGACGGTTTTAACTCATTAGATTTGCCCACACTGTTAACTGATAATTTCTACGAGTTATTGCAAGAAGTATACTTTACTTCGGCCACGCTCAGGGCATCAGGAGCGGGCGTTTCGTGGCCCTAGGTTTAAGCTGCCTTTCACCTGAGGCGGAGATGAGATGAATTGCATTGGTTGTATTCCCCCGGAGGGGAGAATTGCTGCACACAGTTAAAAGGCAGCCTTAAGGTCCACTGACCAAGACAAGAGTGTTGCTTTAAGTACAAACCTGTTGTTGAATGGGCACATTCTGCAAGTTTTGCTGTTGAACTTGGCGGGGCTGCTGCGGCAGCGGCGGCTGTGGCACCGTCGTGAACGACTGCTGGTTGAAGGGTTGCTGCGCACCATACATGAATTTTGTTAGACAAAACATTGGACAAGGCGAAAATCAGTCTGAATTTAGTAATGTAAGCCCTTGCTTCTCACAGCCAGTGCAGGTAAGAGCATCAAGATTCGATTCTAAATGAATATCAAGGGAGTTTTTGACTGGCAAATCGAAAATGTGCTTCAGTTAATGGTTGTTGTCAAAAAAAACCCTCCATCTCCTTTGATGTAGGAAGTCTAATGATTAAATGAATCTTGTTAACAATGCCAGGGGTCGACATACGATGGCCCTAACACAGCATGCATCTCTTTGAATGTCAATAAAAAATACTTACAGTACATTGGTCAACCAAATTAACTTTTATGGCTCTTTGGGATTCCTGGGTTGGTTTTTTTTCTTAAATGCTTCCATGAGTATATTTTCAGTATAATAACGTTTGACAAAATATTTGCCTGTACCCTTACAAATCCCTTATAAAAATATTTACCTTTTGCCTGAACTCATGAATAATGGTAAAAAAGCTACTTACTCCGACAGCAAGATTGGGGTTGTTGTGCTGCTGTCTCTGGGCTCCGCCGCCCGGCGCCGCGCCTCCCGCCAGCTGGCACACACAGCCGTCAGGCGATGCCGTCCACCCTCACACACACACACTCGCGCAAACACACACACTTCACATACATGACTGTCAGGTAGAGGAACTATTCTCAAGCATTCATCTGCCATTCTGACAGACCCAAGCCTAGCCTAGACACATTACTGACTTTTGAGCGTCGGCGTCTAGTCAACGCTATGGAGTGTCACTGCACAGTTACGTCAATGTTGCGTCAAGCAGCAGCCATAGTTGGAGTCGCTAGCGTGGGGTCTCTTTGATATTCGAAAACAGTAATTTGACATCTATTAACATGCATTCAATGAAATTACCGCATTATAGAACAAATATTTTTCTCCAAGTGAAAGTTATTATTATTTCCATGGTTCAACTCCTTGTTATAAATATTTTCATAAACAAATTGCTAAAGTTATTGCAAGCTGCTATAACTCTACTCTTTCTAATACTAGCATTAGTAGCTTTGTTACATTTAGGTCTACTAATATTATATTCAGTTCAGTGCACATTCACTCTTACCATACTCAGTGCCAGTCATGCTACACAACATACTAATATTCAACACAATGTCTTGTGAAGTTGTGAAATGAAAAAAGGTAGAGGGCATGATAAAGATGTCATTTCATCTTTAAAAAGGAACAATGAAGGGCAGAATAATGAGTGATTTCAGTCATCCACAATCATACCAAAGGGTGAACCTGCATCGCCTAAACCATCCATATTCCTATCATGTCTCTTACCCAATGAAATTGCAGCAGTTAATTTTTGCATTTAATATTGAAAATTCAACTCATCTGTTGATGTTTTCAATCAAAGTTGTCAACTACAATTTCAGGGGGCTGTCAAGATGCTAGGAATCTGGGTTAGCTTGTCTACTTAAGTCTAGAGAACCCCGTATGTGCACGAGATTTTGTCTCGTGATCATAATGCATTCTCAACCCCAAGCCACCCTCGGAGAGGCCCCCACCTACATCTTAAGTGTCTCACCACAGGCCTAGTGACTCGGTAAACCCATAGTGTGCCATTGGTGGGGGCATCATTGCGAGAGATTAAAAAGTGTTAGTTCTCATCTCACACAATGATGGCAGACAGATGCTCAAGGTTGGAGCTCATTCAGAGAGTGGCTATTGACTTTGTTAGGCCAGTACCAGGGCTTTGGAGGCTCCACTTTGTGCTGGCAACAGATGCTGTTGTTAGCATATACATACATACTATTTTATTAAGTTATTTAATGAATGAGGTTATTATACATTATTGTTTAAGAATAACTCATAGTTAAAGATTATTACCTCTCCAGCAGGCACGAACTGACCCGGGGTGTTGAAACGGCCGGAATGGCGCGTGTTATCTGGTGGCAAATCATTATAATGACTTAATTTAGTTAGGTTAGGGATAATAGGCCGCCATTTTTGCAGCAGCTACCAGAGAAATCGATACAAAGCCGGGCAATAGCGGCCGGATACAAAAAACCAATTACTATGTTAAAAGTAATAACTAAACAAAATTGGCATTGTTTGTTACAATCAACTGAGACAAAACTAGAATAATTTAGCCAATGCGAAACGGCAAATGGTTTCTGAGAAAGTAGCTATGACGCATTATTGTTCGATAAAGTAAACTTACATTTGTTGTAGGACATCTCGGATTGGATCAGCACTAACAAACTGTGAATGGACAACAAGAAATCAACGACAGAATCGTTGATAACTTGTGTATTTTTTTCAAAATTCTGTAAGAATATAAACCGAGCGGCGGACCGGATCAGTTCATTGACAGGATAGAGAAAATGGCGTTGGATTGGATCAGGCTGACGCAACTAGGAACAAAATAAGTTTTGTATGGAACTTGTTTCGCAAATCTTTGCCAACGAAGAAAAATAAAACGTCAGTGCTATTTATTCTGTCAAGTTTACATCAAGTCAACTGTCAGCCTAATTGTTTTGTGTGTTATGAAGGCTTCAATGTTTTGTTCGGGTATTTCGTGCAATTTCTTTATTATTTTATTTATTATTTAGTGAAAATATCGAAAATAGTGAACCGTGATCAGAGTAAAGAACGAGTTTGTTACAATGCCACCGAGAAAACGGTTTACTAAGTGTGAAATATGTGGCAAGCAAGCCACTCGATAAAATCACGAAAAAAGGGATTTTATGGCGAAATTTCCCTTGGATAAAGACCGGTACGTATTGCTTTAAATATTTTTGACCTTATTTTGGTGCAGCACGCTTTAAACACATCGAAAATTTGATATTTTATATTATTTTTAGTTGTGAACTAGTGATGTACTAAAACTATCGATAATTGTATGTTTATTTGTATATCAGTCTAAGTAATTAAATAAAATATGTGAAATTTCCTGAGAACTTGCTTGCAATATGACACAAAATTAATTCGTCGAAGATTTTCAGTGGAAAATTATCTATCATCTATGCATTAATGGTCATTATTTAACATATTTTTTTTAATCTAGTAATTATTTAATATATTAATCTGAAATGTAAGTAAATTAATCTCTCTTTTTGTGATCAATAAAAACTATTATACGACATTATTGCACAAATTGACTTAATCCCATAGGAAGCTCAATAAGACATGTGTTGTGGGTACTTAGACAACGATATATACATATAAATACATAGAAAACACACATGACTCAGGAACAAATACGCATGGTCATCATATAAATAAATGCCCGTACCAGGATTTGAACCTGGGACCATCAGCTTTATAGGCAGCGTTACTGCTTAGTAGGCAAGACCGGTTCTCATGATTAACAGACATATAAATACATAAAAAGTTAGAGCATTGATAAAGGGTTGTTGATAATTGGATGCCAAAAAAAACATGATTTATAGTTGCATATTAGCGCTAAATAATCAGTTGACCATCTTATTAGCAAACACTTGGAATATAAACTGTACATAACCAAGGCTGTATGTTTTCAGATGCAGGCAGTGGGTCAAATTTGTTGGGAACGAAGACCTGATACATCTTCCCATGGAAAAGTTACATTTATTGAAACATGTATCTGCAGATCATTTTAAAAATAGTGCTTTTAATAAAAAAAATTAAGAAAAAAATAGTGAAGGATTTTGTAATTACATTCTGAGTGTAACGAGGTATTCTAAAATAGAATCCTAGCGTAGTGAGGGATTCAAGTGTTAACGCCTAAGGGTGTTATTCCACCTATACAATTTTTTTGTCCAATGTGTATTGCGTCTCACATTTTGCTTAATAGCAGAGTGAGACGCAATGACATTGGACTAAGAAATTGGATAGGTGGAATAACACCCTAAGGCGTTAACACTTGAATCCCAAATTATTATGGTACAAATAAAAAATAAATAAATTAAATAAATTTAATTAATGGTAATTAAATTAAATAGTTTAACCTAAGAAGTATGCAAAAAGAGGAAAAAAAAGTGATCCCTCCTAGTAGGGAAGAAAAGTGCTACTTTGATCCTTCCTAGTGGTGAAGAACAACAAGGTGTTCTAAAAAAAATCGGGTCCACATTAAGCTCGACCACGTATTAGTACACTCATAGAACTATCCACTATATAACATACAACTTAAATGTGGACTCGATCCTAACGTGATTTCGAGTACAAAATTTGTAGAGAAGAGTCTATATTTCAACCCTCCCCATTTTATCGATATCGATAAGAAACGCAAGCGTGTAGCGTACTACACTATTTAAATTGCTTATGTTGGTACTATGGTTCTTTGACAGTTCTTTGTCGTACATTTTGGTAATGATTTGCGAAACAAAGGGATTCCACTCGCTAGTATGGAAGTCCCGTCTCTTAAAACGTAGTGATTATATGCTCTTTGGATTGGATTGGGGGCCGTGTTGCCCGTGTTGCCAATGCTAAATTTAAAAATGGTGTATTACTTTGTATGGATTTTTATTCTCAGTAATGACTTGGTAATGACCAGCGTAATGACAGTTATTCATGATTTATAATTTTTTGATAAAAAATAACCGATAAATGTCGAAGATTTTCATATTATTATGACTTTATCCATATCTCTGTCTGTCTGTCTTTTTTAAACTTTTGTGCGTTCCAATATTATTTTTTAACTTACTTTGAGCTTGTTTTTAACTTTCTTCAAGTGGGTTTTTATAATTTAAAAGAAAACAAAAAACCACCAATGAACACTAATCATATAAAAAAGCTTTCATCTAATTGGTGGAACGAACTAATTCACATCTCCATGATTCACAGTTAGCTTAGGAATGAACAGAGAAAACAAAAACAGTTTTGTTTATTGAAAAAAAGTAAAGTTTTTGATAACTTCCTTTCGTTGTAAGCAATTATTTTAATATAAAAGAATTGTTATTTTTATACTCAGATATTGTGCTTTAAACATTGATCAAGTTCGTTTTAATAACTTTTAAATAGTGATGTCGGTGTTTGGTGTCATAAAAGACGCTGTCGATCTGTGTTGTTTACAATGCATACGCTGGTTGTAACCAGTAGCGTGTACTATTTTAGTTGAATTTGTTATAAAAAATGTGATACATTAATAATCGAGTCCACCAGAGCCAGTGTTTCACCAAAGAATCGAGTATTTACACAAGACTAGTGAGTATTGACTTAACTTATCGTGTTTTGTTTGTAAACATTCTTGAACCTAGTGAACTTGTGGTTGGTCTAGGTGTGTCATTAGTCAGGAAATCTTACAAGTGAATTAATCTGGTGTTTTAGCAGCCGTTTTAGCTGTTTGAATTATGGTCAGAAGGCGTTTGAGGAACTAAAGGAATTGGCAAGGTAAAATGGTGGGAAGATAATCTCGTCAAATAAGAAATAAGACTCGTTTGGCGGCTTGTCATACCAGTTTCTGACTACGTAATTTACCTTGCATTACTTAACGTAACCGTCTTTAGCTTAAAGTTTATGGGACCTACATTCATCTTCACATTTCTATCCAACTTTATTACATTTAGTAACATCTGTCTGTTATAAGATATGATATGATAAATGAGAGAACCTGGTTTTAAATGATTGTTGCACTAATTTCTGATCATCATCCTCTAGCCAGGAATATAAAAAAAAACCATCTGTTATCATGATATCATATCATTCTTGCAACCATTGTATTTACCAGTGTTGGCCGAATATTATATATATATATATATTAGATTTAAAATATTGAAAATTAACCAATACAAATTGAACAGTAGACTGTAACCGTCCGTTACGGTAGAACAAACAAAATGTGAAATGCTCGTAGGTACATCCACAGCACAGATTTTTTGTAGCAACTGTGGAGGAACACTGCAACAGTGAGTAACTAGGTAAATTACCTAATGTTACCATGTTGCACAGAGTTCCTTCACTAAATTTAACTGCTATCCTATCTTATTTTCAGAAAATGCCAAGTTAACAATGTCTTCTGTGCACTGTGTGGTGGTGTGGGAGTGGCAGTGTGAGGACCAGTGGATCCCACATACACCGAGTGTGGCACGGACATTAGAGCGGGCACATGCCAAGAAGTTGACCCGAGTGGTGCTGGCTGATGCGGACCCGGAGCTCAAGGGGCATTATGTCAATTTGAGGACACTTACACAGAGCTCTGATGCTAGTGGTGAGTATTTATCTCTGTGGCTAATAATATTTTAACCCAGGGATCACAGTTTTTTGCAGTTGTGGTGCAATTGCAGGTGTATAATTTAATCTCGGCTCCCTAACCTAGCTAGGCTATGTGAAATAGATTGGTAACATGGTGAGGATGATAGCCTCCCGGTGCCCATCTTTCGTCCGCACACAGTTTGTGAACCCCTGCTTTAACCAATATACTCTTTTTTTTATGTCTCAAATACTAAAATGACTTCAAAAACAAGCACTTCAACTATTATAAAATGACATTATGACATTTTGATTGCCCTAACCACTACTCACCACTACTTGATGGCCTCCTACCCTAGTTGGTAGTAAAATTGCCTATGAAGCAGGAGATTCTGGGTTCGAATCCTGGTAAAAGCATCTATTTGTGTGTTTATCACAAATGTTTGTTCCTGAGTTAGGGATGTAAGTATTTATATAAATAAATATTATAGGACATTATTACACAAATTGGCTAAAGTCCCACAGTTGCCTCAATAAGGCTTGTGTTGTGGGTACTTAGACAATGACATAAAAAATTATTACATACTTCATACATAAAAAAACACCCATGACTCAAGAATAAATAACTCTCATCAGTTCACACAAATAAACGCCCTTACCAGGATTTGAACCCGGGACCATGAAGCCAGGCAGGGTCACTACCCACTAGGCCAGACCGGTCGTCAAATTGTCAGCCATACATTTGATGCCTCCCCTCCCCTGCAAAAATCTGTGGACTGTTTTGTACAGAAAATGACATACAAGGCATCTCCAGTTGTTGAATCCTCCAAGAATAGAACAGTCATTTTAGTTTCTGAGCAGAATTGTTATCAGGAAAGTGATAGTTCTAAGATCTCATATTTTTTATATTATTAGTTTTCTTCACAGTCCCACTTAAAAAACACCCTTACAGCTACTTATCTATATTATTAATAATAGAATTGAATTGCAGTCCTATCATATATGGTAATCAAATTAAATGGATCTATTACAATCCTGTTACATTTTGCACTATCAGCCTAAGTAATTGATCAGAAAGTGGGACAAATAAATTAGGCCTCACATAATGTTCAATTGAACTTCCCAGAGTCATACAACAGCCAATACTGTTTTCTTTAATAGATACTGAGTAGGTTTGTAATAATAGTAAGTAATAAAAGGCTTGTTTTTTCAATACAATGCATTATTAATAGATTAATGTCAATAAAGCCTTCTCAACAAAATGTAATTTTGTATGGTACATGACTCAGTAGCTCTGACTGGTGTATTATTCTTGTGAGTTATACAATAGCTTTAACCTTGATTTATTTTCTGAATGATAATTTGATTAGGGTTTGGGCAGGTCCTTGCGTCAGCTATCAGGACACAACTAAAGATATCATGTACAGGTACTTTAGCTCTGTATTGCAATATTCTCACAGGGTTGTGATGAGACAGGAGAGAGAGCTACGAATAAATTTAATATGAATATGAACTACGAAGAAGATTAAAGCCATAATCTTGTTGTAGAAGGCGAAGGCGGCACGGAGGCGACATGCCGCGTTCGGCGCGCCTGCTACAGCGTCACGTCCGTGGGCGGGCGCGGCGTGCGCTGGGAGTGGGCCGCTCATGAGGGCTACTACACCGCACTGCCTATGGAGGTAATAGCAACACACTTTCATCATCGGTGGACCTCATGTCTTTGTAATTAGGATTAGGGACATAAAACGCCAGTTACGGAAAGAGAGATCTAAGCCCTCCTACGTGTACAGTCAAGGTGTCCAAATATCATAACTATTGCAATGGCGAAAAAATCTGAGCACGGTTTTTTTCAATAATTTCTTTGCACACGTCCAGTCGAAAATATCTGATACGTTTGACATTTTGTGCGATCAGATATTTTCGACTGGACGTGTGCAAAGAAATTATTGAAAAAAACGTACTCAGATTTATTTGCCATTGCAAAAGTTACGATATAAATGGCATTTGCTGTGTGCAGAATTTATTGAAATTTAGTCTTGCTCAGAAATATTTGGACACCTTGGCTGCTTCGAAATATCTGTTGGCGACTGTACACGTTCAACGTATATATACATATAATAAGGATTACGTATTGGTTATTAACATTTACTCTGGCAACCTTACTCACCGGCAGGAACACAACACTATGAGTAGGGTTAGTTTACTATTCGCGAAAAATTTGTCGGAAACAGCTTGGTCTGTATAGCGTATCTTGCAATGCCTCGGACTAGCCACGTCTTCACAGACCAAGTAAGCTACATGCGACAATTACCTCGGTGCGATGCTCCTGCTAGTGTTGGTATGTTGACACGAATTACTAGTTAGTGGTAGTAATCATTGTTACACTTTGCTCATGCCTGTGCCAAAAGTGACGGCGGCGGAAAAGTATAAACACTTAGGCTTAGAATGCACTGCGATTAATTTCATGCGATTTCAGAACCAGAAAAAGATGTACGGCATGCTTCATAAGCGGGTGCACTTGCACGACTGAAACCGCAAGAAATTAATCACAGCATTCTAAGCCTTACTATTCCCTTTGAAGATGAGCTTGAGCAGCAAAATGGGTAGCAATAGTATGTGCAGACAGGTTTACACGATGTTCTCGCTCCCTGTCTTGCTTACTTTCATTGTTTGTTGAAATCAGAATTTATTTATTTGCATCGATACAGTATGGGGATTTAACAATACAGTTTTACAGTTCATGTATCTAACTTGCATGCAAGCGTGCATATTTATAAATCAGTAAAATTATAAAAAATAAATTTAAATATATATAAAATGTCAAATCGAAATAATTGAAATAGTTTACATAATAGGCATATCACAAGTAATACAATTATATAACTAAATATCACTAATTTGAATACTGTTGGTATTCGAGATACGACTTTATGCTGTAAAAACAACACTCTAAGAGCCAGTTTGTAAGACTGCGCTTAAAGGCGTTTCCCTCTAGCAGCTTTAGTTCCTCCGGAAGATAATTATATAGATAGATAGATAGAATACTCTTTATTGGCACACCTCAGTAAAAATATACAAGAAAAATAAACCATTGATATACAACGATGCACATATTAAAAACGTTTTTCTTGTATATCATCTTGCGACTTCGAGGGTGATATAAACGGTTCACAATGTTTACCCTGGTTCGCCGTTCAAGAACTTCGCCACGTGTTTTAAAGTACGAAAGTTTCCGAAAGCTGGAGCGTGTATTATCGTTTCAGTTCCAATGCCAACTGGAAGAAGCCTGGGGCTCGGGCGCGGAGGTAGTGTGGTGGCGCGGCTGGGCGGCGCGGCCGCGCCAGCTGGCGGCGCGCGGGCCGGGCGGCGCGCTGCGCGTGCTGCGCCGCGCGCCTCAACCCCCCTACCCTCTGGCGCGCTCGCAGCCCGCGCCTCCGCCCAGACCAGGTCACTCATTATCCTATCCACTAATATCCTATATCACTAATAATCAAATATGTAAATAATATAACGTACTCAGCATGTATCAGTGCAGTTATCAGCCATAATCTTATGTGTTAATTTAATGTTTTATATTTTCCTATAGAGGCAATTACTGTGACCTGTAATTTTTATTATTAATAAATTGATTATGATTATCCCCTGTATATGCTAGATGACATTTTATTTTATTTTTTTATTTATTATATTTTAGAAACATACAGTCGTTTACAAACATTACTTATACAACATTGCTTAAGTTTAGACCTAGAGTTTCATTTTTTACATAAAATCAGTCTATTTTTTTTTCTTTAAGATTACAATTTTAAATGTTACCCAAAACTAAACATTTGAGAGCGTAAAGAAAAGAAAACATGCATTATAACCTAAAGAGCACGTTTTAAAGTATTAATGGAACAAGTAAATATATCTATGTTATAGAGCTTGTCATTTTCGTTAAATAGTTTGCAGGCACGTCTTATGAATATATTTTGTGCATAACACGTTCTACTGTTGGGAATCGAGAATAACAATTTTTATTAATTTTATCAATCATTCAGGTTCATTTTTAGAATCAAATGTCTATATGGGACCCGTTGCATTAGAGCAATACAAAAGTCAGAAATGGTAGTCAAAGTCCGACAGTCGTACTTCACTCGCGAAACGCTCCCAACAAAACGATAAGCAAACGTGACGTCACGGTCACCAAGAGCCCATCTTGAAGTATGAAAAACTTTAAAATTGCGATTTTGTCGGTGAAATATTGGTGTATATATTTGCTATACAATATTTCTGGATAAAATGTAAGGAATCGAATGGTGCCCTTACTTTATTTTTATGGAAATAAAAAAAAACCTTTAATTTTGAAACTTTCAGGTCCTATATTTTTTTTATCATTGCCATATATTATTTTAATAAATAAATAAATATTATAGGACATTATTACACAAATTGACTAAGTCCCACAGTAAGCTCAATAAGGCTTGTGTTGAGGGTGCTTAGACAACGATATATGTAATATATAAATATTTATAAATACTTAAATACATAGAAAACACCCATGACTCAGGAACAAATATCCATGCTCATCACACGAATAAATGCCCTTACCAGGATTTGAACCCGGGACCATCGGCTTCGTAGGCAGGGTCACTACCCACTAGGCCAAACCGGTCGTCAATAACCACATTATTGCGATAGATTGCTCATTTGCTATCTATTTTACTAGATTTTGTTATAAAATTCAACATGTCATCATCCCTATCGTGTCGACCCATAAAAAAAATAGATTTTTAAATTTCTGTAATTTTTTTTTTTTTCTGTTGATAGTTCCATCCCCTCACACACACATCCCGCAACAACACACCGGGTCCAGCGTGCACTCCGCAGCCTCCCTGGCAACTCTGGCTTCCACCCTGTCAGTCCGCTCCGCCCCGCCGCAGCCCGCACGCAGCGCCTCGCCGGGCAAGGAGCGCAAGCCTGGCCTGGCTAGACAGATACTGCACAATTTGAATATATTCAGTGAGTCATTCCAGATTATGGTTTGATTAAATACCGAAGCTGAGTTATTTAGGTACAGCCCTGGAGGCGCATATCGGGCAAATGCTTCGGTTTTTGGCCCTACGCGGCGTTCGGTTTCGAACTTCGCGGGCCTTGAAGCTTCACCATCGGTCCTTGGGCCTCCAATAGGGCTTGGCTCGCTTATTAAAACACTTAACCCCTTATCAATCATCGTTTGTCCCTTTTACGTCCTAATACGTCGGAAAGGGACAAACGATGATTAGCGGCATCGTAAATTTAGTACACGTTTATGAATAAGGGGGTTACTATCTGCATTACCATAGTTTGGATCTTGGGGTATAGAATCCGGGCTTTCGGCCTTTCGCCAAAACAAAATTTGCTAATATCTCTTATTTTAACAGGTAACAACAGTAGTAAACCCGGCTTAGAAAGCCAACACAGTACAGACTCGGAAGAACCTCGTGCGTCGCTTTCTCACGGCGGCCGGCGGCACAGTGTCGACACCGTGTCCACATATCTCAGCCACGAGAGCAAGGACAGTTTACAGGTAACATTTTACTTATATATACTCCTGCTGACGAGTCATTCTTGAAATCTTGAATCATTCCATTCAGCAGCATATCCTAGAAAGCTAACAGAGTATAGAATCGGAGGAGCTTCATACGTCGCTCTCTCACGGCGGCCGGCGACACAGTGTCGACACCGTGGCAACATATCTCAGCCACGAGGATAAGGACAGTCTGCAGGTGCTTACACGCCGCTTATATCCTCTAATTGACCAGTCACTTTTGAATTCTATGATTCAGCACCAAATCCGGCCTAAAAAGCCAGCACAGGACATATACCACAGTACAGATTCAGAAGAATCTCGTGCGTCGCTTTCTCACGGCGGCCGGCGACATAGCGTCACAGACCACCTCAACTACTTTGCTCTAATCTCACTCACACTTATTTAAATCCATTTGGATGTTGATGTTTTTGCCTCTAATGAATGTTCTCTTCCCCAGCAAGCGTCAACGGGCTCCCTCCTGAACTGCAGCGCGGGCAGCGACGACGTGTTCGACGCGCCCCCGCCGCCGCCGCCCGCCCAAGGTGAGTGCCGCACACTGCAGGCGACGGGCTGCCTCCTGAACTGCAGCGCGGGCAGCGACGACGTGTTCGACGCGCCCCCGCCGCCGCCGCCCGCCCAAGGTGAGTGCCGCACACTGCAGGCGACGGGCTGCCTCCTGAACTGCAGCGCGGGCAGCGACGACGTGTTCGACGCGCCCCCGCCGCCGCCGCCCGCCCAAGGTGAGTGCCGCACCCTGCAGGCGACGGGCTGCCTCCTGAACTGCAGCGCGGGCAGCGACGACGTGTTCGACGCGCCCCCGCCGCCGCCGCCCGCCCAAGGTGAGTGCCGCACACTGCAGGCGACGGGCTGCCTCCTGAACTGCAGCGCGGGCAGCGACGACGTGTTCGACGCGCCCCCGCCGCCGCCGCCCGCCCAAGGTGAGTGCCGCACCCTGCAGGCGACGGGCTGCCTCCTGAACTGCAGCGCGGGCAGCGACGACGTGTTCGACGCGCCCCCGCCGCCGCCGCCCGCCCAAGGTGAGTGCCGCACACTGCAGGCGACGGGCTGCCTCCTGAACTCCAAACGTCACTTTATTTTTTTATTTATTTTATTTATTGAGAAACAAACATATGAGTCTTAAAATAAACATATGAGCAACTTAGCTTATAGCTATGCATTGATTTCGTTATAGACCTATAGTTTCCTAATTTTAAATTTCGATGTACAATTGAAAAAAAAAAAAATAGTGTAAACTTATAGCGTACATAACAACAGCGTAAATGTATATAAAATATATATATATATATATGTAGAGAACTGAGAAAATACTTAAATCACAGGTACCTATTATCAGGTTGCTGCAACTTTTAACCGTTATTTTAGAAAAGAATATACTGCTCTTTTAAAGAGGCCTAATGAATTGCAAAACAAATCTGCGTCCATACATTTTTCATTGTACTGCCTACATGCGCGCCCAATATATGAATGCTGTGCGTATTCGTTCTGCTGTTAGAAATGCTAAATAATGCCTTACTGCGACAACTACGTTCATTTCTACGGGGGACACGGAAACCAATTTTATGTAATAAGTCGGGGTAAATCTACAATATTATTAATAATTTTGAATAAAAATACTAAATCTGTACAGGACCGTCTAAGTGAAAGTGGCTGGATATTATGATGTGTAGCCGAGGAAGCGTAATTTACATAGTTACGACCCACTCGAAATTCCAGTGCTTTAATGAACTTTTTCTGGAGTCTTTCAATTCGAGTCTTATGGACATTAAACAAAGGATTCCAAACCACAGAAGCAAATTCCAATCTGCTGCGAACGTAACTATTATGAAGAAGTTTATAAGTGAGAGGTCTTCGAAAAGGTTTTGCCACGCGAAGAACGAAACCCAGTTGTTTATATGCCTTGTTTAAAATATGATCTATATGAGGGTTAAACGTTAGTTTTGCATCCATTAACACCCCTAGGTCACGTATACTGTGCTGTCGTGTTAGAGTACTGCCACACAGCCGGTAACTGAATGCAATGGGATCCCTTTTCCGCGTGAAAGTAATAACTGAACATTTGTCACTATTTAAAAACAGATTATTTTCCACACAATAAGTTTCAACCCTAGTTAAATCATCCTGCAACAGAGCACAGTCGACGTCAGTTTTAATGACTCGAAATAATTTAGTATCATCGGCGTATAAAAGAGCTTTTGAATTTGTTAGACACTCCGTGATATCATTTATGTATAAAATAAATAATAACGGACCCAAATGGGACCCTTGAGGGACACCTGAAGTAGTTATTTTAAAAGCCGATGAGAAACCTCCGAGTACAACACTTTGGGACCTATTTTCTATATAAGATTTTACCCATCGAAAAAGATCACCGTGGATGCCAAGGTTCCAAAGTTTCACCAAAATCGTATTGTAAGAAATTTTATCGAACGCTTTCGCGAAGTCTGTGTAAACTGCGTCGGCTTGATACTTATTATCCATTGCATCTAGTATGACTTCACTAAAGGACAAAAGATTACTCTCCACACTTCGGTCCTTGTAGAACCCGTGCTGACTCGGATTGATATGACGCCGGACAGCGTATGATAATTGATCAGTAACAATTTTCTCTAATATTTTACTGAATTGGCATAACTTGGAGATAGGCCTATATTTTTCGATGTCCTGACTTATAGAACCTTTGGGTATAGGTGTGATCCACGCCGTTTTCCAGATTTATTTTTATTATATTTTATTTTATTCGGAAAACCAACAGCTTAAGTAAACTATTACTAGATTAACATAAATATGTACCAGAGAAGCGAATTACAGGTTTCCACAGACAGGATACAAAGGTAGGCATATTACAGGCTAGCACAAAATTAAAGACATTACAAACGCCAAAACATGCTATGAAAAAAGTAATTTGTTTCTTATTTAAATTAAATTAATCCTATGCTAATCTTCTGCAGGCAGGAAAGCAAAGAAACTAGATACCATGAGGTTTTTGATTATTGCGGGCTTCATTAGATGTAAATCCAGTTGATCGTTGCTATGACACAGTTCATTAATCGACATCGAAGCTTTTAAGATTAGAAGTTAGACAAAGTTCGTATGCAGTGTTGGCCGAACGTTAATGCAATTAACCATTAAAAATAACCATTAAAAAGGTTAATTGCCATTAACCGTTAACAATTAAGGAAAATTCAGGGATGATGGCAAGAGGCCTGATGGGGTGTCCTTGGTTCCTTGGAGCTTGGGACGGATGTTAGTATGGGATGCTACCTGCGTAGACACACTGGCACCGTCCCACCTCCAACGGACTAATGTAAAAGCGGGCGCAGCGGCGGAAAGCGCCAAAATTTTGAAACGTAATAAATACAAGAGCCTCGGTAGAGAATACCATTTTGTACCATTTGGCGTTGAAACTAGGTCCATGGGGTTCCAGCGCGCACAAGTTTTTTTGGAGAAATCGCGAAACGTCTGGTTGACGTAACTGGTGCCCGAAGAGCTGGCGGCTTCCTCGCACAACGTATCAGTATTGCGATACAACGAGGAAATGCCGCCAGCATCCTTGGTACAATGCCTCAAGGGCCTATTTTAAGCTAGTTATAGTAAACATCTGTATATATCCATTATGTATTTTGTTATAGGAAAATTCATTACTAATTGCAATTAACTTTAATTTGCATTAACATCAATTGCTTCACAAACCACTAAAAATAAATAAATTGTTAATGAAAATTAAAAACGTGATTAATAATTAACAATGAAAGAGAATAGATATCGTAATTTTATAAAAGGCGTCCAAGGGATTAAGGGTCTGCAAGACTGAACTTATACAAGTTTTAAGTATATACATATTACTCATCCTCCTGATGAACCCTGGCAGTGCCTAGTAGAACTCAGGTTTGGTGTACCAGAGGCATAAGCTGTTTTGTGTCTTGATGAGCACTTGGAAGAGCAGTGTCCAAGATAGAGCTGATGCTGAACCCTGGCAGTACCTAATGGAACTCAGGTTTGGTGCAACATAGTAACACACTGTTTTGGTCATCCGACTCGTCTTGATGAGCACTTGGAAGAGCAGTATCCAAGATAGAGCTGATGCTGAACCCTGTCAGCACCTAGTGGAACTCAGGTTTGGTGCAACATAGGAACACACTGTTTTGGTCATCTGACTCGTCTTGATGAGTACTTGGAAGAGCAGTGTCCAAGATAGAGCTGATGCTGTACCCTGGCAGTACCTAATGGAACTCAGGTTTGGTGCAACATAGGAACACGCTGTTATGGTCATCCGACTCGTCTTTATCAGCTCTTGGAAGAGCAGTGTCCAAGATAGAGCTGATGCTGAACCCTGGCAGTTGACCAAAATAGCGTGTCCCTGTGTTGCACCAAACCTGAGTTCCACTAGGTACAGTAGTACACACTTGATAAGGCACGTCGTGAATCTTCGTTCGCGCAGAAAGAAAATACGGCTCCGAAAATTAACGAAAGAAAACTTAAAACTTACAATCAACCGTAAGATCACAGTGCAAGGTCTATAGTACACTACAGGTGTTAGTTCCGTCTCACTCGCACGAGCCACGTCTCTCTGCAATTACACTTCTAGCCAATTTTACATGGCGACGGCTAGTGACCAATAGCAAACCCGGAAAAAGACGCGCGCTGCGTGGAGCGTGATGATTGGCCAACACCATTTCGCGCGCTTTTAAAACTCATCCTCTGCGCAGGTACATCGACGCGCCTTATCAAGTGTGTACTACTGTACTGTGAGGGATTAGCATTAGCTCTATCTTGGATACTGCTCTTCCAAGTGCTAATCAAGACGAGTCAGATGACCAAAACTGAAAACAGCGTGTGCCTATGTTGCACGAAACCTGAGTTCCACTAGGTACTGCCAGGGGTCAGCATCAGCTCTATCTTGGATACTGCTCTTCCAAGTGCTCATCAGGACGAGTCAGATGACCAAAACAGCGTGTGCCTATGTGTCACCAAACCTGAGTTCCACTAGGTACTGCCAGGGTTCAGCATCAGCTCTATCTTGGACATTGCTCTTCGAAGTGCTCATCAAGACGAGTCAGATGACAAAAACAGCGTGTGCCTATGTTGCACCAAACCTGAGTTCCACTAGGTACTGCCAGGTTTTAGCATCAGCTCTATATTAGATACTGCTCTTCCAAGTGCTCATCAAGACGAGTCAGATGACCAAAACAGCGTTAGTCCATGTTGCACCAAACTTGAGTTCCACTAGGTATTGCCAGGGTTCAGCATCAGCTCTATCTTGGATACTGATCTTCCAAGTGCTCTTCAAGACGAGTTGGATGACCAAAAAAGCGTGTGCCTATAGTGCACCAAACCCGAGTTCCACTAGGTACTGCCAGGGTTCAGCATCAGCTCTATATTAGATACTACTCTTCCAAGTACTCATCACGACGAGACGGATGACCAACACAGCGTGTGCCTATGTTGCACCAAACCTGAGTTCCACTAGATACTGCCAGGGTTCAGCATCAGCTTTATCATGGATACTGCTCTTCCAAATGCTCATCGAGGCGTGTAGGATGACCAAAACAGCGTGTTGCACCAAACCTGAGTTCCACTAGGTACTGCCAGGGTTCAGCATCAGCTCTATCTTGGATACTGCTCTTCCAAGTGCTCATCAAGACGAGTTAGCTGACCAAAACAGCGTGTGCCTATGTTGCACCAAACCTGAGTTCCACTAGATACTGCCAGGGTTCAGCATCAGCTCTACCTTGGACACTGCTCTTCCAAGTGCTCATCAAGACGAGTCAGATGACCAAAACAGTGTGTTCCTATGTTGCACCAAACCTGAGTTCCATTAGGTACTGCCTGGGTTCAGCATCAGCTCTATCTTGGACACTGCTCTTCCAAGTACTCATCAAGATGAGTCGGATGACCAAAAGAGCGTGTGCCTATGTTGCACCAAACCTGAGTTCCACTAGGTACTTCCAGGGTTCAGCATCAGCTCTATCTTGGGTACTGCTCTTCCAAGTGCTCATCAAGACAAGTCAGATGACCAAAACAGCGTGTGTCTATATTGCACCAAACCTGAGTTCCAGTAGGTACTACTTCCAGGGTTCATCATCGCTCTATCTTGGGTACTGCTCTCCCAATTGCTCTTCAAGACGTCTCGGATAACCGAAATCGGCGAGTGTCTATGTTGCTCCAAATCTGAGTTCCACTAGGTATTGTCAGAGTTCAGGGTCATTTTAAAACATCACGATCTTATAATTCACTGAAGCTTGTATTAATATGCTTTCAAGTAATAGTAACATTAAATATTTACCAAATTATTGTATTCCATTAATCGTTAATGCAATTGAGAGTGAATGTAATTAATTTAATTTTAATTAACGTATAAAAAATTTAATTCTAAATAACCTTAATTTTAATTAACCTTAATTCAATTACTGCTTAATGCAATTGGTTAATGGTTAATTAGACTTAACAATTGGCCAACATTGTTCGTATGTCCCCAGGCATGGAAGGGGCGGGCGGGCTGTGCGTGTGGGTGGGCGCGCCGGCGCCGCGCGGGCGCTGCGCGCGCTGCCGCCGCCCGCGCGGCGCCGGCGCCGCCGCGCTGCCCTGCCGCCACATGCTGCACCTGCACTGCCTCGACTCGCAGCTCACGCAGCGCCCGCAGGTATGTCCCCAGGCATGGAAGGGGCGGGCGGGCTGTGCGTGTGGGTGGGCGCGCCGGCGCCGCGCGGGCGCTGCGCGCGCTGCCGCCGCCCGCTCGGCGCCGGCGCCGCCGCGCTGCCCTGCCGCCACATGCTGCACCTGCACTGCCTCGACTCGCAGCTCACGCAGCGCCCGCAGGTATGTCCCCAGGCATGGAAGGGGCGGGCGGGCTGTGCGTGTGGGTGGGCGCGCCGGCGCCGCGCGGGCGCTGCGCGCGCTGCCGCCGCCCGCTCGGCGCCGGCGCCGCCGCGCTGCCCTGCCGCCACATGCTGCACCTGCACTGCCTCGACTCGCAGCTCACGCAGCGCCCGCAGGTATGTCCCCAGGCATGGAAGGGGCGGGCGGGCTGTGCGTGTGGGTGGGCGCGCCGGCGCCGCGCGGGCGCTGCGCGCGCTGCCGCCGCCCGCTCGGCGCCGGCGCCGCCGCGCTGCCCTGCCGCCACATGCTGCACCTGCACTGCCTCGACTCGCAGCTCACGCAGCGCCCGCAGGTATGTCCCCAGGCATGGAAGGGGCGGGCGGGCTGTGCGTGTGGGTGGGCGCGCCGGCGCCGCGCGGGCGCTGCGCGCGCTGCCGCCGCCCGCTCGGCGCCGGCGCCGCCGCGCTGCCCTGCCGCCACATGCTGCACCTGCACTGCCTCGACTCCCAGCTCACGCAGCGCCCGCAGGTACTTCCTCCTGCTCATCCCTGGACCTTATGTCATTGCAATAAAGTTGAACAATTATCACTTACCCGTATGAACGATGTACGAAACTTGTTTACTCGCCCCCATGTGAAGCATTTCAGGTTCGCTTATTAAGACGCTCGGCGGAGGTTAGTCGTCTGCGTGGGCCCGCCTTGCAGGCCTTAGGCCCTTGCGCTCTCGTAGTGAGGCGCTTCGGGTTGTCGTCGGCCCTACACCGAACTCGCCGTTCGGTTGATGCTCCACGATAACGCGTTCGCTCGCTAGATAAAATCATAATTAAAAAAAACTAAAACATTTTTTATATTTCATTCAGGAACCCCTGTACATCGAGTGCCTCGTATGCGGCCGCGTATACGGACAGGAGACTCGCGCTGCGCCGCAAGGCGAGCAGCCGCCCGGCAGCATGGCGTGGCGGCTCGAGCCCACGGCCCTACCCGGACACGACTGCGGCTCCATCCTGGTCACCTACAAGTGAGTCACGGACCCCACAGACAGACAGACGGCCGCCCGGCAGCATGGCGTGGCGGCTCGAGCCCACGGCCCTACCCGGACACGACTGCGGCTCCATCCTGGTCACCTACAAGTGAGTCACGGACCCCACAGACAGACAGACGGCCGCCCGGCAGCATGGCGTGGCGGCTCGAGCCCACGGCCCTACCCGGACACGACTGCGGCTCCATTCTGGTCACCTACAAGTGAGTCACGGACCCCACAGACAGACAGACGGCCGCCCGGCAGCATGGCGTGGCGGCTCGAGCCCACGGCTCTACCCGGACACGACTGCGGCTCCATCCTGGTCACCTACAAGTGAGTCACGGACCCCACAGACAGACAGACGGCCGCCCGGCAGCATGGCGTGGCGGCTCGAGCCCACGGCCCTACCCGGACACGACTGCGGCTCCATCCTGGTCACCTACAAGTGAGTCACGGACCCCACAGACAGACAGACGGCCGCCCGGCAGCATGGCGTGGCGGCTCGAGCCCACGGCCCTACCCGGACACGACTGCGGCTCCATCCTGGTCACCTACAAGTGAGTCACGGACCCCACAGACAGACAGACGGCCGCCCGGCAGCATGGCGTGGCGGCTCGAGCCCACGGCCCTACCCGGACACGACTGCGGCTCCATCCTGGTCACCTACAAGTGAGTCACGGACCCCACAGACAGACAGACGGCCGCCCGGCAGCATGGCGTGGCGGCTCGAGCCCACGGCCCTACCCGGACACGACTGCGGCTCCATCCTGGTCACCTACAAGTGAGTCACGGACCCCACAGACAGACAGACGGCCGCCCGGCAGCATGGCGTGGCGGCTCGAGCCCACGGCCCTACCCGGACACGACTGCGGCTCCATCCTGGTCACCTACAAGTGAGTCACGGACCCCACAGACAGACAGACGGCCGCCCGGCAGCATGGCGTGGCGGCTCGAGCCCACGGCTCTACCCGGACACGACTGCGGCTCCATCCTGATCACCTACAAGTGAGTCACGGACCCCACAGACAGGCATAGCATAGACCATATAATACAATTGAGATCCGATCCAGATTGGATGCCTGTTCCCATTATTGTTTCAACATTCCCCCTCGAACATCGGTTTCACCTTACTTATCCAGTGCAAGGCTGCTTAAGATGGAACATAGGCAACACCTTCAATTAGCTTCTCTTCTGTTTGGTGTAATTAAATACGGCTGGCCGTCTCATCTTTCATAGAAATTAATTTGGCGACAACAAAGGACAGAACGTAATATCCCTTACCTGAAGCCGCTCATTACCCCTAAATATAAATGTGCTGCATTCTTTATATATCTTATTTATATAGTTTATAACATAAAAATACGAATTTAATACTACTTTACAAAAACTTGAGATTTATTTTTAATTTCAAAATTAAAATATTAGTTTGACATTTTGTATGCCACGTGACCGATAACGCTGACCACCATATTTTTTTTCACTATAGCAGAAACGAGTGTTAAATTTGTAACGACGGCGAAAAGATTGCACTGCTTCGTTTCTTTGTCACTGCACTGCTATTGACTTTACAAGAATGGCTTGGCAAAAAAGGCACCCCATTTTGGCGCGAATATTAACGCATTCACTGCCAGCAACCCGCCAGGCGGGCGCTCCGTCCGTAGTCGCTTTTCGCTACATACGCATTTTCCCATGTTATCGGCTACGCTCGTAGCACGTAGCACGCGCTGGCACTGAATATGTTAATCGTTTAAATTTGAAACAAAATTTCTTTGCATATAGAAATATTCATTTCAGGAAATAATAGAAGTGTCTGTGAGTGCTACATAATGAAAGGCATTAAAATACGAGTGTGGGTTTAAGAAACGAACGAAGTGAGTTTCTTAATAGGACTACACGAGTGTTTTAATGCTTAATTATGTACAGTTAAATACACTATTTTATCTACACACATATTATAAACTTTCTATGATATAGTTACTGTTAGAGTACTTACTAACTCTAACATTTACTTGATAGATATTTTGATAGTAATGTGAAACACGAAAGACGAATTCTTGAGATAAACTTGTTTTATTATAACTTGATAGGTGTGCACACTTATATAATAGCGAACGTGAATATTTAGTGAATGAATGAAGGAGGATGAAGGTACTTATTGACTAATTACAACACTTTTATATAAACTAAATGCTGATGGGGCAAATGATCAATACGATGCATGTGCAATTTACTTGTACAAGATCACTGCTTGGTCGACGTGGCACTCAAAGGCCCGCAACTTCCCGATAATAATAAATAAAATAGTTGCAAAATAAAATACAATTTCTACAGGTGACCTTAGCCATTGGACAAACCCTGAAATCCCACGTAGGGTTACTTCTCAGGAATGCTCTGACGTTAACATTTTTTTTAAATTAGAACAAAAAATAAAAAAAAAAATTTTCGAACAAAAGTTATTTGCAATAATCGGCAACAAAAAAAAAACACACTGTGTTAATCTTTGGCAGTGTTTTTGACAATTTGTTCCAAATATTTGATAATGATGACATTTTTCAAAAGTCTGAAGCTTATTAGTCTTCTTCTTCCTCGCGTTGTCCCGGCATTTTGCCACGGCTCATGGGAGCCTGGGGTCCGCTTGACAACTAATCCCAAGATTTGAAAAAGTCTGAAGCTTATTAGTGTCATAAATAAAAATAAAAATGGTCGAAGAAGGTTCCATACTATTCTTTTAGGATATTACCTTAGGAGCTACTAACACATACAGACTGCTCCAAAGTAAAAAATTGTAAATTGTTAATTTCTTCGAAACCGCTACACTGGTTGTTATGATACTTTGTACACTGGTTCTAAATACCCTAATGCATATGTACATTTCGGCTTTGTCCAATGGCTAGAGACACGCTGTATAAAAAAAACAAGAGTTAACATGATCTATTTGATATCGTGTAATGTTTGTTATAAGATGTTCCGTTGCAGTTTCCAGTCGGGGCGGCAGGGCCCGCGGCAGCCGGCGCCGGGCGCGCCGTACTACGCGGTGGGCTTCCCGCGGCACTCCTTGCTGCCGGACTCGCCGCTCGGGAGACAGGTACTGTGGCGGCTCCTACATTATGTTGTTGTTGTCCTCAGACGTGTTGAGCTGGAGCGAGGCCAGAACGCGAGCTGAAGATAGGAAGACGTGGCGCGAGCTTGTGAACATTATTTTAAGTAATTTAAATTTATGTCTTTCGTAAATGCGCAATTTTTATTTTAGCAGACTGTAGGTACAGGTACCTTTATCGATCGAGAGGTTTATATTATCCTAAGTCCCAAAGCCATTTTGCAGTTTTGAATTTGAAACTTTTTTTTTTCATTGTAGTTCGTGTGAATGGGGCACTCAACGCTTTTATGAGCAGCCAGAAGGTGTCGCAAAAAGCACGGTTGGCTGTGCATAGAGGGGTGTTGGTGCCTACACTTGTGTATGGTAGCGAAAGTTGGGCAGAAGAAACATCAGAGTCAAGTGAATGCAGTGGAAATGAGAGCGTTGAGAAGTGTGTGTGGTGTAAAATTACAAGATAGAATTAGGAACAGTGAGATAAGGGAAAGGTGTGGACTGAACGAAGACGTGGTGACAAAAATTGAGAAAGGTATGTTGAGATGGTTTCACTTTGGCGGCGGACTTTCACTGATCAAATCGGGGGAAATCCTGAAGAAAGGCCAGGTCAAGAGCACCCTAAACCGACGAGCGTGTATGAGGAATGTCATGAAAGTGGAGGAAGCGAAAGAGGTACGTCAGGATCGTAGCAAGTGGAAATCCGTGGTCTCTGCCTACCCCTTCGGGAAATAGGCGTGATTATATGTATGTATGTATGTAGTTCAAAATCAGATTTCATTAATACTGTGTAATCTGTATGAATAAAAAAAAAAAAAAATTGTGCTTTTAAAGAACACCGGAACGTAGGCGGCTACAGCATCCATAAATATGGTAATGGTTTCCCGTAGGTGTTAGCTGCACTCCGCACCGCATGGGAGCGGCGCGTGCTGTTCACGGTGGCCAGCAGCCAGACCACGGGCCGCGAGCACGTGGTGGCGTGGCGCGCCGCGCCGCCGCCCGCCGCCGCCGCGCACTACCGCGCCGACGCGCAGCGGCTGCTCACGCAGGCGCTGGACAGGCTGCACGCTCTCATCAACGACCACTGATCCCCAGCCTTACGACAGGCGCTGACCAGGCTATACACGTCGAATACAGAATACAGAATACAGACTTTATTGGTAAATATAAACATAGTACATTTTACACGTCATAAATCTAAAAACTATTGTATTGAGTACTCATCTATGTCCTTATCATTATATATAAGTAACAAAACAAGGAAACAGTAACATTTGTAGGTAGGTTAGGTACTAAAAACCTGTTTTCCAAACGCTGCTGGGTCAATTTCGCACCGGCGCACTCATAAAGTCGGCAATACGATAGTATGCCTGATCTATTAGAAGGGATTTAAGCTTCTTTTTGAATATCGCATCGCTGGCAGAGTCTTTGATGACATTAGGTACCATATCGACAACCATATTGACAGTCCTCGACTAAGTTCTTCCATAAACTTCCTGTCTCGCACAGCTGTACTGTGGAACGAACTGCCCGCGTTTCCAGACCGATATGATCTTCAAGGAAAGAGCGTACCCCCTAAAGGCCGGCAACGCGCTTCCAACCCCTCTGGTACTGCGGATAGTTAAAATAAATAAAAAAATCTTTATTGTCACACAACTAAATTTACAATTTCTGTGAAAATAGCTAAAAAATACAAAATAAGTTAAACTAATTAACTTAAATTAACACAATAATTACAACTTAAATCTATAATGTGGCAAAGGGTGCCAATCTCAGCATGTGCAGTGCCAGAGGGCTGATGTTCCTTACCCTCCGTACTTTGGGTACTTTTTTGCCTGCTCGTTTGCCTCTATATCATAAAAAAGCCTCGGAACAGGCTAAGCTCCACGCGATGATCAGCGACCACACCACATCGTTTTTAGAAATCCATAATCCAGGGGATCAAGAAAATGTGACATGTTATGACAAGGGGGAGGGGGGAGTCACAAACTTTGTGACGTCACTTTAACTTCACCAGTATTTATTAAAAAAAAAATTCGCTATACAGTTAAGGCGCTCTTATAGACAGATTTTAGGTTTTTGAGGGGGTGAAGCAGACGAAGTGGTAAAGCAGGCCGGCGGGCGCCCCGCGCGCCGCGCTCGCAGCAAGCCTACGTCCTTATTCTGACGCCATCCGTATTCTGGTTTGTTAGTTCTGGGATCTTTTCCGTAAATTTATATTGATTATGATTTAAACTTAATGAAATTAAAAATTTGATAATTATATATAATACTAGAGTATACCGCGGCAAATTGAGAACCTAGTAAAATGATACCAAATCGTTTTGTGTTCAAATAATATTACTTACTAATTCAGACAAAAGTTACAACTGTCTGCTTTAAATCATATATAGATACCTATTCAAAACTTAGTTGACCTTAAAAATGCAATAGAAGTCAATTTCGGGCAAGTAGTGAAAAAAGGAAGAATACTAGCAAAGCTAAGTAATTTGTGGAAGTGAACGTAAAAAGATAGCATGTTTTTGCTGGTATTGAGATAACTGAAAACACAAGCATAATAATAAAAAGTGTGTTTTAGTGAATAACGCCTTTTTGCTGGCTATGTCGCCAGTCGCCACTTTGGGACCTAGTCTAGACTACCTTCTTGACAGATATCAAAGTCACAAGGTACCATTTGAATAGACTAATTTTTACGAAAAAAAAATGTACCAATTTATATTAATCCATAAATTTTCCAAGAACATGAACTTAATATGTTTAAAAACATATAAAAAGTAAAAAAATAAACAATTTTTTTTTTGCGGAATTGACTTAAACTTGTACATGAAATTCTTCTTATGACCTCAGGAATACGTGGTTAAAAAAATTCCGTTTCTTCACGGGCACTTTTTATGACTTAACCTTTGAATTTTAAGCCCTACGTAGAAAATTAATTAACAATTACCTCCAATCATAACTTTGTTTTGTGGTGGTAGTCATTTTTAATAAGGAAACTGGAAAACTGTCACTGTTGCTAGGTTTGATTAGTTAGGTGCATGTGGCGAAATGCATAAACATTACAATAATTTAACAACAACAAGGACAACTTCAACAGAAGGACATGATGTCACGATCCTCAGCATTGAGGGACCAAGAAGAAGAAGAAGACAATAATTTAATTGTTCTATTCGAATAGCGTATTTAGTGCTTATTCTAACGATATATGCTTCAATATATACTTTTATACATAGATAAGCTTAAATAGTTGAATTTGTAATATTCTCTAAATCCGCGCTGAACACCCGACGGGGCCCGCCACGTGACTACTTTTTACGTTTTGGCTTCTGCCACTTGAAGGGATATACTATAGGCCTTGACTAGTGATTCATTTCAAAATAAACTATTTTAATATATACATATTACACATAAGCACCCTAATGCAAAAATGAAGAAAATATATTTTTCGAAACTTTCGATTGATTTTTCCACTTATATTTTGTATTGGCAGGAAAAATAGTAAAAGCATATCACAAAGACATAACAAGGTCCAAGGTTTTAAAGAAGAAGGTAAAATTGGCTGAGACCTGAAATTGACGGCAGAGTGTCATCGAAATTTATACTTGAAAAAAGAAATAAAATGTCACCAGTTTTCATTTCATACAAAACAGAAATAGCATGGTATAAAAGTATTATACCAAACTCTTACAAAGGACTTTATGTTTAACATTATCAAAAATGGAATTTAGTGACATTCTTGAATTTACAGAATAATTAACCAGTGAAATAAAAATATTGGCGAGAGGTATAAATATATACGAACTTCCGAACCGAGTACTTGCAAAATTTTGAATGGAATTTGAAGGGTAAATATCACTCCTGCTCACCTTACAAAATAAAATAGTTGATAAATGTTGTAAATAAAGTCTTAAGTGTATACCATATGAAAATTAATAAACCAGAAATACCAAACAAATTCAACACTTATAACATAAACTATTACAGCCATTAGAGCACTTCCACAAAAACGTGAAATAGTACCTTTCACTAAGCACTATTTAAATCCCTCATATTTAAATCCAGTATATCTCCTGCATCCTGTATGTGTTAAAAATGAAGCTGTTCCAATATAATGACTTATATAAATGAAACAAGCGGATTAATTTTATTTGTTTACGTTTAAAAATAGGTATTCAATTTGATTATTACTGTAATAGCCATTTAAAATATTATTTTACCTAAATTGATAATTAAAAGTAGGTACCCCTCACGAAATAAGTACTACTGAATTTTATACTTAGCAGTGTTTTTTAAAATGTACATGTATTTTACCTTCCTCGTATTAAAAATGAAAAGTAGAGTGTTTAACTCGGGTGCAAGGCACCATTTCATCATTTGGTTAATCGTGGCTGTATGCCGGACAGATGCGTGTGTAAAACTTGTCAAAAAAGATAATATGACGGATGGATGTCTGAAATGTCACCGTATTTAAGAATCAATTAGCTTAAAAATTAGTTTTTTCTTCGTAAGAGTGATGAAAACATTGTGTGTATAACATATTTGTGTATTTATAGTGTGATTATCCATTTTATGTAACGTCCGCTAAACTAGCACAGGTCCGACGCTGACAGTGGTCACGGGCGTACTGGCGTACTGACGGTATTGCCGCGCAGGGTAACGTTTAGTAGACAAAATGTTGAATTCATAATTATGAATGAAAAATTTAACGCATCGATAAACTGACAAGCAAAATGTTAAAGTTACTTAAAAGCTATTGAATGAAGTAAATTTCATATTGATATTCATCATAGTACTTCTAAAATATCGAAATAAATACAGTTTTAAGCATATTTTCAAAGCGAAAATCTATCGAGAAAAAGATGAGCCATCGTGTTTCTGACAAGCATACGGCTAGTTCAAAGACTGAAGTTATACATACT
Source organism: Cydia pomonella (assembly GCF_033807575.1). NCBI lineage: Eukaryota > Metazoa > Arthropoda > Insecta > Lepidoptera > Tortricidae > Cydia > Cydia pomonella. The sequence goes on along the minus strand of NC_084715.1, from coordinate 21,515,666 downwards.
AGAAAATAATCGATGAAATCCTTGTACAAGCCTGTAAATATCGATTTAAACATAGCGCATTTTACTATACACCGCGCCTTAAATGACGAGTTTTTAGAACGATAATCGTACGATTAATTTTCTTTCCTAGTCGGTTTTGTGTTATAATTACTAATATTTCTTTTGTCCAAAATAATTTGATAAAATATTAATAGTAACAAATTCGATTCGCCGATTTTGTTGAAAAAAAAAAATGCGAAGAATGTGACGTCACACGAGGGGGAAGGGGTTTGCCAAATGTGACCAAGTGTGACAAGGAGGGAGGGAGGGGTCAAAAAACCTAGAAATTCGTGTGATGTAATTAATGGATGACCCCTAACGTAAAAATATAGGGAGCGTACATGAAAGGCAGCACAGGAGCCGTCAGATTTTTGGCGCGAGGCGTAAATGTGATGTTTTTTGTTCCGATGTAGCCCACAAGATGGCAGAACCTACTATGCACAAGAAAACACTTGACTTGTAAATGTGCCTGTTTATGGTTCCGATTCAGACCACAAGATGGCAGACCCTCCAACGCGCAGAGTCCCTATAATACTTCAAAACATACAAATTTCCAAAAGAAGACAATACTAATAAATATACGTGATCGTCTTCCAAATTAAATATATTTACAGTATTTTTATAGTACATATGGTGCTAGTGCGGGAATTGGCACTTTCCATACCTATGTCAAAAGTTAAAAGGGCTATATGTACTGTAAAACGTCCGATACTCGTGCGAACAGGTATTTCGCAACTCGTGTCGATTTAAAACACTCCCTTCGGGCAGTATTGAATGTATCAACATTCCTTATATGATTAAGACAAAGCTAGCGAGGGAGATGCTGTTGCATTTAATATTATATTTTGCTATAAGTAAACAAAACGAACGCCAAGAACCGTTAAAGGCGTCGTAAGAAGTGCCCTGGCACCAAAAACGCTTATAAGTGCTATGGCGTGCGTGGACAAAGTAAACTTCAACGTTTCCACTACGATTTATATTATGGAGTATGGAATTAAAAGAAGTGAAATCTCTTATGGAAGAACTGTTGCAAAAGTGTCCAGCTGTACATAATGGTTCCAAATCTGTCCAGAGTAGCGCTAGAGTAGCTAAGAACCTAGGCGTTATTGACGGAGTGAAGTGCGCTGTCTATGATTTGATTTTTTTTTTCAAGAATTCTAGGTATTGTAGCGCCACCTATTTAATGTTTTTTGATGACACTTTTTGGTACATGGAGATCTTATTCCTTACCTCCTCCTTCCATAGTTTAATATGTATGATTACCTAACTGTCAAACAACCTACTAAATGTTTGTACTAATTTTTACCAAAATCGCAAATCGGACCGACAAATTGAACCAACCCAACTGTCATTGGGGATTTAAAAAAAACAAAGATTATAGTCAATGGTCCTCCCGACGTAGACTGGTGTTGCACCTATCCCAACGAGGTATAAGCAGCTGCCCAACCGGCGACGATGAGCGAGAATCGAGTACCTAACGATGCAAGCGTTTTTTTTTTATCAAAACATTTTCGCCGAGGAATAAACAGCATTAACCCGAAATCTAGATCTTCAGCTACACGCTTTTGTGTACCTGAAATTAGACGATCACAAATCGCTTTACCCCTGCCGGTCAGCCAGCTGCCTTAAAAATATTGTAATATACATATATTTAATGTTGTATTATATAATTAGTATTGTAGTAATTATATCGTCTTCCCATTGTTATCGAATGTTATTGTGATATTCGTCTTCCTCGTCTCTCGGACCATATTTTGGTAGCTATGTAAAGAGACTGATAGTATATAATATTATGTATTCGTATAACGCAAGTCGATATATTGCCTTAGTTTGTTTACATATTTATGGACGACTTGCTTATTTTTTAAGTTATATTTTTACTGAATTTTATAATTTTAAGTAAGATATAGATTTTAATAGCGCGGAATATTGTTTTTTTAGTATAATTTGTAAAGGATATATTTATGAAAAGTTCCATTAGGAATCTTGCCAGTAAGTGCCTTTATTTTAATCTAAGTTAGATCAATGTAAAAAAAACACGCTTAATTATTAGGCCAAAACTATCAACAAAACAAATACAACAAATTTTGGTTAAAGTCATTTCCAGTGAACTAAATCAGAGAGCAATGATACCCCAATGCCGGCTCTAACACATGGTTAGTGAATACATTATAGAGAGTTTATGTGTGTAGATAAAATAGTGTATTTAACTGTACATAATTAGGCATTAAAACATTCGTGTAGTCCTTTTAAGAAACTCACTACGTTCGTTTCTTAAACTCACACTCGTACTTTAATGCCTTTCATTATGTAGCAGTCACATAAACTACTATAACTATGTATTGTTATAGATTTGGTCAAATATATTAGCGGTCTTTGTAGATATAGGTTATGTCATTCGATAGAAATGGCAAAATGTCTTACACTAATTACGGAGAATTATTTGTTTCCATTTTACATTTCTGTTGAATCGAAATATAAGTTAGTGTATGCCATAGAAGTCTTCCAGAGGCAACGAATCTTCCAATAAGCTTTATTATGTAATTATTTACTAGGATATTAATAAACACATTTGTTATCATACATTGTATGATTATTTACTCTTTCTAAACATTGTTCAAAGTAGATTTCTTTGTTCATTGACTTTCTAAATTATATCCATAATCAAATACACCCTCTACTTGCACAATTGATTGTCTATGTATTATCGGGAAACAAATATTTTTATATGATAATTACCCATACAGTCTTGACATCGTACAGTCGACGTCAGAAATATGTTTACATTTTCGTTGACGAAATATTATTAGGACCGATTGGTTGCATGGTTGTCTCTTTACGAATATAAAAGGACAAAACAGCGGCAAAGCACGTCCCATCCATATAGTGACAATAACTAGTTATGATATATACTTTGTATTTCTGGGATTATTATTATATGTGAATGAAACTTTTTGGACACAAATTGTATTTACTTTGAAAGTTACGTTTCTTTAGTTAAATAATTTATCGACAAAATATGAATTGAAAAGTTGGAATACTTTAGAAATTAAAATGTAGGAAAGTAATTGGGATGAAGATTGTTAAGCTCAAGTATACTTTAAGCGAAACCGGGTGCTATTATTATCCAGCATTAGCAATAATATTCATTGGTGCAAATAATATTTCTTCAACTGTAGATTAGATTAGATGATTTATTTCATGAAAGACGTCAAAAATATAAGATTTTTTGTCATGATCGTCAAAATAAAATAAAAATGAAAATAATATTGTCAATACAATTAGAATAAGAGTAAGTAAGTAAATACTTACAAAATCCAAAATATAAATAAACAATGTAAAAATTTACGAAAACAGACATACAATGCAATAGAGTAAACATATGTTTCACGACGACTGTATATCTTCTGTCTGACATAATATTGTTCAATGAAAACAAGATAGGTTACTATAGGATATCATGTTCCTATTATCATTGATTTGGATAATTAATTTTAGTTTTTATCTAGAGTTTTTACACGTTTTAACTAAGATAGTGCCAATGATTTATAACTCAAGGTAACCGGCAAATCTTCCGTCGCGCGGAACTTGCAGGAACAGAAGACTGTTCCTTTTTAATTTCCTGGGTTTACGCTCTCTTAAGAAATCGCATAAAGACTATGTAAAAATGTTAAGATGTATAATATAAATAAATGTTTATAATATTCTACAGTAAACTTGTTTTTTTACTCATTGCCCATATACTGACCATTTTCTTACAAGCTTTTATTTAACTTGCAATGTAATACCTATGTATGTAAGTATAAAATAAATTATAATAATTAATAAATATGATCTGATGATGGAGACAGGAAGTGGCCATAGGAACTCTGTGATGAAACAATGCAACCTAATTGTGTTTGGGGTTTTTAGAATTTTCTGAGTATTAGTTGCCTGTGGCAAGAAAAGTACAGTCAGCGACAAAAGCTTGTACCAAAAATGAAATGTCGGCCAAAAACTTATTTACTTTTCTTTTGGCGATGTACGATTGTCTTTTTGGCTAGACGGCCTGGGCTACATACCCACCGCCCTTTCCCGCTCCAAATTGGACAACTTTCCCATCAACACACAGTAAAAAATTAAAAAAAAAAATCGATAAATTCCTTCGCCGCCCGTACTCAGATCAGCGCCTCGCATGCATAGCACCAAGGGCGTAGCCAGCCAGTGAACCAGGGGGGGTGAGTTGATATCGGGGGAGGGAGAGGGGGCAGACGCCGCAGAGGGGCATACATTGTATGCAAAATTTGAGCAGCAGGCAGCACCTGCTTCCGCCCATGGCGAACACCACCTCCTTTCGGTCCTCATACGTCTCCGGGTAACTATCTTACTCGCCGTCGCAAAGTCCATTAACACAAAAGGAAATACAGACAGCGCTGCCACCATAGCGAAACGCCCCGGGCCAGAATAGGCTAAACGGGGACTATTTGTACCTAAGTATCATGTACATTTCAAGCACAAGCCTTCTATATATTATCTTCGCAGCGCTTTGTACGTCTCTGCTAAGAGCAAACTTCGCAATAACCCAAAATTTGCTGGACCGATCATATTCGCTATAGTTTTCATTTAAAGCTTTTGTTTTACGATTTTTTTTTCACCTTTTTGGACCCATGGTTCAAAGGGGGTGGGGGGTTTGGAGTTTTTATTTCACCGTTCTATCGCCATGCATAATACATATATCCATTCCAAATTGCAGCTTTCTACCACTAACGATAAAAGTGTGCAGAAAATGATATTTTTAGGCACTAGAGCATTTGATTTACCCAGTACGTTTTTTTTTATTTATATTACGTAAAATTTATTTGTTGTACCATTTCCATTCTAATATTTAACATCCCATAAATTACTATATTTAAGTATCTAAATTGTTAATTCAAAGTACCCTCAAGAAATACTTACTATAAAAGTACAATACAATACAAATATACTTTATTGCACACCTCAATACAGAAACAGTACAAATAATACAACACATAAAGAAGAGGTAAACAACAGGCGGTCTTATCGCTAAAAAGCGATCTCTTTCAGACAACCTTTAGGTAGCAGATTAATAAAAAAAAATGTTATGTCAGTAGGTGTTCCAGATGCAATAAAAGAAGTCTAGCACAGAATAAACACAAAACTAAACAATACAAAGTATATACATACATATTTTTTTTTTAAACTGTATATTAAATTTGAGATTGATTGTTGAATTGCTGGTGGCCTAGCAGTAAGAGCGTGCGACTTGCAATCCGGAGGTCGCGGGTTCAAACCCCGGCACGTATACCAATGAATTTTTCGGAACTTATGTACGAAATATCATTTGATATTTACCAGTCGCTTTTCGGAGAAGGAAAACATCGTGAGGAAACCGGACTAATCCCAACAAGGCCTAGTTTACCCTCTGGGTTCGAATGTCAGATGGCAGTCGCTTTCGTAAAACTAGTGCCTACGCCTAATCTTGGGAGTAGTTGTCAGGCGGATCCCAGGCTCCCATGAGCCGTGGAAATGCCGGGACAGCGCGAGGAAGAAGAAGACTGATTATTAAATTTTACTTTACTCGTATTATAAATGAAAAGTAGAGTGTTTATCGCGTGTGAAAGGCACTTTTTCAGTCTCAGACTATTGGCGCTCTCTCTGCGTGCGAACGCCAAATTACCTCGACAGAAATGCGTGCCTATCATCCTTGGTTAACAATTTAGGTACTATGCTTTTCGTTACTTTCAAGATTTTGTCGTCATCGCAAAACTTATATGAATATATACGAGGTACGTTATTAACTAATATTTAAGTATAATATATATGTATAAGATATCTCGTTCACCTTGATACTCTAAACAGGTTTCTGGACATAATCTAGCCAGGTTAGCTAACAAGTCAAATGTGAGCCTGGTCTAAAACCACGCAAGATTAAAGATTGCTTAACTTGATACAACACAGAAAAAGCGGCCAAGTGCGAGTCGGACTCGCCCATGAAGGGTTCATTCTCTTATTTTAAAAGTTAAAGGGGTGGGTGGGTGGGTCACACATTTTATCACTTTGGAAGTGTCTCTCGCGCAAACTATTCAGTTTAGAAAAAAATGATATTAGAAAACTAAATATCATTTTTGAAGACCTATCCCTAGTTTTTTTTGTAATTTTATGACGTATTAAAAAAAAACTACTTACTAGATCTCGTTCAAACCAATTTTCGGTGGAAGTTTGCATGGCAATGTATATCATATATATTTTTTTAGTATTTTCATTCTGTTATTTTAGAAGTTACGGGGGGGGGGGGGGGGGGGGACACATTTTTCCACTTTGGAAGTGTCGCGCAAACTATTCAGTTTAGAAAAAAATGATATTAGAAACCTCAATGTCATTTTTAAAGACCTATCCATAGATACCCCACACGTATGGGTTTGATGAAAAAAGTTTTTTTGAGTTTCAGTTCTAAGTATGGGGATAAGAAAACAATAAGGGTTCCGTTTTTTGCCATTTGGCTACGGAACCCTAAAAAGGGAATTTGTTAATTTCTTCGAAACCGCTACACCGGTTGTTATGATACTTTGTACACTGGTTCTAAATACCCTAATGCATATGTACATTTCGGCTTTGTCCAATGGCTAGGGACACACTGTATATCATCATTTTAAATATTCCATTTTAAAGACAATTTAAATATCAAGGCCAATACTGATCTAGTCAGTGTCCGTCGGTTCTATTTTTGGAACATTGCAATATTGTGTTTTGCTAAGCAAAGACGCACGCGTTTTGTAAATCCAAAAAATATAGTTTTTAGTACCGATATAAATAGAGTAAGACATCTCTTGATTAAAGCTATGTAAAATCTTCCTTAAATCTGTTAAAATTTTAAACTTCACCCCAAAACGAATACATGAAAATGAGTGATAAAAAGTCGACAAAAATTGAGGATGTATTAACGGAGCAGCAGCTACAAGACATTGCGAGTCGCTGTGTGGCTGGTCAGGTGGTAGGCAGGGTGCTGCGACCGGCGAGTGAGGGGCTGGGAGGCTTTCTTGGTGACCACTTTCGTCTGACCCTCGAAGTGCAGGTGAGTAGGTACACTGAGTTATATTTTGGAACGGTTGGGTGGTGGGCAGGGTGCTGTGAGCAGCCAGTCAGGGGTTTCTTGGCGACCAGTTTCGACTGAATTTGGAATCAGAGCAGACGGGTCGTAACATAAGTACTTAATTTGGGTTCTAATTAGTATTTCTGGTCCCGGCGGATCGAAGGGGTTGTTTAATTACCTAGGTTTGAACACCGGCTTTTCTTGGACTTTCGGTGTCTGGTGAGGGCCGGACCGGACTAATTTCAGTGGATTTTCCCCTCTGAGTTGGAAGGCCAAATTCTCTGTCGTAAAAACTAGTGCTTGCGTTAATTCTTTGGGATTAAGTTCGCAAAGCGAATCCTGAACTCTAAGCTCTATCTATCCTTACTTTTAGGAATAGTAAGTAGAGTAATAGACAATATACATATTTTAATTCGTGTGTATTGTTCAGGCGGATGACCAGCGCCGTACGCTGCCGCTGTTCGTGAAACGCGTACCGCTTCATAACGAGGGCAAGTTGGCGTTTGTAAGGGAAAACGCTTTCTTCGAGCGGGAGATGACGGTGTTCAAGCTTCTGGAAGATATGGAGACTGGTGAGTGTTAAATCGTTTGATACTTAATTAACCCGCGGTGGAAGCATGGTTCCATTTTTATCACCTGTCACTATGCCCGTCACTTTCGCGCTCACATACTTGTTAGAACGTGACAGGCATGGTGACAAATGATAAAGAGCCGAACATTTTAATTAATCTTTATTGCACCCTACAGATGTATTTGTTTAATCTGATTTATTTATAAATAAATGAATATACTTTTTCTTTTTTCTTTTCTTCCTCGCGTTGTCCCGGCATATTGCCACGGCTCATGGGAGCCTGGGGTCCGCTTGACTACTAATCCCAAGATTTGGCGTAGGCACTAGTTTTTACGAACGCGACTGCCATCTGACCTTCCAACCCAGAGGGTAAACAAGGCCTTGTTGGGATTAGTCCGGTTTCCTCACGATGTTTTCCTTCACCGAAAAGCGACCGGTAAATATCAAATGATATTTCGTACATAAGTTCGGAAAAACTCATTGGTACGAGCCGGGGTTTGAACCCGCGACCTCCGGATTGCAAGTCGCACGCAGCGCACGCTCTTACCGCTAGGCCACCAGCGCTCCATCCAAATGAATATACTTTTATTTGCTCAAGATATGGTACAGTGAAATGTAAAAATATGGGTGCCCACAAGTTGCTCAAAAAAAAAATTATTGAAATATGTGCCATAGCTCTCATGTCGGCGAATTAAGAGATATGGGACTAATGGGACCTATCGTTGATTATTTTTGAGTGATGTTTGGCACTTGATTGTAATCGGGTAAGGTTAAATACCTATATTACCTATCTGTACTAAAACATATTTTCCTAGTTTAGCATTCCAATCTACACTTAACTAAATACCTACTTAAAACAGTACCCCTAGTGTAAATTTGATCGACATCATAACGTGACGAACGCGTTTGCGTTAAGTCTCATTTTGTATAGGATTTTGAGTTTCCAAAACGTCCCGCTTGGCGCGCTCTTCCTAAATCCAATACAAAATGAGACTAAACGCAAACGCGTACGTCACGTTTCGAAATCGAATTTATTTACACTAGGGGTACTGGTCATCATCTATTTAAAAGATACTTTGTCCGTCTAAGTTAACTATGCAGCGACCTTTGTATAACGTTATCAAAATATACCTATTTAGTTACAACAAAGTACTCAATCAATTCAGAAACCTAGTACTAACTCTAATAGATAGGTAAACTTGCCTATGACATTTTTTAATATTTTTTATACCTTTCTTATACTTTAATTAACCATAAAGTTTACCTACAGTTTACTTGTCATTTCAGGTCCAACGCCATGGGCTCCAAAAGCGCTCTTCTACAGCGACTCCGTGCTCGTGATGCCCGACCTCGCCCCTGAGGGCTACAGCGTCCGCGACCATCTTCAGACCTTCGACCTACCCCACATTATGGCCACTCTGACCTCCGTGGCGCGCTTCCACGCGGGCTGCGCAAACCTCGAGACTAACCGCGGTCTCGCTCTAAAACGCCCCTACTCAATCATGGAAGACCAAGGCAAAATCATCGTCGAAAGCAACTTCCAAGACACACCCTGGATACACGCTGCTGCCAAACTTACCACTAATATCATCCGAAAATTTACAAAGTATAACTTTGAAGAAACTGACGTTCTGAAACAGTTTCTAGCGAGCTTTAATGACCCAGCAGAGAGTAAGGGCTTAAATGTGATAATCCATAAGGATCTTTGGGTGAACAACATCATGTTTAAATACGAGAACGATGTCCCAATCAATGCAATTTTGTTAGATTTTCAATGTGCGCGCTACGGACCTCCGGCTTTTGACATCGCTGTGCTTCTATACACGACTACTTCTCGAAGCTTCCGTGAGAAACATGAAGACGCAATTCTTCGACATTACTTTAAAATCTTTACAGAATCTCTAAATGTCGACACAAAGGTTAGATTGAAAGATTTGGGGTATGATTATGAAGAGTTTTTACGCTGGTTTGAAATAAGTCGTCGGTTCGGCATGGTGGTTACACTAATCTTATTTCCATATTTTCTTATGGATCCGGTGACGGCACATGCAGTATTTAATAATCCGTTGACATTTGAGCGTGTCGCATTTGAAGACCGAACTCCGGAGGTGCTGGCGCATATAGAGCGCTGTCCTCAGTACGGGGAACGGATGGTGGAGGTTACTGAGGAGTTTGTCGAGAGATGTCTGCGGCACTAGCTAACTTTTGAGCTACCTATCTGAGTGGACTCTCGAGGGGGGCGTCGAACGTTATCTTCTTCTTCTTCCCTAGGGTCGGCTCTCCTAACTATTTTGTTTCACGAGATTCTGTCGAGGGTTATCGAAATATTTTTTCTTAATTAGTTGGGTCATGCTGGTCCTCTTGACGGCGGGCGTCCCTGAGCTCCCATTTTCTCCGGAAGATTTAGAGTTCTTTTGGAAATATACTCTCCGCCCCTTCTCTTTGCGTCACCTACTCCCTTCATCTGAGTTAGCGGGCGTCTGACGTCCATGTTATAAACATTGTACGCCGAGTCTTTTGGAAGCTCTAACCAATCTGCACTATATGCCCCATCGATTGCGCCGCTGGATGCTCACTACTGAAACTGAAGCAGAAAGTACCTCCTGCGGTTTTTTACCTTTCTAAGTATAGAAACAATGATCGAATGTCCGACGTAAAAAAATTGGATACTATAATTAGTCGCGTTTTTTTTATTTATTGTTTAGTCCGACAATGAAGAGTAGCAAATAATTAGGTACACCATAGAGAATAAGTAAATTATAGTTGAGGCATGGAACTTTAACAGGTAAATCCATCCATCATATTCTACGTCCTGTAGGTTCGTTGGTGGCAGGGCTAGGAAACCGTTATATTTTTAAACCGTTTTCGGTCATTCACCGTCACCGGTACCTAACGAAAAGGATTTCGTTTCCGTTTGCGGTTACAGGTTAATCATAATCATATCATTTATTCAACTGTTCTAATGCGGTACCAGTTTATCCTGTCCGGTCCCTCCGGTTAAATTGAAAATATCGAAGCGAGATAGAACGAGTAAGTATTGCTGTCTCTTTCACGTAATGACAACGAATTTAATAAGTCTCTGAAAACCGAGAGTAACCAGGATTGTATCGTTCCCCGCGAAAATTCCGATCCCTCTTTTTACCGGATAACGTACTTTTTTAGTTCGCGTTCCATCAATTTTTTGTTTTATTTTATTTTAAAGAAATCTGTTTACTCGTAAGTCTCTGTATCAAATATTACAATTCCTCTTTAGTACTCTTGCTCGCACTGTAAAGACTGAACACACCGACAACAACACACAACAGATGCGAATGCAATTTGCAGCACACGCCCTTAAACTAGTACAACATACCAGGCGCTCTCTGTGTACACACTAAACAAATCTTTGATAAGCTATTTCTGTCTACCAATAAATCATCATTAAATATACTTACTGATACCTAAATGACTGTTTTTATTTATTTTGACATTAGACATGACATTTACCTACCAATTCACTACACACGATGTATTGTATCTTAGAGTTATTTTATTTTGTGTACACTACCTCCTAGTGAGTATTATATTCTTTGTACACTACACTCTAAAGTTGGACACTTTTTTTGTACACTACACTCTAAAGTTGGACACTTTTTTATGTACACTACACTCTAAAGTTGGACACTTTTTTTCCTATAAGTATCAAAAGAGCTCGTGATTTCTGAATCTACTCAGGTAGATATAACACAAAAATGAAAAAGCGGCCAAGTGCGAGTCGGACTCGCCCATGAAGGGTTCCGTTCCATTTATGACGTAAGTATTAAAAAAAACTACCTACTAGATCTTGTTAAATCCATTTTTGGTGGAAGTTTGCATGGTAATGTACATCATATGTTTTATCATTCCGTTATTGTAGAAGTTACAGGGGGGGGGGGGGGGGGGGCACATTTTACCACTTTGGAAGTGTCTCTCGCGCAAACTATTCAGTTTAGAAAAAAATATATTAGAAACCTCAATATCATTTTTGAAGACCTATCCATAGATACCCCACACGTATGGGTTAGATGAAAAAAAAGTTTTTGAGTTTCAGTTCTAAGTTTGGGGAACCCCCAAAATTTATTGTTTTTTTACTATTTTTGTATGAAAATCTTAATGCGGTTCACAGAATACATCTACTTACCAAGTTTCAAAAGTATAGTTCTTATAGTTTCGGAAAAAAGTGACAAACGGACAGACAGACGGACATGACGAATCTATAAGGGTTCCATTTTTTGCCATTTGGCTACGGAACCCTAAAAAGTGTAGTGTACGGCCACAAACTTTAATTATTGAGCCATTTAGAAGAAAAGCCACTTTAAACTGTATGGCTCCCTATTACTCTATTAGAACAATGTGAGGAGTGTCATTACAAACGTCATATTTTCATAAAAAATTGACAACGATGACAATTCCACTTGTTATTGCAAATACCATGCACAGTTATGTTGGTCCGACTCCACTTAATATTATTTATTAGTCTCCGACAGATTGCGTAGCTAAAAATAACAGTCCTACAATAACTGCTCAGTTCTAAAACGTCGGAAGAGCAGAGAACGCCCATAGATCCTTATCCCTTTTGATTCTTTCGACCAATGAGTTCCTTGTTAAGGTATCCTGATCGTTGTTATCAGTGTGGAAATAAATTGCAGCTGTGGTCCTGTGAGCCACTCACGTGCCGGACGCCTTCCAATTGACAAGTGTATATCGACAGTTGTTAATAGTTCCCAATTTAAATTTCCGAAAAGACTTCGACAAATATATCAACATAATCTTCTATAAAATGTGAGTGACTCAATTTCATTTATAAAAAAAATATTTGACCCCTTAACGCATGTCATAAAAATATATTGTTTTAAATTAAACTTAAATAGCTGTCGATAAAGTTGAATATTATAACTGCCAAATATATGCGGTAAAGGGTTAAGGGGCTCCCTGGCGCCAATGACCTTAGATCTGAATCCCTTAGTTTTCTAATGTTTTTGGTAGCTTATCATATTAACAACTGTTTTAAACAATATATTATCCCATAATTACTTCAAAGTTCTTTGTCTTCGAGATATTTGGCACCAGGTTTTGGGCTCAAATTCGTTCAACTTTGACGTTGGGTTTGGCCATAAATAGTTTAAAATTAAAATCTCTAACTAGTTTTTAGAGACTTCAAAGACGAACCCAAATAAGTAAATTTCGAATATGTAAGTGTTTTTTAGACAATGTTTAAAAAAATAAGTATTAATTTCTTTCAAAATCTGGGATACCACAATGGAGATAAGTACCTATAAGATTGAAGAACCGATAGCCGTGTCTCTTCTAATTCTATCTATAGTGTAAATGTAGGAGTAACGACTTAAAACTTGTCAAAATCGATGAAAAATGCGGGGAATTAAATTAATAGTTAATTGCTTTTGTGTAGTCAACTTATAGTTTCGCCATGTCCGTATAGATCGGAACTGTTATGGGCTGTCTGTCTGTTTGTCCATCCGAGGCTTTGCTCCATGATCGTTAGTGCTAGAAAATTGCTATTTGGCATGGATATATATATATAGTAATATAAAGTCAAAAAAAAATCTTTAAGGGTATCTATCTCTACTACACGTAAAGTGTGGATGATTTTTTTTTTGCTTCATCCCCATGATGTGGGGTATCGTTGGGTAGGTCTTTTTAAATTAATAAATGTCTTCAGCAAGCATACAATATATGCCCCACAAGAAAAACAATATATGCCCCCCCCCCCTCTAACTTTTGAAACATGGGTCCAAAAAGTATGAAAAAAAACGTGAAATAAAATTTTTATAAATAGGTACTTTAAATGAAAACTATAGCGCACATGATCGGTCCAGTTGTTTTTGAGTTATTGCAAAAAAAATCCTTTGTTAGTAAATACGCTGCAAAGTGACTCCATTATGCTTGTAATATACATGATAATTACTAATTCGGCCTATTTTGACAGTATGGTAACTAAGAAACCCTACACTGAGCATGGCACGACATGTTCTTGGCCGATTTTATTTTATTATTATAATTCAAATTCAAAAACATGATATTCGCGATACCGGGCACGCACTGCCATCTCGCTCATGCTTGCGCTCAGTGAGAGTGAGAGAAGAACGCTGGACTTACGGGGCCTTAAAAAACACATACCTACGATGGCATTGAGAATCTCTGTTTTAGAATTTTGATGTCGATTGAAAATAGGTATGATAATAATAATCTAGGCTATATAGTAGCTAGGGATAGGTCTCCTTTCATGTGGCATGATCAACGCATTTTGGGTATTCCACAATTCGCAATCCAAAATTATCAGACCAAACTCACTAGCATATTCAGAAGTATAAGATTAGCCCTTGTAAGCTATACTTTAATTAAGTATTAATACTATTAGCATAGTTACTTTGAAAATAGGTATTTTATCAAAACCAAAATAATCTACCTTTGTTACGTCAACACGCAGCAAACAGTATCCACTGCTCTGAATGCCTGTTTGTCCTCAGAATCCCTCAGACAACACTAAACTGTATACGAGACTCTTATCACAGACAAAACGTCTGTAACGTTTGTCTATTTACCAGCACGTGTCACACAATAACCGCATCTATTCCAACCACAAAAAGTTCATATGCTTCGCTGATGCTACTAGTCTTTAATTGATTGACAGCACAAAGAAGGGTTAAGAAAACAATGATCTTCGGAACGATAGTTGGTATATAATGGTGTCTAGAATTAGCGACGACACAGTCTGAACCATTAGCAACATGGGTAAAGATCGCAGAAGCTCAGTTCGAGTAGGAGATATCTTGAACGACAGTCAACTGTGTCATATAATAAAGAAATGGGTTGGAGAAGGAAGCTGGCAGGTGGTGAGCGCAGAGCTCAGACCAGCAGCGGTCGAAGGAATAGCCGGGTTTCTCGGTGACCACTTTAGACTGACCGTGCGAATCAAGCTGGAAGGACGCCTGGTGACTATCCCCATGTTCGTCAAGTCTCTGCCGCTGAACAATGCGCCGAAAGCGGATTTCATTGATGAGCATCATTTTAACAAGAAGGAAGTGGCTATATTCAAATTGATAGACGAAATGGATATAGAAGGTGAGTATTTAAGTATTTATATCTGCTTAAAAATCTATTCTAGTTTGTTTTAATTTCAGTAGTCACTATACTCTCGTAATGTGGACGGACATGTAGAAATATTTTTAATGAAGACATACAGGTAGCTTGTAAACATTTCTTATTTTTATGTCTCAGATACTAAAATTACAGTTTTATTTCATCAATTCGTCCAGGCGATCTGATACATTAGTACAAAATTGGTAACAGAAAAAAAACAAAAATGAAAAATAAATGATGATTGGGTAGTAAATTACTAATTTGGTTTCAGGTCCAAACCCGTTTGTGGCTAACGCGCTTCTCTACAACGAGTCCATCTTAGTAATGCGCGACTTGACTCCCGAGGGCTACACCACCACCAACCAGCTGGAAACCTTCGACCTTCCCCACGTGCTGGTCACCCTTGCCTCTGTAGCACGCTTCCATGCTGCCTTTGCGAACCATGAGACCAAGAAAAGCCTCGCTCTCCAACGCCCATACTCAATCTTAGAAGAACATGGCACCGTCACTGTTGAGAACAACTTTAAAAACACACCTTGGATCCACGCAGGAGCCAAACTTAGCGCCAACATCATGAAACACTTTTCAGATAAATACGGAGACATCCCTGATTTAGAAGCTAAATTGTTGAAACAGTTCTTAGAAGCTTGTGATGAATTAACAGAGCACAAGGACACCTTAAATGTGGTGCTCCACAAGGATCTTTGGGTCAATAACATAATGTTCAAATATGAAAACGGCGAGCCGATAAATTCAATCCTAGTGGACTTCCAATGTGTGCGCTACGGACCACCCGCTTTCGACGTTACTTTCTTCATATACAACACTACCTCACGGAGCTTCCGCTACCAATATGAGGCAACTTATCTTAAACACTACTTTGACATCTTTACAGAATGCTTAGACGTGCATACCAAGTTGCGCCTAAAAGTTTTAGGGTATGATTTTGAAGAGTTTCTCCGCTGGATAGAGTTTAGTAAAAGATTCGCAGTTCTCGGAGGGCTTATGCTAGGTCCGTACGTCCTGATGGATCCAGAGTCGGCTCGGGTGAACTTCGACGACCCGGCCACGTTTGAGAAGTATACTAATGAGGATCGGTCGGAGCCTGTGTTGGCGCATGCGCACCGCTGTCCACAGTACAAGCAGCGGCTGGTTGATATAAACGAGGAGTTCGTGGAGCGGTACGTGCAACCTTAGACCGGGAAACCAGTACAAAGCTGTTACACGTGATATTTGTGATCATTTTATACTGTTAGTGTAGTAGTTACCCAATTAAAATAATGCGCTCCGTGATGAATAAAAAATTAATATTATAGGACATTATTACACAAATAGACTAAGCCCAGCAGTAAGCTCAAGAAGGCTTGTGTTTTGGGTACTCAGACAGCGATATATATTATATATAAATACTTAAATACACGGAAAACACCCAATACTCAGGAACAAATATCCGTGCTCATCACACAAATGCCCTTACCGTGATGTGAACCCAGAACCATTAGCTTCATAGGGACGGTCGTCAAAATTACTAAATTGCTAAATTTGTCTTCGCTTGACATCTGTATTAAATAGTTAAATAGAAACGCTCAAATTAACCAACGTGAACTTTGATAACTTTAGGACGAACCGTACTAGTAACACTATTTGTATATTTTAAATTAAATTTTAGGGAAATGTGATGGGTGACACCTCCACCTAATGTGTAAATAATGTAATTTAAATAATCTATCAAAATCTAAATAGATATACCAATGTTTTTATATTTTTTTTATTTTAGCAGCCCGTCACTTTCGCGCTTACATATTTGTTAGAACGTGACAGGCATGGTGATAAATGATAAAGAGCGACCACTACTGGTATTATTAAAGGTTGTTATTTAAGGTCGTAAATTCAATTTTAAAACATTACCTAGTAAATTTAATTATGTATAGAAAACTATAATCGTTACAGAATACTACTCAAGGTACAAGCAGTCATTTTTGTTGCAATTCATGTTTCATTTTTTAATGAGTACCTAGGTAAATTAATAATTGTTCATAACAATGATTATGGAAAAATTACCTAAGCATTAGATATTAGACGGTGTGTTTTCAGACATTTCTACGCCAGATGGCAATGGCGTGACGATGGAAGCTAGCCTGAAATTTGTTTAAAGTGTATATACCCCTAACTAGTGTGTTGCATCAACGTCCTTACCGAGCGAACATATGGTGTAGGCCGATCTGTGATCGGAGCCGACAGCAGGGTTAGTCCATGCCCAGGCTGTCTACAAACAATATATTGTGGGATATTGTCGTTGTAGTGACATGTTGTTTGGTCTATGACAGAGGAACCTCCAGGTGCTTGCGTCAGCGTCCTTACCGGGCGAGCATATGGTGTACGCGGATCTGTGTCAACGCGCAGCCGACCTAGGGTTGGTCCATGCTCAAACTGCTATATGCATAAACTTTTTTTGTCGACAAGTAGTTCTTCTAGAGGATAAATTATTTTACCTAAAAATAACAGAAGTATTCATAATTAGATAAATATGTAAAAATCCGAATTACAAGGCGAGGTGTAGAGGAGAGTGGCGAATACATATATACAATACAATAAAATAATCTCATTAAATCGTCTGTTGATTCTATCTATTTACTGTCAATTAGTATTTTAAAGTTTCAAATACAAAACCAACGACATCGGGACATAATGAATACGAGGAAAATAAGTATGTTTACAAATACAAAAGTTACATGTTGATAAAAGAGATAACATTATCATAAAGTAGGTAAATAAATAAGAATAGCTAATGAAGATTATCATACTTATTTGCGATTCTATGGAAAACTTACGACACACAATGACATGTATGACATTTATAAAGTTACATTACTTACAGTTACTATACCTGATTAGTTATTTAATTCATATCAAGATTACTTACCTCCTATTACATATATTCATGTTAGAAAAACAATTTTATCGGTGTATGTTAATTACTTAATAGCAAAATAGTTGCTAGCCGAACCAGTTTTGGGATAGAAATAGAAACACACTTCTGAAATGTACAAACATTCGTCAGTTCATAAATGCGTGTTTGACAACCCTGATCAGATGGTCACGACTGCAGCTCTCCATATCGAGAGAAAAATGTGGAATGACCAACTCCGAACCTCGCCCGGTGAGGCAATGAAGTTTGACAGACAGATGAATCGGATGGATGGATTCTTGACTCTTTGTAACAAATGTCATGTTATCCATCATTAGGACATAGTCAGACAAGCCCTTACAAACAAAGTGTGTACGTCTCGAGAACCTGTAAAAATATTGTCATCGAATTATCAGTAATGTTCAGTTATCAGATTTTTTCCTCTATATACACCTACCTAGTAGTCGTTCTACGTCATTTGGAATTGAGATAGGTCTTTGATTGAGAATAGGCCTGTATACAGCAGGAGAAGATATAAACAGGTTGATGATGAATATTTATATTAATTAAAAATAAGTATTACCTAAGGTGGCCCCAATAATACTCTGACAAAGATTTTTGCTGCGGCACACATTGTTCATAATTTTAACAAAATAATATTTTGAAGATGATACGTTTTGTTTTAGTGAAATGATTGTAGTTTTAATTTTAAAGGGTATGTAAGTAAGAAAAAAAAATTGTCAATGTATTTTTGCGACAATCTGTAAGAACCTAAATCTCAACCTCCGTTAGATCCAACACCCGAAGTGTGTAAATAAGAGATAAAGCTAACAGTAAACATCTTAATTTATGTATTACGTGTTGATATACTAGATAAAGTTGACATATCGCACATTCTTTCATTGTTGTGTAAATAAATGCACTCGGAGCCGCATCTCAATTCAAAACAATAACCAAAAGAAATGAAAATGCGGCGGTGAATGACAATGCCTTAAGTAGCCATTTAATGAACATTTACACAATGTTCAATGTTGATAAAATGTGGTAATGTGTAATATATAGCTAATAATAATAATAATAGACGACGGCATTTTCAGGGGCCCATCTAGTTGGCGGCGAGTCACCGCCTGCCTCGATAACTAGTGAAAACATTGTTATGGCAGGTGTCCGGACGTCTTTGCAATAACCCAGTCTCATTGTCCTCCCAAACTTCAATCCATAGACCGTTATACTGTTCACTTTACTACAATAGTCCCAATGCCTGTTGCGACCGGTTCATAGGTGTCTATTGTTGCGCTCGTGAACGGGTTCCAGCAGGCGTTCTACATGACATTAAAGCTCTCCAAGAGGCCTCTACGTGTTGGATCTATATCCCCACGCAAGCCTATCAAAAGACCGGGATTTATAGGCCCGTGAAATCCAAGGAGATACAATAATAATAGTAATAATAGCTTTTCGTTTACCTGTTAAAAAAACATACATATAATCCTCTATGTCTAAGTACTAAGTAGCGAAATAAGCGAGGCCTTTACGGGTAAACAATTTTTAACTTTAGGGAAAAAACTATATACCAAGTCAGCAACTAAGGCAATCTCACACTCGTCGACATGTCAGTGTGATCAGCTAACGATCAGCCTACATTTCTGCGCCAGAAAAAAATCGATCACACTCACATGCATGGTGGTCAGATCATGGTGATCGCTTCTTGTTCCCAGTCATAGTTATTTATTATGGTAGAGCTGTGTAGAGAAATCACGCCGCCCTCGCCTCACTGCGTGAGTCTTCAGGGTTACTCGCTTATTTCTTTATTTTATTTTATAGTATAGCATGCATGGTTAGGCAATCAGAGAACAGCTTTGAGGTTGTTAAGCCAGGTAGCTACGTCGGGTATTAAGACATCTATATCCTCAGCTGGGCCAGGATAGAAGTGAAGTGGGCAGCGCCGAAATATGTGCTCAATGATTTGTTCTTCTTCGCCGCACTCGCAGAGCGGACACTCCTTCCAACCGCTCTGTTAGTCGCTAAAATATAGCAAGTCTCACAACTCTCATAGCCGCTGGTCGGACAGTTGCTTTAAGTCATAGTTATTTACGGTGGAGCTGTGTAGAGAAACCGAGAGTTCTCCGTATAGGGCGACACGCCGCCCTTGCCCCACTGCGTGAGCCTCCAGGGTTGATCGGTAAAATACTACAAGAGGCCTTAAGAGGAAAGTATCATCCATACAAAAAGATAACTTTTTTCCACTTCTAAATATTTTCCATTCTCCATGTTTTTTTAGTATTTTATTGAAACAATGAAAAACTGGATTTATAGGTTTTCCTGTTTTTCATTTGCAAAACAAAAAAAATTATAACGAAACCTATAAACCTAGAATATATTATTGACACAATGAACAACTAGGTTTATAGGTTTTCCTTTTCTTCAAAATTTGCAAAACAAACAAAAAAATTAGAAACCTATAAGCCTAGAATATATTATGCTCAAGCGACTGACATCAAAATCAAAATAATTTGTTTAGACTTAGTTAGTGGAAAACGTTTTCTCCCGAAATGGAATTTCATAGAAAAAATTACGTTATTTACTTAAGCAATTTAAAACTCTTATCACACTAAGATCTTAATTAATAAGTACATAACTTTACAAGGAAATAAATGAAGTAGATTGAATTGTGTGAGTAAGATTATCGCCCGATATTAGTTTATTTATTAAAGTTCCCTGGTATGTATTTTATAACGTAATGAGAACTAATGTAAATTGTATTTTTATTTGTTAATGGCCACTTGCACGTTTCAGGTTTACCCAACTAACTTATTGAGTTTACTGTTTTATACCTTGCAGGATTTAACAACTGCAGTCGCCTTAAGAGCTTACCCCTCTGTCAAAAAGCTCGACCAATAGTCATATGTATTGTATGGACTGACGTTAATCTGACATGGCTATTTGTACGTAACGTACCAAGGCATCTCCAATTGTTAAATCCTCCAAGGTTTAATAGAATACAGAAAAAAACAATCAGCGTTACTTAACATAATATATAAGGTATTTTGTCTTAAAAATAAAAAAAATCTCGTATCTTGATATAGACATATTTTATTTACTGTGTTATCTTCCATCAAAGCCCAATTTGGAACTGGTCGCAATTCTGGCAGAGAATAAAACCATTTCACACTCCCTAAAACAGCACATAATCGCCAAAAAGGCGTACTCAACAAAACATTATCGAGTGTAAATACTTTTCCATGTAACATGAGCCTAGATTTATTAACAAATAAGTTTAATTAGAGTTCAGATTTACACCGGTCTGTAGCAAAAAGGACGGTAAGCGCAATGAATATAAACATGTTAGTAAATATGGCGCCTGCGCTGCAGTACTGCGCAACGGACAACAGCTGGCGCGAAAGGTCTTTACTACAAATAAAATATATGTAGTATTTTGTGAAGAGGAAAGAATAGCTTTGAAATAACGGTATTTTTTCTATGAAATTCCATTTCGGGAGAAAACGTTTTCCACTAACAAAATCTTAACAAAACACTTTGATTTTGATGTCGATCGCTTGAGCATAATATATTCTAGGCTTATAGGTTTCTCATTTTTTTTGTTTTGCGAATTTTGAAGAAAAGGAAAACCTATAAACCTATTTGTTCATTGTGTCAATAACATACTAAAAATCATAAAGAATGGAAAAGTTTTAGAAGTGGAAAAATGTTTTGTCTTTTTTTCTGGGCGACAACGTTCTATACTTCCTTCTTAACATGGCTAAAACCTTCCCGCTTGCAGCCCTGAAAGAGTGGGAGGCTATTTACTAGACTGAGAAAATAATATAGGAAGATGTTTTCAGTTCACTCTAGCAAATAGCTGCATATTGTTCTTTCAGGTCAGTACCGACGATCTAGTAAAGATCGTAGAGAACTGACGCATAAGTAAGATAATGGAGGTTTTTGGAATTAAATGGACGTCTCTCTTGTTATGATGACGATGAGCACTTATTACAATGGGTTAAATAATGCTTCGACTTTAGCGATTCAATTTCTATGCTGACAATCAACAGCTAATAAAAGCATCTAATTTTATTGTCGCCGATTCAGGGGCTTACTTATCCCAGAAGGAGTCATGGTCCAGGGGGCCGGCTGTGAAGAGAGGCACAAGGCGGACTATGTAGACGGCTATAGGAAACCTAAATAAAGGTATGGGCGCAAAATCTTAAAATATGCCATTGCACCAATCGTCATTCAAAGTCCATGGCAAGGTGTGTCTAGACATTTCTTTATGTAAACTGAAATAAATGTCATACACTAAGAAAAAGTGACCAAAGCCTCCGATGCCCCAGACTGTAATCGAACCAGCGTCGTCTGCTATCGCGGCAGGTGCCTGAGGTGCCTGAGTCACTCGGCCACCGGGGTCACGGCGGCATAGGGCGAATTTTTCCTTTTTTAAATAAAACAAATAAATTAAAAATAGATGATTAATTATATTACTAATTCATTATTAATTTTATAATAATATTTATTTTTTATTTTTATAGTAGTGTTCCTACTTGAAATAAAAACAAATTAAATAGTTTCTGAAAATAATTTAATTTGTTCTATTACTTCTAATAGTATTTCTTTATGTAGATTCGTATGTTTTAAGTTGAGATACTGGTAATACTAACCAAGTTGTGTCCTCACCTTATCTGAGGATAGAATGATCGCACCAAATATGGTTTAGCCGACTTAATTAGAACTTAAGCCGCAAACAGGAAAACACATTTCTCGCAATTTGTCGCAGAACCCTGACCTCATTGCGATATTTAAAATGTTTTAAAACAAGTAATATAAATGGTGACATTACTAGTAGTATTTACATGGACCTGGGGCCCGATTTCTGAATTTCTAGTGCTCGAATTCGTTACTCGAAAATCTGTGGAAAACGGCGAATTGATATTTTAGAGATACGAGCAATAGAAATTGGGGATCTAGTGGTATCGACCACTCGTTTTCAATTATATTAGTAGGATTTAAATGCCTAGTACATAGTGGAAGTATATTGAAGGGAGCCACACGAAATCAAGCGCTCGAAATTAAAAAATCGGTGTCTTGGAGCCCGAGTCAGAATGAAGAACTTGTTACGGGTTTGAATTGGTTTTGATGCGACCTTGATGATTGTCTTGGTCATTGGTGCGTATCTCACGCATGACTCTTGATTTGGGTAAAACCGGTTCGGGAAAACTGCCGTCTTTTATATATGTGGACAATACGAAACACTAACGGCCCGATTCGAAGAATGAGATACGATAGCGATAAGTTCTGGTTTAGATAAGTTCTCATTTAGATATCGTTTGTATATCGTATAATTGACAGAAGCAGCTCGATTCCCGCAAGCAATGTCATTTTGACGCACTGACATAGATGTACCAGACAGGCTATCGAGAACAAATTGTATCCGCCATTTTTGGCGTTTGACGTCTGTCACTAAGCTAAAGAATTAGGGCTCATTTAGACGGTGCGCGAACTCGCATGCGATTTTAGTTACATAGCGGACTATTGAGGTTACATACAATTCAGCCGGCCGATCAAATATCGCAATGTAATGAAACTCGCATCGTCTAAATAAGCCATGCGTGCTAGCCAGAGGCGAAACTGTTATGACAACTGTTCATTTTCTGCCTACATACGCACTGTAAAGAACCTGTATGAAATGCATTTTTATTTCCTTACAAGTCTATTGAAATTGTTTTAGATATGTGACACTGACGATATTTAAACTTATAAAAATAATCATAAAACTCTTTCTATTTGATTATCATAGGTACTCGTAGCAATTTTGATCAAATCGTGCTTATAGCATAATATACTCTTTAAATATAAGCAAAAAACTACAAAAATTACGAAATAAAGAGTAATATATCATTGTTTCTTGATAATATTAGAATACATTTTTAATTTTTACAATTTTTTTTAAATTTCGTTTCATGCGTGACATCTCGCCAGTAGCCGGAGACGTACTAAACGCAATGTAGTGCCGGCACTTCATTGCGGTGCGGAAACATTTTGTTACGGATGTCGACTCTAGTACTTTACCTCAATTTTTTGACGTTAGAAATATCGTAGATAGATCTTTGGCTATAACCGCGAAAATCGAAGTTCTTCAATTGCGGGCATTTTTCTGTCACTATAATTACGTCGTTGTGAGAGTAAAAGAGAAAGATCCCCGCAATTCGCGAATTTCGATTTTTGCGGTAGGCCTCCTTATTTGGATCACAGCGGAATCGAAATAAACGTCAATTTTGACATGTCGTTTAGTTATCTCCCTTTTAAATATCTTTCCAAGATCTTAAACGTGTCTTAATCATTCTTCAAATCGGGCCGTAAGTTTAAATCACATACCTATTTTTAATCACACGCTAGACAAATTCTACAAATTATACGTAAGTTAAGGATTTGTATTACCGTGTTGTCTGATTAGATAAAAGTAAAAGAAAATGTTTTTGACGCGAAAGATTTTTGGCTTTTGTATGAAGAGTTGGCCGGCTTGAAGGACTTCCCCATAGAAAAAAAAATGTGTAAAAAAATGGTTGCTTCTACTTTTTCCTAATAAGAATACGATACCGAATATGTTTAAACGGATCCCCGCTATTTTATCGCTATTTTTGTTACACCTGTCAAGCTTCTATGAAAGTTGGATAGTTAGAAAGTGGAATATGTCTATAAAAATTCGGTAACATAAGTTTGTTTGAAGTACTTCAATTCAATTCAATTCAAATATACTTTATTCATGTAGGCCTAGCAACAAGCACTTATGAATAGTAAGACAGTATTACATATAATTATCTTAATCTAATTATCAGAGCAATTTATTGATGTTGTAAATATTATTCCATATATAATACTAATGAATATAATTCATAGATCAAATTTAATACTAAAACTTTCACAAAATACAGTCATACAAAAAAAATGTATAAAAAATACTAGTCTAGATTGTTTCTAGAATAAATTCTAAATGTCAAACAAATATAATAAAAACAACAAAGGAAATACATGCATTGGAATATCCATTTCATCATCATTATTCAAATATAATAAATAATTAATCATTTCGAATCACAATTAATCCCACGTTGTTTTATCATTCATGTAGTCTTGTGTGGTATAATAAGCTTTAGAAATAAGTTTACGCTTTACATGATTCTTAAATTTATTAATTGGTAACTCAGTAATATGGTTTGGAAGTTTATTATAAAATCTCACACAATTACCCATGAATGATTTTTTAATTTTATGGAGCCGAGTGAAGGGCACGGCGAGCTTATGTTTATTTCTAGTATTAATATTATGAATGTCACAATTTTTCTTAAAATCGGCAATATTTTTATGCACATACAGAATATTCTCATAAATGTATTGACAGTGCACTGTCATGATGTCAATTTCCTTAAATTTATCTCTCAGTGAGTCTCTATGGTTCATTTTATATATTGCTCGAATAGCCCTCTTCTGCAGAACAAAAATGGTATTTATCTCTGAAGCACCACCCCACAGTAAAATACCATATGACATAATGCTATGGAAGTAACTAAAATATACTAATCGAGCTGTTTTGACATCAGTTAACTGACGGATTTTGCTTACTGCAAAAGCTGCAGAACTCAGTCTATTCGAAAGAGTAGCAATATGGGGACCCCACTGGAGTTTAGAATCTAAAGTTATACCAAGAAAAACTGTACTATCAACTAATACCAATTCCTCATCCTTCACAATGACACTTGTTTGTACATGCCTTACATTACTAGTGACAAACTTAATACATTTAGTCTTATTCTCATTTAACAATAAATTATTAACATTGAACCAATTTACTACTTTAGAAATAGCATCGTTTACATCATTGTAAGCTTGTTGCTGTCGTTTGTCTTTGAAAATAAGTGAAGTGTCGTCTGCAAACAATACTATATCATGGTGGGTCTTTACAAGGAATGGCAAGTCATTTATGTAGATAAGGAACAGGAAAGGTCCCAATATTGACCCCTGTGGTACACCCATAGAGACCAATGACCCCGGTGATCGCTGTCCATTCACATCGACCCTTTGTATTCTACCATTTAAGTAGGACTTAAGTAAATCCAGTGCCGCTCCTCTAACTCCATAATAGTGTAGTTTCCTGATTAATGTTTCATGACAAACGCAGTCGAAGGCCTTAGACAAATCACAGAAGATACCTATAGCATCTCGTGACTCCTCCCAGGCATCGAAGATATGCTTAATTAGCTCAACACCAGCATCGGTTGTCGAGCGACCCCGAGTAAAACCAAACTGCTTATTATGCATTAAATTATTGACGTTAAAATGTCGTACTAATTGAGAAAGAATTAATTTTTCAAAAATCTTACTGAACGTTGGTAGCACAGATATCGGTCTAAAGTTAGTAGGGTCAGAGTTGCTACCCGATTTAAATAAAGGAGTTATTTTACTATGTTTCATTAAATCAGGAAACTCGCCGCAATCAACACTGTTGTTAAATATAATTACTAAGTCAGGCGCTATAATTTCTACTAAGGATTTGACAGCATGGACAGAGACTCCCCAGAGGTCATTCGTTTTTTTGACATTAACCGAATTAAACGCCTTTACTACATCGGAGGTACAAACACGTTCAAAATGAAAATCTCCACAACACTCTGGAGCGTTATCTTTTAATAGAGTAACAGCAGATGAGGGTGATGAATTTAAATCCTTAGTTGTGAAAACTGGTACGTCAGTGAAAAAATTTTCAAATTCTGTAGCTACTTCTAAATTGGAATCTATAATTTTGTTATCAATATTTAGTTTAAAATCATTCACTCTGTGTTTCGAGCGACCAGTCTCCACATTGATTACTTTCCAGGTTGCTTTAATAATGTTGGTACTATTTTTTATTCTTTGACTTAGATAATTTCGCTTAGCTATATGACAATCTATTTTAAACTTTTTCGAATATTGCTTGACATGTTCTTTAAATTCATCACTCGTGTTAAACCGCCGTTCCTCATACAAGGCATACAGTGCACGTCTTCGTTGATGTAAGTCCGCAGTAGCCCACTCACTAAAAACTGATGCACCACTAACTACGACCGATTTTGAAGTAAATATCGCATTATAATGATCCATAAAAGTGTGAAAGAATGAATTATACATACTATTTGGACCCATATCGGAAGACAAAAAGGGTAGCGCCTGAACTAGACTTTGCTTCATTCTTTCTACGCGGTCCGAGGTTACTGGTACAAAAGTTATTTGTTTTCTCAAAGTATTTTTCCTTAATGTCTCAAATACCATTAATTGACCTAAGTGGTCTGATTCTAAATTACTGATAACTTTTTTAGTAATAGGAACAATATCAGTGAAAATATTATCTATACAGGTTGCACTAGTAGCAGTCACTCTAGTAGGCTCCATAAACATGTGGTTGAGATTACCAGATTTGAATAGATTCAACAATCTACAAGACATTGTTGAATTTTCCAAAATATTTACATTAAAGTCGCCGCATATAAATAATTTCTTACTAGAAGATGATATTTTAAGTAGCACAGAATCCATTACACTTTCAAATATTTCAAAATTACTTAATGGCGGCCTATACACACAGACAACAATAAATTGCTCCAATTCTACTGCACTTAGTTCTATAGTCCGTTCAACAGACATGGATACAATATCCTTACGTTCCTTAAATTTTAACTGACTATTTAATATAATTAACGACCCACCATGTATGGAACTAATTCTGGTGAACGAACTTCCCACCTGATGATTATTAAATTGAGGCATTAATTCATTATTTGTTAACCAATGTTCAGTAATACATAAAATATCAACATAAAAATCGTTCATAAAAAGTTCAATCTGTAAATCTTTTCCTCTAATACATTGAATGTTTTGATGCACCAGGTGGATATACTTTCCATGTTTACAGAATTTTTCATTATATTTATTTAAAACTAAATTGCCAGAGACAGAATCTTTTGTCTTAACAGCTAGTTTAAATCATTGGTTATGACTGGAACCAATTCCAAGCTCACATTGGGCTGCTCAATAGGAGCAGAGTTGTCTGCCAAATTCTTGGCAGAAATGTCAAGTAAATAGGATAGCGATAAAGCTATTTGTCTCTTGTAATAATTTGAAAGGTAACACTTACCTTTAGTCAAAAACACCATAGGCATATGGTATTTACTAACAAATTTGTTAGTGTCAATTATGATAAACTTACTACTATATGTACAAAGATTATATAGAGATATATTCAACTTATGTCTAATGTTATTTTCTGCCTCTGACATTTGCTCACAATAGGGGAATGTGAAAATAATAATTTCATGCACTGCAAGTGAATTTAACTGTTCAAAGTATTTAAGTAAATTATTTTTGTTCACATTTCCCCTATTACCCATAAGAATTAGCAGTGTTGTCTTAGAATTAATATTACTGTCATTTAAAATTTGTTTTAAGATATTTTCAAAGCTACTGTGAGGCAGACAATTGCTGATTGTACTAAGTCCCTTTAGGTGATAGTTTAAAAATGAGCTCATATTGCTCCCAATTTCATCACAATACATAATAATATTAGGTTTAGGTGTGCTTTGTTGTGGAGTGTGGAAGGAGCTATTATCATTACTTTTAAAGGGTAATTTCAATTAACAATTTAGGTAAAAGTATCGTTATTTTTGGGATGGGGACTTAATATCAGAATGGATACTGTCCAAGAAATGAATTTAAAAACAAATTTTTATTACTTATGTACTTCCTTGGAATGTAAAATTCTCTAGTGGAGAAACGTATCTGCACACTTCATAGAACAACAATGATCCATTTTCAGAGCACAAGAAATGAATAGGTTTTTGACCATAATATATAGGTATAAAATAAATAAGCGAGTAAAATTCACGTTTGCGTCCGCACGATCTCAGACCTGTACCCCTAGTGTAAATATTTTCGACTGCGAAACGTTACGTACGCGTTTGCGTTAAGTGTCATTTTGTATGAGATTTTTGACTTTCCAAAACGTCCCGCTTGGCGCGCTGTTCAAAAACCCATACAAAATGAGACTTAACGCAAACGCGTACGTCACGTTTCGCTATCGACTAAATTTACACTAGGGGCACTGATTGTTCCCGTCTGAACTGGCCTTTAACCAAAACTCAATAAAGTACGATGCCATTAAGTATGGTTAAATACGATGTCGACTAATTGCCGCAGCGAAAGTATTAAAAACCCATCACTTTTCTTAAAAACCGCTACAAAAATTTGCAAAACTTGGCATCCATTAACGAACCCATTTGTCAACGTTGTCACTCTCACTCTCGTCTAGAAAGTGATTTATTATATTATATTCACTCGATACCCTTTTATTCACAAACAATCATTTATGTAACGGCACTTAGCGTATTTGATACTACAATTAATGGAGTGAACGAATATAAACTTTACTTCAAGGATATACGTTCCAACAATGGTCACGAATTTTGCTATTTGTCCGAGTTTGATTTATGTGCGTCTACAACAGTCGCCATTGTTAATTGACAAATTTTCAACCATATTGCAAAGGCATAAGGTCCACCTATGGGCAGTCGAGAGTATTACAGTTATAGTAGCCACAAACCAAACCGAAACCGGGATGATATCACTAACTCTCTCACACTTGCCATGACAACGTAAGCGTGAAAGAAAAGACCCTAGTCGTCATTTGGTTTGAGGACAGTATAGTACTATTGCCTACAAATAATTGACCATTTGTAAACCTTATTGCAAAAGACGTAAGGTTCACCGATAGGCAGGGAATGTTGCTATTCAATCTCTCTTATTGAGAAACGGTTCCGATTTGTATCCTGGCGATAAGTGGTATGATAATAGCTGGTTGGTAATAGCTGAGCTATTTGAGATTTGGCTATAATTAATCATACTTACGTTTACCGCATATTGTGACACATAATTTCTAACTCAATTGGTGAACTTTATCATAACAAACATTTATAGTTGCAAAATGGCACTCAGTTTTCTTAGAAAAATGGAGTAAATAAGTAACTAATTATTATTAATTAAAGTTTCGCTTGTTGGATGAAGCGCTGGTGGCCTAGCGGTAAGAGCGTGCGACTTGCAATACGGAGGTCGCGGGTTCAAACCCCGGCTCGTACCAATGAGTTTGTCGAAACTTATGTACGAAATATCATTTGATATTTACCAGTCGCTTTTCAGTGAAGGAAAACATCGTGAGGAAACCGGACTAATCTCAACAAGGCTTAGTTTTACACTCTGGGTTGGAAGGTCAGATGGCAGTCGCTTTCGTAAAAACTAGTGCCTGCGCCAAATCTTGGTATTAGTTGTCAAAGCGGACCCCAGACTCCCTTGAGCCGTGGCAATATGCCGTGCTGAGGGAGGGAAGGGAGGGACAACGCTAGGAAGAAAGAAGTTTCGCTTGTTGGATGGCGTGACGGCATAGTAAATAACAAATATATTGATGATTCAAAATACTTATTCAGAATTGAAATCCGTAAAATCGAAAAAAAAATAGTTATCAAGGGTGGACTGGGTAGCAGTGGCGGGCGTTCATTGAACTCAAGCACACACAAGTACCTTATTCTACGGGTACTAGTACCTATCGATGACAGAGCAAGTCATAATTAGTTCGGGCTTGCCCAATGCTTGATGCACCACTTCTGCCATTAATAAATTTTTCTACAAGCATATCATTATCTAAGATCACTGTAGAAGACCGTCTATAAGGGAAGACCGTCTACGAGCTCTTTCGCCGCTTTTAAGGTGCAATAGCCAGCAGTTTTTGAAAAATCGTAGCGTTTTTTAGATAACAAATATAAATGCCAAAAAATTTAATTAGCAGTCTTGAGGCGTTCTCTGGTAACTTCATCAATTCGAATTTCTTGAAAACGCACCTTTAAAATTTGTATCAATTTTTGCACAAAAACTAAAAATATGAAAATTTTATCACATTCACCTTATCATTAAAAATTAGTAAGATTTCGTAACCGTAAACCATTGTAATGTAGGTTGAAAGTTCAGTATGTTTCCAAATGCAGGTATTTCCTAAGTCTTCCGGGACTGTGGCGGCGGTTCGTCGGCTCGCGTTACGGCGCCGCCATCTTGAACAGATACGGCCCGTTGTAGGTAATGTTAATTAATTAATTTTAATATAATTTTTTTATTTAGTGCGGATAAAAGATAGTTTTTTTTTAATATTTTAGAAACTGTATGAAGGCGCCTGATCGGATCTATGTTTGAAGCTTTGTAGTACTGTGAAATCACCAAAATATCCAAAACTTACTCGAATACCTTCGCTCCGGTGAGAATATTAAAGAATGACTCACGTTAGACCGGCCCGGGTCCGGGCCGGGGCGTCCAACACTTCGTTTCCTATGACGGGTGATCGGTGATCACGTGATGTTTTCACGTCCAACACTTAGTTTCCGATGACGGGTGATCGGTGATCACGTAATGTTTTCACGCCAACACTTCGTTTCCTATGAACGGATGATCGGTGATCACGTGATGTTTTCACGTCCAACACTTCGTTTCCTATGACGGCTGATCGGTGATCACGTGATATTTTCTATAAAACGAAGTGTCGGGCGCCCCGGCCGCCGGACCGTTGTAACGTGAGTCATCATCATTTGTATGTCTCAGTTCTGAGACAAAATAGTATCATAAAAGATGAGAAAACTCAGGCAGCACTTAAAAGAACATTCGTAGTTCATATGTGGCTTTCCATCACAGAAGTGCATCATGAATATGCTTCAAGTGCAATAGGGACCATTCTATCTAAAATTCCAACAGGAATTTTTGATAGATAGGTTCTTATTGCACATAAAGCATAAGGACCCTTCTCTGATGGACACATATAGGTGTTCAACTTGTGAATGTTGAATAGTTGAATAATACCTGTTTATACCTAGTACAGTACCCCTAGTGTAAATTTGATCGACATCATAACGTGACGAACGCGTTTGCGTTAAGTCTCATTTGGATAGGATTTTGAGTTTCCAAAACGTCCCGCTTGGCGCGCTCTTTCTAAATTCAATACAAAATGAGACTAAACGCAAACGCGTACGTCACGTTTCGAAATCGAATTTATTTACACTAGGGGTACAGGACTATAGTTTGGTGGTATTGTTAGTCAGGTGCATTAGGTTGAAAGCGGAGTTTTAAAAAAGTCGTAGCGTTTTTTTGGATCACATACGGCTGCCATAAATTTAATTAGCAATCTAGAAGCCTCTCTCGCTGTTTTGATTAGAATCCTGAGTTTTTTTACTTTCGCTTGATAAAAAAAAATCACGAACATAGATCTAAAATGCACTTTAAAATTTTGTAAGAAATTTTGCATAAATGCTAAAAATATATAAACTGCTTCTAAAAATTCACAATATTATGTTTCAGGGAACGCTTCTCATCGATCACTTTTTAGGGTTCCATAGTCAACTAGGAACCCTTATAGTTTCCCCATGTCCGTCTGTCTGTCTGTCTGTCTGTCTGTCTGTCTGTCCGAGGCTTTGCTCCGTGGTCGTTAGTGCTAGAAAGCTGAAATTTGGCATGGATATATAAATAAATAAAGCCGACAAAGTCGTACAATAAAATCTAAAAATTTTATTTTTTTTAGGGTACCTCCCCTACACGTAAAGTGGGGGTGAAATTTTTTTTTCGCTTCAACCCTAGAGTGTGGGGTATCGTTGGAAAGGTCTTTCAAAACTAATAGGGGTTTTCAAGAAACATTTTTTGATAAAGTGAATATATTCGGAGATAATCGCTCCGAAAGAAAAAAAAACGTGTCCCCCCCCTCTAACTTTTGAACCATAGGTCCAAAAAATATGAAAAAAATCGTGGAAGTAGAGCTTAAGAAAGACATTAAATGAAAACTATAGCGGACATGATCAGTTTCGCTGTTTTTGAGTTATCGCAAAAAGTTTTCCCTTCATAGTAAAAAGACTTACTTTAATTAGGTACTGATTATGCAAATTTGCCTATTTGTTTAACTCGGGTGAAAAGTACCGTTTCATCCCTTGGTTAACAATTTACTATACTTTAAGCTCCAGTTTAGCTTATTGTGACGGAAGAGTAACTACGGAACCCTACACTGAGCGTGGCCCGACATGCTCTTGGCCGGTTATTATTTGTTATTTTAAATTTAAACGTACAAAAGGATTCAAAAACATGAAATTGACTTGCGACACGTGATACACCGCAGCGTCTTCATCTGACTTTGCCTAATATGGCGTTGTATTCACTCGTAGTACTTATTCGTGGTCGTTTAGCCCTGATCTTTGGAAACTAAGGGCCGGTTGGAACAAACCAGTATTCGTATTTTATTATTTCAGTGGCCCTTCAGTAAAATAAAAATATCGCCTTGGAATTTCAATGTTTATTTGCAACCAAGTAAAAACAGTAGACGCAACTTAATGCTAGGTGCATACATAATCTACCAGGACCCGAAAAGGACCGGTCTGACCTAGTGGGTAGTGACCCTGCCTATGAGGACCGATATTTGTTTCTGAGTCATGAATGTTTTATATGTATTTAAGTATTTGTATATTATATATATATATCGTTGTCTGAGTACCCACAACACAAGCCTTTTTGGCTTACCGTGACTTAGTCAATTTGTGTAAGAATGTCCCTATAATATGACATCCACTGGCTGTGCCCTACCACACAAAGCGAGATGAAATTCACAATGCCCATACCTCTCTTAAATGCCCATACCGTATGGGCATTGTGAATTTCATCTCGCTTTGTGTGGTAGGGCACAGCCAGTGGATGTCATTCCAGATCTAAAGCAGAGCCCAACTGGGGAAGTACCTCCACCTGCCAAAAAAAATTTTATTATTAATAATATTATACACTATTAAAATATTCCTAATCCAGATTTCATTTGCAATAATTATTCATTCATTCATACATAATAAATACATAATTTATAAGTATTTTTAGATAATATATATTTTTACAGAAGTAAATTTTTACAGAAATCCATGACATAACAAATTCCTGGACAGGGGTTTACGGGGTTTATCTGAAATCCCGGTACAATTCCAGATTTCCCGACGACCTTACAACTTGCCACCCTCTCGACTGAGGCGGAGGTGGGAAAGTAATCGTGCAGAAATCAACCGATACCGACTGAGCATTTGTTGTAATCCAGCGAAGCGGAAGAGATGTGGATTACAAACTATGCTATTTATTTGTTGATTCCCGCATGTCTCCCTTCATGCCCGCTCATCTCTGCCTCCGTGGAAAAATTCAATTGTCGGATATTGGGAAATGTTTATATATAGGCCGTTAACGCTCTGTATCGTAGTCATCTCTCTATCAATCTTCTATTAGTGCGACAGTGATAGTTGCGTTTCGTTCGCTACGGAGCGTTAACGATTGGCACGTTGGGACGCGGGCCGGCTGTTAATTTGGTCAGCTGCAAATTTACGGGATAAATATATAGGTCATAGTAGAACAACATTACTACTCGTATTAGACCAACACCGAAATCGAGAAAAAAGATTGACTCTCTCATACAAAACGTCAACATCAGCCAGCAAAAATGTATGGGACAATCAATGCTTTTTTTTCGCGATATCGGGGTTAATTTACACCCTGTATGTTTTTTATTGTGAAAGTCAGTAAACAAGCAGACGAGCCGCCTGATGGGAAGCAGCCATCGTCGCCCATGGACATACGAGTAAGGCTGGTTGTGTGTGGTTAGATCCTTTTCATGATACCGTCAAGACTTTAGATCGTAGGCGTAGCACAGGTGACATGGCGCACGCCTCACGTACAGATCGTAGTCTATGTTTGCGTGAGATATGGATTTATGAACCGTATTGCAAGCTGACAGACAGTTCTGAAAGTATCAGGTCGTAGATCTTATGATATGGCGGTGTTTCCGGACCGAAATGGCCTTTAAACCTTCAAGAAAAGAGCGTACCTATTTCCATCTTATGTAGGCTAGGCTTTAGCACGCACTTGCAATCTCTCTGGTGTTGCAAGTGTCCGTAAGTGACGGTGATTGTTTACCATCAGGCGATTCGTCTCCTAGTTTTCCTTCTGTATCATAAGAAGGGTGAAGAAAGTATCAGTTATTTTGACAAGCTTATAAGGTGATACGGAAAAGGTAATTTTATATCACGGGTGGTGAAATTTTAAGCGTGAGATCAGAACGTATATAATACATACATTACTATATAAAATTGACCATTATGGAGCTTTAATTAAAACTTATTGTACCTACATTTCTGGAGATTCGGTGAATTAAGTATACCAATGTTGTTCATAGGAGTGGGTTTGTTAATATTCTCATTTATGTTTATTATTTTATTAGATTTAATTTAGTTAGTTTATGTTAATTGTATAAGTATACCAATGTCTACTTTTTCTTTATTCTGACGTAAGCAATTTATCGTAAATGTTATTCAATTTTTCAGTAGACATTAGAAGTTGAAACAAAAATGTAAGGCGTAATCTTCAGACTGGTGTATTGGGCTACTTTATTCCAATAATTCATCGAACACTGTTTAATATTCCACTTGTCACCACGACTTAATACCGTCATAGGTATATCAATTATGAAAACATCACCATATCTAAAATAACACGGAAAGTACGGACTGCGTGCAGGCGTGCAAGCAAGTATCTATGACAAAAAGCCATAAAAACAATGTAACACTCTCCTTTTCACTCCCATAATTCAAAATTGATTGGAAAGGGACGTATGCACTTTCTGTGTTACTTTTTTAAGGTTCTGAACATATCATGCACGCGATTGCTGAGTCACGACTCACGCGACGCTTCCTTACAACATTGATTTTTATACACCGTGGGACACTCAACCAAGATTTTAACAATGCATCTGAAATATCAAACATTAAATTTAATGTGTAGTTTAGTCTGAAACCATCATCATCATATCAGACGAAGGGCGTCCAATGCTGGACATAGGCTTCCCCCGGAATCTCCATAACGACCGATCGTGTGTTGTCCTCATTCATCGGCTCCCTACGATCGAGTTGAATGTCTTTGACTGCTGAGTTTTCCGGTTCACGTATGACACCCAAAAACCTTTCTGCCCCATCGGCCATAAGTCTTTCAAGATCATAAAATCGCCAAAATAGGAACTACGAGGAACACAGACAAACAGATATATATCTCTCTGAAAATTACGATGTTGATTACAGAATAAAAGCGAAGAACGATGTTAGGGATAAAATAGGACTCCACCGCCAAATTTGAAAACAGCACAAAGAGCGGGCGAGTACGTTTTTTCTCACAACACATAATTTAACTAATATGATTGCTTATTAATATTTACCTATAAAATAAGATGTTATATAATACTTTTTCTTAAGATTAAAATACCTACTAATTTATTCACATTATGGTATTTATCTCTCTAACTCGGCCGAATGCTGTTAAATAAATAATATAAATTTTTTTTTGTTTGTTTTTACATTTTCATCTTTACCACAGTATAATGGTTAGGAAACACAATATTTCTAGTATTTTTAGGTTCTAGGGAAGTAGTGGGTGGGAGGAAATTCCCCTTTAATAGCACAGTGCGCGACTATTTAGGTTCTACTTCTAGGGTAGTGGTGGGAGGGAGGAA
This sequence comes from Cydia pomonella, assembly GCF_033807575.1. Classification (NCBI taxonomy): domain Eukaryota; kingdom Metazoa; phylum Arthropoda; class Insecta; order Lepidoptera; family Tortricidae; genus Cydia; species Cydia pomonella. The sequence goes on along the minus strand of NC_084715.1, from coordinate 21,479,326 downwards.
ATTCCCCTTTAAAAGCACAGTGCGCGACTATTTAGGTTCTACTTCTAGGGTAGTGGTGGGAGGGAGGAAATTCCCCTTTAAAAGCACAGTGCGTGACTATTTAGGTTTTACTTCTAGGGTAGTGGTGGGAGGGAGGAAATTCCCCTTTAAAAGCACAGTGCGCGACTATTTAGGTTCTACTTCTAGGGTAGTGGTGGGAGGGAGGAAATTCCCCTTTAAAAGCACAGTGCGTGACCATTTAGGTTTTACTTCTAGGGTAGTGGTGGGAGGGAGGAAATTCCCCTTTAAAAGCACAGTACGTGACTATTTAGGTTCTAGTTCTAGGGTAGTGGTGGAGTGGTTTTGTGTTGAACACGCTGTATTCCCTACGCCTTATAGAGCGCTGCATACCGATGCATGTCTGGTGCAACGTGACGTCACTGTGACGTCATTGCCATTGTTCTACTGTAAGTGCAAGCAAGTCTGTTTTGTTTTAGGGAAGTGGCCGTGACGGGTGTAAGATCTCTGCTATAATACTCGTATTATTATTATAATTAAAAGCGTCATATATATTTAGGTTTCTGAAAGGGCTTGGGCTCTAAAGCAATATTTATGTCCTATATATAATATAGATTTAGGTGATAATGGATGATAGGCATTTCACAGCCGGTGTATGATTATACACTTCTATTTTTTCTATATATTTTTAACCTGTACTTTGTGTATATTTTACTTGCAATGTAATTTTATATTACTTAGTTTAAGTTTTTCGGTGCATTGGTATAGGTATGAATTTATGCTGTAATACCGTTTAACCACACCTATATTAAATAATACAATAGAAAACCTCTTTGTAGTCTTTCTAAAACATGAAAAAATACACTTCTTTGATATGTCTAACAATTAGGGTTTACGCCGCCAGCATTCTGGGCCGGGGCAGAATTTGAGGGTAGATTTTATAACATTTAACTATATTTATAATTGGTTTAATTACCTAATTGGAATTAAATTTCAGTTTCATGTTCGTTTTATCTTCTTTCCTTCTTAGTTGTCGTACATTTCAACCTGAGCTTGGTGTAATAAATATCTATGCATAACATAAAAAAAAAAACAAATAGGACGGTGATTGCATCAGATGGCTACTAACCCCTTGATTCGGCTCGAAGGACCACTGTACAATAAATGCATATTCATACATATCAAACACGAATAGATATTGAAATGTAATCAATGAACCGGTACCAATGAGTACTCGATACGAAACATGCAACGAACCTACACAATCAGGTATGTCACCTGCGTGGGCGCCGTGACGTCACTGCGCGCGCATCCCTTATACGGTCACATCCAGAAGTGTCATTACAGTAGCCTACTTAGTAAACTACTTATTAACTGAAAATGGGAATTCCCGTGAAAGCTAATTCGGATGATGATATATGTTGAATTTTATAACAAATTATATATAGATAGAAAATTAGCAATGAATCACAATAAATTGGACACTAATCAAATATGGAAATCATAAAAAAATACAATAGAAAAGTTTTTTGTCATTTTTTTAACTTCCAAAACGGAAAAAATAATCGACCCCTCACATTATATTAAAAAATAAATCGCATAGCAAGAAAATTATGCATGTAAATTTCACCCTCAAAATAGCAATTTTCTTGTTTCCCATATTCCTAGACGGCTAGCGAGAAAATGAAATTTATCAGAGCCACCGTAGCGCACTGACTACCAAGGAGGCCGATTCAGACTTTACAAAACTGTTATGGTTTTAACACGACCTTACGAACGACATTCACTTCATTTGTCGTTACAAAAAATCAAATCAGTTTCGGGCTTAAGGTCACGTTACACTGGTTAGTCTATCACCTCAACTCGGATATGGGCCTGAGCAATAAATAAGAACACAGGGACGATTGCAAGCGATTATTCTAACTGTGCTGTGTTATAGAGAACTGTACGTGTATATTGATGTCATAGATGGCTGTTGATTGGTTCAAATTGAAACCTAAATCACTTGGAAATTAAATGGTGCTTATACTGCCTTTTGATACTTAATGTACCCATTAGAAAAAGTGTTAATTAATTTTATTTCTTCAAATGGTCGAACCAAGAAAGAATTTTATTTCTTCACGTTAGGAACGCATATGATTCGTGTCAATGAAGTAACTAAAGTACTTCCCAGTGAAAGAATTAGGATCAAAGTCAAATGGCGTTCTAAAAGTTTTAATCATGTGTCGAAAGATCGCACTAAATTTACTGTGGATACAACATTTTCTTTGACAACCCACCTCTATTTCAAATTCTCTTTGCTTATAAGCAGGTAGGTAGGTCATATTCCCTATAAAAGCATGATTAGGTTTGTTCAATAAAATTAGGTATAATTTTAGGATTGATTTCGATTTGTTTAATTTAATTGCATGTTAAGTTACATAAAAATATATACATTTATCACCAAAATCTATGCTCCAATTAAATGGCAACCATAAACTTTAATATTAACAACAATATTATTTTAACCAAACCCATCTTACCTATATACGTCTTCAATAATTTATGAGATGCAGTCAAAATATCCTTTTACACGACCGCGTGATTTGGTCTATGGTCTGTCAAAAACTATTTCAATTTAAACAACGAAACTCCATATGATTTCAATGAGACTTACGCCATATTTAATACGCGTTTTGTGTCGTGCCCACGCGCATGCGATGATCGATCGCAGATCGCTCAGATAGCAACGCGTGAGGCGTGGGCGGTGCGGGGTCTAAGTAAACAATATAAGCAAGTGACATCGCTTTTGGCATGTTATCCTTGATTATTGTGAATATGAGCAATATCTACATATTTACTATCAGTAGTTAACAAGTAATGACTTTATTCATGGGCATGCCGGAAAATCTGAACGGTAAAGCTTTAATGCTAAATAATACATATTAGTATTGTGTTCGAATATACATATGTAGGAAAAACAAGCATAATGTTGCCTTGTCTGCATTAATTTCAATTTAAATAAAAAAAGTATTATTTTATGTTTTTCCAATCACTAAGGGCTCTTTCCCACTGGACATTCCGTTTTTTGTGGGTATGGTTTTCTGCAGCTAAAAGAGTAGGTACCTAACGTTCACACGAGCATTCTGTTTGCAGAGAACGCATACTCCTAAAATGGGATCCTGCAGAAAACAATACCCGCAAAAACGGAATGTTCAGTGAGGAAGAGCCCTAATAATAGTAATAATGACAATTTTATGTACGAGTAGTATTATGAAATCTAATAAAAATCAAACTTGATAGGTACCTATCGTTTTTATGGACAAATCTATTAATATAGAATCCTATTATGTACTCGTCGATTAAAGTTGCATGTTAGTGCTTGTATATTTTTATCATCGGTACTTATTAAGTCGCCCACGCAGGTAACTAAACTGCGCATTGATGTGACCATTAAACGATAGGTAGGTCAATAGGGTTAAGAAACATATCTACGATTAGATACTTGTAATATATCATAGTAAATTAAATCATACAATATGTAATTTTAATTTTTCCCACCTCCAACGGACTAATGTAAAAGCGGGCGCAGCGGCGGAAAGCGCCGAAATTTTGAAACGTAATAAATATAAGAGCCTCGGTAGAGAGTACCATTTTGTACCATTTGGCGTTGAAACTCTAGGTCCATGGGGTCCCAGCGCGCACAAGTTTATTGGAGAAATCGCGAAACGTCTGGTTGACGTAACTGGTGACCGAAGAGCTGGCGGCTTCCTCGCACAACGTATCAGTATTGCGATACAACGAGGAAATGCCGCCAGCATCCTTGGTAAAATGCCCCTTGGACCTATTTTAGATATAAGCTAGTTATAGTAATCATCTGTATATATCCATTATGTATATTGTTATTGAGTGGGAACGCGTATTCCGCTTGCAAAAGCGCGCTGTACGCACCTTGGCCCGCGCTAAGCACGACGACAGCGCCAAGCCTCATTTTATAGAACTAGGGATACTTACATTACCTTCACTTCTAATATTCCAGGCGGCAGTCTATGCAAGAGAGAACTGTATGGGAGACGAGGTGACGGAAATGCACGGGTCACTCCAAACGCGCACAAAATTAAGACCATACCTCACACACTCAAAAAGACTGCAAAGTCTATTCATATTGCAGCACCTGTAGTTTACAACAAAATGCCAAAAGTTGTAATAGAAGCTGAAAGCGACACTAGCTTTAAATATAGATTAAAAAAATGGCTCATTGGAAAATGTTTCTACAGTTACAAAGAATTTATTGAACAAAAAGAAATAAAAGAATATGCATAATCACTAAAGTATAATTATAAAATAATATGTAAATAATATGTATATAATAACTAATTTATAATAATAGTTAAGAACTATCATATATTATAATTCAAGTACCTATTAAACATAATCTAAGTATTTATAAACACGACATAATACATATAAAACTTAAAATCTAAATCTAAAAATAAATAAAACTAATCTTAAAATAAATAATTAAAAACTATCCCCCTGCGGCATGGTGCCGTAGATGCTGGCAGCATTTCCTCGTTGTATCGCAATACTTATTCTCTGTGCGAGGAAGCTGCCAGCTCTACGATCACCGGTAGCGTTTGCAATTTTTTTGGATAATTCCTTGAACAGTGTAGATGCATTCGGACCCCACGGGCCAAGGGTCTCGACGCCAAAAGGTACGAAATCGTATTCGGGGCCGAGACCCCTATATTTGATCTTCTTTAATTTTTCGGCCGCCTCTGCCGCCGCGCCGGCTTTTGCAGTTGTGCCGTGGAGATGAGACGGGGCTACGGTGTCTACACATGTGGCGTCCCACACCAGCACCCGTCCCATCTTCCACGGAATTAGTGACATTCCGTCCGGTCTCTTACCATCGTCTCTTACAATACCAGCTAGCTCAAGAAGAGCTGGCACGTTCACGCTGGCAAGAGACCGGCGGAGAATATCGTTAAGCGCGGCGTGTCCAGAGAAGCGGCCGGCGCTCCTTTGGCAGGAGAGCCCGTGGTGTCCGAGAGCGTCGACATCAGTGCCGCAGGGGCACCTATGTGGAGCACAGACCCGGACGCCGAGTCGCAGGCAGGTTGCAACGCGCAGAGTGTGCGGTTCCAAAAATGTGCCTGTGTGTACCGAAGGATATTTATAATAATTGAATAATATGTAAGTTGTGACTTGTAAGTTATTATTAGCAATAAAGAATGTCTATGTTTATGTCAATAAATAGATTATATTTTAAACACGCGAAGTTCATATATTGTACCTACTACACTATAATTTATATTTCCATGATTTCTTATATACATACATGCAAGCATACAATAAAATACAAATTCTTTTTGTAACTGACACACTGTGGGCTGAAACGGCCGAAAAGAGGGCGACAGATCGGACCCATCGAATTACAGGTCTATCGCTATTACCTCTCTTCTCTCCAAGATCATGGAGCGTATAATTAAGCTCCTGAGATACCTAGAAGAACACGACCTGATTAGCGACCGCCATGTCAAGCTCACCATACTTATTAACCTATCTATACTATCGAATGAGCTAATGCTTTTACGGATACTGGAAAGCGATATGTAAACATACTATGATACTACATACCTATACGAGGACTGGACGTTAGTGAGATGACGATATGAGTTGTGCTGGTGTCCGACTTTATTACCTACATAACATGAGTTTCACATGATTATCCACCTGGTTTCTTGAGCTTAATAGTCGCGTCCAAACCTCCCCTTATAGCGACCCCTTTCCTCACACAAAATTTACCTTAAGTTCATATTAGCCTCACTGGATCACTGTACACTCTGAGTACTGATAACGTTGGTCACAATCTACAAGAGACACATCATTATTCTAATAACACCATAAGAACGTCCTTGACTTGATCTAAAAGCAAATATCACTCCCCCGTAGATTTGTTCGCACACAACCTCCTTTTTCCTACTGTCGTTCTCATCTACCCTCTCAACTTCAGCCAAAAAATCCCAATAACCTAGAAGCGGTTATTTAACTTAAACGTGACTACTAGCGCCATCTACTCCATGACGTTGGCAAATATTAGCCGGTTCGCAATACGTTCGCGACAGTGGCTTAGCGCAGTTGGGTCTGCTCATTAAAGCAGTAAGTACTAAACGACATAAATAAAATAAAATTGAGTAAATATCACAACTTAGCGTAAACTGCACTGAGATTGGCCAACAAAGCATAGGATAGGTACATTACGAACTCCAAGACGACATTGTGAAGGAAGACGCTTGCATTATGACACAGTGGCAGATATCCTATTGTGTGACCGGCGGGACGGGTTGTGCCGGGTATCACATTACATGTAGTTACTAGCTAGGCAGCCATGATAACTTTGTGAATCTAGAGTAAAAGATATAAGGCTTGTAGTCAATTTACATTATGTGTATATTCGAAATTTTATTTTCAACTTTTGCTGTCTAAATCGAAACAATTACTACTTAGAAGTACGATACATTGGCCAAAAGCATAACGTTATTTACTAGTTAGCAATGTTTAGTTACTTTAGATTTGTATACCTCTTATTGTGATTTGTACAATTGAGTTCATAAATATGTATACATTTCTTCACCTTATGTTATGAACCACTTATGAACTCGACTGTAATAGTCTTCAAAGCAAATATTACTGTGTTGTATTCGAAAGTTTACATCTAGTTTATTAGACTTCAACGAGCGTTGGAATTTTTTTAATATTTCTTTTTTTTCATATTATTCCTATATTTACCAATATTATTAAAGTGAGATTAATGAGCATTATGATTCCCGTTTTGTTTATCCATTATCTATTTCTGTACAAAAAAAAACATTAGGTATATGTACGGTCAACCAATTTGATTCCTAGGCCACTATAGAACCATGTCATCATAACTTCTACAACAGTCCTTATTGAGTGATGCATGACATGTATAGAGTAGTTAAAGCGACAAGGTTCTATAGTGGCCTAGGATTCAAATAGGTTGACTGATGTTAACGGCACCAACAATGGGACATTTAAGAAAAAAATTAAAGTATTTTTGATATTTCGACGACATCTGTAAATTTTCTACCGCTTTATGCGGTAAAAGGAGAATATCCTATTCATCCTTTATGTTTTCTACATATTCAATGAAAGCTACTGCAATTGGTTTCAATATTATTAACAAATTAAAACTATGGTATTTTGCTCCAGTCATGGGATGTATGGCGCCAATCATTTTCAAACTAACAAATATCAATGAAAAATTAAACTTAAGCAGCTGTTTGGTTCTTGTTTATGGTAATATGTTGCCAGCGTTTAAAAACTGATGGTAAATACTTGTTGTACAGGATTTGTCTATACCGTCCCATTACTGGTGCCTGTTCCATCATAGGGGGCTATTACTATAGACATCGACATTAGACAAAAGGCATGCGAGTGCACATACGTGACTGGGTATAATTAAATATGAAACGGAGTACCTAATTAACATTAATTTGCACAATTATTTACGTATCATTTAATTGTCCCTAATTTTGGTAGGTATACGGTACGAAAGTATTGCAAACATTTTTTTTATTTACCTACTATTGAAACAGGCACATCGGTCGATTTTAAAGTCTCTAAAAAGTCCCCGTATGATTCGTGACCTTCTTCCAAACATGTAAGTATTATTTTGATAGTCTAAACATCTAGACCTAGAGCCGCCCACAGCATACGCCTAAAGAACCAATAATACCCACCAATGCACTCGCCCACCGTATGACTTCATTCACGAACCTTCAATGCTACGCAAAAAAGCCGTATCCTCATGAGCCGTGTACTGACTTACGGTGTTTTAGCTTCAAACGTTGGATGACGTTATTAATTTGCATTACAATACGTTTACTCCAAATCTGCCGCGAATCGCCGTTTCTTAATGGATCGAACAAAGATATATTGATTGAGTAAGATGTGTATAATCATACAACAATAATTTCGTGCGTAGAATTTGACAGGTAAACGAGATGGCGCTGTAGAGCTCCATACATTTTGCGGTAACTCTGCTTATCAATAAATATATTTATTGAGATAACAATATACATAACGGATATGTACAGATGATTACTATAACTAGCTTATATCTAAAATAGGCCCTTGAGGCATTGTACCAAGGATGCTGGCGGCATTTCCTCGTTGTGTCATACGTTGTGCGAGGAAGTCGCCAGCTCTTCGGTCACCAGTTTCGTCAACCAGACGTTTCGCGATTTCTCCAAAAACTTGTGCGCGCTGGGACCCCATGGACCTAGTTTCAACGCCAACTTTTATTTTTCTTATCAAAAGTTGGCGTATTTCGGTGACCCCAAAACATACAGCGCAGTACAGCGCCATCTGTTTTGGATGTCAAACTAAAGGGGCACGTTATTTACTTAGATTTTACCTCTCCACTACAATCAATTCTCTTTGGGAGCGACGAATTATCTTAGCATTTGTATGCGCGGGAGTTCTATTGGAGCTTTAGGTATCTAGATTCTAGAGTAATCATGAGATTAAATTTCTTAAACATGAATCTGTAAGTAAGTAAATATTCTTTATTGCACCACAAAGAAAACTAATTTCAAAACAGATTTAAGTACAATGTAAAGAAAGGTAGCAACAGGCGGTCTTATCGCTGTAAGCGATCTCTTCCAGACAACCTTAGGATAGCAGGATATAAAGAACAGTAAGTTTTTAGAACAGGTAGTGCACGAATGAATTAGAGGAATAGGAAAATTACACATACATTAAGCAGACAGTACATACAGTATATTTATTATCTGTTGAAGAAAGGAATGCGCTTAAAGAAAGTAATTCCTGAACCGTTTGACTCGAGGCTTAAAAAGCTGCTTTCGTGTTTTTAGCGTGATTAAAAGTCATAACTTATGAAATTTACATCAAATTGTAAGTAATACAAATATTCAATAGAAAGTAAACACATACGCCGGCAAAAAGAATCATAATCATGATCATTTATTTGTAAAGCTAATTTACATGTCACTAATAATAAAAAAAATGTCACTTGATCTTGATGAATCTTAACAAAAATACTTAAATCACGTATAAATGTATAAGAACTGGAATAGATAATGATTGAACGACTCGACTAAAAACTAAATTTAAAAAAATCAAAGAATTTCCTAGACTGTGTTCTACATGCCTAAACTAGTTTGTCAGGGATAAGACCAAAGATGGAAGTGTTTGATAGTGTATTAAGATAGCCTAAATCAATTTAAGTTCCTACCTTTTAAGAACATTTATGACGCTTAAAAGTACAAGGTAAAGGTAGGCACGAATTATCAAAACTTAGTTATAACAAAATATACCAAGCAGATAAAATTATAGATCGGTATTTTGGTCAACCTAGGAACCTGCATATCAGCTTTTTTCTTGCACTTTCTGGCAATATCGTGATTGCATGATTTCATAATGTTTCATTGTACCCGGTTGTTTCATAGTGTTGTGTTCCTGCCGGTGAGTAAGGTTGCCAGAGGTCAACGAGGGTGCGGAGTGTTAGGGTCGGCAACGCGCATGTAACTCCTCTGGCTATACGGAGACTGGTTACCATCAGGCCGTATGCTTGTTTGCCACCGGCGTAGTATAAAAAAAATATTTCATAGGTGAACCTAATACCTAATACAATATAACTTACAGTTCTAAACGAAATACACGTTTATATATAAAAAAAGTATTTCGAGGACACAAGTTTATTAATTTTTAAGTCACCATACTTAAGTATTTTAGGTTCCAAGTTTCAAGCCATCAAAATTGTGATTTAAGTAAAACACACACCAAATATAGCAAATGTAATCCATTTAAGCGTATCGCAGACAGGACTTTAGGTCTTGCTTCAAAACAGGTTTTAAACAGTTTAAAACGCGAGGGACTCACGATGACTCACATCACACCGCAAGTTCTAAAACCTCATCTATCCAAATAAGGTGTTAATCACCAAGGTTGTCCTCTCAATATAAACAATATTTACGAGCTTCGCACTTTTGAGATTCAGATAAAACTTTTGCAGGATTAAGTTGTTCAGAAACTAGGTTATCAATCTTGCGACATGTACCTATATGGCTCGAAGGCCGTGGACAGGAACATAAATATAGTACAATATTGTCAATGAACTAGTAATTATGTTGTTGACTCACAAGCAACCTTCTAGATTTAAACAATCGTATGCATTTTCCTCGAACACAAACAAGCATTCAATCATAAGAAGCGCGGTTATTTATAAACTGCGCTAAATACAATACATAAAATGTATCACTTATAAAGTGAATGTCGTCATAGAAATAAATGGAATTGTAGTTGACAGTTACAAAGAAGGTGATCCTTCTTGTGAAGAATTCGGTCAAGTGCGGGGTGTGGCACTTTAGCCATGTTGTTTACAATGCTTACGTTTTCATTTTCCTTTTATTAGGGTTCCGTAGCCAAATGGCATAAAACGGAACCCTTATAGTTTCGCCATGTCCGTCTGTCTGTCTGTCTGTCTGTCTGTCCGAGGCTTTGCTCCGTGGTCGTTAGTGCTAGAAAGCTGAAATCTGGCATGGATATATAAATCAATAAAGCCGACAAAGTCGTACAATAAAATCTAAAAATTTTTTTTTAGGGTACCTCCCCTACACGTAAAGTGGGGGTGAAATTTTTTTTTCGCTTCAACCCTAGAGTGTGGTGTATCGTTGGAAAGGTCTTTCAAAACTAATAGGGGTTTTCAAGAAACATTTTTTGATATAGTGAATATATTCGGAGATAATCGCTCCTAAGGAAAAAAAAATTGTGTCCCCCCCCTCTAACTTTTGAACCATAGGTCCAAAAAATATGAAAAAAATTGTGGAAGTAGAGCTTAACACAGACATTAAATGAAAACTATAGCAGACATGATCAGTTTAGCTGTTTTTGAGTTATCGCCAAAAGTTTTCCCTTCATAGTAAAAAGACTTACTTTAATTAGGTACTGATTATGCAAATTTAACTCGGGTGAAAGGTACCGTTTCATCCCTTGGTTAACAATTTACTATACTTTAAGCTCCAGTTAAGCTTATTGTGACGGAAGAGTAACTACGGAACCCTACACTGAGCGTGGCCCGATATGCTCTTGGCCGGTTATTCTTATTGGTTAGGACCAAGAAGAATAAAAGGCCAAAGCCAGGGCTTTTATTCCATTTTAATTGGGGTCAACCCTCCTATAGTATTTTTGCACCGAATCGCACGGTTGAAGGTTGTCTCCGGTACTGCATTGATAGCTTTCAGATCGTTTTCAATAGTCTGTGTCTAGGTTGTTGGTCGTCGTCCAGGGCCTCGTTTACCTTATTCTATAGCAAGTACTCTTTTTTTATGATACAGGAGGCAAACGAGCAGACGGATCACCTGATGGTAAGCCAATGGACACCTGCAACACCAGATGGGTTGTAAGTGCGTTGCCGGCATTTAAGATCGGTCCGGAAATACCGCAGGCGACAGTTCATTCCACAGTTTAACATAATGTGTACTGTTCTAGCTTAATTTTTAGTCAGGTACGCACTGAAAATCAGCGCCATGGCCTGCCGTGGCAATATGCTGAGTGGGGGATGAGTAAAATTATAAAATTGTCTTGTCTTGTCTTAAAAACGAAGAAGAGTATATTGAGTAATTATTTAATTATTTTTTTACTCTTAATAAAAACATATTTTTACAAGCAAACCCTTGAGTGATCACTAGTATATAGCACTAGCATCGATAGTTGAGTTTATCGATATAGGAACTCCCTACTTGTCAAACAATTTTGCCCCACGGATACCTATGTCTGCTTATAATCGTTATTGTTTGTAAGTCTCGCAGTTTTAGTTGACATCGATTGCATTTAATTGTAAACCGATAGGGTACCTACCGAAGTTACTTAATGTTCCAAGATCCGGCAGCGGTATCCCGGACAATAGCATTGTCAATTGTGCAAACTGTTTCGGCGACTATTGTCTGCCTGACCACTTCATCTGGCCGTGATACTATCGCACTAATTATTAGGAGCTGATTCTAATTTCGCCTGCACTACTACCCAACTACTGATTTGCTGTAAGCTTCCAAAATTTTGGTAAACGTCTCATCTTTTTGTGTGGGAATAGAAATTTTTCATTTCCGAAATATATTATTAGTTTGCCTTGTTTCCTCTGAAATTTTCTTGAAATTACCGAAACTTGTTCGATACTTTCCGCAACTTACTCATCTTTAGGTATACCTAACCATCAAAACCACAAATGTCATTGGAAAATTAATTCGATTCAAATTGGAATTGATTAAGCTTATGGTAAAATTGGTAAACAATTGAATGAGCTTTCGAATGTCACTTATCGCACTAAGTAATACATGTACAGTCAAGTGCAAAAATATCATAATAAAAAATCTTGGGTGAGTTCAAGTCTCACCCAAGACAGTAATTTTTCCACTTTAAAAGTTATTCTAATCTCACTGATAATTTTTTTACCAATAAATACAAAATACAAATAAACGCAATATTTACATTAGACTGAGTTACGTATGTTATACATAATATTATTACAAAAACTACGAAACTATGTATACAAATATTTACCATAATCGAATTGGTATTCTATTTTGTTTCCGAATCCGCTCCAAGAACACGTGATATCCATTTCATTCGTAATCATATTCATAAAAAGTAAGTGGTAAAGAGTCGAGTTATCTCATCAAAATAAATAATGCACTTACACTAATTAGTGAGGCTGGAGAGTGGGCCCGGAATGTGGCTTATTAGGGATCGTATCTTTATACTTATTGAGTTTATTAAATGTCCTCTTTGTTTTTATTTTTATTTTTAACATAAATACAAGTTTCGACACATATTTCTGAATTATAATAAAATATATTTTGTAAGCTATTTAAGTTGCACAGTTATACAGGATGTTTACTTAGTCATCTACAATAATTTACGGGCTGAATATATAGGTCATACTGAGCAACTTTTACTATGGGACTAACCTCGAAATCGCGAAAAAAAATTTACTCTCCCATAGAACATTTTCTTTGGGTGAGTAATTTTTTTTTTCGCGAGGTCAGGCAGCCAACATGTATGATACAGCCAATTTTTTTTCGCGAAATTAGGGTCCCATATTAAAGGATGCTCAGTATGGCCTTTTATATTCACCCCGTAAATTATTGTAGGTGTCTAAATAAACATCCTGTATTTACGGGTTTTATTTAACTTCTTATGTATGTATGTTAGTTAGTTAAGGTGTGTAATGTTGGAAGCTAAATTTGACCCACTTCCCAATTTTCTATAGAGCTGAAATTTTATGATAACATGGAGCTGATCTGATGATGAAGGCAGGTGGCCATAGGAACTCCAGTAATAAAACAAAGCATATAATTTTGTGGGGGGTTAGAGTTGGCTCGATGAGTATTAGTTGCCTGTGGAAAGAAAAGTACAGACAGCAATAAGTACTTATACCAAAAATGTTTTTTTTTTTTTTACCTAAAACTTATTTTTAAAGTCTATATAAGGTTTAGTGGGATAAGAGCAACACGAGAAACACTTGTTGATAAATAAACAGTTAGAGATAAGTACTTAGACCTGTAAAAAGATACATTAAAACACAATATTAAAAATAAAAATAATGCTTAAGTTAAATTAACACAAAAATACTCACGTAGAAGGACTTCCTCATGCTATCTCTTTGTCCTCTCTGGCCTCGAGCAAAATAACTATATATTTATCTTACCCTTCCTAACCTTGCGAATTTTTACAACTCCTGTAAATGCTTGTTTGGAGTGACCTCTCCTTTTGTTCATTAATCCACCTGAGGATACTTAACAAGCATGTACTTACCTACAAGTAAAAAAAAATAATTATTATAAAAAAAAAATCCGACTGCACACTAAAAAAGAGGAAAACAAGCCCCACAAGAATATTGTTGTTGATGGTAAGTATCGCAGGCGGGGACCAACAGAGGGTTACTTATAGTCATTTTGGTTGTTGGTCCCCGCCTGCGATACTTACCGTCAACAACAATATTCTTGTGGGGCTTGTTTTCCCCTTTTTTAGTGTGCTGTCGGGATTTTTTTTGCTTTATAATATTTTTTATTTACTTATAACCTTTTAGTTACCCCCAAAAAACTCCCGTGATCAAGACGAATCTAATGATACCTCATACATCAAAATCCATCAAGCCGTTTAGGCTACAGGAGGCCACAAAGAAACAGACATACATGTATACATACACTCGAAAAACATTACCCTCCTCCCTTTGGCAGACGGGTAATAAAAATAAATAACACCTGACTGATTTAAAAACGATTAAGGTAGACGTTCGTCCGACTGCCCAGTGCCCCAGCATATGCCATTTTTAAACTTACACGTCATTAACAATAGAGGTTACAGCGGAGTGTCAACTATTGGGCATTAAAGCACGAGGACGTTTATCTTACCTATGCTATGTATCAAATGAGGTACTAAAAATTAATAGTAGGTATCTCATTTGTTTAAATTTTCATCCCGCTTGGGAAGAAAACCAGAAAACTATAATTCATTTATCAACGAACGAAAATAAGCTTCTGCCATAAATTTCATTTTTAAAAATGTCGACTGTAAATAGAAAAGAATAATGTAATACATATAAACTTGACTGTACGTCAGAGACAAAATCCTAGTATACACTGGACCAAGATAGAGCGGTTTGGAGAGGACTCAGTGAAAAGTGTTCACAGTCGTCACGTCCTTCAACCATGTGGATACGTGACAAAAGAAGAAATAAATATTGCCCCCAAAGAAACTCGTCAAAACGAATCATATGTACCAAATCTTGAGGGATCTACTCGTAGCCATCGAAGAGTTTCGCGATTTATCTCCTGGCTCCATCATCTGGTCAGGTGGCACTAGATTATTGTATGTTCATCTATTATACGAGTCTGGCCTTCCTAGGCTTTTTATGATATAGGAAGTAAACGAACTGATAGTAAGAAATTAGCGTCACTCATAGACACCTGCCACACCAGAAGGCTTGCAAGTGCATTGCTGGCCTCATTAAGATGATAGTACGCTCTTTTCATGAAACGTTTGAGGGCTCCTCTACACTATGGCCCAGTGAAGGCCAGTCTAAGGGACGCAGCTATGCGTTGAAAAGAGATAGCAATATCACTTGCTCCCTCTAACGCATAAATGCGTCCCTTGGACTGGTCTACGCTGGGCCATCGTGTAGAGGAGCCATGAAGTGTGGTTGGAAGGTTGGAAAAAGTAAAGTTAATATAGATTATACAAACTAGTAAATAACTGTATAGAAATTACCGGTGTTCACACACATACACACTAAACCGAATGCTTCACTATGTAACAGATCAGATCACAGTGTAAACCAGCCTTTAGGGCACAGGCTGCGGGTCACGGAGGGTTGTGGAGCCGGCGCTCGCGCAGCCAGTCCGCGCGCACCTCGCTCGGACGCCGCACGCTCCGACACGACTCGAACGCGATAACACTACTAACACGCTTGTGAGCTTAACAAAACATTAACATAAAGGTGAAAACGAAAAGTGAAGTGCGCTTTAAATGGTAACGGGCTAGCAGACAGGTGAGTCTTATTACATATTAAGTGTAAAATAAATAAAACGGTTGGTCAGCTGAGCGCGACGTTACTCATTCAAAACTTTAAACGTGTTTGCGCATAAAAATAAGGCTTGATTCTTTAATACGTTAATACTGTTTAATATTTAAATTTGAATAGTGTTAGTAACTGGGATGTATGGTATGCAAGTTACAAGCCAAGCAACTGTTCTTGCTTGAGTTCCAATTACTTATATACGAATGTTAATTTCGATTTGAAAGAATAAGTACTAAAAGATGAAGTTTCACACAATAACTCCTTTTTAGGGTTCCGTAGCCAAATGGCATAAAACGGAACCCTTATAGTTTCGCCATGTCCGTCTGTCTGTCTGTCTGTCTGTCTGTCCGAGGCTTTGCTCCGTGGTCGTTAGTGCTAGAAAGCTGAAATTTGGCATGGATATATAAATCAATAAAGCCGACAAAGTCGTACAATAAAATCTAAAAATTTAATTTTTTTTAGGGTATTTCCCCTACACGTAAAGTGGGGGTGAAATATTTTTTTCTCTTCAACCCTCGAGTGTGGGGTATCGTTGGAAAGGTCTTTCAAAACTAATGGGGGTTTTCAAGAAACATTTTTTGATAAAGTGAAAATATTCGGAGATAATCGCTCCGAAAGGAAAAAAAATGTGTCCCCCCCCCTCTAACTTTTGAACCATAGATCCAAAAAATATGAAAAAAATCGTGGAAGTAGAGCTTAAGAAAGACATTAAATGAAAACTATAGCGGACATGATCAGTTTAGCTGTTTTTGAGTTATCGCAAAAAGTTTTCCCTTCATAGTAAAAAGACTTACTTTAATTAGGTACTGATTATGCAAATTTGCCTATTTGTTTAACTCGGGTGAAAGGTACCGTTTAATCCCTTGGTTAACAATTTACTATACTTTAAGCTCCAGTTTAGCTTATTGCGACGGAAGAGTATCTACGGAACCCTACACTGAGCGTGGCCCGACATGCTCTTGGCCGGTTATTCATATAAGAATCCAACTTTATTTATATGTTATTGACTTAAGTGTGACATAATCCGAACCGGCATACTTTAATTCTACATGGAATGTCACCTCTATTTTGTATCATTAGTCATTACACTTACTACTTACATTAACTACTTTATTTAGATAGTAAGGATTGTTTCATAGTCATAACTTAATATTGATATTGTTTACATTCTTTGAATTGGGTGACGAAGCCCGAAGGTATGTCGGGAGACGGTCGGTGTTTGTATTTGCTCTCAATTGTTTGCATTCCACTGCAGCTTTGTTCCCACTGTTGATAATTCCATATTTGTACAATTGGGCCTGGATCCCAGGTAGACCCTAGTTCAACAGAGTTCGTCGACTGTGACTAAACTTCAAAACAATGTGTACCCTCATTATTTATTCATAATTTTTCTTGAGCGCGTGACCTAAATCTTTCGTTCTTGAGAATGTTATGTGAGTTACCTACGATATTGAATTGTGGTGATTCATAAGACTTTACAAACTTGAACTTGGCCAGTCTGACAGAGCAAGTAAATCTGATTCTGATATAACCTTATTTGCAAAACTGTAGGCGTAAGTATTATATTTGCGCGTTGTGGAGTGTAAGATATTGATTAATTTATAAGTGACTGTGTCGAACAGTCTCCTAAAGACAGGGATGACGTCAAAAACGATACGAATACAATGAAATAAAAGAATAGATGAGTGCAGCGAGCCAAAAGCGGAGTTATGTGAACCGGCGCGGCGGGGGAATAAAAGAACTGTTTAAACTGTTGCTTTTAACTGGCAAGTCTGAACTGAACCTAGATAGATGTATTTTATCTTATAGGGCATATATTGTGTTTGTCTACTCAATGCAAGGATATTTAAGTATTTTATATGAACTGGTGAGCTTAATCTTTGACTCCTTTTTCATCAATGTGTTTCACATAAAACAAACAAAAAATTAACTTATTGGCTATTAGTAAAGCTCCCAAATGACAAGTCATACAGGCCAGGCCAATACAAAACCTTAATTAATCTTCGATGCAGTCAAAGTAATTAATCAACATAATCAATAGCTGTATCAATGGACCTCCCACACTATACCATGAACTGTAACCACAACCATCAGTGTAATAGCCCGTGAAACCGTTGAGCGGTATTTGACGTGCCGTGACGTCTGCTGACGCACGTGACGTGTGTTGACGTGAAGTGTGTGTTACGATGTCAATTCGGATTACTTTCTTCGGTGAATCAGAATGCCCCAGTTTAAACCGAGAATTAAAAGTGATAATTTTACTATTTAACTGTGCGGACCAGACTATGGGACATTTACGATGTCGCGAGTTGACAAAAAACGATGTTGAATAATGCTTCCTTGGGAGACATTAAGAATTAAATTGGAGTTCATTCACTTCATACTGTGTTGTCAAAATTGAGACCTAAAATGTCTCTAAAATCTTATTCATTATTCAGTGCTTTTTTTTTTGTATCATTAAAATCATTATGTTCAAGATTTAAAGGATTTCCGCTTATTCTGAAACTGCATCTACGTAACAATTTTGCATTAATTATCTTAATAAGAAGTTTAACTTAAGATTACGTTAATTACGTAACTAATAAATTAATAGTTTAAAAAACTAGAAAAACACGCTTTTGTGAATGCACGTAAGTGCAAACACGACTATGATACGATATTCCATCATGGAATGCGAGTGCCTATCTTCCGTCTTCATCATCAGACCTTGAAACCACATCGTGGTCAAAGTTCATTACAAGACTTTTCTAACAAATCCAAACACAGCTATGATACGATGTTAGATCATGAAGTTCCAGTTCATATCTTCCGGCTCCATCATCAGATCAGTTCGACACTACCATATTATAATCAAATAAAAATATTTATTGACAATAATTATATACATAATGGATATATACAGATGATTACTATAACTAGCTTATATCTAAAATAGGCCCTTGAGGCATTGTACCAAGGATGCTGGCGGCATTTCCTCGTTGTATCGCAATACTGATACGTTGTGCGAGGAAGCCGCCAGCTCTTCGGTCACCATATTATTGTATTGTCATCAGAACTAAATACAGCTGCTAATTTTCATGCCGCTACGATCCTTGGAAGATGGTTAGATTAGTTACCTACCTTAGATTCCATTACATAGTTACATACAGGTCGAGTCGACCTAATAAAGGTCTTCGCACACTATACCAATTCCACACCAACTCAACTCACTTTTGGTTCACCTTAGTGGACGACGAGTGGACGACGCGTAGACCACCCGACAGTTACCTAAATTTTAAACATTATACTATAGGTCATACAAGATAAGGCTTTAATTTCAATATTTAATTTTGAGTCGAGTGGCTGTTGAGTTGTAACAATGTGCTAAGACCTTAAAAGCGTGTTAAAAAGCAATGTTTGTCGTGCTTATCGTGGTCAGTTCTCGCTGAATAATTTAAACCAAATATATTGCGAGCAAATAAAACCTGTAAATCAGTCGTTGGAAAATGTCAACCATTTTCCGTCCGTTTTTTCTGCGCCAGTGCAAAAAATGACATAATACACACAAAATCAATAAAAATAGTCAATTTCTATAATAACATCCGTACAAAGCAACCTGTTTTATTGAATGTAGATATTGAGTGAGTGAATGTAGATATTGTTTATTAATGTCATGAGCACACGATTAACTCCAATGTTTATTTACATTTATCTATATACAATTGCGCATAATAGGAAGAAAGATGAACAAGATAGCGATGAAAAGATAGTCACGTGTATTGTGCAAACACCTAGTATGCAGGTTTACAAGTTATAACATTGAAATGGCATAACTACATTTATTTTTTAAATACGCATGGGCCTTTTATCATTGGCCAGTAATTTGTTACGCTTTTTAATTTTTTTAAACTCTGTATGAAAATAAAACCGTAATTATCAGTGTTTCTTTTCTTGGGAAGAGAATTTGAGTTTATTTATTTTTGCAATTTTTTGTTAAATGTGTAATATTGGTAATTTTTTTATTTTTTTATTTTATTTATTCAGGATTACAACAGCTTATAATAATTACATGTGCAATTTTAAATTTTAAGTGTATAAAGCCAATTACAGTAATCCACAAGGTCAAATCGTGATCTTAGTAAATAGTTAAGAAGGTAGCTACAGAATATTTAGCATGCATCATTTCTCATAGATAGGAAATGAGCAATTTATTATAATAACACTCTTTTCTGAATAGGAGAATTTTATTCGCAATAAAAAGTTATTTAAATAAAACTTGAATGTAATACATGGGTAATCTGTAGGTATAGCTGTAAATGTGATCTAATTGGTTTTCCATCTTTTATTGTAAGTTGCTCCGTAAAAAAAATGTAATTAAATTGGACAAAAAATAAAAATTAAAAAGTCAACTAACAACTATTTTTTGTTACTGCGCAGGGTAGGTACGCCGCCGCGCGTGCGTTATCGGCGCTGCGCGTTGCATGCGTGCGGCGTCAGCGTCTGTTGTAATGTTTGATAGGCTATCGCATAAGACACACAAAAGGTGTTAGAGATACATTGGACAAGATGTCTTAATACTTAGGATAGGATTCTTGGAAGTTACGTTTGATACATGCCAGGTGTAATTAAGGTTCCGTAGCTAAATGGCAAAAAACGGAACCCTAATGGATTCGTCATGTCTGTCTGTCTGTCCGTCCGTATGTCACAGACACTTTTTTCCGAAACTATAAGAACTATAGATATAAGAGCTATACTGTTCAAACTTGGTAAGTAGATGTATTCTATGAACCGCATTAAGATTTTTACACAAAAATAGAAAAAAAAAAACAATAAATTTTGGGGGTTCCCATACTTAGAACTGTAACTCAAAAAATCGCCCATGAAGGGCTCCGTACCATTTATGACGTATTAAAAAAAACTACTTACTAGATCTCGTTCAAACCAATTTTCGGTGGAAGTTTGCATGGTAATGTACATCATATATTTTTTTAGTTTTATCATTCTCTTATTTTAGAAGTTACAGGGGGGGGGGTACACATTTTACCTTGCAAAGCTAGAGCTCTGATGACCGCGCGCCGCACCGCTGACTCACCGGCGTTGAAGCATTCCTAAATATTATCCTTCATTGTTTATTTGTTGAGTTGGTGATTAGATGATTTAACTTTTTGTATGCACGAAAGGTATCGGAAAACATGTTTACATATAAGCTGAATCTGAATGAATAAGAAAACTGCGGTATTTAGTCAACCGCCTTAAAAAGTTCGTGTATCTCAACAACGTATGAAAATTCGCATATAAGGCTCACTTTGTTATAACTGTTATAAGTTGAGTATAAGTCAATCATTCAGGACAACGTTTTGTACCCTGCCCTAAAGAAATATTTTCGGACACCGGCAGGATACATTTTTGCTTTTAGTCAAACTTCACCCGACTTATTGAGCATCTTTACCTAAACTTTCCTTAATTTCTTTAAGTTTTTTTTTATACTACGTCGGTGGTAAACAAGCATACGGCCCGCCTGATGGTAAGCGGTTTCCGTAGCCTATGCGCGTTGCCGACCCTAAACCCGCCCCCCCTCCTTGAGCTCTGGCAACCTTACTCACCGGCAGGAACTCAACACTATGAGTAGGGTCTAGTGTTATTTGGCTGCTGTCTTTAAGTTGGAGGTACTTCTCCAGTTGGGATCTGCTCTAGATCTGGAAACATCCACTGGCTGTGCCCTACCACACTAAGCGATATGACATTCACAATGCCCATACCTCTCTTTTGGACGTAGTTTAAGGACGTACCCGGGTCCATACAGTACAACAGCATATATATAAATAAATGTCTCGTAGTTTCCAATAACCCAGCGACGGTGTTTACGGTCCACAAACCGACCTGACTCAGTCATTGTTGCATTTGTCCGTGCTCCCACTCGGCGTAGGCTTTATTATAACATGCCATGTTTGCGGAAACAACCTATTGATTCTTATTCATAAAACAATATACTTTTCCTGTAACCTTACTTTGAGATTGGTGGAACATCTCCTAAAAATAACACAGAGGATTCTTCGTAGGGAACCAGTCGCGCGTTTCGTGAACGGACAACTATGTGTTTATTAAAACTCTGACAGGTGCTGTTGTCATAATTAAGGCCTGTGCACACCGGATGCGTGTACGTAGACGTGCATTTGCACGTGCGCGTTGTAATATATAGATCCGGCACATCGCTAGCGTGAGGTGTGCGTACACGGCTTCATCTTTATAAATTTTTATCACACGCACACATCATGCACGTCTACGCAAATGCAGCCGGTGTGCTCTGGCCTTTAACATTGGTCACTCATCAGAGGGCCTAGCCAAGATGATCGTACATCGACTAACGACAAACGAACAGAATTATTTTTCGGGAGAAGTCGCGTGTCTTTTACATACATTAATTATCTAAGTTTCGATTGGAGTTTGCTATCAAAAATTGTAATCTTGGCTAGGCTTTTAAACCACTTATAAAAAAGACAAGGAC
Source organism: Cydia pomonella (assembly GCF_033807575.1). NCBI lineage: Eukaryota > Metazoa > Arthropoda > Insecta > Lepidoptera > Tortricidae > Cydia > Cydia pomonella. Next base: position 21,457,241 of record NC_084715.1, on the reverse strand, counting down.
GTGTAGGATAACACAGACCACAACAGTTAATAAAACCTTCAAAAGGATTAGTCAGTTATTTAACAACCAAGTTATTAAAGCTATATTGGCGTAGGTTCGCGGTCTTTCTACATCGTGCCGTCACCGCCGCAATCGTCAACATGGCCTTTATTATTCACACATTGTTTTTTGTAAGGCTTCTATATTTAAATATACTGCAATATTGATAGCAGGCATAGCGCATCACCATTCCAGACAAATCTTAGTAGGTATAACATCAATGAATGCGCAGTAGTACTGCGGTGGCACCATGCTTCCATTTTTATCGCTTGTCACTATGCCCGTCACTTTCGCACTTACATACTTGTTAGAACGTGACAGGCATGGTGACAAACGATAAACAGCCGACCATCTTAGCCCTACTGATCTCGGAGTAAAATAACATGTTTACAAAACATTATGTAATGTTTTTTTTTTTATTGATAAAACAAGGAAACAATTAAACAAGGAAATATAAAATATGTGACCACAATACAAAGATTCGCCAGAATGCGGAGCAGTTTGTTGGTGTGAGCTCGCTCGCTTTATACATCAAAACTTCAAAAGCAGGTTCATAATTTTGCATGTATATCGATGAGCTTATTCCCAATATATTTTTTGTCCAAAAAAATCTCCCAGCAACTAGTAGGTAATCAGAGGGCTGGCAATAGAGTGCCTGAATTAAATGAGTATTTCCTTTCATTTGAATTACTGGTAAGGTAAGGGCATTTATTTGTGTGTTCATCTTCAGATATCTTCCTGAGTTATGGATGTTTTCTATGTATTTAAGTAGTTATCTATAGCTATGTAGTATAGTTGTCTACTCGTAGTACCCACAACACAAGCCTTGTTGAGCTTACTGTGGAGCTAGATCGATTTGTGTAAGATTGTCCTAAAAATTTTTTTATTTTTCTTTGCTTTATTAATTTTAATTGGTTTAGCTTATTCTAAATTAAACCAGTTATCAATGGAGCCCAATATCCGCTTCATCGGCGATCATCCTTATGTTGGTCTTCTAACGGCAGTGCTCGGTGAGTGTTTGCAAACATTAGTTGTTTGTATACAACATGATCATTATACGCCTCATTACTAATTGATTCATCATAATCATCATCGTCTGTTATTAAGTAGTCTCTATTTATTAAAAGATTAATCCGTTTTTAGGGTTCCGTAGCCAAATGGCATAAAACGGAACCCTTATAGTTTCGCCATGTCCGTCTGTCTGTCTGTCTGTCTGTCCGAGGCTTTGCTCCGTGGTCGTTAGTGCTAGAAAGCTGAAATTTGGCATGGATATATAAATCAATAAAGCCGACAAAGTCGTACAATAAAATCTAAAAATTTAATTTTTTTTAGGGTTCCTCCCCTACACGTAAAGTGGGGGTGAAATTTTTTTTTCGCTTCAACCCTAGAGTGTGGGGTATCGTTGGAAAGGTCTTTCAAAACTAATAGGGGTTTTCAATAAACATTTTTTGATAAAGTGAATATATTCGGAGATAATCGCTCCGAAAGAAAAAAAAAATGTGTCCCCCCCCTCTAACTTTTGAACCATAGGTCCAAAAAATATGAAAAAAATCGTGGAAGTAGAGCTTAAGAAAGACATTAAATGAAAACTATAGCGGACATGATCAGTTTAGCTGTTTTTGAGTTATCGCAAAAAGTTTTCCCTTCATAGTAAAAAGACTTATTTTAATTAGGTACTGATTATGCAAATTTGCCTATTTGTTTAACTCAGGTGAAAGGTACCGTTTCATCCCTTGGTTAACAATTTACTATACTTTAAGCTCCAGTTTAGCTTATTATGACGGAAGAGTAACTACGGAACCCTACACTGAGCGTGGCCCAACATGCTCTTGGCCGGTTTTTGTATTCTAATGTGTCTACAAAAAATATTTATCAGAAGTTTTAAGAAAGTTTACATACGTAATTTATGTTTTTTATGTGTCAGTTCTGGTTTGGTTGTAATCGCAGTACTAGCACACATAACTACGCGTACGCGTACTAACCTAGTTATACATATTATAACCTACCATGCGAAAGAAAAATCTTAAATCTTCTGTATAAATACGAGCTAGATTCCCTGCGAATCAAATCAAATTAAGTTAAGATTTGAAAAGAAGAAAATCTCACGTAAAAAATTGTCCCTCTCATTACGTCTGTACGGCAATCTAATCGGCCATGTTCAGTAGACAGGCCTCACGCGACGCAAACGCCGATCTCGGACAGCACAGGACACGGACAGAACACCACACTAAATTACACAAGAAAGCCACAATGAGGGCTTTCTATGCTCTATAGGCGGTTGTCCCACCGCCGGCGACTAAAAAGCTAGTTTAGTTGAAATTTTCTGAGGTTCTTTCTTCGGCTCGAACCTTCAGCTCCAATTTTTTTTACCAGAAAGTGGGCGGTCAATCTTCCAACTTTATCCAAACGTGTTATCCTCGATTGAGCTGTTACATGAATTTGAACCATTTAAGCTGTTAAATTATTTTTTAAACGGGCGTTTCTTTCACTTCGGAGGAATTCGGTAGCTAGCCGCACTGCATAAAAGAAACAATGCCTTATGTTTAACAGATTAAGGTTGGAGCCAAAAAAAGACGAGACAATATCAACTATGAATGTCTCAGTACTCGAACATGCTAATGCCCAAAAGAGGACGCCCTGTTTTCACCTGCATTGTCCAAGATCCCAGAGCCGCCAGACCTTACTTATTTTCTTATGAATATAATGTATAGGATAATATAGTGTTAGTAGTCACCGCCGGCGGAAATTGTCTGGCAAAGATTATAATTTTTTTACAATATTTTCTAAAACATACATAAAAATCAGCCATGAGAATTTAAGAAAAGTTAGTAATATTTTTACCTAAATTTAGCACCTTGTACCGGATAAATGGCCGTCTGGCCAATATAGCAAGTATGCAGACATTAAAAGTACATGCTAACATTATACTATCACATACATTTTATTCATGACAAAATCAGGTCTGGCGGCTCTGGGATCTTGCTCTATAATGAAGGAAGTTTAAAAATGTCATGCATTGGGACAGTGACGAGGATTCAGTCGTTTACCATAAGTTGAACTACTTTTTAGCAAACTATATTGGGATTACAGGATATGCATCTGATAAAAACATGAGATGTCAGGTAGTGGTTCCTTCTCAATCATCATAATCATTCTAATTTCCACTTGTATTGCTTATAATGTCATCATATCTCAAGCAAGTTATCTATTTCCACAATTGTAGATTACCGGTTAGAAGGTTGTAGCGTCGTTGTCCTTAGTTTAGTGATGTGCTAAAATTTTGAATTCAATGTTATTCATTAATCAACACCTATGTCGTTTTCATAAGTACCGATTCCATTATTCATGGGCCTTTGGAGTATTTCTAAGAATACCTTTAACTAGTCAATCAATCGATCGATTTAAGTTTACTCCAACTGTATGACCGTACACTAACTCTATCTTTTGGTTTATTGGTAGAGAATGCTTTCTGGCATTAATCCGCCATTTGTAATTTCATGATGATTTAATAAATTATAAATAAATAAATCAAATCATTGCTCGTCCTTTCCCTTTTCACATCATGTTGTTTACTTCCATGTCTCCGTTATTCAACGTCTTATGATTTACTTATGTACTATTCATATCATCTTTCACTTGGTCCATCATTTCCCTGGTCTGCCTGATCACAGCATTATTTGCGTTGTATTAGCAGCTAGTGCATTAGTAATAATACGCTTTCAAGTGATCGGTGTCGGTATCCTCGCCCACGCGCCGCAGAACTGGCGGTGACGCGATGCGCTGCGCCAGGGCTTTCCACCTCCATAATAGGCATTACAATCTGTCTTTTCCTTTATTCATCTTGAACCTTGGATTAGGTTGTTAATATTAAGTTTGTTTTATTAACATTAAAAACACATAATAAACAATAGTTATTTGTTTTACAAGGGGGCAAAGTTGTTGTTTAAGCGCTCGTGCTAATATTGATTAGCAAGCGAAAGATTCCAAAATTGAACCACTAGCGTAGCGAGTGGTTCGAGAAGTGGAATCTTGAGCGTTGCGAGGGTTTCAAGGCACGAGGGTTAAAAGTCAATTCTACCAGCTAACATAAGGAAACGACTCAAAATTTGCATTTTATTACTTTGCCCCACATGTGGATAAAATGCTATTTTCTCATTAGTTTTTGAACAATCAAGAGGGCCTTTACCAGTTGGTGTGGTGAAAAAATACATATAAACACTTTATAAAAACCTAACCTAGGATGTCGCCAGCAGGTGGGGCAGGGGCAGGGCCCAAGCTGCCGGTAGTCAGGGCCGCAGAGGAACCGACGTCCTATTCCTGTCTATGATTACCGCCTTCTGCATCTAACCCTTGATCCAGCCACCCAGCGAGTCTCTCTAGGTGTTTTCGGGAGTCTTCGCCATGAGACCGTTCGCTAACACGACTATCATCTAATTTTATAAATTAGGTACCTAATATGCATGAACTGTAAAAATCAGTATAGAGAGAGGCTCTTGTTTATTTAAAGGTCTCATTAGTTGACAGGTATGATTAGGTCAAATGGTTTTAAAATTTGGGCCCATAAAGGTTACATCTTCGCCAACGCGTCGGGCCCTTCCTATATTTATTTACATGATATCCCTATATTTCTATATTATGTAAAAAACATTCAAGAAGTTTACGAACGTAAAGTGGTGACAAGGCTAATAATAGACGATATGAAAAGTGACCTCTATAACGATGACTAAAATATTGACATAGAAATGCGAATGTTTGAGCGTCACATGTGGATCGTTTTATAAAGACCTATTACTTGTCATACACGCGGAAGTTTCTTTGTAACGTATTTATAAAGCCGACAGTTACATACAGTAACGTACATGTACACACATACTGTTACTTAGTTATTTATAAAACTGAACTTGCAAAATGCTGTAGAACTCCACTAGTAAACAAATTAAATTCATTTCCTAACGGGGTTAAAACGGGATCAAGGATTTTAGAGTCCGTCTGAGCTAACTTAACTAAAAAGTGATGGAAGGCATTATATTATAAATGTCATATTTTCAAAGGAATTTTATATGAACGATGTCATTCATTGCCTCACTTTGTCATTGCATATATCGATGTCGACGTTTACGTAGAATGAAGTTTAAACTACATATAACATAATTGAGACCATTAATATGTATTAAACATGTACAAATATGTTAAGCATGTGTTTTCAAAAAAAATTCAATTGTATTTCAGTGATAAATACTAAGTATTGTTACTCGTATTGTTAACAATTTAATAAACATTCAAACAATTTAAGTCAATGCAAACGCTAAAGTCATTACCTTTTTATTGCTTTAGTGTATATTGTTATTTGTACCTGCTGTGGTAGCATGGTTCCATTTTTATCACTTGTCACTATGCCTATCACTTTCGCGCTCACATAGTTAGAACGAGACAGGCATGGTGACAAATGATAAAGAGCCGACCATCTTAGCCCTACTGATCTCATTAGTAAATTATAAATGTTTGGTACACTTTGCTTACACAGTAAAAGCCACGTCATAACATTACCCTTGGTTTACAAATTGTAGAAAAATAGCCTCATCCGGAACCAAACCGACGACCTTCCATTGTCAGATGACGAGTTACAGGCGAAACAGTTGTTCAAATATTTATAGAGACGCACAACTTGTAGGTGTCTAATTGGTTATCGGAAAACACTTTACACTCCTAATGGAAGTTTACCATTATTGCGAAAAAACGTTGTATTTTTATGATATAGGTAAACGAGGAAACAAGTCGCCTGATGGTAAGCAATTACCGTCGCAGATGGACACCTGCAACACTAAAAGACTTGAATGTGCGTTGCCAGCCTAAAGATGAAAGTACGCTCTTTTCTTGAGGGTTCGAAGGTCAGATCGGTCCAGATCCAGAAATACCGCGGGCGACAGTTTAGCTCTGTGAGGCAGGGAGGTTCTGGAGAAACGCACCGTTCAGGACTGCTAAATATCTAATTGTTATAAACTCGATACTTTGGCAAATAATATCTTATTGTTTTCTTTTATATACTACGTCGGTGGCAAACAAGCATACGGCCCGCCTGATGGTAAGCAGTCTCCGTAGCCTATGTACGCCTGCGACTCCAGAGGAGTTATATGCGCGTTGCCGATCCTAGCATCCCCCCCCCCCCCTCGTTGAGCTCTATTGAAGCACTACCATCCGAGCAAGCGTGCATTCCATACCCTTCGTGTCCAATTCCTAGTTTTCGGGACTTGCGAATAAATTCTCATTTAACGGGCAATTTTTTGATGCAGAATGTTTAAATTCGTAGATCTGCATTGTCTTCAAATTCTCATGAACAATACGAGAAGACCAGTGCCCAGCATGATGACTCTTAGTCTATGTGGTAACCCTAGATATGGCATCAGGTGCAGAGGAGTCTTGTCGCGACAGAATAGCATCGGACCGAAAGATGCCGTCATCATCGCACCGATCTGTATTGATCCTGAAAGTCCATGTAGCACTCGGCGGTTAAAACGCTACGTTTTAAAATACTTTTTGTTCTTGGACTGGCGCAAACTATTTCTGCGTTGTTGCACTTGCAAATGTTTCAAGCACTATGTAATAATATTAGCTAGTGGGTGGGCGAGTCATCTTTTGTGCGCTCTCTTGGCGTCTGAACGTCTCCTCTGCTGTATTGGGTATTGGATCGTACCAGCGTTTGCCCCGCTCAGTGTAAACCTGACATATGCTAGTCGTAGTGGGCGAACGGATCCACCCGCGCGCGCGCCGCTCGTGGATCAGTATTTGCGCGTCCCCTTACATAAACACTAGTGCCTATTGGATCATTATTGTTATGAAATTGGTGAGTCTTTAGACTATGATTGTTTAGGGTCGAAAACCAAACCATTTCGTGGTAAACTATTTATTTATTCTATGTTTCTTCCTTTTGTTATGTTGTTATACTTTTGTATGTCATAGTTTATCACGAATAAATGCTATGATTTCTGATTTCTGATTTCTGAAAACTTTTAGTTTCTGGATATCACATTTAAAATTAACTTAAAGTCTGTTAATTTTAAATGTGATATCCAGTATCCAAATAGTTACCTGTTGTAATTTCCACAGGAAAGACGACAGTTTTCCCGAATGTTTCTGACCCTTGTGCTTTATAAAGTCGTTTTAATAAACAGAATTATTTTTAGTTCTAGGTAACAAAAAGTAATTTACTTTTCCCGGGAAGCGTAATTTTTTCTTGAATTTGAATGTGCAGTCTTTGACGCAAAAGGTATGTTTATTTCATGCAAAAAGTATGTTTATTTTTCTGTTCATCAATACTTATCTTACAAACAAATTAACAGTAAGTGCAATTCTAAAAGTCAAATACCTGACATTCCTGAAAATACATAGATTTCAATTTAAATAATTAACATTGACTGTGCCAATTTTCTTAGACCATTGCTCAGCTGTCAAGACTTCGTAGAAAATTCAAGAGTAGAGTCGAACAAAACTTCCCTTCCTTCTTCCTCGCGTTGTCCCGGCATATTGCCGCGGCTCATGGGAGCCTGGGGTCCGCTTGACAACTAATCCCAAGATTTGGCGTAGGCACTAGTTTTTACGAAAGCGACTGCCATTTGACCTTCCAACCCAGAGGTAACTAGGGTACTAGGGTAAACTAGGCCTGGCCATGGAATTAATCCTGTTTCCTCACGATGTTTTCCTTCACCGAAAAGCGACTGGTAAATATCAAATGATATTTCGTATATAAGTTCCGAAAAACTCATTGGTACGAGCTCTGGTTTGAACCCGCGACCTCCGGATTGCAAGTCGCACGCTCTTACCGCTAAGCCATCAGCGCTTCTCGGGAACATAACATCCCGATATAATAAATCTCCTATAATTGATTTGTAAATACAATTTCATAACATCATCTGCTTAAAACTCGTCGAAAAAGGTGAGATAGCACCAAATACACACAACAACAATAGCACAGGAGACCTGTGTTGACATTTATAGAATAAATAGAAAAAAAGAGGTGTAATTATTGAAATAATAAACGAGCGTCTTATAAAAACTCCTTATTCCTTCAGCACCAAATTATATGTGGCAAAATTTTACTTCTTTTCACCGAAAAAACCTCACTATTGAAAGATAAAGTGAATGTTAGTAAATACCAGGATCGGGTAGCCGGCGTGTAACCGTAACCCGCGTTTCGTAAACCAAACCGCGTGTTTTGAGACCGGCTCGGATTGCGTGCGAACGACCAGACCGACTCCAAAACATTACAACTACAAACTTTAAGGTATAGGTATCTAAGGAATATCTACAATTGAGTCACCCAAGCTTTGTATTATACTTATGTACCTTTCCCTAGCTCCAAGTGATATTTTTCCCTTTAACTGGGGTTGCGTGAGAACGAACAGACAAACTCCAAAACATTAGGTACAACTGGTAAACGTTTAGCTAAAGAATACCGATCTAGAACTGTTGATTCCTCTCATCTCTGCTCGTCTCCGCCTCAGTGGATAAGGCAGCCTAAGACATTAGATATACCAAAGCAACAACATTAAATTAAATCCTTTCTAGTAACTTGCCGTATATGTACTTAAATTTTATCAGGTCAATTATTAACCAAATAAAAGTTGACTATTTATCTACACTTTAAATTCACTGCAGTTACGTCCTTTCGAAATATAAAATCAAAGGAGTTTCTTGGAAGAATCCTGCCCGCCCTCTCCGTGGGTGATACCAAAGGTGTGTTTGCGAGCCATTTTTGCACAAATCAATATTAGGTTTCCGAACTTGGCACAAAGAAGACGTATATCGTTGGTGTATTGCGAGTTTTATCTCGTTGAAATAAAGTTCACATTATAAATAAATATTTTGTATGCTTAAATCACGACGGAATGTTGGATAAGTTTGTTCAGATTTTTTAGGTTTACACAAGTTTTTGGTCGGCCATAGTGCTGAATGTAATTGTAAATAAGTAACTTGTTTTCTCGGGTGCAAAACTGCAAAAAATCCACTTTTGAACATAACGACGTGACTCAAGTCAGTAATAAATTTACAGAGAGATCATTTCATTTCATTCGAGGACAAAATGCTCATTTGTACTTGAGTCATAAAATGTAGGTACCTATCGTTAAAATAAAATATATACGGATATTTTAAGGAATTGAATTCACAACTGAACTAGAACTGGACTTGTGCAGAGTGTGAAACATGATGTGGCCTGCCCAGACTGCTGTGTGCAGGGCTCTATTGCTACAGAAATAACGCCAATACGGAAAATGCCATCTATAAGGGAAGACCGTCTACAAGCTCTTTCGTCGTTTTTCCTCCCTACAGAAGATCAATAGAACAGGAGAGAGTTAATATTTTCGGAAATAGACACTCCGAAAGAAAAAAAAATTATTACCATATTAAAAAAAATTATTATTATTATATTATTATTAAAAGCCCCCATTTGGCCTGTTCTGACAGTATAATAACTAAGAAACCCTGCACTGAGCATGGCTACGAATACAAATACGAGAGTTCTTGCTCTATGGACTTGCTTGCATTAAATTTTACATGCCGGTCTTCCCCACAGTTACTTTTTAAATATAAAATCTCTCTTGTGCAATCTATTTTCATCCAACTTTAACAAGCATAAGAAGTGAAAACATATTTGTCCGTATAACACACACAAGAATAACACGCACACACAACACACACATAATGTCACAAGAATAAGCGATATAATTGTTAAATTACAAATGTACAGTTACATCAGTACAGTTCCGTTAATCAAAACATTTTGCGTTACGTTTAACTTTGATCGCCTTATTATGGACCGGTTTGCATATTGGCTCCAATGTTGGCGCTGTTTCTTCAAACATGGAACCAGTAAGCGGCATTCGAAGTTAACTAGAGGTCTATAAAAAGGCCTTTCTATCCGCTATACTTACGTATTTTGAATCTTTTTTATGACAAATCAGAGGGCCTACCGCGAACCACGTTCAACGTGTTGCCTCTTGTAAATTGGTACGTAAAAGTGACAGGGAGGCAACATGTCGAACTTAGTTCGCGGTAGGCCCTCAGAGTCAGAATTGCCTTTGCCCTGGCCAGTCATGATTGTTGCGGGGCTAGAGATTATTAAGGGAGGTCTAACGCAAAATTGTAGTTTTATATGTTTTTTTTTTGTATTTTTTAACCAACGGCAAAGGCCATGAAAAATGACCACAGAACTAGACTATATTTTCAACAGCATACTCCAACTAAAATCTTAAATGCGTTAATACAAATACAAAATTATTTATTTAATAAATTAGTTTTATCAAATGATATAAGGGGATGGCGCCTCCCAATAAGCATAAAAACGCCTGTGTCAGGAGACACCGCTCTTCCTTAGGCATTATGTTTGAAAATGAAGATAGAATAACTATTGTCAGTAATTATTAAAGATGATAAAAAATCACGAAATATGTCTAATTTTTATTTTCAAAATATTTTAGCTAGTTATATAGCCGAGCGATCTGACGAGCAAACATTTAAACGAAGTAAATTTTCAGAGCAGGTAAGTAATTAAGTTTGAAACAAAAAACCCTCATGACTGCCACATCTTCCGTCTCAAGTTTCGCGCCATATTTTTAGTTTACTTAACTTCTTCTAATTTCCTCGCTTTACGCGCCCTCTAAAATTTCCTTCATGACGTAAGTTTGTGTCCCGGAATGTATGAATTGTGCATATTTTTGTACCATAAGTTTTGTTGAAAAGGTTCAATTGGATCAAACACTGGTCCACTATTGTCAGTACCCGGGCCGCATTGGCCTAAACGTTGGGGGTTGGTGGACCTTGGCCGTGGGCCGCCAAACCAGTCGGCCGGGGTGTTGTATCGACCACGCGTTAATTGACAATTCTTGATCCTTATTCCAGAGGCATAGGGTTCATCGATGGTCAGTTAAGTTACTGTTAGTACTATGCAGCTGTAGGTTTTATAGCGATGCTACCCAGAGACTTGCTCCTCTGAGGACCATTCTGGTTTGTTTTTTTTTACAATTACTACTCTTCTACTTCTTCGTCCCGCCTTTTCCCATTTCTAATTGGGGTCGGCTCTCCTAATTCTCCTTCTCCAGAGATATGGTTTCTGGATCGTCGCTGGGTCTAAATTGTTATTGGAGAGGTATTTTTTAATAACTGCATGACATACATGTAGTAGTGGTCTGCCACGAGGATTCGGTCCCAATATGAGGCTGTCGTTTCGAAGAAATTGCAGTACATGTGCTCCGTTTTCTCTCTGCTGATTTTGAGACCACTATTTTCTAGTGACGTTCTCCACCTTTCAAGGGTTGCTAGTCGGGTCTTTATTAATTAGGACGACATCATCTGCGTATAAGATGCTCTGCTGTCAAAAGTCCATCACCAGGTTAAAGGTAGGGGGCTGGTTGCCGAATCATGATGAACTCCGACTTGGAACCCTTTGCTGGTACTACTATACTACTACTACGCCACTTTAGTGACCCAAAAAAGGATCTTGGCGCTACTCTGCTCTGTTCTACGCCAAAAAAATTATGTAATTATTGAACCTGCTTACAAAATTTCACGAGAGTCGGTAGAGAAATGCGATCTATAAAGGAAAACATCCAGACATACGAAAGCATTTTTGGTTAAGCTGAAACCTTGGCCCTTTTTCATTCAGTTCATTCGACCTTTTTCCACTCATATCAATTCGATTGTTTGCCACCGACGTGGTATTAAAAAAGTGACGATAGGTCCAAGTGTGGTGTTTAATAATAACATAATATTGGCTTACCTACTTTTGAGACAGTTGAGCATTTTTCTCCTTTCATCTTATGAAGAAAATAAAAATCAGAAAGGGAAATCAGAGAAAGATCAGGGTTAAATTATCTCTACTTAGCGGTTCACCACTCTTGAAAATCAATCATCAGAGAATGCCAATTAATAAACAATTTTTTTTCTTGAATGAAATTATAAACATATAACTGATAAAATAAGAATTTAGGACACCTTGATATTGAATAGGGGATAAGTCGAACAAACCGGGCAGGCGCGCGGATGAGCAGGCATTATGAACTATTACACCTTCTAGTTATATAGGAATTTATATTACAAGCACCTCGTACGCCACTCAAATGTGACTTTCTAACAGAAAAGGGTAAGGACCCATAGGGATGCTTCCAGCATAAGGACCCTTTAGGCTTGGAACGCCACAAATGACCTAATGACAGGAGAAAGAAGAAAGAAGAAGAAGACTACTACGCTTTGTACATCTACCCATTAGTTACTTCTCAAGACTACTCGATTTGATGTAGTTGCGTTTGTTCATTGCAGAGTACCTGCAGTCACGCTCTGACTGCATCATCAGAACAGAAACATGGATCATAACTGTATAGTTATGACATATGTCAGATCAGATTAACTAAAACTATAATCGTCTATCTACAAGGACCGTGTTACAAAATGAGATGTGGTCAGCAAACATAATTTACAAAAAAGCCCACAAAAAATAACAAAATTTAGAAATATCACTCACTTACAGCGTTACATCTTACATCACCCAAAGAAATCAATTAAACTATAAAACAAAGTTGGAGGTGTCTATTGGCGGGGGCGGCGTGACTCACAGACAAACACTGAGATCACTTGTCCGATATTCAGAAATGTCCTTCTTTGAATCGACACATTAGTCTTGGTAGTACCTTGTCAAACAGCTTCAACTAAGATAAGATAACGTTTAAACTTTTACGGATGCCTGTTTGGGTTTCTGTTACGAGACACAGCTCGCGTGACATTCATATATCAATATGTAAAGTACCTATCTATCTGCCCCAAAGAAGGCCCATCGCATTGTAATTTTTAGTTCATACGTATTTTTCTTATGTTTAATATAAACTTGCAATTTTGTCTATGTCTTATAAAAGTATGAAATTTTAAAGGGCGTTCTTTGATGCAGCTATAATGGTATGGTTTATACCTTTTTTGTTTCGTGCACCACTCACACTTGACCGATTCCATCGGCATGGCAACCGGCGACCGATCGCGGGAACCGGTCGCTGCGCAAGCGCAAATTTATTGTTACGCTTGTTCCATAAGCCTTCCGACTCTTCCTACACGCGATCCATAAAGCGTACAGCAAGCTATATCGCGGTGAGAAACACTACCCGTCTTTTTCGAACTGTATTAATAAGAGAGGAACGGATAGTGTATCCCACGCGCTAGTTATTGCTGACGTTCTGTAGACCAGACACGGCTTATGAATTGGCAGTAAGGATAACTATACAAATCGTTAAATTAATCCGTCATTAATCATCATCAAATAATAGGTAATTAGTTCGATTAGAAAAAAAAAAAAAAAGTCATTTATTGTCGCAAAAAATTAATAAATAGTAGGTACATACAGCAAGCAGCAGCAAACATTATTGACTAATCGTTTTGACTGAGCAACTTGATTCGACTAAACAATCAACCACTCTATAAGTATTAATTACAGCACAGTAGCAATAAGTATACAGCTTTTGAGAACTATATTATTATTATTTTTTATTAGGTATCCTTATGACTCCTCTATTTATATCTACATCCTTTTCTCTTCAGTACTTAATTCGATAATGTAGGTTTGCAGATCCGCCATATCTTAATATTATAAATATTGATAAACTCAATGAAAAACCAACGAAACTTCTGTTTCATTAAAATCACAGTTTTATTGGGTCCAGAGAAAAAATAATATATTTAGGTGTCACCATATTTTAGATGCCTTAACTATAAGCTTTTTGCTTACATCCTCAAGATCCTTTATTCAAAAACATTGAAAAGGACATCCGTTTAGAAATTCGCAAATCTGTTTCACTTTCTCGCATCCTCCGTTTTCCGCAAAAGCGAAAATAAGAACGAATCTTGCACATGATCGGACTGGTAATGCAGTCACGTGCTGACAGCACACAAGGTCAGTTAGCTGACCGATGCCCGTGGTGACTCTTATGACGCCGTAGTAAGTTAATGGACAGTTGGATTGTGTCGGCGATGGTACAACATATTTCATCCAACATTTGTCTGTGAATTGTTCTAAGTTACGTCCTACCCGTCCTAAGTTAGTGTCTACGTCCAAAAGAGAGGTATGGGCATTGTGAATTTCATCTCGCTTTGTGTGGTAGGGCACAGCCAGTGGATGTCATTCCAGATCTAGAGCAGAGCCCAACTGGGGAAGTACCTCCACCTTACAGAAAACCGCAGCCAAATAACACTAGACCGCATAGTGTTGTGTTCCTGCCAGTAAGTAAGGTTGCCAGAGCTCAACGAGGGGGGGGGGGCGGGTTTAGGGTCGGCAACGCGCATGTAACTCCTCTAGAGTTGCAGGCGTACATAGGCTGCGAAGACTTTACCATCAGGCAGGGAGTGTGCTTGTTTACCACCGACGAAGTATAAAAAAAAAAGTTCTTACTTAATAACTTCACCTTGTCAGTATCAGTAGAAGCTCGACGAGGTTTATCTGAAGAGTACCTAGTGTTCTGTATTTGATTTCATTCTGCAAGTAGGTCTTCTTTACTAGTCAATACAAAATGTACAGTGACATTTATACTCGAAGTGACATGAAACATTTATAAACGCAACAGCCAATACCTGGGTAAAAATTACATTATAATAATCTTAACAAATAATGATTACAATACAAGCTCAGAGGTTTACCCAATATCCTGGCAGATGGCGCTGTGGCGACCGGTAAATATCCTAACGCGGGAACGTTTGTTCATTGTAGCATCCATAGATGTTACACTTTTTTTTGGATTTTTTAGTGGATTTGCATGGACTGTGGAGATGGATCAGCTGTTTTTAATATAAACATATTAAACTCGGTGTTTTTTCTTGCTACCCCTTCGAGATCCTAGTATAACTGTGCAATATTGTACTTATACATGCTTCGAGAAGTGAACACATCCACCATCTTAGTTTAATACTGAGCATGATTCCTTAGGCCTAAAGGTAGACCTTTTATACTAGGATCTCTAATGCAATGCATTTGAATGCCCATTACCTACCTGCGTACACTACAATGTATTGATGGTAGTCAAAATATTCAGTTAGTAGAACTCTTGATAGTGTTTGTCATCGAATTCATCGATCAGCAGTGCGAAAGCTTAATTACTTAGAGAACTAAAGTCAGTTAAATTCCAATAATAAATAATAAGATTTAAAAAAAAAAACAATAAAATGCTTTAAAGCTGTAATTATGTAAGTACCTATAACTGAGCCAAACAAGGATTTTATTTTGCCAAGTTAAGAATAACAATTCTAATGCAGCTATAACATCAGTAGAAATGAGACTCCAGCGGAATTGTTAATTTTCAGGTACATAATACCAAAATAAATCTATTATTTTGGTATTCTACTAAGAACGAATACTTAACTATAGAAGTTTTGATAGAGGTAAAAAAATAACCCCACGGAAATTTTGTCGCGACTGATATATTTATGGAGAAGGGATGACTTTCTGTGATATGTGTCAGATTGGTGTCAGTAATATGGTCCAGTTTTCGAAAAAAAAACAGCTCAGTCTATAAATTTCGATTTTTTTATACCATGACGGTATTGACGGTGGCAAACAATCATGCGGCCCGCCTGATGGCAAGTATGCCAAATTTCTGCTTGTTTACAAATATACTGTACCATTTTTAACCGACTTAATTTTTTATAACATGTGGCTGTTATGTATTTATTATTATTATTATTTATTTATTATAGACAACATAATGGTCCACATAAATGTTAGTTTACTAACGCTAATAATAAATTAATAAAAGTGATTTAGTCCTCTGGCTCATTTTGCACATAAGAGGACAATCAAACTTATTGGCTATCATGCTAAAAATGCTGTTGCCACTCCCGCGCACCCTGTCAAGCAGTGAGGCAGTTTTCTTGCGCCAGACGGCATCGAAGCCATCTGTGCGCGCCTCCGCAAACATGGAAGACGCGCTGCAGAACCGCGGGAGTCTCAACAGCATCCTGAACGCATTATTGTATTGGATGCGCTGTATAAATAAGTTCTGACAAGAGCAGACGCGTCCTTCGACTTTGCTAAGGAACCCTAACTGTTGTAACGGTATCGGTCTTAAATCTCTCAATTAAAACACAATGTCCCACTTTTATTAACCGAACACAATACGTTAAGGAAGCGTATTCCGATACGTCCATAACATTATACCGATCTGATTGTGATTACAATCTTTGGGTGTCACGGTTGCTTAAAATACGTAATCGTTTTGACGACCGGTTTGGCCTAGTGGGTAGTGACCCTCCCTACGAAGCTGATGGTCCCGGGTTCAAATCGTGGTAAGGACATTTATTCGTGTGATGAGCATGGATATTTGTTCCTGAGTCATGGGTGTTTTCTATGTATTTAAGTATTTATAAATATTTATATATTATATATATCGTTGTCTAAGTACCCTCAACACAAGCCTTATTGAGCTTACTGTGGGACTTAGTCAATTTGTGTAATAATGTCCTATAATTTTTTTTATAATCCAGTAGGTCGCAACGTGACCCCAGGTTCAAAAGTAATTCCACTTTAATATTTAAACCAAAAATTCTGATTGTGATCTTCCATTAAGGGTTTATTCAAATTGTGGCCAATTGTGCCACCGATGTTCTAACTTAAGGGGGAAGAATAGCTTTGCGATACTAGCGAAAGAACGGTATTTTCTTTATAAAATTCCATTTCGGGATAAAACGTTTTCCACTAAATCTAAACAAATCATTTTGATTGTGTCAATAACATACTATAAAATAATGAAAGAAAATGTTTAGAAGTGGAAAACGTTTTCTCCTTTTGTATAGACACGTGGTATACTATTTCTTAATTTTTGGATAAACATTTAAAATCCTTAATTCTTAAATCGACTAACGATTTTCTTACATAGTTTTCGGATAAACATGAGAATAAATCAATAAATACTGTCTGCGTAAGGTCCATAAAATTTAGAATAGAATAGAGTATCATTTATTTCAGTATAAGTACACAGTTATACAATACATATAGAGGAAGAAAGAGAAAAAAGAAATTTAAAATCCTTAATTCTTAAATTACATCTAAATTATCTCGGCGCAAGCGGGACCCACTGACATTGAATTGAAATTAAACCAGTATCATATCTTACATTTCTGAACAAGCATCAAGGAGAAACGATCGCATATCATATATGATACGACCATAATGTCCACCGTTCAATGAATACTGTACTACATTACGATAAGCGTCAATGATGTCATTTCACGACAGTTTCCTTAATAAATAAATTGAGTTATGGTTACCTAACTTTACGACTCTGGTGAGTGGGGCGACACTTCTCCTTTCGATCATTATCGGCTCCGTTCGGCTCAGCATTGCTCCGAACAATTATTAAGGTTGGCACAACTTGACGTCCCTTTGCGTGCACGACCACAGATAAGATAATGACTTGAATTTGGCAACCCTAAATAGCCGAAAGGGACAGTGCCATACATTAGAAAGGGAAAGAATGATTCGTCCCTGAATCGCTGTCAAACTTCGGTTTGTAGCAAGTGTCATTTCTGTACGGTAGTACTATTATTAATTTTGTGCTCCGGTGCTCTCAGAGCGTTTTCAAATTGTGAGCTCTGATATCGATTAGAAAAAGTGAAAATTGAAATACCTAATACATTTTTATATGTATTTATTAATTGATTCAATGTTTAGTTATCAAAAGATAATCTTAAAACAAAAAAGGTTTTGACCCATAGCGCACTCTCAAGCAGCTACAAGAATCATCCGACATTCGATACGTGAAAATGTATGTACCTAACTAAATTTGTCGGTAGAATTTAGTAAGTTTTGTAAGACTTTTAAATGTAAAACAGTGACTTACATACACACTATGGGATTAAACACAGATTCTAAGGCTGCATTGCTATCAGAGATATGCGAGGGCGCGGACCGGGATGTGTTTGTTAAGTTAATAACCAATAGGATATTGTCCACTAGAGCTGTGCTGAGCGAGAATAACTAAATGAAATATTCTGTGCTAGATTACTTTTATTGCATCTGGACCACCTACTGATATAACATATAAATCATATAATTATTACTATCCGCTACGACCTAAAGGTTGTCTGGAAGAGATCGCTTTTTAGCGATAACATTGCCTATTGTTTGCACCTTCATGAGTTGCTGTATTCATTGTTTTCTGAATTGATGTGTGCAATAAAGAGTGTTTCTATTGTCACTACATGTTATACAACAAAGTTCCCCGCCGCGTCTGTCCGTATATATGTGCGTACATATGTTCGTGATAAACTCAAACACTACTGAACGGATTTTCATGATATTTTCACCTGTCAGTAGAAAGATTCTTGAGAAAGGTTTGATTTTGTGTAATCCGTGCGATGCCGGGGCGGGTCCCTACTGTCGCTTAGTATTGTATATTTCCGACCAGTAGGTAGGTAACTTAGGATCTTTAACCGTTTATATTTACGAGTATGACGCATTTAAAAACATTAAAGTTGTTCCATAACGACCAAACTAGTTCTCGTTACCGACGGAAGATAAACAGGATGATACAAGTAAATTATGTATTTGTAGGTACTTTTAATCTTATATGCATACCTACATTTACATCTGCGGAAATGGCGCTGGATAGGTAGGGTTGCCATAATTATCGGAACTGACACGGGACAATGGGGCAGTAATGGGAGCATGGGGAGGGGGAAGGGGCAAATACATATTCACATAGTAACTCGCGTAAGTGGCTCAACAAGCTAGTTAAAAAGAGATGATTGTTGCCATTTATATAGGTATTCTGCATCGGTATTGATATTACGGGACTTATGGCAACCCTATGGGTAGGACATGTTTTACGAAGGCCAAACAACCACCGATCCAAGCACGGGCTGACTAGGAAAATTCCCGGAAAAAAAGAGCAAGGTCGCCCACGTATCTGGAAGCGCACAGTGGAATAGGAGGCTGCATCAGCTGGCCTCGGCTGGGCGGAGCTGGAGGAGGCCGCGATGGACTGTGAAAAATGGAAATCCCTTTTGAAAGCCTGATGAGGGACAACAGGATACCATCATCATCATCACGCATATATATTTACCAGAGCCGGGGGCAAATACTACAATATCCATATATAATACTACTAACAGCTGCGACTACGTCTGCGTATAATGATAAGTACCTGGGCGACCGAGCATTGCTCGGTTATAACTATTTATTGTAATATGGTGGTGTATAGGTGATAATCTTATCTACATTTTTTTACTACATTAAACTTGTCTAAAACAATAAAAATTAAAAAAACATATATAAACTTGAACATATAAAAAAAAAGTTAGACACCGGGCGAGAAATATATATCTTATACCTTTAAACGAGCAATTCTTGTATATATATGTATATATATTTCCGGGATCTCGGAAACGGCTCTAACGATTTTGCTGAAATTTGGTATATGGGGGTTTCTGGGGGTAAACAATCGATCTAGTCTTATGTTTGGGAAAACGCGTGTTTTCGAGTTTTCATGCGTTTTTCTTACGACGCAGAATATGGTCGCTAATTTCGTGTTGCCGGCCACTGTCCGTCTGGCCCAGCGGGTTAAGACGCGGACTGCTAAACGAGTGTAACGGGTTCGAATCTCGCCCGGTGACCAACTTTTGCTTTTTTTTTATATGTTCAAGTTTATAAATAGTTTTTTTAATTTTTATTGTTTTAGACAAGTTTAATTTAGTAAAAAAAATGTAGTTAAGATTATCACCTATACACCACCATATTACAATAAATAGTTATAACCGAGCAGAGCTCGGTCACCCAGGTACTACATATATATATATATATATATATATATATATATACAAGAATTGCTCGTTTAAAGGTATAAGATTTCTGTAATAAAAACTGTCGTATCGACATACCAAATATCTAAATCGATTCAGCAGCGGTTAATGCCCCGTAGGTTCAGGTTCGCTCACAGTGTGAGCGAGACGGCTGTGCGTACCCGGGATCGCAGATATCATGTTTTTGATTTTTTTAATAAGTTTCAACAAAAAACGACGAATTCTTTCAAAAATAAAGTTGCACATTTTTAGAAGTAATTTTCATATTATTGTGCAAAAATCGTTACAAATACGAAAGTGTATTTTAGACCTATATCCTACAAATCGATGAAGTAACCTGCTAATTAAATTTCCGGTAACCGTATTGTGATAAAAAGACCCTACGATTTTCAAAAACTCTGCTGGCCGAACCTACACCATAAGCGTGAAAGTTAAAACAGACCGACTATTTTCGTATTTATAATATTAGGAGGGATGACAACATTCAATGATACCTATCATGTGAGAGTTATTTGATAAAGCGACTTCGCGGTCTCGTTTACCTACACTCAAGCGCTAAAAAACGGGTCACTTAACATATAATCTTTACACAAATGTGACCCGTGTTTTGCACTTGAGTACAGATGATCTCATAACACAGGACCTCTGTTAGCCGACCGTCAGACCCTGGCTTAGTTTAGCACAGAGGGTTCTGTTCGCGAACCTTGGGTTCTAGGATAAGAGATCAATGAACTGGGGGCTAGCCATGGTGACAATCGTACATGGACAAACGCGAAAGGAATAGAAAAAATGTATCGAGGTGACAGATGCTATGAAAAGTCATGTGACCTTTTTTGACCGAGCGTTAGCGAAGGTCTCTGTTTCAACTTGGGCAATAATAATATACGGATGTTTTCCTCTGCAGGTCACATTTTTTAACTGGTTCCGTGAGCTTATCGCGATGTAACGCCAGGGGGGCCTAGCCAAAATCACAAGTTTGCAGAAATGAAACGCTAATATCATAATATATAATATATTAGCGTATATATTAGCGTTTCATTTCTGCAAACTTTGCTGATATTTTAGGGGACATCTTACACAGATCAAACTAACCCCAAATTAACCAAAGCTTGTACCATGGGTATGGGTACTAGCGACGATAAACACATACTTATATACATAGGAAACACTCATGACTCAGAAACAAATATCTGTGTTTATCACACAAACAAATGCCCTTACCGGGATTTCGAACCCAGAACCATCGGCTTCATAAGCATCATTACCCACTAGGGCAGATCGGTCGCGGTCGTCAAATTATTAACGTTTATACGCGTTTCGTTTCGTTTTCTGCGTACGATTATCATCTTGGTCCCTGGTTGCGCTTGCGCCGCGTGACCGTGCACGAGGTCAAGGCCTCGAAGCCTGGTCCCACGGACGCATGACCCCGGGGAAAGCGAATAAAAAATACTCCGACTCCACGGGACTCCGGGCTTGTCTTAAAGGGAACAAGTTTAACGACGCCAAGATAATAGGACTTTACTTAAGACCCCATCAAAATTCAAATTTCAAAAATGTATTCTGCAAATAGGCTTGAGGCCTTATGGCTCTTGCAGAATGGGCTCTTTTACAAGTCAATACAACATTTATAGTAACATCATATAGTGACATGAAAAATACATAACAACATTTATAAATACAACAGCCAATACCTGGGTAAACATTACATTATAATAATCTTAAAATAAATAATTACTACAATACAATAGAGTTGTATAGTTAAAAACACATTAAATCTGGAGATGTAAAAGGTCCCCAATGTCAGAGTACTAATAATACTAATAAAATTTGGAGGTGTAAAGTCTCTCCATGTGTCAAAATAAAATTTATACTAAATAAATAAACCGCGTCTGGACTGTTAAACTAGCAGTCTCATAAACTATCAACGTGCTCACTAGCGCCACGGCTAAATAATTGTGATTATTTAAATTTAACGATAGATATTTATAAAAAAAAATCTAACTAAATCATAAAAGTTATTTTTAATGACATTATTATTATTTTTAAATGAGGATTTGTATTTTTTTAAATATCTCTAACAGCACGACATGGGCTCACTAGCGCCACTTGAAGATAATTGTGAGTGTTTAAATTTAACGATAGATATTTAAAAAAGGGGGCCGTACGTACTGTATTTTGTATTTAAGTACCTTTTGAATACATCATAATAGTTTTTACGTTGCTGTATTCGTCAATCTAGGCGTCCAAAGTTAAAACGGCCGTTTTTGTTTTGAGTTCATAGATCGACGAATCAAGCAACATAAAAACTAGTTTGATGTATTCAAAAATACAAAATACAGTACGTAGCGGCCCTCTTTTTAAATTTAATTTAAATATCAATCGTTAAATTTAAATAATCCCAATTACGAGTATTTTCCAGTGGCGCTAGTGAGCACGTTGATGGGTTCTTGAGTGTCGGGCTGTTAGAGATATTTAAAAAAATACAATCCTCATTAAAAAAATCATTAAAAATAACTTTTATGATTTAGTTTGATTTTTTTTTATATATACCGATGTATTTATTTGCTCAACTGTAGGTATACATATTAGGCGTCATCCATTAATTACGTCACTAAAAAAATTTCGAGTATTTGGCTGTTAAGAGGAGAGGGGAGAGCCGCTTCTCCATACAAGAGTCCCCATTTTCCTCTCTGGATATTAACATTATGAAAAACAAAAATATACAAGATAGATGGAAGCTAGTTATAGTAATCAACTGTATATTTCTATTATGTCTATTGTTATTGTAAATATAGAATTTCATTTGATGTATATAAACCATAGCAGTTTAAAATAGAAAAAAAAACCATAGCAGTTTGACTTTTTTCGATTTTTTGATTATTGTAAAAATTAGGAGCGAAAAACAGATTTCATACAAATTCTTAAATACTACTCTTCTAATACATAATTGCAAATTCGAAAAAATCAAACGTATGTATGGCTGTGGTTGATATATAACAAATTGTTTCAAAATATATATTATTCAATAAATTGAATATCCAGAGAGGGAAATGAAAACTACGTTTGTATGAAAAGGTGATTTCTCGCGTGTCCTCCACTTTATTTATTTATTTAAAATTGTACAAATGGCGTAATTAATGCCTTAAGGCATTCTCTACCAGTCAACCATTGGGTCCAACAGAAACTTGCAGTTAGTGCAGGATTGTACAGTCAGTATCAAAAGTAGCGGATCAAATAACGCTTCATAAGTAACATTCTGTAACAGCTTCACAAAAAGTGATGTATTTAGTATAGAACAACTAAGACTGTAAAAGATATGCTTTAGAACGCGAGGTTTAGAAATTTATCTATTTTTGGAAAAGTTATCCGGAATATCAGATACTTTTGGCGCGTTGTTTCATCCGCTACTTTTGATGCTGACTGTACACAACGAGAGGAAATATCAAACACAAATCAAGTTAACTAAAGTTTTTAAAACTTGATCCTTTATCCTTAGATAAAGACTCTCGAACCTAAACATACCTACCTAAGATTGTGTCAGAGCCATGTGAGGCATTGCATCAGAAGCATTGTTTACAAAAATTCTCAACTGCCTTCCTCATAACGTAACCTGATATCACTAATCCCTGTTATCTAGATGGTGACGTCATACTTCGCGGGTGGCCGGTGCAACACATTCGAAAATCGAAATTCCTGTACAATTTGCATCTCTGTCACTCCAATAACACAAGAGCAATAGGTATAGAGACAGACGATCTTCGTTTCGCGGCCTCCAGGCACGAATCCTGGCGAAAACAATAGAACATCAAACATCACGCCAACTTATAACAGATTTAGACTATATTGTACCGTGATAAGGTAGATATTTCAGTGTTTTAGTTATATTATAATGCATTTTAATTTTGAAGCTGTAAGCCATTATTAGCTTATCACTCTTATCAGGCAACTTTACTAATTATCCGTGAAAGGTTTATTTTTAGATTTTAAGGGTCATAATCGTCTTTAAACTATTTCGAGAAGTTTTTTATCTTCAGACAAAAAGAGTACTGAGTACTGAGTACCTAAGGGTTGTTATTTTAGCCCTTATATATGTTTTTGATTTATTCTTACCCAGTTCTTTTGTACCTACGGGAGATTTTCAATTCAATTGAATGTTTTTTGACACGTTGGTGATAGGTAGCTAAGTAGGTAAGGCGATAGGTAGGAGTCTAAACGATAAGCGAGGAAGATTTTTCAAACTAGAATAAACGAACCAAAATGTTTACGCAAAAAAATCTTATGATTTCAATGGAACTATTAAATTTCTATAAAATGTCCTCGTGCCAGTGCCAGTTGAAGAACAAAAATCCAATCTATAATTACAGAACTTATATTTGTTTATTTATAATCAATGGAAAATTAGCTGCAGGGATAAAATGAGATACAGGTAGGTACGGATAAGGGAAATTGTCATCAAATTTTATATGAGTAATTAATTAGTATTTTGAACTCCCACATAATCCTTATTAAGTATCATTTGTATTCGCTTTGTTCACATATGTGGTTGCAATAGTGCGTAATCTTAGTTTAGTATTATGTCACTACCTGTGAGTTCCTATAATTGGCTTCCTGTATCTACTATATTTTTCTATGTTAATGTCACAGCTGTTGGATCTCCAAATAAAAAATAAATAAATAAAAAATTAAAATTATTGCACAATAAAATAAAACAATGTTTATTGCAACTGCTTGACAAGCTCATTTGCCATACAAACCGTTGAGTAAGGTGGGCCTCAGAAGTGTTTACACTTTTTACCTAATGTCCTTGTAATAAAGTTCATTTTCGGGTGCATTAGCGGTCGATTGTATAAAAAGTAGTAATTGCACAGCGCATTAATAGAAGAAGGTTCACAGGTGCTATTTAAACGCTCCACTGGTCCGGCTAACCGCGTGTACCCACTTCATATTTATAAGTTATAAGTAACAAGACCTAACGCAGTGAAAGTATTGACACAGTACGTTGACTATATTTAGTATTGTAGTACCTATAGTAATAGACAGTATGATCAATAGTGAATAATCTAACAAAAGTTTTGAGAGTTACCTATCAAAAACTTAGTCGTAAACTAGAAAGATCATAACTGATCTCAAAAATAAATAAGGTGATATTTGATACACAAACACAAGTAGTCGAGTATCAGTATTCGAATTTATTAAGATCAATGACAACACAAAACAAATAAGGATTCTAAAGCGCGCGACGTTGTTTTATGCGATAAACGCAGCGTTAAACGCAATGCGTTTGCCGCACGCCCATTTTACATCAGATAATCGAATGATACTACATTGTTTTAGACAGTAGTGCACGCATTTACGCATTGTAATTTGTTCTATGCTGTGTTTATCGCATAAGTATAACAACCGCGCGCGTTTAACGCGATTATATATTATAAAACAAGGAATCTTCATTTTATTTTCTTTGCGAGACTATAGTATTCTGCAGTCAGTTATATTTTTAACTCATAAACCCAATAAACAGCTGCGTGTTTTTATATACTCGCGCTTATCTTGACTTGAGTGTCAAACTGATATATTCACCATGTCTACGTAACTTACTTTATATACATCTCGCTCGTACTCACACATTAGAGCGAGATGGATATAAAGTAAGTTATATATGTCAATTTCAAACTGGTGGTAGCCGTATTGGAGATTATTATTTGGCCTGAAGTTAACATACTGATTCCACTTACACCGTGTAAGTGTAAGCTAATGGATGCGACGTTTCCGTCTGTCATCCAATACTAATGCTGCTATGATTTACTATAGACCTGCGTCTGCGCAGGAGATTAGTGGACCACCAACGCAGCAGGACTCTTGAACATTGATGGGCCTTATTTCCGATTAATAAGGTTCGATTTTGGTCAGTTGGGTAACTGTGAGATGGAACACAATCCGTCTTATATCTTTTCGGTATTATTTATTGAGTTAGATCGGATGTATTAAATTATTTTAGACTTGTAGTACAGATCTACACGTAATTATCAAATTATTGTGTTTTTAATTTTGACCTGCAATATATAAGTAACCTGATTACATACATTGGTGCAGGTTACCTATTATGTATGTAAGGTGCAATAAAAACTCAGATTTTTTTTAACTTATACTCGTATGTAGATATTCAATTAACCACTGTTTGATAGAAGCCGTCAAAATACAACAAAAACTTTAACTGGGTACCTATTTTGAGACAATACATATAGGTAAGACGTCAGTAACATGACATCACCTTTCCCCGCCTAATGGACCTATTGAGGTCTGTAACGCACGAGGCTTATCGGGGCTCTATCGACAGTCGTTAATGGGACCTTAAACAGGTCACGACGGACGGGACATATTCAGACGGAAGTGGATGACCGCCCCGTAACCACCTTCCATACAAACAGTCTACATTTTTCACTCTGGTTATTAACATTATTCATATTCATATTAATTTATTCAGTATTGATTATACATTGTCAACATACCAAACAATATCAGTAGTAGTAATATAGGTAGGTTTTTAATTATTTATTTTAAGATTAGTTTTATTTATTTTTAGATTTAGATTTTAAGTTTTATATGTATTATGTTGTGTTTTTAAATAAATTGTATTGTAACTAAGTAATAAATATAGGTACAGATAATATAATAATTTAATTTTGGTAAACTAGTTAACAATAAAAAATAATAATTTGAAAAGCCAAAATTCTGCACTATGGAAAACAACAAACAATTATACAATGATTATAGGTACATATCTAAGTTATTTTAACTTCATTCAGATAGACATTCAGAGATTGAATAGTAGGCCTTTTGTAACAGGAAATCTAAGCGTGTCTTACTGCTTTTAATGGTAGCTGGGATTTTATTATATATCTGCGGACCTAAAACATTACTGAAAATATTTTGATAATCGTTTCTCCTCGTCAATCTTCGCCATACTCTTCGGTTAAATAATAATAAAGGCTTATTAACTTTATTACACGTGTTGCTACGGCAACGTATCTCGAGTCACTGTTGAACTTTGATATAAAGGTTTAATTCCACCAAGCATGGGTTTAAGTTAACAACAACAAACAGTTGAACGACCCGAGGAACAGTTTCGTGAGAATACAAAACAAATACGACTCATTATGCTACTAGTGACGGTGTTCCTTCTTTAACACAGATCGCCTCACCTACAAGATGGAGCATATTATTATTATTATTATTGGAGTTTGTGGGCCTTTGAGTGCCACGTCGACCAGGCAGTGATCTATTGTGACAGCCCTTTAAAGTTCATTACTAACGCCCGTTGAATCCAGGAAGTTCCAGATTCTTTGCCCCGTAATGTTCTGTACCTCATAAGGTTGCAATACGTGCCGCCCTAAGATGGAGCATATACCGGGTGGGGCCTGTAACAGGAGCAAGATATTATACTGTAGGCTGTACTCAAACTGACCAACATGTGTTCAGCGACTTTTCAAAATAACTTGTTTTGAATTTTTTTCCGTTGAGAATTCCCATCGTATCGCCATTGCCATGTATGTAGGAATTGAAATTAGAGTTTTGGAGACAATCGTTTCATTTACCCACACATAAATTTTGAACGATTTGCTTCCTTTTAAGTCTGTATACAGTTTCAGTCTTATCCAGTAATTTGAAGCCAGTGGGTTAGGATGCCTCAATATAGCGCTCAATATAGTTCTTCACACGAAGAATGGCGTTCTGTGCTCTTTCAAGACACATTACCTATGTTACTATCACTAGCAGTTCCCCATAGTTGGATCCCATAGGTCCAGATGGGTTTAATGATTGCGTTGTATAGGAGTTTGATTTTTAGCACACTTTATAGATTATAAACGCAATGTATTCCGAATTATGTTATGTTTAAGGCGTCAACAAGCAACATGAATTACACTCAACAGCGTACATAGAAAAATAATATTTAATATGTATGAAAAATAGGAAGTCTAAGGACTTCATAATTTTCAAAAGTTACGTTAATTAACAAAAGTGTTATCAGTTGAGGTGTACATTACAATCTATGTTTAAGTTATTTTCTCGTGTTACAGGGAGATACCCAGTAAAGATGACTCACGTTAGACCGGCCCAGGCCGCGTAGTCAACGTTACAATCGTTAACGCTCCGTAGCGTAGCGTAGTCATCTCTCTCTATCACAAGATCACGTGATGCTTTCTAGAGAATACGAAGTATCAGACGTGCCGGCCCGGCCCCGGGCCGGTCTAAAGTGAGTCATCCTTTATAAGACAACTCGTGGTCACTAGTCACTACACCTGGGGGCCTACCGCGAACCACGTTCGAAGTATTGCCTCTCTATCGCACTTGTAAATTCATACGTAAGTGTGACAGGGACAACACGTCGAACGTAGTTCGCGGTAGGCTCTCTGGAGTCTTATTCAGATAGTAAAACGGTACGTGATGGTGAAAAAAAAAACTTAATGTTGAAAATTTTTCGTCTTGTATTTTTTTATAATTGCCATATATTTTGGAGCCCAATTTATCTTGATAAATTCCTCATTTTCTTTATATTAAACTAGATAGAAAACTCAACAGGTGTCCTCATCGCAATTGTACAGTACACACACGACTTTATTGCCCATATATTAAGGTATACATAATTTTGGCACATTTTTTGTACCGATATTTTCGAACGTGACTGTACCTATGTGTGGTAACCTCGCGCCCTTCGTTAACGCTTCATAATGCGGTATCTATTAGTCTTTCTCTGCACAATAACTTATTCTTTGACACATCGTATATTTCAAGCGGTCCCAAAACTGTCCGGTGTCGTAATCAGAGGCTCGCCTAATGGCCACTAAATCTCGTGTTATCCGAAGTTGGGATAAAACTAGTTGCGTTATGTTAACTTGTTCCAATTTTGGACGCAGCGGGTTGGTTGTACGGTCACAGATGTTAATTGATCCAGCTAAGGTTCAAACTAATAATAAATAAGGTTCAAGCTAACTTGGTTGTCAATATTAACGTTATGAAATGTCCAATTTAAAGTAAACCCTAAAATGTCTCAGCAATTAAAGTACGTGAAAAAATAAGAAAGTGCGCAATTCCAAAGAACTTGTAATCTTTGGAATTGCGCACTTTCTTATTTTTTAATTTTGATATACTCGTAGTAAAGTATTCCATACTTAATAGATTCACATATTTTTAACCTCGACGCAAATATAGAAGTTATAAATAAATAAATATTATAGGACATTATTACACAAATTGACTAAGCCCACAGTAAGCTCAATAAGGCATTTCATTTCAATTTCTCAATATCTTCACATCGTCGATTTTGATGAGACCCCAATCCCAGGCTCTCCACCATAATGATTTTATTTATTTGTATTTATTTATTTGAGGCATCAACAGCAATACAAAAAGTAATACCATAGTGAACATAATAGATCATACTGGGACATTTAAAAAAAATGACCCTCCCATACATGCATTTTGGTTGGCTGATATTGATAAGGTAGAAGTACTAGTGCTCGACGCTGCACTAGTCACCGACATGGGCACTTTATTTCATGGAAATATAGGTTAAATTTGAACAACGAAGATTTTTCTGTATTCGAACTTAATCCTTGTCACTTTGACATAAAGTGCCCATGTCGAGTACTAGTGCAGCGTCGAGCACTAGTACTTCTATCTTACAGTGTCTACTCCATAGGCAAGTCGACCGATGACAATAATTTTTTTGAGACGCGACATACATAACAACTAATTTTCTTTTGATGTTTCAATAAATTTTTGACAAACTCAACCTGACAAACATGTAATAATTTAATGTCGATATAAATGGCTATTTTATTAAACTCCATAAGATATAGCGTTACTCGACATAACGATTCACTTCCTATAACGTCCACATTTGTTGGCCATAGAGGCATGCTTTACTTAATATTAATTTCTCTCTATGTAACGAGACCTCTAGCGTCCGGTCCCTTGAGTGTGTCTACAATGTATTTTATATGGGAGTCAATTTTTTTCGCGATTTCGGGGTTGATAGTAAAAGTTGCTCAGTATGAGCTATATATTCACCCCGTAAATTAAATAAAAGGTGTCTAAATGTACATCCTGTATACATTACACCTTATTTAAATAATAAGGGTTCATTAAGGTCCACTGAAAGATAGTTTTTAGTTCATAGAGTAATTAAATTTCGAAAAAGTGTGTCGTACTACATCGTCTAATCTGCCTGATAGCTCCATACTTTTGTGTGATCGACCTACTAAACCAGTTTCTTATTTTGGTGCTGTGTTTGACATTGTGTTCGCGTACAATACCTTATATGGAACTAGTGTTTTATTAGCTGTGTTTACGTTGGATAGGTAAACGACAACAGCTATAAGTAAATGTCCCAGTGCCTGACACAGCATCTTTAATACCTATGAAGCAAATTGGTGATAATCTGGGTGTTATTTTTTGTATTGTATTGTTTTATTTATATTTAATGAAAGTATGGATCGTATCATTCACGAAGACGCGTGCGTCGGCTCGTAATTTCATGTTACCTATTGAAGGTTAGATTCGACAAATCGTGGATGAAACGAATTGTAATAAAAAATTCAAAATTACAGTCAAATTGACTGATACTCCTCATCAAAATCAGTGCCCCTAGTGTAAATTTAGTCGATAGCGAAACGTGACGTACGCGTTTGCGTTAAGTCTCATTTTGTATGGGATTTTGAACAGCGCGCCAAGCGGGACGTTTTGGAAAGTCAAAAATCTCATACAAAATGACACTTAACGCAAACGCGTACGTAACGTTTCGCTGTCGAAAATATTTACACTTAGGGGTACTGGTCACTAGATTCGCTACGACAGAAATACACAAACTTAGAGAGAGATAGAAATAGAGATATTTTATTATTCAAGTAGGCATATTACAATGCGCTTATGAACGTCAAATAAAGCTACACCGGCTCTAACACTACACCTCTGACCCGAGAAGATTTAAATCCCCCCTCAATTGGAGGAGGGTATCCCAATATGGACCGGCAAGAAACTCGGCGGGACACTTTTCGAAACATTACATCTTATCAAACATGCAATAAATACAATTTAGACTACTATTATAGAAATCATGCCATTACATACAGTAGCTTCTTTTCTTTAGAGAAATTTGATTAAAAAATATATATGTCATATCAAATCATACAAATACGTACCTACCTTTTACCTTATACCAAAACATATCGAATTCTTACAAGATAACCCTTTTGACACTTGACGTTTACGTCAGCGACTGCGTAAACTCGATCGCAGTCCTTCTCGCTCGCACTTATGTATTGGTGTGATAGAGAAGAAAAGGGATCCAGTTCACGCAGTCGCTAACATAAATGTCAAATGCCACCTCGTGGTAGCCGTGCAGGTAACAAGTAAAACGTTTGTACAACTATATGTTACCAAGCAAGGATCTTTTTTAGTATTTTACTGCTTTGACGACCGGTTTGGCCTAGTGGGTAGTGACCTAGTGACCCTCCCTACGAAGCTGATGGTCCCGGGTTCAAATCCTGGCAAGGGCATTTATTCGTGTGATGAGCATGTGTGTTCCTGAGTCATGGGTGTTTTTTCTATGTATTTAAGTATTTATAAATATTTATATATTATATATATCGTTATCTAAGTACCCTCAACACAAGCCTTATTGAGCTTACTGTGGGACTTAGTCAATTTGTGTAAAAATGTCCTATAATATTTATATAATTATTAAAAGTCTGATAAAACGCTATAAAAACGAAACTATTGACACCAGTCAACTGACATGACACCTCCATCCTAACGGACTTAAATTAGAAGTCACAACTTTTCAGGTAAAAGTAAAACCGCCACACCAACTAGCCAAAACCCCCGACCTCCAATTTTTAAATGTCATCTTATTTAACCCTCAAAACGGGTTTCAAGTAAAAACGCTTCAAAAGCAGGGCAAGGCGTTCCAGGCCATAGCACCAAACATGGACGTACATGAACAGTGTAATATGTAGTATGCCTAGCGAGAAAAGGACACAAGGCTAATTGCGCAGATGAAATTATTGACTCATTGATTGTGATACATCGTTTAGGCGAGGGAAATGCTTCAATTGGATTGCTCTTAGATACTGCACGTGGCTTGGAAGATCTATTTGTATCATTATGTATAAATAAATAAATAAATAAATAAATAAATAAATAAATAAATAAATAAATATTATAGGACATTATTACACAAATTGACTAAGTCCCACAGTAAGCTCAATAAGGCTTGTGTTGAGGGTACTTAGACAACGATATATATAATATAAAAATATTTATAAATACTTAAATACATAGAAAACACCCATGACTCAGGAACAAATATCCATATTCATCACACGAATAAATGCCCTTACCAGGATTTGAACCCGGGACCATCGGCTTCATAGGCAGGGTCACTACCCACTAGGCCAGACCGGTCGTCGTATAAAAACACTATAATAGTACATTACGATACAAGTGCGTAAAATAGGAAGCGATGGAACGAGTGGGGATACATGGGAGTGTTTTAAATCGACACGAGTTGCGAATTGCCTAGTCGCACATGTATCGTACAACATTTTACAGTACATATGGTGCTACTTTACCGCATTAGTGCGAAAATTAGCATATTACGTTACTGTGTCGAACATTTAAAGGGCCATATGTACTGTAAACCGTTGTACGATACATGTGCGAATAGGTAATTCGGAGCTCGTGTCGATTTAAAACACTCCCTTCGGTCGTGTTTTAATTTATCGCCTCTCGTTTCGAATTTCCTATTTTTCGCACTTGTATCGTAATGTACTATTACAGTATATATGACCCTTTAAATTTTCGATATAGTTACGTAAAGTGCTAAGTATCGCACTAGTGCGGTAAAGTAGCACCATATGTACTGTAAAACTTATTTTATTTATAGGTGTAAGCATATAACGGCCTCCGAATTTTAGTCGGTAATGACCCTGCGTACGAAGCTGGAGGTCTAACACATGAATTGTACATGATATGAAGACAATTATTTTTATAATTTCTTCTAAAAAAGAGAATTCTGTATATATAACTTGAGTCATTTAAACAAGACTCAAAATCTACAAAAGACTTGGGTCTCTCACAACGTAAAAATAACTCAAGTGTCGACTTCATTATTCAAGAGCCTGAAAAACATGGTCGAGATATAACGCATAGGACCCAAAGGACTCGAGTCTTGACGAACCAACACGCAACACTAGTTTAGACTGCTCAATTTATAATTACCAGTAATTTTACTATTCTAAAATTAAAAATTAAAATTAAAAATTATTTATTTCTATACAGAACACAGAAAAACATAATTGGTATACTGGCGGACCCCAAACTAGGCTGAGCCTGTATCTCGGGACCCTTGAGTGCAATACATTGGCAATAAGTATAAAGACGTTACAAATAGGTACAGACGTTACAAATCAGAAAGAGAAGATTAAAAAACTAATATATAACAACACACTAAAATACATTACAAAACGGTGGATACTACTATACAAATATGTGTGTGTGTGTGTGTGTGTGTGTGTGTGTGTGTGCGTGTGCGTGTGCGCGTGCGTTAACTTGGTACAAGAAGAGCCTCCGTTTCGTGATATGTTCTAGGCATTATTCTAAGAAATTGATGTGGGAGTTTCTGAGAATCTGGGATATATCATTCTATGAGGAACGATTCATTTAACCAATGTTATTAGAACTGTGATGTAATCAAATCATTAAAACGATAGGCAGTCAAAGAATTGAAAAGTAAAGATAGGCCCGTTCATATAATGCCGAGCGAACATGGGCACCAAAAAACCTGTGCAGAAACGAAATTTGCGCACCAACGAAATGAACTGACCCACTTCGTAGCGCCCGTAAGGCCCGTCTTTACCAAGTAATATACAAGACAATGCACGTACTACAGTCAAAGAATTTAATTTCCTACCCATTTCGTACCTTGTCGCAGTGACAATAGTATGAGGTCTCTAGCGAGTTTCATGTTGTTTGTCACTGTGACAAGGTACGAAATGGGTAGGAAATTAAATTCCTTGACCGTACTTTTGTGGTGATCGATGATCGTGCTTAGCCTTCGATAATACGTAGCTACGCCGCTTCCTGACACCGGTAGTAACGAGACGAAAACATGCTAAAATAAGTACGTCTATTCAATTTAGTTCAGGTATATTCGACTAGATAAATAATTGACCCTCTTCATACAAAATTTAAAACTTCTATGCTCTTCTTCTATGAGATTTCTCCGCAGCTGCCATTAATGTAATAGTGTCACTTTTAATTTAAACAACATTACATGACATGATTACGAACCTATTGGCAAAAAACCGAACTGTCAACTCACACCATATGGTCTGTCACATAAAGAATACATGAACATGTGCTCAAACAAAACAGCCTAAACGGCAACGCCAAAAATGGCGCGTCGGCCGGCCAATCCCGTGGCCTCGTCGATAACAGATGGCTGACAGACAGCCCTGATTGGCTGGCGCGGCCTTAGCTGTCACAGATGAGTTATCATTGGCGGATTACTGCAAATCTTTTTTTGTGATTGGTTGCATTACCCTAAAAGTATAGGCTGTATAAATCGCATTTATTTGTGTCATTAGTATGATGCAACTATTTCTAGTATCGTTTTTGTGGGTGTGCAATGCATTTCATAAGTTAAAAAACCATCGTAATGAAAGGTTGAACCAGCGCTATAAAACCTGCTTTCCCATATAAAAAAACGCATCCAAATCGGTTTACCAATTTAAAAACTGCGGTGCCACAGACAGACACACTCAGCGCTCAGACTTCTAACAAACTTTTTTGCGTTGATGGTTAAAAAAATATTCATTAGGAATTTAATCGTTAATCTTTTATCCCATATAATACACACAGCGGCGGTATCATGGTCGCATTTTTATCACTTGCCATCTCATGTGTCACTTTCGCACTTACACACTTGTTAGAATGTGACAGGCATTATGACAGATGATAAAAAAACCGACCATCTTAGCCCTACAGAAATAGTTATTGTTCTGAACTCCTTGACGTTACAGGCTCTCTCTCCTTCTAATTTTAATGTGTAGCAGTTAGTTTTATTCAGTGGCTTGACCCAATGAGCATGTATGGGTTAAATACTTACAGCTAAGCTCTTAACTGATCATTGGTAGGCGTTACGTCTCTGAAATAAAATTCACGAAGTGTTGACGGTTGACACAATGAAAACTAGGTTTACAGGTCTTCCTTTTTTCAAAATTAAAATAATAATAAAAATATACCTATTTTAAAGCGAAACCGATAAACCTTGAATATATTATGCTGAAGCGATCAACTTCAAAATCGTTTTCTCCCGCAATGGATTATCATTGAAAAAATACCGTTATTTCGCTAGGATCGCAAAGCGTGATCCCCCTGCATAGAAATTTGTTTCTTTGTGTTGTCTAACTGATATCATTCAGATATCACTCGCTGGTACTTGTCCGTACACGACGCACGTTGTCTAAATAACATCATTCACATATTCTAATGTCAGTGTACGTTTGAATTGCCCTGTATGTATATGCCTGTCGACGTCACCGTTCGACATTCAGCTTCATTAAGTTATGGCTGACTGGAAGCCTTCATGTTCACTTCCAACGTACGCTGATAATCATAATACATATACGGTATGATGGTAAAGTGGTCAACATTGACCTGTTTTATGTAACCGAGACAAGCTGGAAAAAAATCAGTTTGCAAGTTTCTACATATATTGTATCTTGCTGTTATAAATTTTAATTGGCTGGCTATTCTTTGAGGGTTTCAAATGCTTCATGTTAAGAAAATACTGCGTTTCATAATGTCCAAAAATACATTTAAATCTACGGGCAATTAAACATATGAATCAAATAATACCTAACCCTTCCAAAAAACGAGAGCTTCTAGGGGTTGGTGCAGTTGTTGGGCGAAGCATAGCAAACAGACTCGATGGTCACATTTTAATTATTATTATTAGAAAACAAAAAGTACTAAATATATGAGTTTTAATTTTTAGCACGAGGCTAGAAATTACATTGTTAACATGGCGACGGATTGGTCCAACAGTGGAAAGACTAGCGCAAGAGAGATGAATGAATATTTTTTTTTATAGTTTGGAAGAGCGCGACAGTATCTCGCCCGCGAAATAGACTACCCATCTATTTCTAACTCTAATAAATTAGGGACGGACGGGTAGTCCATCGAGTATAATCTCGGACCCTTGCTATGCTATACAGTATAGTTGGAAGTGTTATTGCTAAATACTGAACACCTGTTTGTTTGTCCACAGGATGTCTGAGGGTGACGTGTCGCTAATCCACGACGAGGACGTGCTGCGGCGGATGGTAAGTCGACCTGTAGCAGTTGCTGGAACATTCCAAACGTAAAGAAAATCGAGGGTGTTGCTAGGGCTGACAGGTGGAGGAAGCTCCCCCCCCCCCCCCCCCAGATAATAAAATAAATAATATTTAAAGACAATCTAACACAGATTGACCCAACCCCAAACTAAGCAAATCTTGTACTATGGGTTTGTAACTAAATGTTTGCCCCTCCCCCTACCCTTGGCCATCGGCCATATCAACTGCCCCATTATCCCATCAGCCATATTAGCTGCAAACGTACTTACGTTATTAAGTAATATTACATATTACAAAACAAAACATTACACATTACTACTATTTACTACCCCGTTAAGCTTAACTGTATGTTAGACTTGAAACTGACTAGTCTAAATAAAAACCCGCCATAGCTTTGCAAACATCTGTTACATTTTGACATGTTCTAACATTTCATACACAAATGTCATATGAACGATGATCAATGAGCGGAATTCTTCATAGCAAAAATCAAACTGTGAGAGGGATTGACCTAACTGTTTTATCGACTTATCGATGTTACGGAATATCTTTGCCTACCTAATGCGATATTAGGTATCCATAATCAACTTAAAAGATTATTCTGTAACATTTGACCTCTTTGATAAGCAACTTGCATCTCCATATTAAAGTAAATATTAAAGTATAGAGTCCGAATATTCAAACAAATTTGTCCATCCGTACCATTGCCTCCAAAACCTATTATAACTAGGTGGGGCACATGGCTTAATGCAGCTATATATTATGCAGAAAATTTGGAATGTATTACAGAAGTAATTTCAAACTTAAATTCAGAAGAGTCGGCTGTAATAAGAGAAGCAAAAAGAGTACTTAAGCACAATAATTTGAGAAATGATCTGTTGTACATAAAAGAAAATTATGGCATTTTATGTGAAGCAATAATCAAATTACAAACATCCTGTTTTTCCTTATTAGACTCTCTTCTAATACTTGACCAGGTGAAAACTATTCTAAATTGGTGTGGATCTCACATAGTGCAAATAAAACTTAAAGTACTAGATAGAATTCCGGACTACGACATGATACGCAAATATGCAGATTTTATAGAAAAAAGTGATTACAGCCAAAACACCGTTATCGAGTACTACAAATATGCTCCTGTTACTTCAACTGAGGCAGAACGCTCGTTTTCATCTTATCAACGGATCTACAATGAAAAAAGGAGTAATTTGAAAGGTGACAATGTTGAAAAGATAATGAATATTTTCTTTTACTACAGGGAAGATGAAGAAAACATATTTAGTACAATTTAGATTTCGACTCTGTTATTTTAAATGGAGATTAGTTACCTACTCTGAGTAATATTTGTTTTTAATTTTTCATGATAAGTTTCATATAGAAAATTTAAAATAAAAGTATTTTCTGTTTTATTATTTACTATTATACTAAAATACAGTGGCGGTCAGCTAATTAGGGACACCGTTAATTTGTTTGTATGTATATCCAAAAGCCTGATTTCATTACTTTAACTTTGTTTCGTTAAGTGCCTAATATTTATCGATAAGTCTATAAAACAGTTAGGTCAATCCCTCTGACAGTTTGATTTTTGCTATGAAGAATTCCGCTCATTGACGATGATTAACAGCATTATGGAAGGCAGAGGCAAGGAATAGAATCTCCATAGGCAGAACTGTTGCAAATGTGTCCAGCTGTCAGCTATAAATAATAGTTCCAAATCTCTCCAGAGTAGCGCTAAAGAAGCTAAGAACCTAGGCGTTATTGACGGAGTGAAGTGCGCTGTCTATGATTAGATTTTTTTCTCAAGTATTCTAGGATTTCTAGGTATTGTAGCGCCACCTATTTATGGTTTTTTGTCGGACACTTTTTGGTATATGGAGATTCTATTCCTTAACTCTACCTTCCATAAACGGCATTTTAAATCAGGCAGACTTTATGACTAACACCTTAAATCTCCTACTACAATATAATTTCACATTTGAATATCGCACACATTGCTATAAGAAATGTTTCAGGCGCAACACCCCAAACCCATAAAACTTACTGTTCTTTATATCCTGCTACCCTAAGATTGTCTGGAAGATATCGCTTACAGCGATAAGACCGCCTGCTGCTACCTTTCTTTACATTGTTAATCTGTTTCGAAATTTGTTTTCTTTGTAGTGCAATAAAGAATATTTACATATACATTCAAAATGCCTCACCCTGAACTCAACTTTACTGACTGTGTAAACGTGCTATTTCAGTGGCAGCAGACAGAGGACTTTTCACGAAAGAAAGAGATCCGCGCGCACATGTATCGCCTGCGCGAGGAGCGTCTGCGCAACCTTTACTCGCCCGAGCCCACGCTCGATGCTAAAGGTAAATAAATAAATACACCACAATTTACTATTAAAAATAGTTAAACGTAGAAAAAGTATATGCCAATAAAACTTGTACTAAGCTACGTTTATAATAATGTACAGATAAGTCGTGAAAGCAATCTTCATGATCTGAATATTTTTCTAGTAGGCAAGTTGTTGGTCCAATGACATTCGTTTGTTGACAAGTGTCATAATCATGTGGTAAAGACATGTCATGAGACACGACATGTCTTTACAAAACCGTGACAAAGATGTAACATGATAAACTCATAGAGGAACAATTGATAAATTCTTGTTTTTATGATGCAATGAACATGGGGACCAGCGGTTTATCGTGGTTGCATTTATCACCTGATTGAAGGTGATGTCAGAAAACAACACCTTATTTTTATTGAGTACCTTACTGATCATAACATAATGATGCAATGCCACATGTATGTCTAATATCCTTCATTCCTAGTTAGACATTTGAACAATTTGTATGTATATGTAGACTTGTAGAGTAGTAATTTCGCATGGCTCGGCTCGCCGCTTCATGTGTAGAGTAGAGGCACTTGCACCCGTTACAGCATGCTCAAGTTATTTTTAGTTGTAGATTAGAAAGCATACACTTGGTGAGTAATTAGATCATTTAACTCACTTGCAAAGCATTTCGTTTATCACCGAATTTGCATATACAACGGTTAATCTCAATTCCACTCAGCTAACGTGAAAAGTACGTGTTTCATTACCGTGACTAATAATAAGTGTAAGTAATTTATTTTTAACATAAGAAATTAAAATACAAAACCAAAATTTACCTGTAAAAGTAAAAAGAAATTAAAATAGAGTTGAAAAGTGGCTAACCGATTCATTCTTAGCCTGCACATCAATGAATAATCCGGTGGATCCGTTGTCAATGCAAATGGGAAAAATTTGTGTGGTGTCCGTACAACTTGATCCCTCCTGATTGTCCCGGTATTTAGAGTTTGAGATAACCACATCTAAAAAAAGCAAGCTATGTTAGTTCCAGCCTGTCATAAGATTAAGTTGCACACATTACCTTCTTGTAATTGTATTTAGGTTATATTTACATACATATGTATAGTACCTATCTGTTTATAGTGTTTGTCAGTCCCTATATGTGTAGCAAACTTTGCACAGTTAGAGTGGTTATGGATTCCCCAGGTTGTGAGTTCGGAGCCCCGCGGAGCCACGGGCGCTCCTTCGCCGACCAGAGTTTCCAGTCCATCAAGAGCAAGGAGGTCCGCGACGCGGGGTCACCGCCCAAGGACTTCTACTCCGGCCAAGGTGCAGCCCACAGATTAGCTAGATGAAGCATGATGGCTCACGGTCATCACACTGTCAAGGCTCCCATGAAAGCGGATTGGCTCATATTTATTTGCTAGAAACGGTCTACGATCTGTACATGTGTAAATTACTAATTTAATGAATAGAGTATGAGGAGTAAACGGGGGTTATTTTATAATAAAATGATATTAAGCACGTCTGAAGCATTTTACCAAGGACAAGCTACGACTAATACTTGTACTTCTGAAAATGCTTCTGAAGAAGCTGATTTTTGACCAGGCGCAGTTCATGCTGTCAAAATTCAACTTCCTGTAATTTTCAGAAATATTAATATAGTTCTTTAGGGTAAAGAAATTCTGGTAAAATGCTTCGGTTGGATGCAACCGAGTGAGTACTTGATTTCAGAAATAGAGCATATATGTGTGGTGACCACGAGTCTTCGTAAACGCTTCACAGTGCGGTGTCTGTGGGAGGTCAATGACCCAACCTAGCCTAACCAGTAACCAACTAATGCTTCGTTAACTGGTGACAGACCACCAATAACCACCACATGTTCTACAGTATCTTTTCTCTTTGCAGATCTCAAGGAGCTCTCGAATGCCGGATGGAATGTTGAGTCAGAAAACAGAACGACCGACGATGGCCACACGCATATCAAATCCATCAACGCCAACATAGAAGGACGATACGATGTCGACGGTGGGAAGGGACAGTTTGCAGCCGTCGATCAGCATCGACAGGCCGTGACGGAATACCATGACGACCATTCCAGTTTGAAAAGAAACGAGAGCAGCTCCAACACCGCCGCGCATGAGCAGGTGGTGCGGCAGACTGACGACGGCTCACATTTCTCTTCTTCTTCAACCAAGACTTCGAGCTCCTCTTCAAAAGTTCAGCAGGTCTCAACGAAACAAGAATCAGTGCCATATGTTACCAACGATGATTATAAGTCAACTCGACAAAACGATGAGATTACAAAAGTCACAAAGACAAGCGATTTTGAACAGAATTTGAGAAGCCACGACGGTGAGTTGGTGTCCAGAAAGATTGACTATCCGGACAGCAACACGAAGGTGATAATAGAGACACGGGAACTACCTGATGGGACGCGAGTCACCAGCACACGGCGAGAGTACCGCGCTCCTGCCGTCTCTACCACGCGCTCCGAGCACTCTTCCACCCAAACCAGGAGCGAAAACAAATCCTCTTACATATCCAAACATGACGTGAAGGAAACTTCAAGAAAAACTAGCGAAGATTTTGACAATAGGATCACGAACATCGTCGATTCTCAGAGAAATATTGACGACTACGATTTCAAGAGAAATTTACGTAGCGATTACTCGACCTCGACGCAAAAGGACGAACATGTCGAAACATCTCAACAGAAAATAAATCAGCAGCGTTATGAGAATGTTGACAGTACCGATCGGCACGAAGTGACCTCTCAAGATACTCGACGTGCATTCAATACAAACGTGGATGCCATAGATAGGAAAGTCCTCATAACTTCTCATGATACAAGGTGTGATTATGAAACAAATATTGACAAGACCGATCGGCACGATATTCACACTTCCCAAGATACTCAACGTATCACTGATGAAAGAAAGATAAATGACACCACAACTAACGGAGAAAAAATTCACCATGTTACAAAAAATAAGAAAGTAGAAGAAGTGGTTGAAAGAAAAGTTAGTTCTGATCAATATCAGACAACGTATCAGTCTGAATTCACACAGAAGAAGATAAGCCAAGACCTGAGCCCAACGCACCAAGCGTGGGCAAGCACGTTACGAGGTGACTCTCCATCTCCTTCCCGACCCACCACCAGGGCCTCTTCACCGGGCAGCAGGACTTTCCAATCTAGCACTTCCTCACTAAGAAGTAGCGTCAGCCCAGACAAGACCTACAGAAAGCCTTCAAGCCGCGGTGGTAGCCCTAGCAAAGCAGATAGGTACTCACCATCTCGTACCGTATCTGATAGATACTCCAGCACCCACTCAACTCATTCAGTGACGGAGACCAAAACAAACAGATTTACGAGCCCGGACCGGAAACCACTGCAGCATACGTCCCCAAGACATAGCGCGAGTCCCGACCGCAAACCAAGTGACAGTTACCGCAAAAGACTAAGTGCAAGCCCTGAAAAGCGACCGCAAGACAGCACTTTCAGGCCTAGTATGAGTCCTGAAAGAAAACCGAGTCACAGATCTAGTCCAAGCCCTACAGAGGGCCCCCGCCATACTAGTCCGTCTAGACCTTCATATAAAGAAGGATCTCCGGCTAAGCCATACAGTCAAAAACCTTATCAGCCCTTTGAAACTGATTCTAGTCCAAAAAAACCTTCTGATCATCCTTCCCACGTCTCGTCCTCAAGACCCAGTCAAAGCCCAGATCGCAAGCCAGGGCACCAAACACCCTACTCATCAACCCGGCCAAACTCGGAGAAATCTCCGAACGACACAACTCCCACTAGGACAAGTGTGAGCCCCGACAGGAAGCCCGGCTACATGAGACCAACGGCCAGTAAACCGACTTCAGATTCGACCCCTACGAGACATGCGCCTTTTCAAAGTCCAGAGCGTAAGCCGTTTGAACATACCAGGAATACAAGCAGCGTTAATGCAGATCACTATAAATTCATTGACGAGGAAACTAAAATGTACACACGCACTGACAAAACCAATATAGACTATTCAAGAACCTCTCCTGATAAACCAGTTCATGGAAAGAGCCCTTCACCAGTAAGGAAGGTTCCAGAAGAAGATACCCCAGACCACTGCCGCCCTGAATCTCCATCTCGCTCCACATTGCGTAAAGGCTCTCGCTCGCCCTCTCCTCCTAAGGGACCAGTGACGTTCCACGAACAAGTAGATAAGACCAAGTTTGTGTCTTCTCACACCACTACTACTGATGACTATTCCGTTGACAAAACTACTAAGACTGTTCGCAGTGATAAAGATATTTCAACATCGCCAAAACGTAGCACTCCCATGAGAGAGCCGTCACCTTCTAAGCATGGCACATACGATAAAACTACTCCTGTAAGAGAGCCTTCGCCTACCAAATATGGGACGTACGACAAAAAAACGCGACGTTCCGAAGAGGTGGAGGAAACCACAATTGATACAAACATAACAAACATAAAGTATGACACTCTGACGAAGCATGACACGTCAACTAAAAAAACTAGTGAGTTTGATAAAACCGAAACATCAAAAGTAATACGTAATAATGAAAAAGATACACCGACAACGCCTCAAAGGAATACCCCAGTAAGAGAGCCATCACCTTCTAAATTTGGAACATACGAGAAGAAAACCCGCCGTTCTGAAGAAATAGACGATTTCAAATATGTCACCAAGGAAACCAGAGAAGACAAATATGATTCGTTGACTCGTCGGGAAAAAACTACTTCAAGAGAAACTCCCGAAGTGCCTATTTCACCGACTAGAAAGTCTCCTAGGGAAAGTGTTTCTCCATCGAAATCACCTTCTAAAGATAACAAGTACAAACACACTACTGATTTCATCACAACCGAAAAAGCAACAGAGAAAATAAATAAGAAAACCACTGTAAAAGACCGCCCGCGTCAACTGGTCACTCCGTCCACCAGCCCGACTAGGAAGCCTAAGACGGTCGAAAAAGAACCATCTACTGGTCAAAGTTCTCCTACGACGTCTGTAAGTGGATTCGTATATTTCAGCTCTCCACCACTACAACAGACTATCGTCACAGATCTCGATGATGCCGAGAGTTACTATGAAACTATAACAACAGATGAAAATACAACTACATATAAAAGGCCAGAAAATCTTCCTCTGGAAAGGTCTACATCTCCGTCCAAGATTCCTTGTCGATCACCGTCACCTGAAAAGAAAACTTCTCCTATTAAGGAAGTCCTTCCAAGAAAGAGTTCTCTGAAAAAGCCTTCGGCAGGCATAACCCAAGCATCACCCATTGAAAAACCGCCATCAACTTTCAACGTATCACCTACAGTGGAAATAAAGGATGTGCCGGCACATAAAATCGTAAAGAAAGATAATCCAGATAAAACCGATGCCAGACCTCCAGCTAAAGTAAAACCGCCTTTTGAAAGAAGGGAGACTTATGAAGAAAGATGTCGCAAGATTCTTGGCATGATGGAAGACACCAACAAAACCACATCTAAAGTAGAAGTTACTTCCGATAAAACATCTTATCTAAAGGAGCCTGAATCTAACCGTAGCTCTCCAAGCGTATCACCATGTCTTAGTCCGGACCCGAGGGAAGGATCTCCACTGAGACAAAATATTTACAGACAGGAAGTAACGAATACTAAGGAAAGAGTGACTGACTTCATTATCCAAGAAAAAGATGACCTGACCAAAACTACTCAAGTACGTCGTGAGAAGAGTCCTGTAATTGACAGAAAGTCCAAAACACCTTCTAGGGAAAGTTCCCCGACAAAATTGCAAGATATCATATTAGTTAATACCTCTGACGATAAAACAACTACTACAAATGTGAAGAAGACCGTGGAACGTGTAGATTCAGAAGTGTTCGAAAACAAATTCCAATCTGCAAGGTCTTCACTATCCCCTGTACGTAAAACTCCAGAACGTTCTTCCGATTCCTCAAATAGGTTTGATTCTCAACCTCAATTGACAAAAATTCCTCAACAGCCCAAGTCCCGAACTACTTCGCCAGTCAAAAAAGTAACTTCTGTGACTGATACCAGTACTGATTTTATTGCATCTGAAAGAGAGCAAGAAGTATTAGACAGAGTGCAAAAATCTCTAAGAAAACTGTCTCCAGAACGTAACTCACGATCGCCGAGTCGAGAAAAGAGTCCAGGCAAAGCTACAACCAGCCTACACGATCTTGATATATCTACTGAAAATCTGGAAACGTGTAATTCAGTGATTGAAAAAGTAAAAACGACAAAACAGCAAAACGTTATTAAAGACAAAGTAACGCCGAAGAAAACTGAAGTTGACATTAAAGAGAAACCTAAAGAACAATTACCAAAGGGACCAAAGG
Organism: Cydia pomonella; assembly: GCF_033807575.1. Taxonomy (NCBI): domain Eukaryota; kingdom Metazoa; phylum Arthropoda; class Insecta; order Lepidoptera; family Tortricidae; genus Cydia; species Cydia pomonella. The sequence continues at coordinate 21,412,312 of NC_084715.1, read as the reverse complement.
AAACCGGAAAGCCTCCGTCACGAAATGCGTCTCCTACTAAGAAACCATCTTCAGTGCCGACAACTCCAAAAGCAGAGAAGAGTCCAGAAACGCCGCTTAAGGCTAGAAGTACGTCTCCACGAAAACCCGTAAGTTCTATTGAGCGCCCTCAATCACCTCAAGTTCCTAAAGGAGGCAAGGCCGCGCCTGCTCAGTTAACTAGGAAACCCACGCCTACTGCAATCAATATAAAAACTGAATCAGTAATTTCATCCGAATTAAAGAAAACTGGGGTTACAAAACAGAATACTACTGGTAAAACATCTCCTACTAAAATTCATCGCATGATTCCGTCGCCTACAAGAGTACCTGAACCGGATAACAAAAGAACTCCGGCTCCCAAAAATGACCTTAACAAGGAAAACGTCAGTCCTAAGAAAACTGATGCTAAAGTTACACGAACTGCCAGTGATATGTCCATCAAAGCGAAAAAGCCTTCACCCCAAAGAATGAAATCGAAACCAGAGATACAAGTTAGTGACATGTCAACTAAGACAACTAAACAAACTACAGCTAAAACACAGAAGTCTACAATCAAAGAACCTCAAATGAAGCTAGCTCCGAAGCCCAAGTCGGCAACGGCATTAAATATGCCAACAGATGACGATGACGTGCTCATCGATGTCGAGCAAGCCAAGTCATCGCGAGAGAACTCTCCTGATCGCATCTGTCCGACCCCAGTTAGTTTTATGGATGATGTTCAGACTCCCAGACTTCCTGATGAAGTTAGTGAACCAGATGATGACTTCCGTCGACGAACTCATCATACTATTCACGAAACTGAGTCACTTGTTGATGATATCATTGAAATATCCGAAGATGAGGAACTGTTTGTGAAAAGAACCCAAAATGATATAGTCGAAGCCGACGACTATCTTTTGAGTGTTACTGATAAAGTTTCTAAATTTACAAATAAAATTGATACTGTTACCAAGCCTAAGGAAGCAGCAAAACACTTTAAAGATACAGAAAAACGAGTTCACTCTGATTTTGTTGAAGAAAACTTGAAATCTGACGAGTGCCTGCTATCGGTTTCAGAGAAAGTACATAAATTTGCCAAAGGCCCAAGGGATACGAGAGACAAGAGTCCAGCGCGCCGTGTCACCGACGAATATGATGTAAACACTGTTTATCAAGATGATTACACGAAATTGAGTGTCAATGACAAAGCCCATCTATTTGTAGAGACTGCAGAAAATGTAAAATCTCCGAAAACAAAACCATCTCAAAAAATTGAGCGCCCTGATCTTAAAAATGTTGATGAATCTTTGAAGAGTGACGAATGTTTACTGAGCGTATCTGACAAGGTCAATAAGTTTGTTAAAACCGCTGAACAGTTTTTGAATGAATCACACAGCACCGACGATAAAGAAAGGAAGATAAAAGAGCAACACGAAGAAATTATGAGAAAAATTGTTGAAACGGTAGATGAAGAGACGGAAATAAAAGACACTAAATCCATCACAAAACAAGACTCAAAAGAAAAACATCTACACTCCCAAGATCAAAGGCAGGGATCTTTCTCCAAGGAAACTACTTCATCCCACGCTAAAACAAAAGACTATGCCAGTCCTAATGTCAAACCAGTTGAAAGAATACCGGCAGTAAAAATAACAACTTTGCGCAGCAGCGAAGCTGTGAAGAAGGCTAAAGCGCTATTTGAAAATATTGCAACAACTCAGAAAACCAAGGATACTGTTGATACCAAGACTACAAAGACAGCAAAGCTAACAGATATAGGTGTCATCAAAAAATCGCCGAAAACTGATTCGACCATAGTTCTTCATCCTTCGCTTGATGACGGTTTCCCAACAGACGTAAACAATGTTCCTGACGCTCCTACTGAAACGGATGTCACAGATCGTCCTTCAAGCGGTTCATTGACTCGGCCACAACGTCTTGGTCATATTCGAGATGACAAGCCGAGAGACAGCCCAGCTCGTCTAGCTCCTCACTTACCGCAAGTCGCTCGCACTAAGTCCCCTATGCGACAAACAATCGAAACTGCCACTACTACAAGGACAGTTATTTCCAGGCATCCTACAAGGCCCGAATCTCCAAAACCGACTCAACCAGAAGCGGAAAAGCCGCACGAAAAAATCCCTGGTTACCAGAGGCCTACCAAGACCAGCCAGATCCGAGACGAGACCAAAGTGGAGGAAATGGAAGTGAGCAGCCGCCGCGGAAGCGGCAAGTTCGGCGTGGAGTTGCGGCGCACCAGTATCGAGCGCAGCACCGTCAGCAGCGAGCGGCGCCGGTCCAGCCTCGACCATTACCAGCCCTGCATCGAGGACGTCTTCGACCTCGACCTGTTGGAACAAATGGTCAGTAAGCACGCCATATGCATGATTCTAATTTTTATCTGTATATCCGTAGCCAGCCTAATCTTACACTAATTTTATCCCTTTCAGTTGGAAAAGGTCGTGGGCTACGAGCAGAGGCGACGTATTAGAGCTCAGATAAGAGTCGCTAGGAAGAGGATGGAGACCGAGCACGTAACGGATACTAACACGTTTACTAACACTACGAAGCATACGTTTGTGAGTACTCCGAAGAACAGATCCCCTGAACGGCAGACCAAGCCTAAATCTCCAGAAAAGCGCTTGAGACCGACTTCGCCGGAACACCACTTGAGGAACAAAACTCCGGAGCTACAAAGAGTGAGATCTCCTGAAAGGAAACCTAAATCAACACCAGTGAAGGTCTCCCCAGAACGTCACATAAAAATGGCAACACAGAAAACCATGTCTCCTGATCGCAATCATTCCAAGGAACATACGAAACCTATTTTGAACGGACATGCCAAGGAACCTACTAAGGTACAACAGGATACACACCAGAGGCCACACAGTCCTGAGAAGCCCGCTCTTAAATCCACCCCAGTGAAAACCAGGAGTCCAGTCCGCCAGCGCAGTCCTGACAAAAAGACGCGACCACTATCACCGAGCAAAACGGCTTCACCCAAACCGAAGTCTAACCGCTTCAATGAATACGCTTCGGCTTACATGAAAAAGGTTGGTCTCAATGAAAATGACAAGCTCAAGTTCTCGGAGGTGAGCAACAAAAGAACTGTCGAACAAGAAAACCAAAGGAACCTATCACAATCCCAGAAATACGAAAGTAAAGTTACTACAAAAACGTACGAGCGTAAAACATCCAACGATACCATTGAAATGCACTTGAACGGTAAAAGGTCGCCATCACCTAAACAAAAATCTCCAAGCCCTGTAGAGCGAATGCACCAGCGATCGCCAAGTCCCGAATGGAAGATTCCAAGAGAAACAACCAAAAAGGAAACTATTATCAAGACAACGATCGAGGTGGACAGGAAGCCAAAGCAAGAAGAGAAACCATCGTGGGTCACGAACCGCAACCTAAAGAAGACTACATCAGAGATGAGGACGTTCAGCAGCAAGAGGATAGAGAGTGAGAAAGTGAGGCGTGCGCCGAGCCCGTCCAAGGCCATCGCCAAGCCGCTGGATGTGATCACGTCAAGCTACGGGCCCGGGCCGCTCGACGCCGACGGGCGACCGCTCTTCGGCATCAAGGCGCTGAGAAATGGCGCCTCAAATTACCAAGGTAAGCACAATTAGGTGCTGTTGACTTTATATAATTGAACTTATTATGTCGGGCCATCGCAATCACCCAATAAAACTTTTTCTATACAGCGTGTATTATAATAAAACCTCAAAATGTAACGATACGTAGGTATTAGTGTTGTTAAACTACTTTGCCTGTTTTTTTAGTCTCAATTAAAAGAGCGTTGACAATATTTGTTTTTTTTTTCGAGTCATATTGTATTGCGTAGTCATCACTTGCGACAGTTGTGACTCTGCGTCAGTAATTGCGACGTTTTGAATTAAAACAAGGTAGCGATGATACATTGCGTGCTAAATTAATTAGTAAGGGAAAATCATTATTTTGTAGTTTATTCATTATGACCTACACTAAATCCTGCTAAAAATGTGGTCGTGTCAAAAATACATGCTGTATTGAAAAACAGTGGCGTTAAGTTTTTCGAAATTTTGTAATTTTACAAGCTTTTATTTACTTTCACCTGACCGTTGTCTGTTAGTAATCAAATCTTGCGAGTTAAATTTGACCCGGTTTCCGATGAAGCTGAAAATTTGCATACATAATATGTAAGTCGGGTGACAATGCAATATTATGGTACCATCGAGATGATCTGATGACGGAGACAGGAAGTGGCCATAAGAACTCTGTGATAAAACAACGTAACCTAATTGTGTTTGGGGTTTTTAGAATTGTCTCGATGAGTATTACTTACTTGTGGAAAGAAAAGTACAGTCAGCGATAAAAGCTTGTACCAAAAATTAAATTTTTGCCAAAAGCTTTTAAAAAAAAGCGTTTACGTTAATATACCAACCATCCCTTTCCTTACTTAATGTGACAAGATTGATAACATGCTCATACTCATACTCATTTTTTATGGATGCATAGCTGAATGTGCAAGTCGCAAAATGTGCACTAATGCAAATCGCAGAAGGTGTAGATCGTAAAAAGAGCAGGTCGCAAAATGTGCAAATCGTAAAACGAGTAGGTCACAAAATGTATAAATCGTAAAATGTGCACGTCGCAAAATGTGCAAATCGTAAAATGTGCAGGTCGCAAAATGTGCAATTCGTAAAATGTGCAGGTCGCAATATGTGCAGATCACACTGTACTCGTAGATGAGAATGAGAAGTCTTCTTGAATTCTCTTCATCCGGGCGGGTCACGGGTGTTCAATACCCGAGTAGAGCCGATACCGCAGATCCGGACGTGAACTTAACCTGGACCTTAACCTTGTCCTAGAGGAAACGATTCTTGGCGGGCCCGTGTAGTTGTTAGTACGACTTTAAAATAAGAAGTTTTTCCATACGGAGGAAGATTAACTGTCAAAAATGTTAATAAGAGCACTCTATTAAAACACACTAAGGTCCATTTTCATTTGACAGGGTTGAAGGAGGAAAACGTGCCGAAAAAGAGAGCAAAAGAGACCACTGTCCTTTTCTAAAAGTAGTCATTGGTTAAAAAGAATAATCTATGATAGGTGAATATATTATATAAAATACGCGAAGAAAATAATAGAATAAACAAGGACATCTGAATATTTAATCAACGTTAATTTGTAACCAACACGGTAGCCATAGCAATACGATAGGAAGGGACAGTTGTTAGTTAATAGTTAGTTATATTATTATCTGCTTGCACATTTTGCGATCTGCCCATTGTGAGATCTGCACATTTTGCGATCTGCCCATTATGAGAACTGAACATTTTGCGATCTGCCCATTATGAGATCTGCACATTTTGCGATTTGCCCATTATGAGATCTGCACATTTTGCTGTTTGCTCATTGTGAGATCTGCACATTTTGCGATTTGCTCATTTTACCTAACCTGCACATTTTGCGACTTGCACATTCAGCTATGCATCCTTTTTTTTATTGGTAATAGGTGATTACATGTCAACTTACATAACTAGTACAAATAACATAAAAAAAGGAATTAAAATTACAACATATTAATTAAAATACATTAGCTACTTGCGTAGCTTATTCTTCATATCAGAAATTCTTCTATATTATAGAACGTCCGCTCAACAAGCCAAGCTTTAAGTTTATTTTTTAAGTTTAAAAACTAGAGCGTCTGTTATTCCTGATGGTAGATTATTATAGACAGAGGGGCCCATGACATGTACAGTTTTTGCCGACTGATAAGCTACGGGGCACTGCAGCTAGCTTGTGTCTGTATCGTGTAATACGGTCGCTTTTGTCCCCCGCCTGGTGTATTTTTCAAAATCTCCTTGCGTGTATGGCTATTTGCAGTATCAATAGACCCGGCAGCGTGATAATCCCTAGGGTAGTGAAATGTGGCCTTGCAGACTCGTGCCATGGTACTCGAGCAATAGCCCTTACAGCTCGTTTTCTGAAGTCGAAAGACACGTTGCCGATCGGCTGCACGGCCCCATAGCTCAAGCCCGTATGAAAAATAATCTTTTCATTCTCAGAACATTATTAAATCATCTTCCCTTAATTCTATAAAACCACCTTATTAATACCCTAATAGCATTCATTTTATTTTTAAAACACATTTGCATTAAGAAACAAAACTGAAAACGAATAATTAGCGGTCACACATGACAATAATGAACATGCGTGACCTCATTATTCGGATCGGTGACAATCTTGCCGTCGATATTGCTAACAAACCAATTGCCAACCTTATTGCAACGATATAAGGTCTACAAATGTTCAAAGAGACTCGCTAGCCTTAATAACTCTTCGCTTGATTCACAATCACTCACTACGCATATATTTATTCAGCTGGGTAGTATTGTCGTCGTCGCACCAGCATATACAATTCAAATCTTTAAGATAACCAGCGTAACATGAGTTCTAGGTACTACAAGAGTTGGTAATTGTAAAAGTAGTAGTAAAACACTTTATTGAACAAAAATGAAAACAAAACAGGAAAAAAAAACATTCAACATTGGTACAAAGGGGAACTTATCCCTTTAAGGGATCTCTTACTTGAATTTAATCATTCTACAGTAGAAGAACGAACTCAATTTTTATTTATATTAGTTTAGTACATGGATAACCAACAGCGCTATATATATATCCAGAAATTATAATACAAATTATAGGTTTTCACTTATAGAATTATAATATTTTATAAAAAGTTTTTGCCCAACTTAATTACACATACAAGATTAGGATAAGAACAGAGGATCTATATACATATATGATAGATATTTACAAAAATAAAAAAAGAAGAAAAACCTGTTACTTAGTACATATTAGCCCTGTCCTGCTCCAGAATTATTGTCACCCATGACCATGAAGCATCTAATTAAATTATTTTTATTACTGGTATGCTATCACTATAAATCGTGTTTTTATGGAATTTCGTTGACTTTTGTATATGGGTAAATACGTTAAGGGAAACTAAATGACATAGTAAATTAAAAAATAAAAATATTTATTTTATATTTCTTATAAAACTTAAAATAAATATTTCTTATATAACGTTGTTATAACACGGGCATAATATTTAACTCAACCAAACAATTGAAAACTGTGACATAACATTGTCATTTCGAACATCGATAGTCCGAGATAATACTAGTTTACTCGTACTAAACACTAATCAATATGTAAACAGGCCCTAAGGCAAGTGTACACGCTCAGGAATGCACCCTTGAAATTAACGGAACTCAAAAAAACACGGTGTAAGTATATGTTATTCGAGACTCTATTAAACTGTTAAAGCGTGAAATTCAGTGGTTTGAAAAGAGTACCATTTTTCGATTTTTAAAAGGATTTAAAAGACTCTTTATTTTACGGGTTTAAACTACCTACGCGATCATCTCCATGTTTCAAGAAATCTTTAATAAGGTCTTTAGTTTCTACAGGATAATTTAAATTCCCAAAAATTCAAAATACTAAAACAAATTACTTAAGTCTAAAAAACTAAGTTATCACCAATAACACGAGGAGTCCAGCAAAAACTCGATCTACGTAAGAATGTCCGCGAACATTAATTTATTATAATTAAACTAAAAAAAACAGTAAAAAAGACATTAAGATTATTTATTTAATCTTTATTACACAAGAGTAACCTTATAGTACAAAGGGTGGACTTAATTCCATGAGGCATTCTCTACCAGTCATCCTTTAGGCAAAGCGAGATTGTGGGCGGTGATACTTTAACAACCAAATATAATACAATAACATCCCCTACATACTTATATTACTTATAATATATACATAAATCGGTTTAAAGAATTTTATTTCTCATAAGAATTTTTTACAATTCACTTACATGAGAATTAGGAGTAAATAAGTTAACATAGTACAGGGAGCGTATGCATGCGTATTTACAGTCACACAATACAAACAAGTGCCTTAAATTACCTTAAAATATATACATATTTCTACAGTTTTCATTTAGTGTAACTACGCAAAAGGCAAAAGATTATTATTATTAAACAACGACAAAATATATAGAGCTTACACATAAATTACGAATTTTTCATTTGCTAGCAAAGAAAGCACGTAAAGCTACGTTTTATGTCTATTATGTAAATATGTCTATACCAACACTGCCTGTATTCAATCTTATCGTACAGCGATCTGATATTTGCTGGTCCACCTGGCCAGTCAACTCGCTAAGCAATCAAGATAACAAACAACCGTCACGTCTCAACATCTTATTCACCGGCACGTTTCAAAAGCAAGCCTCTATCACAAAAGATTACAGCATTTGTTGCAAGCCATAGTTTTTCTCGCGTTCTGAAACAGTGCACTTTCTCTTACAACTGTTGCAATGTTTCAGACCTTAACGGCCATTCGCTCGTTCAACTTGGTTTGTGAGCGTGGTATGGCTGTCATTGCGCTGTGTCTACTGTTTAGTTATTCTTCGGTCGTGCTATGGTTGTGTCTTTCACTGCTGGCCTGTGTATTATTTATTGTTACGCGTGGTAAAGAGACTTGTGCTATGGTGTCGCGGTTTGCCGTATACCTATTGATAGTAGTTTCAGTTTGAACGGTAGGTAAATATTTATAAGTTATTTTAAGTATATATTTAAACGGCCTTCTAGTGACGCTGCCTGTCCCGGATTCGAATCCTCGTAAGGGCATTTTTGTGTGTTCATCACAGATGTTCCCGAGATATTGAAGGTGTCTATGTACACACCGTGTTTTTTTATTTCCGTTAATTTCAAAGTGCACCCGCATTCCTGAGCTTAAATTAAGCAACTTTCCCGAAGACACCGGTATTCTAATTAGCTCTATTTCGGAGATAATCGATATTTTATTTGATAAGGCGCTCGTGTACACTTGCCTTAGAGCCTGTTTGTTTATATATTGATTAGTGTTAAGCACGAGTTAATACATTTGCTACTAAACGTAAGTTCTATCTAAAGAGGATCTATGTTCGAAATGACATTGATATGTCACAGTTTTCAATTGTTTTGTTGTAGTTAAATGCAATACCCGTGTTACAACAACGCTGTGTTATAAAAAATACATTATTTTTTAAAATGAACTATGCCATTAAGTTTCCTTCAACGTACTTACCCATACCTTGAAGTTAACGGAATTCAATAAAAACACGGTGTATATTTAAGCATTGATTTATATTTATCTATTATATATATCATTGTCTAGTCCCCACAACACAAGCCTTATTGAGCTTACTGTGGGACTAGGTCGGTTTGTGTAAGTTTGTCCCATGACGATATTTAGATATCAGTCCACTTGACTACTATGTTTTTAGGGTTCCGTACCTCGAAAGGAAAAAACCCTTGTAGGATCACTTTGTTGTCCGTCCGTCCGTCTGTCTGTCTGTCAAGACCCTCTTTCTCAGAAACGCGTGGAGGTGTCAAGCTGGATTTATATCAAATACTCAGGTCTACTGTCCCTTGGAGCTGTGAAAAAATCAAACTTCTAAGCCAACGTAATCAAAAGATACAGCCGTTTATGCCGCAAATTTCCGCAAATTTTCGACACTCGCAAGGAAATCAAAGCCTACAGGGTACTTCCCGTGAACTCAGAACCTTGAAATTTGGTACGAAGTAACGTCTTATAGCACAGATAAAGGCAAAACTGCGAAAACCGTAAATTTTTAGTTACATCATATAATAATATATACCTACAGGTCCGACTCGCACTTGGCCGATTTTTTATTAAATTTCTGTGTTTATTACAAACTGACCAACGATTAACCCTAATCTCACCTGGTGGAATATAAAGACAGACGATGAAGTTCGTAGTCTTGCTTTCATGTAAAGATATCTAGGTAAATTATTCCGGGTTCATACAAATAAGGGCCAATTAAAATTTATATTCATTAAAAATGACGAGGCAAATCGCTTTATGCTTTAAAATAAATATCGACAACCTAAGGATAGGTACATACCTGAATCATACAATGTACTGTCTGTAGGTACACAAAAACCCGAAATTTCCTGTATCCATGACTGTGTAAGGGGCATTACCTTGCCATGACGCATAAGTACAATGCCTTCGAAACCATTATCAATAAGATAAGATCTACTCATATTCAAGTGTCTTCGAATATATTGAAACAGTAGCTAGCGACCAAACAAAACTCGTCAACTTGTCCATAAATTGAGCCACGGGAATAGGTAAATTAGCTAATTCATTTACTTGATTTACTAACTAAATTTATCGAAGGATAACGTCAGAATTACTGTTGTCTACTTGAGTGCTGTTTTTACGCTTAGAGTCATAGGTTCAGTTACTTCAATTTTAACTAAGTATTATTTTTAATTGTTCGTTCAGTTTGTCTTAAAAATTTAAAAGGTAAAACGTGTGTCAAATAAGAATGAGTCACATTGATATTATTATTGATAATGTCAATGACATATAAACATACAACTCGTGTGAATTACAGTATCAAATTAAATTAAATATCATTTATTTTCAGGCAATTATGGCCCATATATACTTACATTAACATACATACAATAATAAAAATCTTAAAATATGAATATCATTTTGACAACGCAGTTTTCGGTTGCGCAACCTGTTCTGGTGCGGGATTCGGCAGATTCCCACGAAACCGCCGAAATATAACACCTTTCGGCCAGAAGTCCGCGCTCGCGATGATTTCCAGCAGCGGCCGCGGGACGCGCACCACAAACGAGCTGAAGTGCACGTAATGCCGCGATCGCAGCTGGATTACTTAAAGCTCGTAACGAGTCTTCTTGCACATATTCCACCACATCTTCTGCCGTGGCGGAAACATATAGTATCATATGGACCCTTGCTACTCTAGGAGCGTCATCGTCACATGAGCATTTTCGATCCCTAATGTTATTATTACTTCGCAGTGAAAGGCACGGTCGTCCGCCAAGAGTTCCACTCACGCAACGGCGGCGCGCCGGAGGGTGAAGTCAGCGTGACGGCGTACGCATCAGATCCAGCGGCACTAGAGTCGCTTCTGAAGGCCCAGGGCGAACCGCCTTCAAGGCTTCACGGCTTGGCCGCCATTACTACCACGAGGAAGTTCGGGGGTGACACTGGATCGAGCTATAGCGAGGCCCATACGGTGAGTGACTGTTACAGTCAAGTTTACTAGTTACAGTTGGACTTGCCGAGTCGCTCTGCGCAGAGCGAATCTCCTTCAAGTCTACACGGACTGGCGGCCATAACTATCACCAGGATGTTCGGAGGAGACACTGGGGAAAGCAAGACACATACGGTGAATGACAGTTACACTCGGCGCCTTCGCACTATACATGGTCAGGCACATGGCTAACATTCCGTGCACTCTACGCGTGCTTAGGTATGTCGACATATTCAGTGGTCCTTGCCAAAAATTACAATATGCCTACTAAGTATCTCATTTTGACAAATACCTACGTTCCGCTTTTACTTTACGAGTCTGTCTATAAGTAATATTCAAAAAGGACGCTTGCACTCGATGCTTGCGAAGTAATTAAAAGTTTTTGAATTTGTAAGTAGCCTGTTTCAAAATATACTAATAAACAACTCATTCAAAGAAATACTTTCAACCTCTAATTACCTAAGTAATACTTAAACCCAAGCCTCACTTGTATGTGTTGTTTTAATATGGGCCTTGTTGCCAGAATCAAATTTTAAATAAATAAAATAAATAAGGCTACCATACTTTAATACCATTACGCATAACTATTCGTTTCCTTTTACAGAAAGAAGAGCGAGCAACTCTAGAACAGTTTACGCACAGCGACCGACGCGAGTCAGACACATTAGGAGGCGTCAGTATTACTGATATCACAGAGACCAGAAACGACCACAAACAGAAGATTGGAAGGATGGAGAAGACTGACAGCCAGCGGAGAATCGTGGATAGGAGTGAGAAGTTCGACCGGGTGGAGAAGACCGACAACCAGCGGAGAATGGTGGATAAGGGTGAGAAGGTCGACAGGGTGGAGAAGAAAACGGAAAGGAGGGAGGATAGGAAGACCGTTCGGCAGAGCTCTGTGAAATCGCTCACGGAGAAGTACATTAAGAGTGCATGTAAGTTACGTCACGGCTCTTATATTTTTTTGAATAATTATATAGGCACAGTCTGCAGCAGAAGTAACTAAGTGGAAGAGGTATTCAAAATGATCTGTATGTATATTATGGTCGAATAAATTTGTCTCCGTGACAGCGTAATAAAACAGCGTATCTCTTTCAATTGCGTACTGTTAAAAGGCGGCTTATATTTTAAAGCGTGGATGAAGCTATCCATACTTCTATTGCTGATTATACATAATAAATATTTGGGTATAATCTTACACAGATCGACTTAGCCCCAAACTAAGCAAAGCTTGTACTATGGGTACTAGGCGACAATATACATACGTATATCGATAAATACATACTTATATACATAGAAACCACTGACTCAGTTAATCACACAAATAAATGCCCTTACCGGGATTCGAATCCGGGACCATCAGCTTCATAAGCAGGGTGACCACCCACTAGGCCAGACCGGTCACAGACCGATCATCAATTACAATTTATTGTTAAGAGAATGTTTAAGAATGCGTGCAGATTATTTTGAACGGTTGTCCCGCTTAGCTACTTCTGCTATTTAATGTACATAGTAGACACGATGCGAACAAAAGGCGCGTTTTATAATAAACTGTAACATCGAGGCATGCGTAAAAACAGCAATTAATTTTTAACCGAGCAGAATATTTCCGCATCTCTGCATCTCGGTCGTACTCGCATATAAGTGCGAGCGAGATGTATAGGAAGTAAATTACGTTCTCGATAGCGTTTATGCCAGTTTTGACACTGTCAGTGGCTCATGGTACGGGTATAGATCTTAATTCGACACGCATTATGAGTTATGAATTATGAACAAGATGTCGTGTCAGCGACCGTTCATGCAGAGTACAGTCGATGTCAAAGATATTAACACTTTCGCATGTTATTCAGTAGTAATAAAAACCAAAATCGTATACATATTTAAGACATTAACCGCACACGGAACTCACCAAAACCAAACGCATGTATATCGCGTGCCAACCACAATTATTGGTTTCGTAATCAACTTTCTGCCTTTAACCAATCTATTCACAAACCATTTGTCTCTATTGTGAGTTCCTTCTGTTCTAATTTGAGACTAAGGGCCACTTGCACCAATCACTAACGCGGCGTTAACCGATTAAACTTGGAGTTACCATGGTTACCAGTACAATTTGATACTGGGTTATGGGTTTGACCGGTTAACCCGTTAGTTAAATAGGACCACTTGTACCAATCCTGAGTTAGCCAGTAACTCGGAGTTAACCGTTAATCCAGGGTTAAATTGTACTGGTACCTCCGGGTTTAACCGGTTAACCCCGAGTTAGTGGCTTACTCGGAGTTAGTTTACTATGAATTTACCACTTTCTAATAGCTTTACAAAAAGATATATATTATGTCGTTATATGTAAAGCAAATGCATTGAAGCAGATACTTTTGAACGCGAACAATAGAGATATAATTCTTAATTAACTATTACTAGGTAGAGCTGCAAATATTGCTTCTGAGCATCTATCTTCGCTACTATTTGTTTCTTCTTGTAGCAGAGATTAAATAAATGATGCGGGACAATCATACACAAAGTGACCTAGCCCCTTAGCAAGCTCAATAAAGCTTGTTATTGCGGGTGCTAGATGACAATATATAATAAATAATAATAATAATAATTCAGCCTATATACGTCCCACTGCTGGGCACAGGCCTCCTCTCATGTGCGAGAGGGCTCGGGCTATAGTCCCCACGCTAGCCCGATGCGGATTGGGGACTTCACATACACCTTTGAATTTCTTCGCAGATGTATTGCAGGTTTCCTCACGATGTTTTCCTTCACCGAAAAGCTAGTGGTAAATATCAAATGATATTTCGTACATAAGTTCCGAAAAACTCATTGGTACGAGCCAGGCTTTGAACCCGCGACCTACGGATTGAAAGTCGGACGTCATATCCACTCGGCCACCACTGCTTCAATACAACAATATATAATATTATTTATAAATTAAAAAATACTAAATACACCTAGGGGAATTGGCGCCAAATTCAATTTCGTACCATTTGGCGTCGAGACCCTTGGTCCGTGGGGTCCGAGCGCCCTTAACCTGTTTTAGGAACTATCCAAATGCATTAGAGAGGTCACCGCCGGTGACCGCAGAGCTGGCAGCTTCCTCGCTCAAAGAATTAGTCTTGAGATACAGCGAGGAAATGCTGCCAGCATCTACGGCATCATGCCGCAGAGGGATAGTTTTTATTAGTATTTTATTTTAATTTAAGACTAGTATTATCTATTTTTAGATCTAAGTTTTAAGTTTTGTTGATTAGTTATTTATCATTTTTTTGTAATGTTTAATCGTATTTAAGATCGATTCGAATATGTAGATGTAGATAGATATAAATAGATAAACACTTAAAAACATAGAAAGCATCTGTGCATGATCTGTGATGGCGACACAAATACCTAAATGCCCTTAGGTACCATCAGGATTCGAACTCGGTATACTTGGCCTTATAGGAATTGTGGGCAAGGTCAGTACCGACAAGGCAGGCTAGGAGGCCATTATTTATATAAAATAATGAATTATTGTTTTATTTGTCAGCTGATACACCAAAGAGCGAGCGGAGCGCGTATCCGAAGGCTGGTCTGATCCTGCGCAGCGCGGGTCTGCGCGACAGCGTGTCCAGCGACTCCTCACAACACGCTGGTTGGTTTAACACATCACATACTTTGCAGTATGCTTTTTACTGCTAGAATAAAACATATTTTAAATGAAAAATAGAATCACATTCCCAGGGAAATCAGATCTTGTGACTTTCTGTCTAGTCGCTTTATTTTACCATGCATATTCTAGTAAGTCACCGAAGCTTACCCAAACCAGAAGGTACGAGAATTTATGACTTAAAGAATATGCTTTATATTCATAAGCCAAACGATCGCATGAAAATACCTGCATAGTAGGGTAATGGCTCAGATCCCAAACAAATAGGTGATTCTGACCTTGCCTGTTGTACAGCCACGGGTGTTAATTGCTGAGCCATTTAGGGTTCACTTTACATCGGAGAAGTGATAGCGTTAGTATTGACAGCCAAATGAGCTTAAATCGTAGATCTCTGTCTGTGACCATACATTATAACTAGTATATGTTTTGCAAAGCGGAACTATATCTCTCTCAATCTCAAACTGAGCTTCTAATCAGCTGCACTGTCTTAATCAGATAAACATGTATTTTAAGTGGGGGTATAACGTCCGTTGGATTCTTTTGTGTACTCAGTCAGACACACTTAGGTACGTACAATATAATATTATGGGATCAAAAGTAAATCAAGCTTTGCAATATAAGGTAAACCTAAATAGAAGTCGTCATTTTTGTTGGTCTCTCAAAAAAGATAGCTATGTAGGTAGATGACGAGGTACATACCTAAAAGGAATACTACCTATGTGACCTAACGTAAATCTAATCTAACCTAACGCGAATGAAATATAACTAGTATTTGACCTTTCCTCTCGAGAGATTTATTCATAAAGCGATACCTATATATAACTACAGCATTAAAAAAGATACATAGACACATATGTATAATTCCTGATATCATGTCAGCACGTCACAGCCGACAAAGTGTCTTCAACGTCACGGGTTGGCTTGTAAATAACACCGAAATTCGTTATTTACTGTTTCCTCATTGAAACATGTTTTTGGCTACAATGTATTCGGACTTTTTAATACATTACTACCAAATCATGTCATAAAATGACGATGAAATATGCTGTAAATGAAGACAGCATTTTTATTTACTTTAACAGCCGTCATGGCCAATTTTCTTGGTATTTTTATGTAAATAAAACTCGTCAGTGACGTCGTACTTACGCACTCGCTTGCGAGTGCAATATCTAAAACATCCATGTCCAGTTTCTACATTCAGCAACAAAAAAGAAAAAACTTGCATCCCTGGTATTCCAGGTCCATAAAGATAAAGATAATGATAAGATAAGTCAGTACGATCAGTGTATTTTTATCCATGAAAATCTCTCCAGACTTATCAATTGGTGAATTTACCCTCAAGGTCAAAAACAGATGATTTCACAGTATTCAATCAAATCAAATTTAAATTGAATTACGGTAATCAAAAGTAAAATTTAAATTGAATTGTTGCTTAATCCGTGCCCCGTTTCTGATAGACCATTTTATTCATGTGGCGTCGGATAGTTTCCAAAATTGCGTAATTTCCAAGTGAATTTCAGTAACTTCTCATATTTTTAAAGAGATTGTAATTTTCCGTATATAAATAACTAAATTTATGAAACTACTGCCCCAGGTCTAGCGCGCACGGACAGCGAGCACAGCCTCGGCTCCGTAGAAGACGCCATCGTCACCACCACAACTGACCGCAACGGTGGCCGTACCACCACCACCACCGAGCGCCACGGGGGCCGTACCACTACCACTACAACAACCACAAGAGTGGGAGGGAAGACGCAGGAACGCTCCTTCCTGGACAGCACGACGAAGGTCACTGGAGTACAGGATATTTTGACTAGGATGAAGAATGCTGACATTGGTGAGTTCAGATGTATCATTACAACTCTATTCCACAACTGATCGTAATGCTTGTACCACTACCACCACCGAACGCCATGGTGGCCGTACCACTACCGCTACAACAAGGACGAGAGTGGCGAGAAGGACGCAGGAACGCTCCTTCTGTATAATGCTGACATTGGCGAGTTGTATTATTGCATTACGACTCTATTGATTTATAAAGGTTACATTAATATTGCGGCAGCAGCGTTACTGCTGCGGTAATGCTGCTGATGTCGTTGTAAATTTCCTTGATGACGTTGCTATAGTACAGCACAGCACGATTAGCTGTCAACTCTTAAGTCATGCGAAATGGGATAAATTGGGTCAAAATTCTTTTCGTTGCGTTGTCCCCAAAATTTATGACGGAGAGTAGTTTTTTGTAAGAAAAAAAATTTAGTTTTTAATTTTTCTCGTGGTAAATGAAATCTACAGCTAAAAAGACATGCAATAGCACTCATCTTTTTTTATTTATTTGATAAAATAAATAAAAAAAGAAAGAGAAATACAAGCGTGGCAGAGTGGTCCAAAACAAGAACTAAAAGACGACCCAATTGATGACTAATTCGAAAGGATCAAAGGAATTATTATTACCTATTACTTATATTCCTATTGTTTTGTACCTACGAGTATGATACTTGTTAGCCAATGATGCCTGAATGAATTGATTTCATTTTTCTCGTGTCTCAAGTCACATGGTGAAACGTGCTCTAAAGAAAAATATTAGTAATTATTACCAAATTTTAACACATATATGAGATATGACCAATAGATAAGTATATACATACGAGTATGTACCTTCATACAAAGATACCTTTTTGTAGCAATGGTTTCTGGAATATCAGTTGATTCATTTGTTTTTTATTACCTGCTATTAAGATAAATAACGACTTGGGTTTTAAAAGCTCTTCCCTAATGGCGATTTGCCAATGTCCGAAATCAGAACGATCATTGCTCGAAAACGCACTGTAAAAAGTAGATTTTATAAAACAGCATCATTTTCTTTCATCTTACTTTGGTTGATATTCTTTAAACTGGGTAATATTTGTCTAGGGGAAGTTCAATAATCCAACAAACTTCAACATATGTACATGGCAAAACGAAAATTGACGATAAAGTACTAAAATTATTTTGAAAATAACTAAATTAAAATTTGCTAAATGAGATGTTAATTTGACGTTAGTTATTCGTAAAATACGCATCGCTATGTGGTTAAAGTATATGGATTTATGTGTACATTCTAGGAATTTTATTTCTGTAACATTTCGTACCTTGTCACAGTTGCAATCATTGTGAAAGCTATTAAGGATCTCATAAATATTATCACTGTGACAAGGTACTATCTACATGGTACAGAAATCAAATTCCTTGACCCTACACTAAAGTTATTTACTTCTACTTAACTAACTTAACTACCTACTTTTTATTTGTGATGGATATCGGTTTGATTTCTCAAAACACCCAAGTTTTTTTGCAAATTGCAGAACATTTCTCTTGTGATGTGATCTCTATCTTCCATCAGTGATCGAGCAAGGCGACACGAGCGAGGACACGGAAGCGCGCGCGCTGCTGAACAAGTTCCTGGGAGCCACCGTGCTCATGGCCGGCATGAAGAACTACGTAGCAGAGGCACAGCATCATCAGCGATCCACTCAACACACGAAGGTAGGATAGTTATAACCCTAAAACTACCCGCCGCTTACGTAGCCGTGAAGTTTTTTGGTGGATTAACGTGTTGGCGTTAACAATCAGTCCAATAAACTACTTATACCTACTACAAGATGTGCCAAAGAGACAACGTCTATTATGTCCATAGATATAAGTCCATAAGAAGTACCTTCTATGATCTGAGATTATGACAGTACAATACGTTCCAAAAGCCGCACGGCGACCGCACGCCTGACAGGTGTTATTTGCCAGTGACAAATAGGTGTTTACGCTCTGAAATCAACGACCCACCATATCATACCAACCATAGACTTATCGTCACAGACGTCACAGTGGGTGTCTAATAAGAATTAGGTACGTAGCACCCATCATCGTACGTCCAATCGACAAATCCTCACTTATTTTAATTTCACTCAATCTATTCTAGTGTAGGAAAATGTCAACAGATGGCAGCGTACACACTGATCATTGACTCGTGTGAAAAGCTTCGAACATCTGAAAAGAGAATGAAATACATAAGTGTGACTAACACGCTATACGATGTCCCAAAAACGAATCCCAGAAACGAGTATATTTTGTGTTGACAAAAGACAATTTTAATTGTTAATATACGCTACACAGTGTCAGCTTATTTGTATCTTTTGTTTGTTTTTCCGCAAATAATTACGAAAAATATGTGAGAAAGTCACTTCTACTTTTAACAGAATATTTCCTTATTTAACCGGATACGGAGGTATCTTTTTTTTAACGTCTCATGATATTTTTTTCCATTATACAGCGAATAAAATGAATCGATACTAGAAATCGATCCGTCGATCGTTTATTTTGTATTCCAAACTAAATAGCAATGCATTAACAAAATATGAATACAAGCCCAGACCACTCCATAAAAATGTTCATTCATTCGTTTGAACACTTAATGCCTATCCTGTTTTTGCATCTGAGATTAGAACGCTATAAAAATATTGATCCGCAGAGCAACGCAACACTTTTAACTGACCATCGGTGGTCCTTATGCCTTAACAATAAGGCTTAAAATCGTCAGTTAACAATGTGGATGATGAAACTAATATGCACACTCTTAAGAGGAGGGATAACACTAAACTTTAGTCTATGTGTTGAATTTGTACAATTTTTAATCAAGATCTAATGCTATGAAAAAAATCACACGGAAACTAGATTATATTTGAAAAGGCAATCAAAAACTTAAAATTTTAAAGTTGGCTCAATATACAAAAAAAAACACGTAAATATATCTATTTTCTTTTTTTTTTTCAATTATATATCGTTACTCTGCATACCATAGCAGTACAATTGATATAACTGAGGAGGAAACTTTTAAACAGAAGTACAGTAACGGCAAATAATCTATCATATTTTTCAGTTACATTTCCATATTTTTTTAATGATTTCATAAAAACCGCTCTAGCGATTCCAATTAAATTTACAATATATGGTCGTATGGAAACGACAATTCGATCACAGTAGGGTTCTGTTTAAAAATTATAAGTTTGTCCGGGTTTTCGCGGAGGCCCGGTGCGTATTAAATTGTAAAGTAATGATGTGAATTAATTTTCAAACCAGAGGCAAAAAATTATCAATTTAGGTTTTATTGTTGATAAGATTCGCTTTTCAGTGTTTTCAAATAAGATATTCACTATTTATACGACATTAATTGGTGTGTGTTAAGACACCAATCCGCATTGTGTTAACGTGGCTGCCCACATTGTCACGTGCAGCGGGACGTACCGTACTATCTATAATATACAATATATGGTCATGACGATGATACAATCATCTTTACATAATATAAAGTCTAATTTCACGAATTTTCGAATGGATGCCTGCAAAAAATAGCAGCATGATAGATTTTTTGCCGCTACTGTTGCACCTATATTTTCAGAGTAATTGAGATAAAGGAAAAAAAACCCAGACGACTCAGACGAGGCGACGGCTATATCCGTCGCAAGTTTCATAAATATAAAGATAGTTTATTATTCAAGGAGGCATATTACAATGCGCTTATGAACGACGTCAAATAAAGCTACACCGGCTCTAACCCTACACCTCTGACCCGAGAAGATTTAAATCCCCCCTCAATTGGAGGACGGTATCCCAATATGGACCGGCAAGAAACTCGGCGGGACACATCTTTTCAAAACATTACATCTTATAACTAACATTCATTAAATCTCGCGCAGTATATCTTTTGTTTCCTTCTAATTATCTGCGTCTGACGTCCCTACGTCACTATGCCCCCTCTTAACAGTGTGGACGATACGCACGCCGCTATCTGCTAAGGATAGCTCACGAGCTTATTTCTAGAGTAAATAGATGGCGCGTCATGCTCTTTGTTTTATTTGCGCGGTAATTTATTACTTCACGCTGTAGTTTCATTAGCGAGGGTGTACTTAATGAAAGGAGACCTAGGTTCTTCCTAGTGTGCTATTTTTTTAACGGATATACTGAAATACGAATAGATGTTATTACAAATCTCTGAAACAAAGCATGTGAATTTAGAGATTTGTAATAAAAGCTTAATTCAACTTGAACATATAACATACAAGATATATGATATACAAGATACATACTGGATAACAGACCCGTTAAAATAACGGCTAACGTTACAACAGGTTAGGTTTTAGAAGTGCCTAAAACATCATAAAATATTCTAAAGTTCATAATTGAATAATAATAAGTCAATAGAAGCTTTCTATAAAGCTTCACCATTTATTATTTACGTATTAATTAGCATAACTTGATAAAAACCGCGCCATCATCGCTAAAAAGCTAATAAAGCCCAAAACAAACCCAAAGCGGATACACATCGGCGCCCGCGCCACCCGTATTGCCGTTTTAAGGCACGCTTGCCCGCGCGGAAAAGCGACGAAAATCGCCGGCAAAAATAACATCGGCTCCACATTTCACCACCAACCCACCAAAAAGAACCTAACTACCTTATAAAACACACGTGAAATAGGACTTTATAAACAGGGAAAAGGTTAGGGAGAGGAGTGAGGATCGCTTGGATGGTGGAGGTGCTATATCGGGCGTAGTGACGTCAGAGTCGGTCGGAGCGCAGTCCGCGCCGCACTCCCGCGCCGAACGCGCGCCAACCGTTATGTTCAAACAATAAAGCCATTATATATGGTATTTTTGTAGTAGTAGTGTACCGTAGTCTAGAAGACTAGGCTTAAGGTATAGGCTTTGGTGTTACTTCCGGATTGCGCTTTCGGCTGAAGCTTTTGCGTAAGTTCCTTTTGACTTTTTTTTTCGTAGATTTATTTTTTGATGCTTCTAGACTTACTGTAAAATATATTACTTTTAACTTTACTGTTTTGTTTTTATTTTACAAAATTTGGTAAATTTTCGTGAATTTTATTTGTAAGCTGAATAATTCTAGTAATAGGTACCGATTCATCCACTTGAATATCTAAATGAATATATTTTATTGTTAAATAACCAGTACTTTACACATTTTTAATGGTCTGCGGTTTTAACAACTAAGCATATTTATGAAAACCTGATATTTAATAATCACAAGATCTTTAAATTAAATTAAATTAAATAAACATTTATTTCAGAATTATTTCCATATTATATTATTCATTCTTTATCGTAAATAAAGCTTGAAATTTCCGTAACTCTCTATATATTATAATTTGTAACATGTATTGTCTGTGAACTGCATGTGAAATTGACGATGACAAGTAATGGGCTCCAACGAATCCGCTCGTAAATTCGACTATTTATGATTATGACTTAGAATTATACAGGTGCCGTCCAAGAATACACATATTACTTTCGAATACATCTAGTGTTTTGTCTTACAAACACATTTAGTGTTTCAGGCCGTGTAGCCAACGTGCAAATCGCTTACGCTTCGTAGCGATCGCAACGCAACTGTCACTGTCGCACTAATATTGAAGAGTGATAGAGAGACACAACGTTTCGTTGTCGAAGCGATAGCGATTGTCACCTTGGCTAGGCCGGCAGGGGTAGGTACTGCAAATCCATCCATCATTTGTCTTCTGAATTACGTAGCGTAACTTAAAACTAGCATAATATTAAATATGTTTGCAGATTCATTGACTATTCCTAAACTCTAAGCAAATATTACTATGACTAAGACTGTTATGAGTTATGACTGATGCTATCCCATTTACAACTAGGTCTTTGCCAGCCATTTATCAGGAACCTAAGGATAGAAGTCTTTGCAATAGTTTTATCATGATGAATCCATTCCTATTTGGTACAGTGGACACTGCATATTCACGAGTTGATTTTCAGAATATGTAGCTGCACCTTTAGCCTTAAAGACAAGACAAGGACAGATTTATATTGAATAAAACTCCAAATCCGCCCATACAGTTATAGTGATCTGCCTGCAATCAAGAACATATCGCACCTTGAATAGTGAGAAATAAATACATGAAAGTTTACGCGGTTTCACTGTTCAAAAATCAAATAGTTCGCGACCTACACCGCTGACATTCGGCCATCGCTCGAGCGAGGCCGCTTGCGACACCACTCACTGAAAATAACTGAAAAATATTTTATTTCTAGTTTTTGTGGAACGCGAGCTCCGCATAACATGCATTCTTATATGCTCTTGTAGATAATTAATAGGTGTCACTATACCTAACCACTGCTTTTCACAAAAAAATCTGAATATGAATATCTATGCTCGGGATTCAATTCTAGACCCCTTCATTCAGGAATCAATGTACGCCCTCGCCGTAAAAATGTCATTTTGCTCCCTTGTGACAATCTACTATTGTGAGTTGTTATAGATAGTTAAGTTCTTTGAGTCAGTTTGTGATAAAGTATCAAAATGGTACAGGCCGATAGGTAACAAAGAAATATGTTTCTTGTCCAAGAAAATTCTCACTGATCCCTCCTAGCAGGGAAGAAAAAGCCTTTTATCGAATGGGCGATGTGAAAAAACATTTGCATGTACCTAATTACCGTAATACGCACAAGAAAGAATAAAAAAAAAAGAAACATACTTATACATATACCACCTGTATATGTAAGTTTAATTTTAAAATAACAATGGCATATTATGTTGGCATCATACACAAACAATCACCGCACCTAAATAAACTTTCCATAAAATTTGACAGTAGAATAGTGGCCGATTTTAATCGAAATCATAATTCAAGTCCGAAGTGAAATTAATCCATAAATTCAATAGCATTCAACAACTAATTGGCTTTCAAAACTGAACCGATACCGTTACGAACAATTAGTTATCTTTTAATTGAATCTTCTAAGCTTTTACGGTAGTTATACTAACCGGAACATCTGTCGTAGTTTGGTTAATAAATTACTAACGGCCCGATTCGAAGACGATATATATAACGATAAGTTCTGCGGTGGCAGCATGCTTCCATTTTTATCACTTGTCACTATGCCCGTCACTTTCGCGCTTACATACTTGTTAGAACGTGACAGGCGTGGTGACAAATGATAAAGAGCCGACCATCTTAGCCCTACTGCAGCGGTATCATGGTCGCATTTTTATCACCTGTCATGCCATGCGTCACTTTCGCACTTATATACTTGTTAAAACGTGACAGACATAGTGACAAGTGATAAAGTGCCGACCATATTAGCCCTACGGGTTTAGATAAGTTCTCATTTAGATATCGTTTGTATGTAGTATAATTGACAGAAGCAGCTCGATTCGGGCAACCAATGTCACTTTGACGTTAGAAATATCGTAGATAGATCTTATTGGGATCACAGCGGAATCGAAATAAACGTCAATTTTGATATGTCGTTTAGTTATCGATCTTTTAAAGATCTTTCCAAGATCTTAAACGTGTCTTAATATTCTTCGAACCGGGCCGTTAATGCGTATTTGAGAAACCCATAAATATATTACCAGATATTACTAATGCTATAAACGCAAATATAACTGTCGGTAGTATCTGTCTGTCTCGTTCACGAACGCTTAAACCGCTGTATTTGACGATTTACATGAAATGTATGGAGATAGTTTAGATCTAGAGGAAGGACGTAGGACCCCTATAAATTTTATATATAAAAAAATACAATTCAACGCAAGAAGTATATAGTCGCGCGCAGAAGATACTACCTAATGAGCAAAATAAATAATAAACCAATTACATACTTCTGCCGCTCACGCACGTATAACTCAAATTATGATGATAATCCATACTGTCCGAATTCTAAGTCAATTATAATATCATTTGCTCATAACGCTGCGCAAAAAACTCTAATAGTAACAGACAAAAAAGGCCATGAAGCTTTACAATTGAAATTAAATTACTTAAGTATATATTACGCTACGTAATATTACATTAGGCTTCGCTCGTGACTTCACCACTTGTCTGTGTGTGATAATTTTTAGGTATCTTTTTGCATTAACAATTTTTTTTCTGCTGTATACAGCACATGCCGAGGTTTGAAGCTACGATTTTTGACCACCACATACATAAAAGGTTAATTTTAATTTAATTACAACCCGTTTTTGACTTTGTAAAGGAATTTGATTTTAATTTTTTTTTGGGCCTATCTTTCAAATTTTAACGTTCTGCAAAACCATCCCCAACTACAGTCCAGAACTGATTCGCTCGCGTGGCCAGCATGCCAATCGTTAACGCTCCGTAGCGTAGCGTAGTCATATCGCTCTATCACTCTTTCATATTAGTGCGACAGTGACAGTTGCGTTTTGTTCGGTACGGAGCGACAACTATGGTCCACAAGTTCAATCCGTATAACTTTGTAATATAAGTATCAATACCAATGTTCTTTTCTGTTGTGTTTAAGTTTCTTCTTCCATACCTCTTTTCCCTCCCCCTTCCTTCTTCCTCCCCCTTCCTTTCTTTTCCTTCTTTTTTATTGCCTCAGCACTACGAATTTCAAATGAAAGTCACAATCGAAGATATTCGAGTTGATTTTGGACGAACGAGTTGGGTTTTAGGGTTCTACTGTCAATTCTATAGATTAGGCTGTATATTGGTTATTTTGTCAGTATCTTCATATACAGGGTGTTACAAAATAGTGCGGATTTCTTTTTTCTATAGGTCAGGTCGACCAAGTTGACCAACTCTCCATACAAAGGCCAAACATTTTTTGCATCAAAAAACTTTTTCTTCCACTTTTTAATACTCAAAATACGATACTGAATATGCAAGAGCATATTCAGTATCGTGGGGATTCGTTTAAGGAAACCAATCCCCACTATTTTTTGATACAACTTTTATAATGCGATCATTTATATATTTAGATATAGTAGTTACTATTACACAAATATTGTGAAGAAGAGTAAAATCTGTCGTGCACTTTTTACCTCCTCAAAACACACTACGTACATGTTAGCTTTATTAAATGAAAGAATATGAAAGGAAATTTCCCACAAATGTCCGCGGGTCATTGATACGATCCATCTGTTTCATCTCGCGTATTTATTCAAGAGTTGAACGAACAATTGTCGCAACAGAAGTGCAAAAATAGTGGCAAATGTACGAAACTACTGCGTAGTCGAGTTCAGAGAACTTGCATTTCGGAATTAAAATGATTTGTGTCATATCGTGTTCGTTCATTTCATTCCTCGAAATTAGTGTATGATAAATGTACTAAAAGTGCGGGTTCATTGCTTTGCTTTTATTGTTAGATGTGGGACGACTGGGAAATTCTACATGGTATTTTTTGTCTACTTGAACGGCCCCAAAGATAAAAATAATTCGCATAGGTATTTACATTTTTCATTTCGGTTTGGAATAAAGTAATCTAATTTGATACCAAACTAAATCATACTTTCTGGCAACTTTTGTCTAACAGGTGTATCAACCCATGCATTAACCTCCTTCAGGGTTAATTTAGACTACGCTCTTACCACATATATTTCACGCACTGCTTACTTACACGACATTTTTTTAAAGATAACGCCTTTTCGTTTTACTTGCACAGACATTTCTCCTCTAATTTCTAATTTAATTGCACCAGCATTTCTAGTGACCACCAGAGCACAGCTTGCGATGACATCTACAGTTTTATTACAGCTTTCTAATTAATTAAGTTATCAAACAAGTAAGACACGATACAGAAATAATATAGCTTTACCGATACAGCCATTTCCAATTGCATTAAAAGAAGCTTGACGCGTAAAAGGGTAGCCTTGCTCTAAAGTACGCCTATAGCATTTATAACATTTGGTACAGTGACAGCTGTCATCTCAATACATATTTTGCGTTATGGACGTTACAGCTGTCACCGTACTCAAGCTATGTGAAAAACACTATAACACAACCAATCATTTTTACCACCACTTCGTCCGCTGTCTTTAAAATCTTTCAATCTTCACCCTAGAGTAGAATTTGAGAACTCAGTGGTCCTATATAACAGACATAATAATATATGGTACAAATTTCAAGTTCTCGAAACGACTCAACCTTTCATATGTGTGGTGGTTGTGTTGTATACAACAGCAGAAAATCGTTCTGCAAAAATGCATTAAAACTTCTATCAGGATTCCTCTTATACTAAGGCATGAAATTAAGCGCTATGTCATGTTGGATAACGGAACGGTTTTATGACAATGTACACAGGGTGATCAATCCAAAACGGTCAGTACGGAAAAGTCATAAACTATGAGAGATTTTAAATTTAATAATAATCACATTCAACTTTTTATATATATACTTTCAGCATCAATGATGCAAACAAATACTATTTACACGCAATTACATAAAGATTGACCAGGTGCGATTCCCGGTTATGTATGAAAGATGAAAAGAAAATTAAATGTCATTATTATTAAATTTGAAATCGAAGCCATGTTTCCTAAAAACAGTTCTGGCTATCTCTCATAGTTTCTAACTTCTCCATACTGACCGTTTTGGATGGATCGTATACTCTTTCGATAACGATATAGATCCTATAGTGACACAATGATGTCATCGGATTAACGGCCGTCGATAGTGAAACCGGCACGCTGCCATGGATCGATGGATCTATAGATCGTATTAGGTCACGCAGAAACCCGAGCGGAGTGAACGCCCGCGCTAATTTTACAGCGCACGCGCAAGTAGGTCAGATCGATCGATCGCGATCGATACAAGTGCATCCGAGGTAATGTACTGATAGTGCAACAAGTGGATTATCCTTATGCATAATCGTGCCAAAATTCAAAGTATCTTAATTCCATCTCATTTTCCAAATTAAACATTGTAAAGACTACATCCCTCGCGGAAATTTGGACTAAGAGCTTCTTCTGTAGCCAGAGTAAAACAGGGAGACCCCCTTCAGTCCAAGGTAGACATTTCAGGGGTTCAGGTTCTACAATCAGGGGAAAACGTCTTCTGAAACCGACCATATATTTCCTAAATAATCATTGAATCTATCTAGGCCGTGTTTACAATAGAGTTATCTGATGATTTTTTTTTTTATTTATACTATCGGTGGCAAACAAGCATACGGCCCGCCTGATGGTAAGCAGTATCCGTAGCCTATGTACGCCTGCAACTCCAGAGGAGTTACATGCGCGTTGCCGACCCTAACCCCCTCCCACCCCTCGTTGAGCTCTGCAACCTTACTCACCGGCAGGAACACAACACTATGAGTAGGGTCTAGTGTTATTTGGCTGCGATTTTCTGTAAGGTGGAGGTACTTCCCCAGTGATGATATATTTGGCTCGATAATCAGTAGGTGCTTTGACTGTAGTTCTGCAGATACACTTTTAATACGAGTATCTCCTGTTAACCTCCTATTATAAACATCCAGCATCCATTTGGCACCAATCCAACATTCACCAAAGTTATAAACTTAATTTCTCTACTAAAATCTTTTGAATTAGAACTCTTCCGTGTGTATTTGGAGTGTATTTACAAACAAAGATGTGTGAAGTGTCAAGACACAATTAAAGCTGGTGCGTGTACGCTTCCTGCTGCCACTGCCAACTCTAGCGCTGGGCAAATTAGACACTATTTGTAGAAACAAGCGAATATGTAATCGTGATCTCTCCGGGTATAGATATGAAATTAAGAATTAGTGCTGGAAGAAAAAACCTCATTTTGATAAAGTCAGCATTCATATTTTTAGATTAACTTCTGCTGCTTTATTTTCCGTTTGCTGTTAGTCTAATAAAATAATATAAAATGTCCATTATCGACTCCGGATCTTAAACCTTTATTTTTCTAAAGCTATTTACTAAATTCTTCTTCGTTGTCGTCTGAAACTATGAAAGTACTCGTACATTCGCAGTATCTCAACAAGAACTAGACTTCAAATCTGTTTGTAAACACACTCCAACGTCACATGACCAGCATGATCTTGTAAACCTTTGTTCGGGCATCCAGCGCTGGCGCGCCGCCAACCTGCGCTATCAGGAGGAACGACCTTCCTCCCCGTCTGCACATATATGGCAGTTGGCGAGTTCCCCGATAGGGCTCGGCCTTGTTGGACAAAGCGCTTTTTGTCTGCTTCTGCGAAATACTAAAGCAATTGAGCTAATTAGTGAATTGAATCCTTGGAACTCGGAGTTTTCAGAAGACACTTGAGTGATATTGAGTGAGTTTATTCATATCCTCAGCGTGCAGCGTGTCTTTAAGATTAAATGAACTTGGAATTCTGCTTGCAATTCAGTGTCAGTGGTTTTTTGTCATAACAGAATACAAAATTTCCTTAAATGCATTTATGGATATTGATGAAAACCTAACCATCACAGATCTAAATACGTTTGAAAGCGAAGCATCTATTGACTGTTTGCAATTTCGCTTAGATTTCAAGATCTTCATTATCAGAGAAAATCTGGTACTCGCAAATGATTTTATCCGGAAACATGATAAGAAGTCAACGAATTTGCGAACTTAACATAGCTTGGAGGATTATCGAGACGTTATACCATTTTTTACGTAGCCTGTATCGCAGATTGACACACCTGGATGCTCTCCAAACTTTAATTACCGGATTAAAGAAAGAGAATTTAGCTTCAGTAAGTATTAGGTTAAGGATATCATTCCTGGTTTTGTTTCTAAAGAATAAAATATGTCAATGGAATTGAAATTAACCAAAAAGCGCCTGTTCAACTTGATAAAAAAATGTGTACTGCTACATGCTACTTCCATGCGTAGCAGATTCTGATTACTAAAACCTCCTAAGACCCAGAAGCATTTGTTTTATTTTTGCGACCCTCAGTTACTCAATAAAAGTTTTCATAAGATTGGCAAAATTTTGTACGCAAGGTCTGAAGAAGATAAAAATTGTAACTTATTGATAATAGACAGTTCGTTACATGTCATAACAATTTACACACTAACTAGTCTATAACGTACCTCGTCCTATGTAATAAATTTTCCGTGACAAGCATCTAGCAATTTGTAAGCTATCTATGGGGAGAAATCTATAAGCTCATTACAGCGTCTCGTGCGCACACCGTACCTACGGCGCGCGGCGCACACGCATCCGTCGATCACACGCGAAAGCTGACCACATGCAGTAGAAATGCTGACAGTTGTCATGTCATCGTGATTGTTGGATTTCTCTGTCATGAATGCACGTTCGAATAGTGGGTAATTTAGATCCGTGGTAAGTGTACTATTAATATGACGGCTATATTGTACACGGTTTTGAACCAACTCGGGATAAAATCCTACAAATGGACGTTAATTTAATATGATATGAGCAGAGGATTTTATATAATGAGATGAGACTTAATCGCATAATCTTTCATTTATTTATTTATACTAAATATTTCGGATGTGTCGTTGGTCGCCAAAACTTTCAAAAATAAAATCTTCTTAAATCATGATAATTAAACTGTACAAGATGCATAGCCAACGTGGTTATCGTTTACGCTTCGTAGCGAACGAAACGCAACTGTAACTGTCGCACTAATATGGAAGAATTACAGAGAGAGATGACTACGCTACGCTACGGAGCGTTAAAAATTGGCACGTTGGCTAAACACCCGGTTTCCAATAATGTTAGTTGAAAAAATTAATCCTACTCTAAGAGTCTCCAATCAAGACAGACCTTGTTTGAATGCAAATTTTCCAGCAGCTTAGGAATTAAATTCAAGACTATGATTTAAATGACATCTATGTTTTAATTTGTCAGAAAGTGACATAGCTTCCAAGCCGCTGGTTTCAACTATAATGCAATATCCTGAGTAAAGTCTATGTCAGAAAACAGCATACGAGTCATACTGCGACGGTTATCAATTAACATACAACCGTGACTTTTCAAGATTGTTCTCAATTAAGTTAATTAAATAAGTCGGAAGCCAAATTGGCCAATTACATAAATTACACGAATTACTGTTTATTTCTGCAGTGCGATAGAAAGTCAGGCGCCCCTACCCGTCTCTCTACGGGCCTTAAAAGGAGAACGCTTTATGCAACTTTCTTATTTCAGGGAGCCGGTAATATTAAATCTTACAATAAAAAAATAATAGCTTAACTGATGTTATACTCAAGAGCAGTAAAAACGAGTTACTTCATGAAATTTTACAGTACATATGGTGCTACTTTTCCGCACTAGTGCGTAAGTTAGCACATTATGTAACTATGTCGAAAATTTAAAGGGTCATATGTACTGTAAAACGTTGTACGATACATGTGGGAATAGGTAATTCGCAACTCGTATTGATTTAAAACACTCCCTTCGGTCGTGTTTTAATTTATCGCCACGCGTTGCGAATTTCCTATTTTCTGCACTTGTATCGTAAATAACTATTTTATATCTCTATCCATTTTAAATCTATTTAAGTAATTTAAATTCTAACCAGCTAAGTGGGGGTACCTCCTTGCAGATTTTTTTGAGAAACTGTAGGTTGGGGACTATCATAAAAGCCGAATAATTAGCAACCACATGCCATTAACCCTTTAGCAAGTGTACATAGGTTACGTAAACCGCTTAACCAGGTGACTTTTTGGCAAACCACGCGGCATAAAAACACGAAAATTTGACGTGCCAAATTCATTACTCCATAGTATTTTAATAGAGCGTGCTCCCCTACATTTGTTAACTAATGAGTTAATTCGTCCGTTCTAACACGATTTGTCACGAAATTAGAGCAACCGGACCAACTGACTGAATCAGTGTCGCCACGCGCCACCTCCTACAAAGTTATTACAGACCTAATTGCAATGAAAATAAGATCTATATTCAGTTAAACGTCTTTGATTGATCATGCAAAAAACTGATCGACGATAATAATGATCGTGAGGCCGATTACTTTAACATTTTGATATGGTTTTCATCTTGTTTTGATACGACTGTAAATCAACGTATGCTGTTGCACCTATAAGTGTAAAGGTGACGTTCGGATTCCGACCGCAGCTGCACTACTGCAGCAGTATTGCAGCGCAATATTACGTGTATTACGGTATCCGAACACCACTTCATAATCATAATCATTGATGTGCATCGCAAAGGGTTTACATAAAAGGTGTTATAAAAGTTACATGTCCTAGCCATTTTTGTCAGCATGCAAATGGGTCCTTATAATAATTAAAATTTGTACTACATAAGACTACCTTAAATTAACTTAAATCAAACTAAAATAGAATGCACATTTAAGTTAACTTTACAATAAATACACACATACAGTACGATGATTGGTGCTAATGCTAACGGAAAGCAATCAGAGAGTCGTGTCAATAGACGTCTCACTCTACGTACCTGACTCAAGAGCGTATCGAAACAGACCCAAACCTTATCAAATTATTAAAACAGAATAGGCCTCCGCGTCTTCCATAGATTACAAAAAACTGATCGACAATTATAATGTAGGAGGTGATAATAGGTATCGCATGCGTCGCGTGCGGTCATGCGCCAGCGTTACCGTTTCGATGAGTTGCTGCATGCGATTGGACCGCTTTGTGCGCAATTAAAAAGTCCGGTTTCATAAGAAATGTGTAAGTAGCTTGTTAATTTTGCGGTGGAATAATTACAATAGCAAGTAGCATGTTACCCATATAGGCGGGAAATTATTACATTTTTCTTTATTTACGTAATTTTTTTTTGCCCGTCAGAAAGATACTAGAGGAAATAACGGTCTATTTTTAATCAAATTCAATCAAAGGAGCTTTTTACTTTTCATATTTTCAATTCGCACTGTTAACTGTTCATCGGTGGACCTTATTAAATAAAGACCAGTTTTCCATGTCATTTTATTTGTAAGGACGGTCACGGTCTTTAATGGTTTAGCCATTTAGGATTCAAGCTAATTTGGTTGTTTAATACCGTAAGTAGTTTAAACTCCACAATTAAAGGACCGTGACTGCACATACCGCTCTGACATGCCTACATATCTATAAGTTCATATACGCGATTCAAATAAATTGAAACGGAATTCCAAAACAACAGAATATTGGATCCAGATTGTTCCTTTGCATTCTTCGTGTCTTCGTCATGGTCCCTGTTTGAATACAGAGACAATCCACAAATTCCCGCGTCTATTATTAAACCGTCCGGATGAACCAGAGTTTGCTACTAATATTGATGTTTGAAAATGTTAAAATTATCTTTATTCGTCAGGAATGCAGATTATAATAGGTTAAAGTGTCAGAATTATTTTTGATACAAATTAAGCCGTTAATCGACTGGACTTTCTCGTTTTCTTATTGCAAAGCGATCAGTGATTAAAGAGCTTCAATTGATCAAGATATAAATAAAGTGATTGTATGAAACCATTATGCGATTAAATATCAATAAATTGAGAAATCTGTTTACTTTGTATTGATCTCTTTTAAATCGAATTCATTTGAATCTCACGATTATTGAACGTGTATTTTTTAAGTCGTAGTTCAGTCGTTTTCGTGATTCATTATCATTCGATTATTATTTATCTGGGCGTGACACTAAGATCGAAATTATATAAAAAGATTTTAAATCCTTAAATTGATTATATCCCGCTCGTAACGAACGCTGTAAAGAATTTGAAACATCGGGATGTATGTTCAGTTTATTACGCGCGATATGTTCCGTTAAAATAGTTTTATTTCATGAGTAATTATCGCGGTAATTGAAGATTTTCTTGATCCTAGGTTTTCGATTTCACTGATAAATTAACTTACCTAAAATATGCTTACCTACTTAACGTGTGATTTCATTAAATTTAACATTTATAACGTGTTTTTTACATCTATCGTTCGTTTCAGTAAAAGTAACATAAGCTAGATGTATCTGAATTTAACTTTTAGTCAAAATATAGTTTACTTGCATCTATAGACTAGGTTTTTTCGGAGAAACATAGTTCCAGCAATGCCCCTTAAGAACTTTCTTTTTTGATCTGACGAAATTCTATAACTTGGTTTAAAAGATTGAATATGGTGTCAAACCATAGGTTGTCAATAAAGAAGCTTTCCCAAGCGACACTCCACCCCTGGTCGGCCCAGAACCGTTCTGTGGAATCACAAAACGGGATGCATATTCACTGCTCAGCAATTTAGAAAAAATAAGGGCAAACGATTGGTGGAAGTTCGTAAAAGGACAAGAACACTCGAAAGCTCTAATCAAAGGGTTCAACAGCAAAACTGCTAGGGAGCTTCTAGGGCTCAAAAGACACAAAGCCTGCGCGGTGACCAGAATTTTGACTGGACACTGTAAATTGAACAAACACATGTTTCAAATTGGGAAGAAACAAGACGCGACATGCAGGTTCTGCCATGAGTCAGAGGAGACTGCAATGCACATTCTCTGCTCCTGTGGACCACTAATGTCAAAAAGAAGTACCCACCTAGGGCGGCACGTATTGCAACCCTATGAGGTACAGAACATTACGGCCCAAAGAATCTGGAATTTCCTGGATTCAACGGGCATTAGTAATGAACTTTAAAGGGCTGTCACAATAGACCAATGCCTGGTCGACGTGGCATTCAAAGGCCCACAAACTTCAATAATAATAATAAAGCGACACTCGAAATGCCCGAGTGATATATCAGAACTGTAACTGCATTTTAATAGATACTATTCATCCTAACAAACATTGAATGGCACGTTCGGCGCGTTATTTCTGTGGCGGTTGGCCTGCCAAGCATCTAGCCCACTGATCTTCTGCAGCCCTAATTATAGCGGCCGGAAGACTGGAGAACATTGACATACTGACATGGTGTCTCCTGGGATGCTAGTTCAACGTAAAATTACGTCAATATTGTAACAAAATGGGGCAACGGAAGTATCTGGGTAAATTTTTCTGTATCATATTTCGGAAAATACGTTTATATTTATCCAATTAGAAGGAGGTCATAAATAATAATCTATAGATTCGAAAATGTATTAGCGTGTCTGTGTTTTCGCGTTACTTATAATATAACAATCGTTATAGTCAAGATTGACTAACATGTAACATGTTTTATGTGATGAGCCATTTTATAATGTAACCTATTGACAGACCAATACTTATGTTAAAAAATGTTTTCTTCGATGCACATCGTTTTCCGAAAGTTCTTATTTTCAACCTTCGCCGAGAGAAACTATTAACTTATAGGTTCGGTTATATCTGCCCCTCTGAAATTTCGATGGTTTTTAAAACAAACGTATTCGGACAAAACAAATTTGAAAAATTATACAAAAAATCTTTAGAACCATGGCTAAATTGTAGAGTTCATTGTGGAGTCCTTAAGAAGTGAACAAAATTACCGCAATTTGAATTCGTTACATTCCCATCATGTAAAGCCGCGCAGTCTAAATCGGACCCCAAAACGACATCATCAACAACTCTGACTCACAAGAGACACAACCTAATCACCTTGTCAGTAAACGACAAGCGATACATGTCACCTGTCACGACATGAACACGAAACAGAAACATAAGGCGGGCTGTAGCATGCTGAAGTCGTATTTTCGAAAGAACACCTGTGGATATGTTATGCAATGTGAACTGTGAGTCATTGCTTGGCGGTTAACGAAACAAACTGTGTATTAAATTATACAGATTGTGCGAATAACGGTAATTGTGTTATAAATTGAGTAAAAACGTAAACAACTGTTCAATTTTGTGTTCTAGTTTTTTTTTCAAAAAAAACATATCGATTACCTGAAAAGAAACGCCAAAAAGTAGTACGTAAAAACATAGCATAGGTACAAAGTCCCTAGTGTAAATTTATTCGATAGCCAAACGTGACGTACGCGTTTGCGTTAAGTCTCATTTTGTATGGGATTTAGAAACAGCG
Organism: Cydia pomonella; assembly: GCF_033807575.1. Lineage (NCBI taxonomy): Eukaryota > Metazoa > Arthropoda > Insecta > Lepidoptera > Tortricidae > Cydia > Cydia pomonella. The sequence goes on along the minus strand of NC_084715.1, from coordinate 21,376,854 downwards.
CGCCAAGCGGGACGTTTTGGAAACTCAAAATCCCATATTAAATGAGACTTAACGTAAACGCGTACGTCACGTTTCGCTATCGAATAAATTTAAACTAGGGGTACAGATATATAAAAACATGATGTTTGCGGAACCAAAATATAGATATTATAATTCTTAATTTATTTAATTTCAAACGTAAGTGTATTTACTCTGCATAAGTGTATATTTGTTCGGTATATTTACTTTGTTAATGCAGTTAGTAAACAAACTATCATCAGTAGGGTATTGAGCATTGTTCTACTCTTCACGATGACAGTTCACAAATTCTTGCGAAAATAGACAGCATTTTTTATTTGTCGACGGTTTGCCAAAAGATAGACTCGCTCGGAACTGTAAAGTGTAAACCAACACTAAATTAGATAATGAACGTTGATTGAATACTCTTGAGGAAGAAGACGCGCAGATGTGTCAAATCTAACCTTTAATAACTTGACAACAAGTCAAGGCACATGTCGTCCTGAATGACACGATCTATATTGGGGTAACTTCGAAAACGCCCGGCAGTAACTTTGTCGCCTTTTGTGGAACTTGAAATGCTTTATCTCAAAAACTTTTAGGTCTACAGAGACAATTCTAGACTCGTATTGTAGCAAATTTAGTATTCTTTAAAAATGTCCAGGAGAAGGTACTATCAAAAACTAGTTCTTTATGGTTATAATCCCCCAAATCTAAAAATCATTTTCTCGATTTTTGAAATTATTCATTAAGCCAACATCATAAACAAGTCTGCAAAAAATCAGAATTACCGGATTTGACGCAGACGCCAATGTATAAAGTTACTGTATTTATGAGCGTAATATACCTACTCGTAGTTTGAACCATCGGAGGTAAATTCTAGTTTATTCTACGCGATTAAAACCCGATTTAGTTTTTTAATAATGTGTACAATTGTACATCTTTTGAAAGTTGAAATTAAACTGCTCTACTGTTATTGAGAATCTGTCAATACTAGTATTTGAGAATTCGTAAACTATATTGCAGAGACAAGGTACATCGATGGTTAGTTACGACTGATGCTGTAAGTGCATATACTTACCCCCTTATTCATAAACGTGTACTAAAGTTACGATGCCGCTGATCATCGTTTGTCCCTTTCCATCATACCAATACGTCGGAAAGGGACAAACGATGATCAGCGGCATCGTAACTTTAGTACACGTTTATGAATAAGGGGGTTAATGTATGAGCTTAGTGTCGCCGTGGGAACTGTCGCGTCACTATGACATGCGTATAATTGCGTATGCGCACGGTGGACGGCTCTTGCCATTTCTAATCCGAATTGCTTCCGGTATACATTACACAGTCATCTATAAGTAGGTAATGTACGTGTAACGGTAACCGACGAAGAATGAATAAGTTTTGCTTTGAAGAGGCAACCGGAGTGGTCATTTCTCCATAAAAACGTATTCGACTATTTCCTCCGTGGTTTTAGAAACTAGAAAACGGCCTAATTGACTATGCCGCAGGGTCGGCAACGCGCATGTGGTGTTGCAGGCGTCCATAGGCTACGGTGACTGCTTACCATCAGGCAGGCCGTATGCTTGTTTGCCACCGACGTGGTATTAAAAAAAAAGAGAGGCATGGTATTCAAAACTGGTATCAATTAGCCAAAAAAGACGAAACAGTCCGACACAGATTATTTCATTATCATTTAGATTTCTAAATTTCTTGACGATTGGTTAAGTTTTGAAGGAGGAAACAGTCGAGTACGAAATCTCGATTTTTGAGATTTTTAAGAGCTTTACTTTTCTAGTTCTCTATTACCTCTGAGCGTATTGGAGCTACGAGGGTCGTCAAAATGATTTTTAGATTTTTATTATTGTATGTATCTTAGTTTGTAAGGTATGTATGTATGAGCCTTAATTGTGTAATGATATTTAATTTTAATTTCATTTAGTAAATAAGTTTTTTTTTTTTACTTTGTTGCCTTATTGTAAAATGATACACTTAATTAAGTCTTTTAAATATTAACTGGATAAAAAATTTAAAGATGTGTTCTATCCATTGTTCCTTCACCTGTCTTCATCCATATAAATAAACAAACGAGCTTTAACGTCGTATTCATTGGTAGCTCGAATCTATGAACCCTGGCAATGTCCATAAACCAACACTTTTGTTATTTCAACAGTTTCGACAGAGTTGTTTAACTCTTCTCGTTCAATAGCTCACCATTCTTTCAATATATTATATTATAGGACATTATTACACAAATTGACTAAGTCCCACAGTAAGCTCAACAAGGCTTGTGTTGAGGGTACTTAGACAACGATATATATAATATATAAATACTCCAATACATAGCAAACACCCATGACTCAGGAACAAATATCCATGCTCATCACACGAATAAATGCCCTTACCAGGATTTGAACCCGCGACCATCAGCTTCGTAGGCAGGGTCACTACCCACTAGGCCAGACCGGTCGTCAAAATGCCCTGCCAATGCTTCTTTAAACACATCTCCGCATCTTGTCTTATACTGACTTCCAAAAAAGTTTGTGGGTTGGGGTTCTTCTTAGTTCGTCTGTCCTTCTGTCAAGACAACTCAAGACTCTATTCGTCAAAAACGCGTGAAAGTTGGAATAAATATCAAACTGTCTGGTCTGCTGTTCTATTAATATCGGATGAACGTCCATCCAGACTTCGGATCTTTCAAATAAAAATTCGGTACACATTTTATTATCGCCTATCACCAGTTTATTCGAGATCTGAAAGGTATTACTCTGATATCTATCGAACAAAGTTTCATCTCAGTTCTAAGTAGGTATTTCCTAAAACTTTGTAATCTTACCTAAATCCGAGGCAATCTTTATATATAAACATGTTGTATACCAACTTCCACAAAATTCCGCTTCCAATATTACACAGCGAATGTTGTCTTTAAGCTCATCAAAACCTCATCTCCTCTTATACATTGTTAGTGGGTGACTCCCACACAGACCTGACCTCCACAACTCTTTAGTTTCCTACTCAAACCCGTTTGGCAATCTAAACTTTATTTTATTCATCGCAATCGGTTGCTTTTACTATAAACGATTGAAGTACTCGTAATATTCCAGATGATACGTTACTCGTAGAATAGGCGATAGTTACATTTGTGTTCCTTAATTTTATTTATTTATACGATCTCCCATATTATACTAAAATCTGATCCAGACGACACGATTGTACCTACGCCAAATCAGACAAGATCTGATGACATCAGACCGCTATCAATAAATGTAGACGATTAATAAGCCACCTAGGCAATTTCAAGGCCACTCAAATTGACGAATTGCCGTCGACAATGTACTAATTTTGCTAAAATGCCGGTGCAAAAACCTAATTATACCGGCCAATTATCCTAAATTGCACCGGTATAATTGCCTTTTTGCATGGGAATCAAAAATTAAAATCAAACTTAAACAATATATACAAAATTTGCCAGAGCTCAACAGGGGGGAATGCTAGGGTCGGCAACGCGCATGTGACTCCTCTGGAGTTGCAGGCGTACGTAGGCTATGCAGACTGCTTACCATCAGGCGGGCCGTATGCATGTTTGCCACCGACGTAGTATTAAAAAAAAAACTGCAAATTATTTTCAGCTAACGCGTAACGCGTGTCTTCAATTTTATACGTTGACTTTGTTTTGGCTAGGCCTATATTTTTGTGTACAAATTACCTGCGTAGATACTTTTGAACCTTAATGCCATTACATAGAATCGAATAGTGACAAACCTTCAAATTCCGTGACTATATTATCACGGTGATAATTTCGTCAAATTTATTTTCATTTTATTCGTTGGTACTTCCGCCTAAATGTATAGCAATTTATTTTCAATTTTCGAGCAAAAATTATAGAGGACGTTATAAGTAGGCATACCAAAATCATTATGCCTGATACCTAACAACTTGACCTATTTGTCCCCAATTTTGTCTACTTAGCTACACGTATACTTGACTTCTAAATTACCATAGTTCAAACACCGAACCGAGGCATTTGGGCAGATGATATATTTGAATTGATGATAGTATCAATATTACCTCTACTGTCATCAGTATGTGGCACGCGGTTGAGTGGTTAGGAAATCATATATATGTGTCGCGTGTCAATTGACGCCTAGACAAGAGATGTGAATACTTAAATGTTTAAATTAAGATTTATTTATTGTATAATATTAAATTACAATATAAATTATTTTAAGCTAATTTATATTAATTTATATTACGATCGTATAATGTGATGAATATACTTTAGCCTAACGTAGTAGAACGGTGGGACGTAGTTAATTTAATTTTGACTATAATTTTGTTAATGTTTACAATGATACGTATTTAATTTTAATTTTATATATTTCTGACATACCTTTTGTATATACGAATGTAAATTACGCAACTATAACAATGTATGGTCAATACAAATAAAGTACATGAATACACATTAGCTTGCACACAACGTGACGCTGCTTTATTTCAGTGTCGCATTGAAACTGAATAAACTCATGTCGGCTATAAACACTCGATTATGAAAATATTATAAAACCCCAGCCAATCATTCAGTGGGCTATAAAAATAGACGAAAGCGGCCTCAGAGCAAGCTCTTCCCGTACTACGAAAAATACTACGAAAAGATAACAGAGAAAGAAACCATTGCGACCGTAAGTAATACTTTAGCGAATAGCTGTTTTATTAGGTTTCTTGAGAACTATAAATTGTAAAAGAAGTGTCTGGTTTCATAGTAACTTTCGCGACACAGAATTTTTGTTTTAATAATAATAATTTAATTTTATTCAGATTAAAAAAATCCATATCTTGTTAGTATTACTTAAACTAGGAAACCTATAAACTAAGTGTTAGTCTAATTGCAACATTCCTACTTATTTACTATAACATTAAAAGTATGTAGACATTTAAATATATACCTACTTAATTATTTAGTACGGCCTGTTACAATTTGAACCCAATGCCTTAATATAGGGCAGTCAAGGCGTCCAGCAACCATCCTCAGGATGCTGTTATTGCTGCCTCTCACTCGTCCCAGCAGACGACGGAAATTACAGTTCAAGACGTATTCATATGATTTGGCAACCTTGATTTTCGTAGACACGAGCCAGAAAATCTAATAAATATCATTACACTTTAAATTTTGTTGAAAGAAAAAATGTCGAATAGAAGTATCTTGATTTTAAATGTAGCACTTTAGATTCATATTATAATTAGGTAACTACAGCAAATACGACAATATACCATATATATATATATATATATGCACGATTATGTCTGGTTTAAGTTAATCATATTGTGTCAACATCGTAATATGTATCAATTTAATTCAGGTATTTAGTTTGGTGTAGAGGTTTCACTTTCATCTGCCTGGACTTTTTACCGTGTATTTTCCAAATAATAATATTGTTTTTATTTTGTCTGGCAGGTGCAAGAGACAGTCCGGACAAACGTAGTCAGCCAGCGAGCACAAGTCTTCGATCCTGACCACTGCTGGGACGAGCGGGTGCTCAAGAAACATGTAAGTAAAACACCTTTTTATTTATCTCTCAATGCATTGTGAATCATGACAAGTTTGTCCAAAAACATCATAGAAGGGAGAGTTGAAGCAAAGAGGAAGGGGAAACCAAGGAGACCGTACATGGATCTGATAAAGGATAAACTCAACTTCGTGTCGAATCAGGCTGTCAGAAGGCACAGGACCTACATGGAGATCGCTCTATCGAAAAGAGTGGCATAACTCTACCTACATTTGGGGCGTATGAGACGCCTCAGTTTGTGTCAATCTCGTCACTTTAAACGGAGTAAAACTTAAAGGAAGTTAATGCCTTCATTGACCTGTTCATAATCGGAAGCCGGCATGTCCAATGGCAGGCTCACCTTCCACCCATGTCCACTTGCCTTCTGTGTTCTTGGAAACGTTACATATATCATTAACTGTCATTATAATTGATAAGTCATAGAAGTCTGCCATTGAATAAACAGACGAAAAGTACAAGTGAAATGTTTAATTTTCAGTCCCGAGAGTTTTCCTTTAACAAGAATTTTATTTTTATGAGATTTTCTCAAATTAAATAAGGAAGAATTGGGCTGGAATACTCGAATATTTTCCAGTTTGAAATTGGAAATCAAACAACTTACACGTTCTCTTGAATGAAAAAAAATTGTACGTTTGCCAAGCACACAGTCCAAATTCTGTTACATTTTCTGGGAATTAATATAAAGAAGTTCTTTATCTCTTCCATTCAATGCGAAGTTGTGACAATTTTATTTTGGAATATTGAGATCATCAAGACCTCTTTAGCTATTCATGGACATCAGTGGATAGAAATCTCATCGATTAATATTGTCATTTATACTACTTACATTGGCTTGGAATCCTTGGGTTAGGGAAGGCCCAAAAATCTAATAAAGCTATTGGCCGTGCGGCCATTCGCCACCCTCATCTAAAGACTTTATTGCGTTCCTGATTTACCTAGGTCTAGATCGTTTGCCTTTCCCGAACGTTAAACCTTTCTGATCCTAGAAAATCGCCCTGTTGTAGCCCTGAGCGGCTGCCCAGGGTACGCTAAGTAGCTATATTTTTTCTCCAAAGATTTGAGGAAATATAGATCTTAGCTTTTATCGCTATCGCATGTTTCAATGAAGCTACGCTTCCGGCTATAATGAGGAATTAGCGAGCCGTGAAGAAAGCCACTGCAGCGCGTGCTTAACTAGCTTTCGCTTTCGGCGCGCGCGCAGCGCGAACTTGCCGTTACCACCAGGGTCGGTACATGTTAGCGCTTTCATGGGACTAGGAGGAAACTAAAACAAAATGGGATAAGTAAGACTAAACCGGTTTCCTCACGGTGCTCCCTTTTACTAAATAGCAAAAATGGTACTAAATGATATAGTAAGAAGCCCTGTGCATACATTTGCATATGAATTCAAAGTTAACAATCATCATTGGTCTAGCTTGGGTACCTACCTACGACCATTTTGTACAAAGGTCTATGGTCAGCAGTATGGCGCATAATATAAGCTTATGCTTGTGGCTTCAATAAGTTAGAAGTGCCAACCCTATTCCTGCCGGCAATCAGCCGAGTCAGCGGACCGAGACATCGCGGTCGCTAGCTTGATGCAGGTGGACTGCACCTATTTTTTGTCACCAGCTCAAATGAGATCACATTTAGATTATAAGTATCGCTCTGCTAAAATCCGCACATAAGTCATCAAACTGCCCCCCTTTTAGCTAAATTGCAACCCCCATTGCACCAGATGAATTCAAGATAAAAAGTATTTTACGCTTTTTAGGTTTCCGTACCCAAAGGGTAAAACGGGACCCTATTAGTAAGACTCCGCTGTCCATCCTTCTGTCTGTCTGACCGAACCGTGATAGTTAGACAGGTGAAAATTTTACAAATTATGTATTTCTGTTGCCTTCTTTGTTGTCTTAAAAAACAATAAATTAAATATTTAAGGGGGCTCCCATACAACAAACGTGATTTTTAGCCGTTTTTTGCGTAATAAACCCTTCGTGCGCGAGTCCGACTCGTATTTGGCCGGTTTTTTAGGTTCTAAACATTGTGTGTCCAACTGCATCGAAATTTATTTTTGCGTTTAGGGGGGATCAGGATCAACTTAATATTAGTAGTATATATTATAAAGTAGTATATTATTAAATAGGTAATTTTATTTATAGATCCAAAAGACCTATTAATAACACTGAAAGCAATAAGCTTTAAATAATGAATATAGCGTAGTGGCTAACCAGCTTATTTATTCCACAGAACAGGTCTCACAGGCGACAAATTGCACCGCCTGGAAAGTGCCGCGGTACAAGCGACGAACTGCAGCGATGCAGCTACGTAATACCTAACGTCAATGTAGTCAAGACCAGCATATAAAATTAATTGCTGAGAAGACCGTCATATGGCAAAAACTCTCGTATTTGTATGTTTCATTACGTCGCTCAGACACAGTCAGAAAGAAGAGCTTCACTATCGACCTATATGTATAAGCTAGCATTCGCAAAACATGGCTCTAACGTAACAATTTTAGTTACAATTCATAAACGGACGGTGGCGTTGAAAGGACCTCTAACCCTTACTACATACTTGTATTATGAAATAGGCGCTGTTCTCTTACGGGGCACCAACTGACCTTATATTATCTCAATAACAGGGAACACTGCATAGTCACTTACAGTGTAAAAATCGCTGCTGTTCGGAGTCGTGCTGGCCTGCTGACGGGATATTGAGTGTCCAGCTAGGTTTTTGACTTCATATAGGTATAAGTACATCACATTTTACTTGAACACATTATTTTATTTATTAAAAATTAATTCAATACATAAACAATTTTTTGCTTGTCATCTCCCTATTTACTTGACGCACTAACATTATCATATATGACGAAACAACATTTCGCGCCATTGAGATTAACTTAAAGCATAAATACTACATTACATAATATAAACGATAAGCTAAATGTTTCAAAATTGATTGGCTTTTCAATTTCACGATCATTGTCCTGAGACTCCTGACTTATTAACCTTTTCATTCAGGCGGAGATGAGACGACAGAGGAGGCGTGCGAGAATCAACCAGTTTAATAGAATTGCTTTTTCACTGAATCTTCTCTATTCCACTGAATTATAACCAACGTCTCTCATCTCTACCTCAGTGGAAAGATATCCTAAGCGTGGGCACAATGTAGTGAAATTAATGAATTTATTAAAATAGATTACGTATTTTGGTGAAAATCTGTAAACTATAACAATCTGCCGATGTGAAGGGTTCTATTAACGACAACTTCGCGCGAAGCATGGACCTTGCCCGCATCATAACCGCTCAAGGCTTACGCCATGTCTGTCTGTTCTGTACCAATTGCACCATGACCGCTCATGAATTGTTCCGCATGTATACAGCCACCGCCCTCGCTCGAGCCTTGTGCCACCGTGGGAACACATGCATCGTGCGTCCACACCGCTACGTGTGAGCGTTTCACTTCATGAAACCCTCGTGTGAGCTTATTAGTTTTCTATTCAGTCGAGAAACCGTAGCCGGTGTACAATAAGCTTAGGTTTTAACGACATATCAAACGGGTAACGTAATCCTCTAAAACAATGATCTAACTACGTTCTCCGCATTTTCACACCTTCTGTAAAATTTGGCGCGCCCTGCAAACCTAGAGACTTAACGACCTGTCGCTGTATTGTTTCGGCTTCCATCATCGCCTCTATTTTTACGTGCAGCAAAAATGCCAGACTATAGTACAGCGACACACTTTACTGGCCAAAAATAGGCCTTATCACTTTCTAATAAGGTACCGTATAACCACACAACTATATCCAATTAATAATATCCATTTAACTATATCCAACTACATAACCATGGTCCACAGATTAAATACGTAATACTAGTAAAGTATTGATGTTTAACTTTTCTAGCTATTTCTATCATCTATGAGTATACTTACCGTGTATAAGGGAGAAGTAGAAGCGGGAGCTGGAAGGGGTAGACTTCGGCGGACATTCTCTGATCAATTCGGCGAAATTCTGAAGAAAGGCCAGGTCAAGAGCACCCTAAACCGACGAGTGTGTTTGAGGAATGTTATGACAGTGAAGGTTAAGCGAAAGAGGTATGTCAGGATCGAGCAAGTGGAAATCCGTGGTCTGTGCCTACCCCTCCGGGAATTAAACGTGATTATACATATAGAATAGAATAGAATAGAATTTGTTTTATTCATAAACACACAAACAGTAATAGACAGACATAAAAGAGAACATAGTGAGTGTAAAGTGTCACGAAATGGCCTCATCTCAGCATGTTGCTGGCGACTTCCAGCGCTGATCTTCCGATGAGACCATCCAGCGCTGATCTTGCCTGTACCTTGTCATTCAAATAATTGTCACACCTGAACAAAGATATGTGTACAGTTCATTTTGGACCATAGATAATTGGGAGATTTTGGATTAAAGTCCGTTTTTTTTAGATTATAAATTTTATAACCTCAAAATTAGTGATAACTTTTTCCTCTAAAAATAAATCTGAGCCAGAGATGCACTGAATTATAGTGTCCATTACATATTATTGTACGGCAATATTAGATATCATAGGAACCCTAGCATTTCGGAAGAAAAAGTTACTAACCACTACTTTTGAGGTAAGATAAATCTAATCTTTAAAAAAACGGAGTATATGTATATATAGTTGGGTGGTTTTAACTATAGTACGCGACTGGTCAGTTACTTGTGTCAACAAAGGTACTGACAGCAACATATTTAAATGAGCATAAAATAGCCCTGTATGTCATAGCCATAAGGTTCATAAAAGGTTAACTGTGTAAGTATATGGAGCAGGTCGGAACACCATTATTCGATGGAGGGCATTTCCGGCGCGCCCGTTTTCAATGCGTAGGTATGCGACTGTGAACTTGATACGCTGAAGTTCACAGCAGGGGCATGCACAAGATGAAATGTTATCTAATATTTGACCGTTTGTAATTTTTATTGCAAAGATATCGTTACCGTCACATGGGCGTAAGGCGTAAAGTGAACATTTTATTCACAATTCATTATTTTTATGTCATACACAATAGTTGTTGCAGTAACGAGACGGCCAAGCCACATATTTTGATTAGTTTGTGAAATTAGGGCTTGTAAAGTTAGACGCTTGGCTCTACGTGAGATCTCATAACTTTTTTGACAGTGCGAACCTTATGGTTTCGTCTTGGCAACATTTTACATGAAAATGTTTTGGTGGGATATAATACCAGCGACCCGCCCCGGCTTCTCCCGGGTTACACAAGATCTTATCAAAGTATATACTTAAATCTTCCTCTATAATCACTCTATTCATAGGTCAAAACCGCATAAAAATCCGTTCAGTAGTTTTTGAATTTATCGCGAACGTATGTTCGTATGTATATACACACAGACAAACGCGGCGGGGGACTTTGTTTTATAAAGTGTTTTATGTGTTTGAAGAATACCTAAGTAATATGCTAAGTGAAATCGTGCGCCTGAACGTGAGGCAAATAAAATTATATTTGAATTATGATTTATTATAAGTATGTTGTTTGTCCATCAGTTTACTACTTAAGAATAAACAAACATTCGCTTACATAACTGTTTGAAATGGCTTTGCAGTATAAAAGGTAATAACGTAAGGAAAAATACAAGTAAGTAAGTAGTAGTAATTAAGTTGGTTATCGCTAAACCAAATCAATTTTCAAATGATAGGTAAGTATTAATATTTCTGTCTTCATGTTTGACACCCGGATCTAGTCTGACGTGGTCCTAGTCTAGTCTAGATATGTACACAAATTAAGAGCCATCTTTATCCATACGTACTGTCAGCATCAAATTGAAGCGGATTAAACAACGCGCCAAAAGTATCTGCCACGATGGAATATTTTTCCAACAGATGGTGTTTCGTTGTAGTAACGCAAACGATTGTCATCTTGGCAAGGCCCCGAGAATTGTAGATATTCGCGTAGACGCGTAGTCTGACCCACTACTTTTGATAATGAGTAATGACTATACCTACTGTTATAATACTAGAATAAATTCAATACATAGACTGCCAGAATTATGAAGCTCATGGAGGTTTATATTTTTTTCTCGCTAATCGGGATCATTGCACTTGATTTTTCCACCTCGTTCTTCGCACATAGCCAATAAGGTTCCACGTCTGTTGCAGTTGGAAGAGTGCACCGACTACGAGCAGCGGCGACGCCTGCGCGCACGCATACGCACACTCATGGCCGAGCAGGAAGGTAAGCTCTTCTATTCTACCACTTTACTGCTTGTTTTTTGTGTAAATTTCATCAAGAAGTTTTTTGACCTGGAAGTTCTTTAGACTATACACGTTTGGAGATTTACGGCTCCATATTTTACTTCTGCATATTTTGACCTCCTATTTCATTACAATAAATCCTTACATTACACTTACCCTTGTGAAGAAATATTACACAAAACAGTGAGACAGTAATAGAGAATGCTCGGTCAGTTCTGCTAACCCTACAAAACAGGCCCATAAATACATTATTCTATTTTTATTTCCATTCCATTGTAGCATGTGCGAGCGCCGTGACGGACGCGCTGGCGGCGGCCGGCGAGACGCCGACGGACTCCGAAGCGCGCGGTGAGTCCCTCCTCCTTCCGCTGCTGCAGGGCCTCCTAGGCGGCGGTGGCGAGCGCCTGCTCGCCGGGCTCGGCGCGGCCAGCGCTGACGTCGTCGCTGACGTACGACGCTCCCTGGGCCGCCTGCGGGCAGCTCTAGCCCCGCCCGCAGCGCACCCCCAAGCACGCGCGCTCCTCAACCTCACTGAACGTCTAGAAGAAGCCCTCGACGCCGCTGACCGCCTCGATGGCTGCAAAAAACGCCATCGACGCCGATCGCGCGCCGCCAGACACACCGTTGGCGTTACCCATGAGGAACTCGAAGAAGCGCGCCGAATGGTAGATAGAGATCAGCTGGCGCTCGCGCCCGAACCGACCACCTCTACTTTGCCTTCCAGCACCGCGTCAACGGCTTCCGTGCCTAGCGCAGATACCTCTACTCCCGAGCGGCGACAGAGCGTCGATGAAGATGTGAGTTTCCATGAAGCGGTGCCGGCGCAGCAGAAGCGAGCGCCTATCGCGCATTCGGTCAGCTACGAGCAGGCACCCGTCAGCCGCGACGCGCAAATAGTCGAACGCCGAGCATCTGGACCAGTTAGCAATGAACAAGTAGTTGAACGCCGAAATTCCGGCCCACGTAAACCGGAATTCCACCGTCACTCTATCGCTGATGCTCCGAAACCAGTCGAGGCAGCGCCAGCGCCCGCACCCTTGTCTGCTCCTGTCGCCGTTCCTCCTCCGCCGCGACCTCTGTCCAACACTAAGAGCGGTATAGCTAGAATAGCCAATAAGTTCAACGCCCAGATAGAACGAGAAGCACCGCCGCCCATCCGTCGTGTTCCGACGAGGCAGCCGCAACCAATAACAGCACCAACCGTGCAGGCGCGGCCACAGCCAGAAGAACGAGCATACCGTGCTCCTCTCTACAAACCTCTTCCTCCAACGTACAACTTCGCAGCGCCGCCGCCCGCTGACGACTTTTCTAAACCTCTGAATAGGTTCAGCAGCAATAAAAAGCTGCGTATGAAGCGTGCCAATACCATAGACATCGGTAAACCACTCGGCGGATATCGACTCGATAGCGACACGGACGAAGACGCGCCGCGACGCGGCCCCGCCGTACCAGAGTTCCGTCCGCAAACAGAAAATGACAAGAAATTCTTAGCTTTCATGAAAAAGAACGAGGAGAATGAAAACGGTCATGTAAATTGGAGCAATAGGTTCGGTAACATTAAAAATACCTTCGAGAATCGTGAGGACCGCAGCAGGTCCTCCAGCTCGTCCTCTGCCAAGCGTTTCTGGCAAACGACGGAGGACGCTCCATCCTCTCAAGTCAGACCTAGGAAGGTGTTAGGCGACTTTAACTCGGATAGACCCCGTGTACCCTGGGCGGCTGAACGTAGGGATATCTCCCCACAAGTCCCACATTCACATCCACCTTTCCCGCAGGCACCACCGAAACAGTCTCACTACTCCTCGCCCCTTCACCACCAGCCCCCGCCCACAAACCACCATGTTCCACCTGTTAACTACCAACCCCTACCACCACATCACCAGCCTCCCCCGCACCACCAACCCCCGCCGCCTAAGCCCGTGCATCACCCACCTATACCTCAATCACCAACAAAACCTATCGCCAAACCGTTCGTTGCCAAACCGATCCCCGTCAACCAGTTCTCGCACGCCCCGATGTCCGCATTCAAACCTCCTAAAAAGATCATGTCTCCGGTCTCGGCACCGGCCCTCGTATGGGTTCCGCCGTCGGCCAACCAGGCACCAGTCCTGTCTCCTACAAGCGACACTATACCCTACAGCCCCAAGCAGGCGCCGAGCCCGCCCGTGCCCGCGCCCACCGCACCCTGGGTTCAGGCAGTCGAGAGCAAACCGCGCAGAGTGCTCAGCCTCGCTGCCAATAAATTTGAAAACCCCTCTCCTCGCGCGACTCAAATGTCCCCTCAAAGAGAAAGACCCTACGCTTTCAACCCGCCCACACCGCCGACTTACGCGCCCCCGCCCACACAGAATTATCCGGTCAAAGCCATCCCGAGCCAGAACGACCTAGCCGCTCCGGGTCTCGTCCATCGCCTCGACAACCGGCCGTATGCGGATAACTATGTACCTAAGGTGGACGCTCAGAAATTGCAGATAGAATTTTACGAGAAACAAATCCGCGAAAAGAAGCTTAGGGAACCGATAAGCAACGGGCACTACAAGCCGCAATCACAAACTCAGGTACAACCGCCTCCATACACTGTGACCGACTTTACCCCTGCGAATGTAGTTTCAACGTTCGTGCCGCTCCAGCAGACACCGGATATAGAAAAGGCGCGGGCACACAAAGTAGACTACTTGCCTGATGTCGTCCTTAACGAAGCCCATGAGCCCGCTCCCGCGCCCGCTGCACCCCGGCACAGCCCCTACACGCAGAAACCGAGAAGTCCATACACACACAGCCAGCAGAACGGCACCCACAACGGCGACGTTGCTTACACGAACGGGCACGGGCTCGATGAAGAAACCACAGAGCACAGCAGTGTAGTGACTCGCGTAATGCGCGGCCCGGTCGGACAGACCGCCACTGTGACCGCTGGCGCGCGCACCCGCCACGACCCGCGCGGGCACGCGCCGCACGCCAGCGCCGCTGACAGCCTCAAGAACTCCCTCGACAAGATCCCGCGCCACCCGCGGCGGGACAGCCGCGCGCAGGTACGGCCGGCCCCTGTACAGCCCCAGTCCTCGCTCGCCCCTTCGCCCCGCCCGCCCGTCATCAAGTCGCCCCTCTCCCCGAGCCCGCGCGAGTTTTCGAGCGAGTCCGCCGCGAGCCGCGACTCCAGTCCGGGCCTCAGCCAGCTCAGTCGCTCGGGCTCGTGGCAGCATATCGCTGAACGACGCAGCCCCGCGTCGCCGCGACGCGTGGTCGCGCGTGCTAAATCCATGCACCTACTCGCCGTGCCCAAGATGTTCGAAGGCGGCATCCAGCCCGAAGTTCTGCCCGATAAGAAGCGAACGGTGGAGGCGTACTTCTCCGGGCAAGCGAGCTCGACGGCCGTGGGCGCGCGCGCTAAGGTCCGCGCGCGACAGAGCCAGAGTTACGGGCTGGGCCGCAGCCGCACCATGCCCAGCGTGACGGAGCTGCAGTTCCTGGATGAGAGCAACGCCGACGACGCGTTCGAAGACCTGGTGTCGGCGCTGGCGTAGTCACACATTCCACTAGACTAGGCGGGAGAAGCGAGACGCGCGTGAGTCGTGTGTGTGTGGGCTGCCTGTCGCTTGTGTCCCCGCATGCCCCCGCACCGTGACCGTCGATGTACATATACATACTCGCAAAATCCGTAACATGTCGACCGATACCATTTCACCGTTTCCAATAACCGTGTTAATTTGACTAATAGCTTAAGTATCGTATTGTTTTGGCTGTTATTGTGTTGGAGATGCCCTTAGATTTAGCCGAGATATCGGTTGACTTGACTCTAATCTTGTTTTCCGTTTTCAGAGGAAGAGGAAGTAACGACTGAGACATCGAGCGTGCGGAGGAACTCCTCAGAGAAAACCGTTAGCAGTAGCACCACCACTAAAACTTCTAAAGGTCTGTTATATCTTTTTTACTGTAGATAGTGTATGTATATGATTAGATACGTCATAACTCACATCCCAACCTGGCTTAGCCTTAGCCTTAGCCAGGCACCTAAGTGCAGGTGTGCTGCATGATAATTTTGATAATAATCTGTCCGTTCTGGTGTTCCAGTGATCGAGAGCATGACGCGGCCGGCTCCCAAGCCAGTGTCGCCGTTCGCCAAGTTCCGACAGCTTGAGAAGCAAAACTCTACCACCAGTCCCAAGTAAGCATCACTCTCTTAACCCCCTCATGTTAGAAATCCCCTCGCAATTGGCTACAACTGCCGCAATAGGCGCCTAAAACACATGATCTTAACGTAGATATAAAAGTATATTTCATGTATTATTTATAGTAGTTTGGCTTAATAAAACTATATTTTATTTATTTTTTAGCAACCATATCTGTGGATACGGATAAGGAATAGGTACACGTAAATATTAAATTAATGATATGCATTTATAACGCGTTATAGTAGCTTCATTATAATATTTATAATCACTCGCTAAGGCTGAGTGCACACGGATTGTTTAACACTTGTACAGTTGACAAAATAACATAAGTAAACAAAGGTTTCAATCACTTACATTATATTTAGCCTTTGTCTGCTCAGAAGGCGAATTATTGTCTAGTATATTGGGTCATGTAGACAAAGTAAAGCATAAGTTTCTTTGTATAACATGTCTAACTAAATTATAACCTCAAAAAGAATATTTTTATAGGTTATAATTTCACCAGACAGAAAGCAGACATATAAAGCAACATGTTTATCACACAATAATCGGGACAACAATACGCATATCAACTGTACTTAACCAAACCATTAGTTAGTCCATCCTAACGTACACGCGTCGTAAATAACGGCACAGCAGGGCTCCAGACTAACGTTGCGTCCGTTGTAGCTCGCCCAAGTCACCGCAGAGCCCGGGCTCTCCGTCGCAGCCCCTCTTCAAGTTCACCGACCCCGCGCTGCAAGCCAGCGCTGTCACTATTAAAGAACGGTTGCTGCAGTGGTGTCGGGACAAGACTCGGGACTACGAGGTACACGCCGGTTCCTGGCAACTGGGGGTTATAAGCGCTCTGGTTGTTTAGGAGGACCCCCCGCACACCCCACTTTTACACAAGCGAATGTATATAGCTGTAACGTAAACACAAATATAGTCGAAATAGATATTTAGATAATCATTTCACCTGAAATTTAGAACACCACTGTACTAAAACACCATTTTTATCACAATGACTCGTAGAAAACCACAATTTGATTCACTCGCAGTACTCGCACTTACAAATGATTAGTATTGTTTCATGGCTTTCACTTTTTAAACATAGTTAGTCGACAACTCCATGTCGTACCTAAGTACATCCTTTTTTAAACGCGCTAACAAACACTCGCTGCAAGCGAATATGTAGTGTGCTCTCTGTCACACTTACCTACGGTGAGTAGGTACTGGTGCAAATTACAATTCAGAAAATTTAAAACAACTGCATGCCATATAAATACTAGCACAATCACTAAAGCAAAACATAAATTCAGTACGAGCTCTAAGAACTCGTGGGAAAGCTGAAAATATGTTTTTGTAATAAGTGGTTAAAACTGGCATTACGAACGGGACGCTACGTCTGTAAAGTACAATTCGAACCAACAACAGTTTTTCTACATGATCTGACAACATCATTTTGTAGTCTTGCGATAATGCACCAAGCTACATACCAGTCCAGTCGGTGATATGCAGTGGGGGGTGGGGGGTCGAGAGCCGCCGGTAGCTAGAGCATGTCCCGCGCACGCGATAACTCGCCACGTCACAGCACGCACTCACACTTGGGGTTGCCAGTTGTCAAAATAAGCAAAATTTACTGTTACAAAGTATTGCCTGAAATAACCCACAGTCCTGCAAGAGCGAGACTTCCACCTAGTTCCGCTTTTTTGGGATCGTGAGTACTCGCAGCATCAACACACTATTAACTGACAACTATGTGCGTTTCCACCGGATATTTGGATGTCCTTGTTAAAAACCAATAGAATCACTTCATTTAGGCACCTATCCTCGCTCGGCGTGAAGTGATTCTGTTGATTCTTAACAAACACATCCATCGCTACGCATTCTCGCACATCGCTGGTTAAAACTCAACCTAACTTAACAAAGATATAAGGTTCACAAAGTGTTCGCAAAGTGTTGCCCTTGGTATTCGATTTTAAAATCTGACCACACCGAAGCTGCTGCCGCGCATACTGTTGGTGATACTTTGACAATACATGTTTAAACGATTTTTTTTAATAATATTAGGCAATTGGCAACCCTAAAGATAAGCTTTCCGTCGCTTTATATGGCTAGTATTTTCTTATTTTATCCATGTATCACGGTATTTACTTAATTGTATATATACTTATTCATTCATCCGTAGGGACTGACTACTTCTGAGCGTTTTAACCTAGTAACAAACCAACACCAATTAAAATATTCATGTAACGGATATTTAGTAAATAAGTGTTACGTTTTCTCAAATAATTTGTTTTCTCTAATCAAATGAAAATAACAGCTTGAGCCTGATTCGATGAGTGTGAAAATATGTCTTTTCTAATAAATCTTTCGTTGCGTATCATTAATTTTTACTGTTACATATCGACTGTAACATGAGTGAGGGCCCAAGTTATAGTTGTGCCGTTCACGAGAACGTTCTCCATTTACTAATAACACACTTCTCTTCATACAAAAGGGACGACATTCTCGAGAACGGCCCGAGGTTCCAACGAGAGTCCGATTTAAATTGAATAACTTACTGTTTTGATTTTATTTTGACACGATCTTAAAAATCAGTCGCACTGGACGGTGCATTCGATATGAAGTAAACGTCCTGCCTCAAAGTGCGGCAATCATCAAGACGGTCGTCAAGGTCGTATCAAAACCATTTCAAACCACCACCAGTAACAAATTGTTAAATTAGAATCGACCTCAGGGTGAAATAATGAATTGTCTGTTTTGATTTTATGACAGACACTTTTTAAGCAGTCAAATTAAAAGCATGTGCGCAAAGAGTGTAAGTACTGTTGCTGTGCAAAACTGTGCATGGTGTGTTATTTTAGAAATACGATTCTCTTAACATACTTAGGCCTATGGGTCGGAACTAATTTCAGTTTTGTTAATTTCAAAGGAAAATTTTATAGCAACAATTTCACCTGAACCTTGCGATTCCATACGACCAATTTCTTCTATCGTCTATGACATAAAGAACCACTCGAGACGACAGACACCGTCAATACCATAGCGTGACTTAGAACATCCGCCTTCGCAAATCGCTACTGTGTGGCTACCACCAGTTCGGCACTGACATAAACGCTATCGGGAACGTAACTTACTTTCTATGCATCTCGCTCGTACTCGCATATAAGTGCGAGCGAGACGTATGGAAAGTAAATTACGTTCTCGATAGCGTATATGTCAGTATTGACACCGTCAGTGACTCATGGTACGGGTTCTGATTTAACCTCGTAGAACACAGGTTAATTTTTGTTCTTCTGAATTTGGAACGTTCTTTATTATAATATATATATAAAAGTTCAAAACTATTTACTACTTGTACAAGTACGCAGGGACTTACGAGGGGGTGTATTCTACAATCTTATATTATTTACCCTACCAAAAATATGTTAACGCACAGCCCCATTTATCGTTAAATTCGTTGTGAACAAAAATACCTCGTTCAAAAAATCGCACCTATAAGCAAAGACGTGATAACATGATATAATTCTAAGACCCCTGAGAACAACCAAATAGATCTGCTATCTCAGCGACCACTTGTCTCCTGCTAATTTCCACGACCGCTTGGACCTCGGTCGGTCAAAGCTTATAAAGAGCCCCCCCCCCACACTCGCGTGGTCCGAGCGTCGGCGTCTAGTCAGCGCTATGGAAAATGCAAGTGTGAGATGGCCCTTGCTAACAGATGCTAATCGCAATGTTTTGCGCAGAATGTGAAGCTGGAGAACTTCTCGACGAGCTGGGCGGACGGGCTGGCGTTCTGCGCGCTCGTTCACCACTTCCTTCCCGACGCGTTCGACTACTCCAAGCTTACGCCGGAAAAGCGTCGCCACAACTTCACGCTCGCCTTCAAAGTCGCCGAGTAAGTAGCTTATTTATCCCCTGACGTAAGGAACACATCTCCGATAAGGCTCATAGCGAATGACAGCGAATGCAAACTTCTTTGACTGATCTTCCTCTCTTCTCTACGTCCCTCCTTTCGCTCGATCTGCAAGACTGCGTTGTGCAAGATACTTAGTCGAAAACCACGCAATACCCAGAGCCAATCTTCGCAACACGGTACTGACCGATGACTCATTGACAGTCCGTCAATCGTCAGCACTGACCAGTCATCACTTCAAAACATGCGCAGTATTTCAGGGCTTGATGTCACCGCCAACACATATACTACGTTGTACACTCAAGACCAATTGAAACGTGTAATTTTATATAGAAATTGCCTAACAAATTCGTGTGGTCTTGGGCATAGTCACCGCACGTGTCCACCCACTCAATACGCAGCGCATCCGCGTCGTAAACGTCTATTTTAGACCGCAAGCGTATCATTTATAACTTGTAAATATCAATCTTGAAACTGATTTGAATTTTACGACCTGACGAATCCGGGAAGGCCAGTTTTGGTTTACAGTAAAGTTCTTATTTACATTAACTCCGCTTGTCCGTTCTAAATAAACTAGTATTGACAGCATTTATCTTGAATGTGTAATTGTAATATTTTTAATTAGGAAATAGAACTTATAGGTTAGGCTTTGGCTCTGCCTTTAATATAAACTCTTAGATTTCTTTTATCCGAGTAAATGGGTCCTACCTACCATCTTTACAGATCAGTGATATCCCTTGCGACTAGATTATGAGCACTACAAAGCTTTCAAGACTTTTAGGCATAAATTAGGCATCGTCGTCATCATCTTCCTGGCGTTATCCCGGTTTTTTGCCACGGCTCATGTCATGGGATTTTGAGGTGCGTTTGGAAACTAATCCAAAAAATTGGCATAGTCACTAGTTTTTTACGAAAGCGACTGCCATATATTCTGACATCCCAGCCCCGAGGGAAACAAGTTATTAGACATGACTTGAGAATTCGAACATGTAAATAACGATGTTTTTTCTTTCGTTTCCAGTGAGAAGGCGGGCATCTACCCGCTGCTGGACGTGGATGACATGGTCGCTATGCGCAAGCCGGACTGGAAGTGCGTCTTCACGTACGTGCAGTCCATCCACCGCCGCTTCAAGGATGAGCGCTGACCGGCGCATACGCACGCTGTATGGTTGGCCACACTTACGTAGATAGAATTAGAGTCGAAATTCGCAGGATCAAAGATAATTGGAGGGATAGTCGTGACAGTAACGTCAATTCAATGATTACAGAATGGATAATTCTTGTCACGTCTATTGATTTAATTGTCTGTGGTTTAATAACAGATTTTTTTTTATATTTCTTCACTTGAGAGTTATATTAAACTACATTATTAGGTAGGTATGCAAAAAAAATGGAAGGTTTGTCGATGGACAAGACATAACTTTGCACAATTTCTGAATTTAATTATTAATGTTTATGTGCAGGTGAAGAAATATAGAAATAGTGATGCGAGTATTATCGATAAAATTAACAACTGTGGCCAAAAATATAGCGTGTTACATTTAAGTAGTCGAACACTAAAGTCACAAAAGTATATTTTTTTTTGTATAATCGAAGTGTATATTTAGAGTCCAAAGAGCGTATGTTGTTATCGATTTGTTTGTGTTAATGTTTGTCAAATGTTTATTAAGTCCGCCCAGCTCGTTGTATCTCCAGCGCCGTCTCGACAGTCCTATTTATTGTAATCTCAAGATGTATGTGATTTTTTATATTAGCTCGTAAGCTTGACTAACCGGTATGAGTACCGACTTCGTAGGTTAGTCCGTAGATTTTTATACATTTGATTTTCACCTTTGCGATTGGACCCCTGATTGCAAGGATCGCTTTTACTTATTTATCTACATAAGGAAGTAGTATCCTCGCGCCCCTCAGGCGTTCATTTCAACGTCAATCCATTAACTTACTACTTGTATTCATTCATTATCATTTCAACTTGACTTATTAATAACCGCGGCTTCAATAATCGCCTACTGATTTTATCAAATTGATCATATTATATTATAATAATTTATAAGTTAATTTATATTGATATGAAATAAAATATTATTAACAAAATTGTTCGTATTATTTTTATTCTGTAGTTATGCATACATCATCATATCTTGTACTGAAGTGACGGCTCAGCACTATCATTGAGAAAATGCCACAAAACGCGATCGTAGAAACTATGAAGTAGACAAATTTCGCTGACATGTCGATTACTTTAAATATGACTGAGTGTTTTGCTGCAATTTTTCAACAATCCACGCCCAAACAAATTATAATTATAAGTAGGTACTGCGTACAAGAAAATCGAACCGCTTGTTATGTTGTTAAGTTTATTTTTTATTTCGCTATGTTTTGTTAATTTTTTTATCCATCGATATCGATAAATATTCAAAAATATTACCCGTCACTATTTGTGATAAAATTGTTAGGGGGTTGGTAGGACTATGTTTAAAGGTTATCATAACACCGAATTTTTAGAGGATCTTTCAGGGGTCTGGCAAAGCAAAGGGCATAGCGACCATAAATGGATCAGCGACATTAGTGCTCCTGTCAATCGTCGGCGGATCATCGGTGCGCGCAAGCAGCCTCTCGTCTTCGTCCGTCAGCGTTTCGTCGGGTACGTCGTCGGCCAGCAACACTCGCACGTGGAGAGTGCTGTCCCGCCAAGCTTGCCAGGACATCTGGTGCTCCTGGATCTTGAGAAGGATCCACGTTGTTAGGAGACCGTTTAGGGCACCTATGAAAAACGCTAGTTCAAAATTAGATTGTTGTGATATTCGCAATTGTATACATAGAGTTCGGAAAACTGTTTGATTATCGAGAAAGCGAGAGCATGTACACTGCGGTGGGACACCTTACTTATACCTGACGCTATTCGTGATGCTTATGTATTTATGACAGTAGCATTACTTTGAAAATTGCAAACTGTAATATATGTCACACTAAACAAAAAGTAGCCAAGCCACATGAGCGGCGCCGAGCCATTCAGAAATCAGAAGAATGCGCGTGTTCAACAAATTCAAACAGATGCCGCCGCGACCCGGAAATCCTAAGAGTTATAGCGACATCTGCGAATGCTTAAGATGATGCTAGTTTGATTTCAGTCTATGGAAGCCTTGGTCACTTTTCCTTTCGTATGTGACATCTATTTTAATTTCTAGGTGTTACCAATACCAATGATACCGATGAGCAGCGACGAGAACAGGTTCGCAGCCAGAGCAGCAGGGCCGCCGGCCCTGGCGCCGGCCTGCAGCGCCCGGTCCGCCGCGTGCAGGGCGCGCGCCGTGCCGAACACGCTCGCGGCGCCGAGCGCCACCCCGCGCCACGCGTCGGCGGCCAGCGCTCGCCCTCGCCCAGATCGCGCCCATTCGATTAGAGAACGCATCCAGGACCATCTGAATCAATATGCATGGTTAAAGGCTGAGCCTTAAAAAATCGCATGCCATTTAATGCACCGTTTGCATCAGCAAATGCCATGCGATTTTAAATAATTCCTGGCTAAGTCGAAGCTAGGAATTCAATCGTTCGCATGCGATTGTTGGTGACGTTTTGACGGCACGTCAATTAAATGCTTACAAGCCAAAAAGAGTTTGAGAGAGTTTGGAGGATAATGGACACCCCTTTCTAGGGACTAGGGGCTAGATGAGATAGTGATGATGGAGTTGGACTTTCTTCGAATTTTGATTTTCGCAATAACCCGGACCCAAACCTGGAGGTCCTATAAAACACGATAATGACCGTAAAATATAAAGACAGCAAAAGCCTGATGATCCCGCCTGCCCATGTTTTAAATTAATTCCCTGTTTAATTGTCTATTTTTCATATATCTTACCTACCGAGTACTAGGCTAAAGTTGGGTACCTATATAAAGTTACATGTTATAATACTTCTTGAAAAAAAAAGCTAAGATATTTGTTACTTGTGACTCCTGGTGACCACGTAATGGTGCCGGCAGAGCTCGCAGTAGCTGGTGGCCGCCTGCAGCAGCCAGCGCTCGAGGCAGGAACGGTGGACGGCGGCGATGGTGCCACGGCAGCCGCACGGGCGCTCCAGACGCTCCGCGGATGCCCCGCCAAAGCAAATGCGACAGATGTTCTCTGAAGCTAGGCTGCCCGCTACGCTGCTCACTTCTTTTGGCGCTGACTGCGAAGCCTACGGATTATTTAGATTGATGTTTTAATTAATGATTAATGTCTTAACTTAAGGTTGATGAGATAAAAAAAGAAATTTAATTTCAACTTTTAAATGCCTACCTACATTTAAGTATTATATTCTTTCATAAAATCTTGCATACTTGTATGTAGCATAAAATTCGTGATTTTCATAATTTCCCTCCCCGTTCCATTGCTGGGAGTCAGTTAGCAGAGATAAGTATATTGCAGGGGCGTAACTATACCTACGGTGGGGCAAAGCGAACAAAATGTCATCGGATTAGTGCTCTAATTTGACCGAGAGGCCGTGAGACCGCCGTTCGACGAATTTGTTACAGGCCTCAGTTGGTATAGTGACGTCATTGGTAGTTTTGGCTACCAAGTAACATCCACGTCAATGAATTTTATCTGGTTACCTGTTTAGCAAGCAGTAGAGCGCAGACAGAGCCGAGTATAGAACGCGAGCGCGCCGCGCCGGGCGGCGAGAGAGCCCCGGATGCCGTTAAAGAGTCCGCCACCACGCGTATGCGCTCTCTAGCTTCTTCTGTATCTGACACTGTTTAATGAAATTGACATTATTGGTCTGGAAATGCAACAACAAAACCTTCACACAGAACCAAACCCAGTTTGATGCTCTAAACATTTCTAAACCATTGTGCCAGCTTCTCTCCGGTCATGCATCAGATTTGATTGACTCCTAAGATTTTGGGCTATTACAAGTCATTAAATACCTACGCCAATATTAAGTAGGTACCTGGTGTGCCCATACCGGCTATGTAACGGCATGTGATATCGGTCTGCTGCGCTGAGCTGCGCAGCTCCCGATCAGCGTGAGGGTTCTGAAAAGTAGTAACGGTCGTCAAAGTCATCATGATTAAAACTGCTAGAGTATTGTTATACTAAGTTGGTAGATAGTTACTTACGGGAATTATCGAAGAACAACTTGAGGCAGACATGCTTACAGTGACGCCGCTTTCAGAATGCGCAGGACGCCAGAACATCAACAGAGTCCTCCCTTCGCCTACATGACATTCCTGTAGCAGAAGTTAAACGACCACTTTTAAATAAGGCGCTGCCTTCCTAGGGGAGTACCAATAAAGGAAGACCAATAAAAATTGCCAGGAGTAAAAACTTACTCTTAAAATATTACCGTAACTACAAGTTCTATGAAAATGAAAATTGGTGTGTTGAAGTGCCTGCTGTATCCGCGGCTGATACGTTACATGTGATAACAGTGCTTGTCTCAGACTTTGGACATTGTTGTATGAAAATGTAGTAACATCATTGGAGTCGACTAAACAATCCAATGTTGCAAATCTTCGCATCTTACATTATGACTATGAATTTCTGTAACTGATTGATTTTAAAAACATTTTTGTAGCTATAAAACACGCATGGTGGCCGACAAATGATGACAGTTTATTGTGACAATGTCAAATATAATTATTTTGAATTTTTTATGTAACCCATTGGTTTAGCAAATAAAATAGATTTTTAAGAATGAGATGTAAACGAAACATATTTGAATAATTGATATTAATATCTGAATTATGTAATTATTTAGCATAAAAAGTATTTTAATACCCAAAACATTTTTAAGTTTATAGATATTGTGTAGAGTTGTTTTCGAACGTATCCAAGTTTGCTATAAGCAGTTGATAAGCAGCCTCTCTCTGCAGAGCTCTGCATAATCTGTGGATTCTACTGTCAAAGTGACGTGTGCGCTTCAACGAGTGTTTTTCTCATTTCCCTCCCCACGTGAAGATATAAAATCATTGTGAAATAAATTGAAATTCAAACTTAATCGCGCATCTGAACAGCAATCATGGCGGTCCGTGTACAATTCGAGAATAACAATGAAGTGGGGGTGTTTAGTAAATTGACAAATTCCTATTGCCTCGTTGCTATTGGAGGATCAGAAAATTTCTACAGCGTGTTCGAAGCCGAGCTCGCAGAAACCATTCCTGTGGTGCATGTCAGTATCGCGGGGTGCCGCATCATCGGCCGCATGACCGTAGCCAACAAGAACGGACTTCTGGTGCCAGCGGCGACCACCGACACAGAGTTGCAACATATACGCAATAGTCTACCCGACACAGTCAAGGTGCAGCGTGTAGAGGAGCGCCTCAGCGCGCTCGGGAACGTCATCGCGTGCAACGACTATGTAGCGCTCGTTCACCCCGACCTGGACCGCGACACAGAGGAAATTCTCGCAGACACGCTAAACGTAGAAGTGTTTCGGCAGTCTGTAGCCGGTAACGTTTTGGTTGGTTCATACGCCGCGCTCAGTAATCGCGGAGGCTTAGTTCACCCTAAAACTACTATACAAGATCAGGATGAGCTGTCATCTCTCCTTCAAGTCCCATTAGTTGCAGGCACAGTGAACCGAGGTAGTGATGTGGTAGCAGCAGGGTTGGTGGTGAACGATTGGTGTGCGTTTTGTGGCATGGACACGACGTCGACAGAGATCTCGGTGATTGAAAGTGTGTTCAAACTGAATGATGCCAAGCCTACAGCCATCACCTCCACAATGCGTGCCTCACTTATCGACAGCATGTCCTAGAACTTGCAAGAAATGCAAACAACTATGAGGTTCACTTGTCATTCATAAATAGCATCAGTTCTGTTGTGTATTGTGAAAAGAAGATGCTTAGATAGTGTTCAATATAATAAACCTAAAATGTAAACATTGTACATTTGAGGTATATCCTCAAATAATTATATTTTATTTAGCAAGAAAAGGTAATACCAGGTGTAAAAATATGATTCATAATTTATGAATATAAGAAATCTTGACCTTCAAGGTAAATAAACAAGTAAAAAAACACTTTTTGTTTACATTTTTATAACTTCTAATTAAAGTAAAGTAATATTATGACAATTGATACCACATAGTTGTGCTACCCCAGTTTTGCAGATGATCTTATGTGATATGTTTATTCAATTTTGATAAGTTGTGCACCTTTAAAATTACACAACTGATTGTGCAATCATGCACTGGCAATGTCCCTTAATTTACCTATGTGTATACATAAGTAATAAATTTTAAACCTTTATTAGTAATTGTTTCATTTTCGTCACATCTGTTTTAACAACATGATAGACACTTAGGGTGCAATCACAGGTCATTCACCTGACATTGTTGTCAGATGGTGAAATGTGATTATTTTGGTATTAGTCAACTTCAGTAAGGGTCTGCATCACAAAGTCTGATATATCTAATAAAACTTCCTGCAACATTTAGCACTTTATCTACTAGTTAAGCTTATTTGAAGATTGTGAAATGCCAACAATGACTTTATTCATCAGATAAGTGGCAGGTAGCTTATTCAGCAAGGTCGAAACCGGTTTATTTTTAAATCCCGAAATAGCCCAATATTTTTAATTATTTTATACTCTTTATGTCGGACTGGATCATGTATTTAGGCAACAACTTCGTATTATTAGATAGTCCCATTAAAAATGAAATAATAAACCAAAGAATGAAAAAGAATGTAATAATACCAGTATTTTTTGTATGAAGAAAAAACCGGTTTCAAGCCTTGTTATTAAGGTCTACTTGGATTTTGTGAAACAGGTCCTTAGCACTTTATCTACCAGTTAAGCTTATTTGAAGATTGTGGAACACCAACAATGACTTCATTCGTCAGATAAGTGGCAAGTAGACTATTCAGGACTTTACTTGGACATTGTGAAACAGATCCTAAATCAACTTTCTTTAATGAGATGCAACTTTATACAATTGGTACAGTCACGTCTGAAAATATTGGTATGAAAAATGTACAACAACAATGTATGTGCAGAGCTCAACGTGGGGCGGGAGGGGGTTAGGGTTGGCAACGTTGCATATAACTCCTCTGGAGTTGCAGGCGTACATAGGCTACGGATACTGCTTACCATCCGTCGGGCCGTATGCTTGTTTGCCACCGACGTTCTATAAAAAAATGTGCCAAAATATGTATACACTACCTTAATATATGGGCAATAAAGTCGTGTATACATATTTTTGGCACTTGTCGTATCGATATTTTCAGACGTGACTGTACAAGTGCAAAATAATGTTCCCGTTTTATGGATTTCATAATTGTGCCTTAATAATTTGAACCATAATTCTTTTGGAGGTGCATTTTTGTTTGCTGTTAAGCATATTATGCAATTTTAATATTTCATTGAAACTTTTAGAATTATGTAATTTTTTTATTTACATATTTATCATATGGTTTTAATATTGTGTAATGAAATGAGTAATATAGATAGCCAAAGTTGAATAGACATTTAATACCAGGGCAAGTGTTTATGTAGTTGTTTGTGTTGTTTCTGTATTTACAAACAACTACATAAGCAGCAGCTATTGGCTGCTAATACTACCCTACTAATATCCTAAACATACTGTTTGTGGTTAGGTTAATTAGTTGTTTGTAAACACACATGACTCATTAGGATACCACTTGCCCAAGTGTTGCACCGTCGTTTTAAATGTCCATTCAGCTTTGGGCTCTTTGGCTATCTTTATTACTCATTACACAATATTTAAGCCATACGATAAATAAATAAATTACACAATTCGAAAAGTTTCAATGAAATATTAAAATTGCATAATCTGCTTATCAATATTGTTTATATTTGTTCTTTTTCTTATTAGTCCAATGCAAATAAATAGGCACTTTTATGAATCAACCCTTAATATTATCACCAAAGTTAGAGATTGTTGACCCTTTACCCCTTAAGGTGTCGCATTGGTGCCCATAACGTCAAGAACACAACTGTAACGAAGAATGGGGAATGCCCCGCTGATTATCGTCGCGAATTTTTATTTATTAGAGACAAATCTCATTGATAAACCAGAATAACTATACCAAGTACCCTACCCTACGCAACACCTATCGAGTGTGGTGCGTCGTCGTGAACAAATTAACGACTTTTCAAATTAGACCATGGTAACAAACCACAGACAATTTAGTGGTCTGTGTAGCAAACCCTCAACACGCATGGTCTCTAGTATGTAATTGCCAATGTTGTTGTGTGAGTGACATGAGGAACATCTGAAGGTTAAAGTTTTATAAATAAAACAAGTTCCTTACAATGATAAATGTAATTGTATAATAACGTGTACACCGGGCCCGCCTGGCAGGCCTCTACAGTTGCCACACCAGTTGCTCTGGAAGCCTCGCCATTACCACTAACAATGCCGGATTAACCAAAATTTAACCTTTTCACCGCTTAGAAATTTTCAAGCTATCAAATTGTGTTAATTCGGCACTGATCACAAAAGGACAAATCACTTTGGTTTTTACAAGACAATTTTTTTTAATGGATTTTAAGAATTTTTTTGAGCTTTTTAAAGTTCTTATAGCTTAAAATTAAACAAAGGCACAAACATTTTAACATAATCACAAATTATACGAACAAAAGTTTTATATTTTCATATGCACTTCGGGAAAAACTGATTGTATTGCACTCGGTGAGTCTATTGAGATATAAAAGGACACATGTGCCTCTTAAGTGATTCTTATAAGGAATTTATGATGTATGATGGAACAAAATTTGAAATATTACTATAAGTATCATACAAAGTGCATAAGTATATGCAATCTAAATATCACGATAGGGAATCTATTCCTAAGACATACAGCTATAACTATGTGAGTATAGTCACCCAAAAATACACATCTGGAGTCGATAATTAAAACGAGGTATTTACCTAAGCCCGAGCTAAGTAAGTATGATACAGGGTTTTTAAATTCGTGAGACACCCAAAAGGGCGTTTTCTAAAATAAATATTGAAAACGTGATTCTTACATATCTGGGCATTCTTGTCCTTGCATTGTCCATTCTACCATTAAAAAAATATGTCCCTAAATGTCCGTTCCATTAAGTCACGTTTTAGTGTGAAAAAAAATCATTTGTACCAATGTACGTGACGATGTGGAAACTACAATATCATTTAAAAAAAAATAGGGACATTATTTCAGCATCAGGATTGAATATGCTAGTGATTCAGAGTTGAAAGAACCCAAAAACACCAAGGTTTTTTTAAATGGTAGGATGGAGAATGCTATCTGTGTGAATCAGGTCTTCAATATTTATTTTAGAAAACGCCCAAAAATGCACTGTGGTAACTTGCCCAGATTTACTTTGGTTAAAAAATATTTTACATAATGTGCTACATGAGTAGTAAAGCAATTTAAAATACATAACACAGCATTTTTAACCTTTTGACCGCCAAAGACGTCATATGACGCGCGCGGCTACAGCCCAATATCAACCTTCATGCGTACTGACAAGGTTCACGATTACGCGCCGCGTGCGATAGGCGTGGCGTTCAAAAGGTAAAGAACATAATATTTTTCATATAGCTTGGGTTAGCTGTCGCCGTTGACAGCTGTCATGTCATGCGTTTTAAGGTTATAAATTGTGTGGAGATGACAGCTGTCACCGTACCACTATGTGAAAAATAGTCATGAATAAGTTAAATATTACAGTAGTACACACTTGATAAGGCGCGTCGTGAATCTTCGTTCGCGCAGAAAGAAAATACGGCTCCGAAAATTAACGAAAGAAAACTTAAAACTTACAATCAACCGTAAGATCACAGCGCAAGGTCTATAGTACACTACAGGTGTTAGTTCCGTCTCACTCGCACGAACCACGTCTCTCTGCAATTACAATATGGCGGCTGACTAACATGCGATGCGGTGCGCGCCAACATGGCGACGGCTAGTGACCAATAGCAAACCCGGAAAAAGACGCGCGCTGCGTGAAGCGTGATGATTGGCCAACACCATTTCGCGCGCTTTTAAAACTCATCTTCTGCGCAGGTACATCGACGCGCCTTATCAAGTGTGTACTACTGTACATGAAAGTTAAAATCTAAAACGTGATAAGATCCATTTACACTAGAGATGGCACTTCGAAATCTGAAAAGTACGGTCATGTTTGAAAATATCGATAAGTACGAACAAAGTCCCAAAAATATGTATAATCCTAAATATGGGCAATAAGATCGTGTATACACATTTTTGGAACTTTGTTCGTATCGATATTTTTAGACGTTACCGTACAGGTATCTTAACCTATCTACCTCAACATTCTGCGGTGTATAGTTGAAATTATTTGAAAATACATTAGTTACGAACTTGCTTAAAACTAGTATCGGCAGATAATTTAAACTATACCACCATCAGTCCTTCTCTATCAAGTCTATACGAGTGAAAAGGATGGACACAGTGAAATACTGTACAAGGGTTATACTACCATCAGTCCTTCTCTTTCAAATCTATACGAGTGAAAAGGATGGACACAGTGAAATACTGTACAAGGGGTCGTTCAGTAAGTATTTAGTAATACTAGTGGAGTTTTCCTACATACAATCTTTACATAATTTCAGAATCAAAGTGTTTAGTAATTCGGTCAATAGCTTATGTAGATACAAGGTAAGTTTATCATTTAGGTAGATAATGGACAGTTATTAAAAAAATTCAATCAGGGAGCAAGTACACCTACATGTATATAAAAACAACAAGTTAGGGGAGAGGCAGTTGTATGTTTTGCAAAATTTTGCCATTTGGGACAAGTGCCCCGACTGAATTGAACTTACCTCCTATCTGTAATGGTGCGACCAGACATGCGGCGAATATTTGTGATGGCGTTTCTATCCCGCTATTTTTTTTTTTATAAAGTATATACACCGTGGGCCAATTAAACCCGACAGGTTTCAAAGGTGTATTCTTGACCGCATTTAGAGACTAAAATGTCATACAATGTTTTCTGAAATCGGTCTTGTTTTAGAGATAATGACAATTTGTGTGAAAATTTGTTTCTTTTATAACTTAGTCAAAAACGCCTTTTTAGCTGTGACGCTGCCACAATGTGACTTGGTTTAGTCATACCTACTGACAGATATTAAAGTTTTAAAGTAAACTCGCAATTTTCGACTGTAAATATAAAAAAAAAACTTTACTTATTCGTTGTAATGATTTTTTTTCACCAAGGTGTAAAAATAAATAACGTGTCGTGTGCAGAAAACGCAAAAGGAAATTTTATTTTCGGCAAAAAAAAACTCATATAACATTTTTTGCTCCTTATGACCTCAGGAATGCGTGGTTAAAATCTGTCGGGTTTAATTGTGCCCTGTCTCTATCGTTTTCCTTAGGTAGCGAGAAACGCTTTCCATAAATTTTCCGAATCGCGATATGTGAGGTTGTTCCCACTTGTTACCAGTGGTAATTACTGGCAGAATAAATTCCCAGTAGTTACCACAAAACCGACTTGGTGGTACCCGATATGTGTGGCCGCACCCTAATAGAGGTGCACTTGCTTTATGTAAAGTTATGTTAAAACATGTCAAAAGCATTCGTGCGAGCCGATATGTTCCCAGTAAATGCGTAGAAAATACAGTCCGTAGAAAACTAGAGAATGAAACATCGTACATGCAAACACCATAAATAAGAGACAGTTATTCTATTCATAAACAGTAGCATACTTCTGAGTTGGAGAGCTTGTTGTCCACATTTCTGCATGGCTACCATGAGTTGACATTTGACATACGCTAGCGACTGCGTAAACTCGATCGCATTCCCTCTCGATCGCACCAATACATCAGTGCGCGCGAGTTGGACTGTGATCGAGTCGCGAGCGTAAACGACAAGTGTCATATCATGGTAGCCGTACTGACTGTGTGAACTTTTCTGTGTAGAAGATAATTATATTTATAAGGACGAATCAGACAACTTACATCTGGTAATACTGATTCGTTATGTACATTAAAATGGACAATTACATTCGAAGACGAGATAGTATAAATGCTAATATTAAAAGCAGGAGCTATACAAGATCTCACAGAATAAATAATTTAATTAATCAAGTAATTTGAGCTCTAAAAGCATTATTCAGCCTACAAGCAAACATTCAAACAAGCAACATAATTTAGAATTTACAACACAATGGATCTTACGAAGACCCTAACACGCTTCAGGCCAAATATAAGTAGTATTTTCAGTCAAATATCACTGATATTATTGGTCTAAATTGCACTGTCCAGTCGCAATCAGATATATCTGAACACGCCTCTATTGTCAACGCGTTAGAGTGCATGTTCAGAAATTTTTGAGCTCCTTGACCGCTCCGATATATCTGATGGCGGATGTACATAAACAAAACCACAGACATATAACTAATAGAAATTCAAAGTGGTAATCATTGGAACAGTACAAACTCTTTAATTTAACTTCGCATTTCTATTAGTTCAGAAACCCTAGTGTACATTTATTCGATAGCGAAACGTGACGTACGCGTTTGCGTTAAATCTCATCTTGTATGGAATTAAGAAACAGCGCGCCAAGCGCCCATACAAAATGATACTTAACGCAAACGCGTACGTCACGTCTCGCTATCCAATAAATTTACACTAGGAGTACAGATGTGTGACAGAAACCATAGTTATATACGAGTCATGATATTTATGATCATGACATTTATGACTATTATAAGACTTGGAGGATTTAACTGGAGACGCCTTGTCTGTAATTTTCTGTACAAAACAGTCTGCCGATTTTTGCGGGGGAGGGGCACGTCAAATGTATGGCTATTTCTACGTAAACGTACAAATAGCCATGTCAGATAAACGTCAGTCCATACAATACATATGACCATTGGCCGAGGTTTTCGAGAGGGGTAAGCTCTTAAAGGCCACTCCATTTGTTAAATCCTCCAAGTTTTAAGACATAGACAATATGTACGCTCTTTGTTTAGTATATGTATAGTCAGACTTTAAATATGACAAAGACGAAAAATGAAGTTTAGACAAAGGTCCCACTTTGTCGCTTACCATAAGGACGAGATTTGATTGTATCTCGTCAAAGCGTTCTTATGGCAAACGACAAAATGGGACTTTTTGCTTTGAAACGACATAAATCTTGATCCATTTAGGGTTCAAGCTAATTTACTTATCAATACTAACAGTATGATATTTCCAATATAAAGTACTTATTCAAGGCTACGTGAACTGAGTAAATCTTTTAAATTATGTCAAAATAATTGTTATAAAACTGATTGATCGCAATCACGTTCAAAAGTGCAAGATTTTTAGAGAAAAGGTAGATTTACATTTATAATTAGGATTTATTCTAAAATTCGTTTTTACGACCGAGACGAGAGTCATTCCGACTTCATATTTTAAACAAAACAAAGGACATTTTAACATTTGTACTTTTATACTTTTGAGAATTTATGACACACTTGGAAATTGTGTAGTTTGTCAGGGATAAAACCTTTTTTTTTTCAGGGCAATTTTTTACCATTTCTGATGTGTGGTTAAAGAGACCTTAACCCTTCCAGTGCCAAGCGACCCATTTCCAATACAAAATAAAGACACATACGTGTTCTTGGCAGCGAATGTGTCAATGACAATGAACGAAGTTTAATAAATAAGGTTCCTTATTAATAACGTCACATATTAAAAACAAAGCAGTCGCAAGTTGCCAAGGCTCCATATACAAAAGACTCAATAAGGACCAAGCGGCCTACAATTCAAACGATCAGACAAATACCTAGGGAGCGCAAACAAGGAGCTCGCATCAAATCATATATGATGCATATTGGCATCAAGCGAGGCGGGCTGCGCCGCGTGCGCCGGTGTGGCGGGCGCGTGCGCGGTGTGTGTGTGCGCGGTGTGTGCGGGCGCGCGCTCGTAGAACAGCAGGTAGGCCGCGCAGCGCAGCACCTCCGCCAGGGACACCTCGTGCACCAGCGTGTCCGACGTGTACCACCATCTGGAAACGCTTCACATTATTTACCCTTCATACGTCTAAGCACTGATCGGTGCGCATGAATTTAAATCCGTTGTTTAATACAGTAGGGTATTTGACTACTAGTCAAATCGGTTTCTTTTTTCGAACTGTCAGAACGATTTGTCACTGTGGAATTTACATGAAATACATATAGCAAATGACGTCACGGTCAACTTACCTACTCTTTATAGTTCTATACGATTTATAAAATAGAAATTGTTGTTGTTGTGTTGGTGTCTACGTTTTTCTATTGATGTTCAGAGGGCCTACCGGGAAAATCGAAATTCGCAAATAAATAAATAAATAAATAAATAAATAAATAAATAAATAAATAAATAAATAAAATGTTTATTGAGTTAGCACAAACAAACGTGATTTTGACTGGGCTGGTGCCTCTTTTTAAGCGTACATGACACTTGTGTCAAGAGACACCGCTCTCCCGTAGGTGGTAACAGAATTTTTACATATAGGTACAATAGCTAGGCTTAAGACTTAAAACGAACATTTTTTTTTATAACTTAAAAAATAGAAAGAAATTTAGTAAGTATATAAAACAATTTTTAACAAAAATCTGTTCTTAATAGAGAAAGCGTAGATTTATAATTTTGAAGGTACAATTTGTTGGACTACATTTTTTATAAAGTTTTAATAATCAAGGGAATAAGTGTGTGTGTGTGTGTGTGTGTGTGTGTGTGTGTGTGTTTGTGTTTGTGTGCGAAAATGAATCTGAAGACCAATGCATTAGCTGATGGAATAAACCGTTTTTTTTTTTTAAATGATGTAGTAATATACAATTAATATTAGACGACTCCAACTAATATGTTTTCAACGTCATTATAGCTTTTAGTTTTAATCCATATATTTAGTTTATTTAAACATTCTTTAGCGCTTACGGGGTAAATATTTAACAACTTATTTATAAAATTATACAATTTAACCGACTGAGCTACATACTGCCTCTTTGCAAAAACAGATTTTGGTACAGGAGCTGTTATCACATCAGGTTTTCTTCGTTTAGATTTATTTTCGTCTGTTTCGGGTGTATATATGGTTTCTTTATGTCTTCGTAAAACTGCATTAATTATATATAACTTTCTAACTGAGAGCAGTTCCGAAATTTGGTAGAGCTCACTGGTAGGGCATGAATAGGGCTTAAAGTACATTACCTTGATTAACGCTCTTTGAGCCCTTTCTAATTCCAAAAACTTTGTTTTTGTGGCACCACCCCAGATTGGAATACAGTATGCAAGAACCGACTGAGCAAGAGAAATGTAAATTTGATTAAGTAGCTTTTTTGTTGCTACGTGTCGAAGATTTTTAAAGATCCACATCATCTTTCGAGTTCGCGACATGATTAGTTCAATATGTACATGCCAGGTAAGTCTCTGATCTATCATGACGCCCAAGTATTTTGTGTACTCAACTTTGTGGATTTCTGGGCAAGTACAATTTACATTGAGGTCATTACATGTATGTATCTTCAAAGTGAAGGTGGAGTTGGGCTGCGTTCTCTTGTATTTAGTGAAGCATATGAAGTTAGTTTTTGCTATGTTTAATGTCAGTAGGTTATTATGTAGCCACTGAGCAATTTTAGCTAGTCCAGACTCAGCGGATCTCCTGACATCTTCCCAGCTATCCCCCCAGAACACAATAGCTGTATCATCAGCGTAAGCAAAGATCGATCCGTTATCGATGTTAAGTTGACATAGTTGGTTGACGTATATTAAGAAGAGAGTTGGGCCGAGAACACTTCCTTGAGGGACACCATAACTTACGTCACATTCGCCACTAATATATTCACCAATCTTTACTCTTTGCTTACGGTTATAAAGGTAGCTGGTGAGTAGCGACAGCGGTACTCCTCTGATTCCAGTGGCCTCTAAGGTTCTAATTAGTATGGGAACAGAGACAGTATCGAACGCTTTCTTTAGATCTAAAAAGACGGTAAGTGATTTTTTATTTTTGTCTAGCTTGTCTATAATTAGAGAAGATAGAGCTGATACTGCGTCCTCTGTGGAGAGGTTTCGTCTAAACCCATATTGGACGTTTGACAAAATGTTAAATTTATTTAGGAAGTTCAATATTCTGGTATTTATGACTTTTTCTATAATTTTTGAAATCACAGGTAGGACTGATATAGGTCTGTAATCTGAGACACAATTTCTGTTCCCACCCTTATAAATCGGAGTGATGATAGCCTGTTTTAAAGAGTCAGGAAAGACACCACGACTGAAACATAGGTTCACTAGGTGCGTCAAGATTGGAACAACAATACCACTCGCCAGTTTCAAGAATTTTGTAGAGATGTTGTCCCAACCAGGAGCACTAGTCGATTTTAAATTTGAAAGGGTAATATATATCTCATTTGGATCTGTGTCATATAGTACAAAAGAAGGTATACATGTGCTAGTTAGGTTATGATTTATGCGGCTTACAACATTATTACTGGACAATATCGTTTCAGCAAGAGACTTGCCAACGTTAGAAAAGTACTGATTTACTTCATTTAGAGATTCGATGGGGGTATTTTTAATGTCAAGTAGTTCCACGTTTTCTTTTTTATTTATTTTTCTACTTGTTATATTATTTACTGCCTTCCAAAGTGTCTTTGAGTTTTTACTGGTGCATGGTGTGAAATAATTTATTTAGTCAACATCCCTATAGGTTTAAATTCGTACGCACTGATAAGTGCTTGGACAAACGAAAGGTTAACGCGAGACATTTCATTCGGTTCTTGTCTGTTTGTCTGATTTAATTTCATGTCTTTTAATTATTTATATAAGAATTCAAGTTTTGGAGACCCTTTACATCTCTAAGGATATTTTAATGATCGTTTTTAGGGTTCCGTAGCCAAATGGCAAAAAACGGAACCCTTATAGATTCGTCATATCCGTCTGTCTGTCCGATTATGTCACCGCCACTTTTTTCCGAAACTATAAGAGCTATACTGTTCAAACTTGGCAAGGAGATGTATTCTATGAACCGCATTAGGATTTTTACACAAAAATAGAAAAAAAAACCATAAATTTTGGGGGTTCCCCATACTTAGAACTGAAACTCAAAAAAACTTTTTTTATCAAACCCATACGTGTGGGGTATCTATGGATAGGTCTTCAAAAATGATATTTAGGTTTCTAATATAATTTTTTTCTAAACTGAATAGTTTGTGCGAGAGAAACTTCCAAAGTGAAAAAATTTGTGGCCCCTGTAACTTCTAAAATAACAGAATGAAAAATCTAAAAAAAATATATGATATACATTACCATGCAAACTTCCACCGAAAATTGGTTTGAACGAGATCTAGTAAGTAGTTTTTTTTAATACGTCATAAAATTTAAAAAAAAAACTTTTTTCATCAAACCCATACGTGTGGGGTATCTATGGATAGGTCTTCAAAAATGATATTTAGGTTCCTAATATCATTTTTTTCTAAACTGAATAGTTTGCGCGAGAGACACTTCCAAAGTGAAAAAATGTGTGTCCCCCCCCCCTGTAACTTTTAAAATAACAGAATGAAAAATCTAAAAAAAATATATGATATACATTACCATGCAAACTTCCACCGAAAATTGGTTTGAACGAGATCTAGTAAGTAGTTTTTTTTAATACGTCATAAATGGTACGGAACCTTTCATGTGCGAGTCCGACTCGCACATGGCAGCTTTTTTTTATATTCTATATCTGACACTTAAAGACATATCAAAAGAATTTCAGTATTTGTTGTTTGTATTTATTATCATAGTTTTTTTTTGTGTAATTCGACATTTAGAGACTGTATACATCTCTAATAAAGTATCTAATATTTCATTGATTCCATATTTGTATTTTGTTATTTTTATTAATTGTAAAAATTTGACACGTAAAAGTGCTCCTGTGGCCTGTTTGTTTGTTTGTTTGTATTAGTTACGATGGGTCCACAGAACAAGTCGCCTCGCGAGGATATTCCCGCGTAAACAAGTTGTCTGTGGACATGCCTCGCCCGCGGCATATGCACGTGCGCCCGCACTGCTTCAATTCACACGTCTCCATAAACTAAACCATTAATTTTAAATGTACTATCACAATAATTATATATTTTATAATGTAGCTCTTGCCTGTGTATGATTTAAGGATACTAGCCGAATTTTTAGTCATATTTTTCAATAACCGATGTTTGAACACTTAGAACCCACGGTTTTTGACCACCAACACATACGAAAGGTCAATAACGTATGGAATAAACTGAAAATTAAAATGAAGCCCACTTAGGATAATCTAATGGTTTCAAATCGGCAGTCATGACAAGGTGATGTATTCATATATTCCAAAAATCAGATATAAACATATATCGGCAAAAAATTTTTGCACGTTTAATGGAACCATATGTTAGTTCATCCGATTTTTTTTTAATACTTGTTTAGATATTTTTGTCCTTCTATAATAATAAATCATTAATCCCAGACAACATCGATCGTGTATAACAGAAAAATTTATGATTAGACATTAAAATTTAATTAAGTGAGTATTTATAAAAAAAATATCTGGCAACCTTAAATCTTCAGCTTACCAC
Source organism: Cydia pomonella (assembly GCF_033807575.1). Lineage (NCBI taxonomy): Eukaryota > Metazoa > Arthropoda > Insecta > Lepidoptera > Tortricidae > Cydia > Cydia pomonella. The sequence continues at coordinate 21,337,464 of NC_084715.1, read as the reverse complement.
ATTAAACACTCCTAAGAACTGTCAATAAGTAGCTCTTATAACTTTACAATAATTATACGAATTATTAGTTTGTATGATTGTACCTGCGGGCTTCGAACCCGTTCCCCCGGCGGTACGTGGCGAAGTGTCCGGACCTGGGCCCGCCCACGTGCACCACGACGGCCGCTAGCCTGTACAGAGCACGAGAAGAACCCTCGCTCTGCTCGGACTCCGCTGCGCGGAAACGCCCGCCACTCATTAGTGACACTAAGTCCGTCTGGAACGGCAAATATTAATTAAAGAAATACACGTTGTAACACGAGGAACCTGAAAGATTTTAACCACGCGCTTCTGATGCCAAAAGAAGAAATTAAATAACCCACTGCTGGGCAAAGGCCTCCTCTCATGCGCAAGAGGGCTCGGGCTCCCACCCTAGCCAAATGCGGATTGGGGACTTCATATACACCTTTGAATTTTTTCGCAGATGTATGCAGGTTTCCTCACGATGTTTCATCGAAAACCATTTACAAAAAAGGATTTACATGAAAAAAAAAATACATGAGTTTAAGTAAATTTCGCCAACACTCAGGTGGTCCTTTTAAGAAACTCACTTCGTTCATTTCAATTCAATTCATTTATTTGCCTCATAATACGTCTTACAAGATGTTACAGTAATTTGTAGTTATTGTACCAGTATCAGTCAAATTTTCGACATGCAAATATAAAACTACAAATTTTTACATTATACAAATATTACATTACGAGTTATGTCAACATACAATATTACATCAAAAACTGAAATAATTACAATGTCATAGTCATAGAAAGAAATATAATAACAATTGATGTTTTGTTTAATAAGTTACATGTCAAATGTAGTAGAATTCAAGTATTCGTTTACAGTGTAAAAACAGTAAGTCAATAGCCATTTTTTTAAGGAAGTTTTGAATAGCCTGCCTTGGAGACTTTTCAGTCTATCAGGTAATTTGTTGTAGACTGGGATACACATATTATAAACATTCCTTTTGTAAATATCGGATTGACAACGCGGCTGATTGAGAAGATTTTTATAATAGATCCTTTGGGTTCCTTGCCAAACATCGGCACGTAATTCAAATAGCTCAGGGTGTGCTTTGACAAATAAGCAGAGCTTCAAGATGTACGTACAGGCCAGCGGCAAAATGTTTAATGTTTTTTCCTACTCCTCTACTGTTATCTGTCATTTATGCATTCATTAACACGAATATAAGAACATACATAAAAGGTTTCAAGAAAAGTCTATATTGTCTATTCCTCATAAAAGCTCTTGTGCTTTTATAAGCTATAATGTTACTGCGATTAATGGCTACCAACCTAACAAAACCAAAACGAATACAGTTTTAAACTAAGTGCATTGCTGCCAACTTACAAAATATTCATTTGGTTGCATAGTAAAAATAATTACTTCATAAGTCAGAAACACACATGTGACACCCGTAATTTAGCAACACCCATAGACTACGAAGACCGCTTAGCGTTGCTTGTTAGTCTCCGTAGGCTACGGTGGCCAAAATTGAGAAAAAACTGTCCAAAAATTTAATTTAGCAAGTACCAGGACCTCATGAGTTACGAGGAGGTGTCGCTGACCGGCTAGCCGCGGCCCGCGGCCCGGGGCGGGCCGGGCGCGTAACAAGGTATGCTCGCGCGTCTTGGCTATATACTTTTGCTTTGTTTACCTAAATTAAGATTTATTTTTGTTGACTCGTAGGAAAAATATTGTATGCAACGTTGTATAAGTAGGTCAAAAAATGCTCGTGGCGTATTCCTTTACAATGTTCGCCTACGCCTTCGGCTCCGGCTCACATTGTAACTCACGCCACTCGCCTTTTTTGACCCTTCTTATACAACTGTTGCATAAAATACTATAAAGATCGGTTCACAATGAGCCAGGTACAGTCAGCGTCAAATACTTCGTAGCAGTCAAAGTGGCCAAATAGTTCGGTATATTTAGTATGGTGTACCGAACTATTTGGCCACTTTGACTGCTACGAAGTATTTGACGCTGACTGTACCAAGAGCCTGAGATAAACCCACACTCGTATATTTTAATACCTTTTACTATATAGCAGTCACATAAACTACTATTAACTACTAATCAATCAGTTTTTTTTTTTTTTTTCAAACTGTCAAAACAATCTTCCACTACGGAATTTATATGAACCACTAAGCAATTGACGTCACAGTCAAATTACTCTATAGTTCTAAATACAGTCACCATACCTATTCTGATAACATTTATTATTCGAGAAAGAGAAGACGGGTCGACTAGGGTTCGTTTAAACAACATAGCGATATCTTGTTTAACCTTTTCGCCGCCATTGACTTGATATGAAGTCAGTAAATTTCGTGTCCCACGCGCCACGATTTCATATCAAGTCGTGGTTTTGGTCAGGACTTGCAATTTTTGACGTGGCGTGGCGTGGCGAAAAGGTTAACACAGGGATTCATGGAAAAGCGGAGGAGAAACCTAGCAGTGGGACATAGAACAGGGCTAAAGGCAATAAAAAATGTCGTGCTAAGGCCACGCTTCACATACCGCGGGTCGCGGCGCCTGCGTGTAGGGCGCCATGGCCACGGTCTCGGGGAAGGCCACCGGCTCCGTGCGCTTGCTGAGCGCGCCGCCCGCCCACTCCACCCGCCCGATGTGCAGGCACAGGCAGGCTGGCAACTGCCACGACAGACAAACAAACCGATAAAAAAACTAGCTTTGCTTATTTGTAAATTTAAAGATCCTTCTCTTTCTAAATCGGATTAGAAATTAACCTATCACTCGCGTCATAAAAACGAATTGGTTGCGATCTCACTCAATATTATCGGCTATACACACGCACATACATACAAAGATAATAATAATAATAAAATACTTTATTGTGCACTACAAAGAAAAATACATGTTACAAACAAAGAAAGGACATAAGTTTTGACGACCGGTTTGGCCTAGTGGGTAGTGACCCCGCCTACGAAGCTGATGGTCCCGGGTTCAAATCCTGGTAAGGGCATTTATTCGTGTGATGAGCATGGATATTTGTTCCTGAGTCATGGGTGTTTTCTATGTATTTAAGTATTTATAAATATTTATATATTATATATATCGTTGTCTAATACAAGCCTTATTGAGCTTACTGTGGGACTTTGTCAATTTGTGTAATAATGTCCTATAATATTTATTTATTTATAAGTGAGTATTAGGTAACAACAGGCGGACTTATCGCTAAAAAGCGATCTCTTCCAGACAACACTGGAAGTCGCCAGCAAATGCTGAGATGAGGCCATTTCGTGATACTTTATTCTCACTATGTTCTCTTTTATGTATGTCTATTAGAGTTTGTGTGTTTATAAATAAAACAATTTTTTTTCTATTCTACAACCTTCAGATAGCGATTCAGTGGCTAGAAATAAAGTTATTGAATTTAATTAAAAATAGAATACGCGCCAGCTCGAATACCATCCTGTGCACGTTGGCCGACCGGTGGGACTCACCGTGGCTGAAGCACTGGGTGCAGCTACATGCCCCTGTATGTAGGAATTTGTAGTAATATCATGTCATACTAACCCTAGATTTAAGTATTTGTATATTACTAACACAATATGGACATTGTTCGAAATAAATTCTTATTGATTGATTGATTGATTGGGCAGTGCAAAACCACAAAATTGTAAAGTTTATAAAATAAGTAAAGTTCTCATTACCTTTTGACCGCCAAAGACGTCATATGACGCGCGCGGCTACAGCCCAATATCAACCTTCATGCGTACCGACAAGGTTCACGATTACGCGCCGCGTACGATAGGCGTGGCGTTCAAAAGTTGTACAAATTCTTATGAGAATAAAGAATCTTTAAACCGAAGTAAATAGAAACTACAAACAATGACAAATTAACTACATATATTTTTAGACAACAATAATACACTACATATACCTACAAAAAATACATAAATACATAATGAGAATTCAAGCAAGAGAAAAATAACGACCAGGTAAGAAAATTAATGCAAAATCTCAGATCGAATCAAAGAAAAAAAGAAAAATTACATAAAATACAGGACTAGTACCTTTCCAAAGTTGACTGTGCACAATAATACACTACATATACCTACAAAAAATACATAAATACATAATGAGAATTCAAGCAAGAGAAAAATAACGACCAGGTAAGAAAATTAATGCAAAATCTCGGAACGAATCAAAGAAAAAAAGAAAAATTACATAAAATACAGGACTAGTACCTTTCCAAAGTTGACTGTGCGGATGTGTTGTGTGTTTAACGGCGTGTCGGGCGAGCATTTGTTACAGCGGACACCCTTTACCATCTCCGGAGCCGTAAACGCACGGAGTAGTCCTGGAGAAACAACATTAAACACAAAGTTCAAGAGATTTGTAGAGCCATATGTAGAGCAAGATATATTAACTGAATCATTGGCTCAATCTACTATACACCACTGAATTTGAGTCATATAACAATCCATTTACATAGACATGACATCAAGTACGACTCCAAAGAGGTTTATCACGGGCCGTTAAGGTGAGTGCACGACCGAAGACGAGTGATGATCTAGCTTAGAAAGTAGGATCATTAATGAATCCGATTATTTTATTACATTAAATATCAGCATAGTAAAATACTTCCAATCACGCAAACATACCAGCAAGACTGTAGGTGCCTGTGTTACCGATGGCTGCGTTCGCCATTGATAGTGAAATGCTGTCAAATTTGTCGTACCGGATCGGACTCTGAAAAATAAAAATATTTGTATAATAGTTCTTATCAAAGTTCTACTTTGTCCTATCGTATTAGAGCATATTTGTGATATTTGTAGTGTATACGGGGTGGCCTAACCATAATTTCGAAGCCGAGTCTACAGACCCCGAAAAAATATTCGCTTTGAAAGAAAAATTTTCAAGAGACTGAAAACGCTTCATGCTTTTCTGTTGTCTCCTTGATAAAAAAAAAGTGAATACCTATCTCGCAAATGAGGCAAAAAGTCTACAATGAAAATATCTATAGTCGTTCGATTTGAAGTTGTAATCTTTTATCTATTATTAACTAAAACCGCGCGTGCCACTACCTACAAAAATAAGGGTCGTATAATTCTAATTGGCACCTGAGCGCGGGCTAGTCCAACGCTCAAAAAACCAGTGTAGGTGTGCTCTCCGATAACGCGCCTTTGTCACGCATATTAGACTGGAACGGTAGCGTTGGACTCGCCGGCACTCAGTAACCGTATAGGGACCTCACAAGAAATCGCAAATTATTTTTTCATGTGTTCATTTTGAATATTATTTCAATTACCATAGGAGTTGTAATTAAATAACCGGTTAAAGTGGCCGGGCCCCTTTTTTGCGGGTAGGGGCACGCGCCGTTTTAGTCAACAATTGACAAAGGATAAGCCGTCGGGGCCAGCTACAAATCTAACAACTACACCTACGTAATTGTCAGGCGTTTATGGGGGAAGGCGAACCTTGGAGCCACACACGGTGCACTGCAGCCGCGAGGCCAGCGTGCCGCGGAAGGGCGGCGGGGGGGCGGGGCGCGCGGGCGCGGCGGGCACCCAGCGCCGCCCCGCCGAGCTCAGGTGGCAGAACGAGCGCGACACGCCCTTGCCCAGCCGCCGCGGCGCCGGCGCCTCCTCTGGGGCACAAATATAGATAGATAGAATACTCCTTATTGCCGCACCTCAGTAAAACGATACAAGAAAATAAATAATTGATTACGTGCGGCGCTATTTTATGACGATTCGAACGGAACTAGGCGGGTTCGAACCACACAGAGCGAGCAGCCTCGCGAGGAAATTTCCTCCCGCGGCAAACGCCCGGCCTCGAGCGGCCGTGTGCCAGTACTGATATATTGTAAAGAAAAACAACACCAAATTAGCCTGTCATACCAATGTAGTTCAACATAATTATAATCGGCCCGTACATGGATCGGGTACACCGTTTCATTACGAATTTCCGATAAATACTTGTTTTTTTTTTTGTATATGATCTGCTTGTATGTACATGTATTCTGTGCAAATAATTTTTTTGAATCTTAATTAACTTAGCTAAGTTAAGTGCACCGCATAACTGTAATAACATGATCACCTGGCTCAGGGTCCGCTAGAGCAGGCTCGTCCCCGGCTGCAGACTGCGGCCTCGTGGACATGGTGCAGGGGGTGGGGGGCGTGGAGTCCGCCCGGGCGCCCCCCAGGCCGGCGGCGGGCGGAGACGCGGGGGAAGCTAGTGCGGACCAGGCGCGCCCGCCGCCGAGGCCGAGAGCGTCAGAGAGGCAACCCGGCTGCGTAAAAATGAAGAATTAGGCCAACTGGGTTATATAGTTATAGTTCTTGTAGTTTGCTCAAAATGAATAGGGATAGGCAGAGACTTACTGAAATTTCGGAATAAAAATCATGCTTCGGGCGAAGGTAAGGCATAAACTGCCGAACTCTTCGGTGGTTTCCTACCGAAGTTTCGGTTTCGGCAGTTTTCGGCATCAAGACAAGTGCAGGACATTGATGTGCACGTATCAGCTATAAGCTGCCTGTGCATTCACAAATAATAAATAAAATCGTGTGTCGGCCGCAATTAGTGCAAAATGCCACCTTTGGTTTTAATCGAACACTTAACAGGCAGACTAAATGCATATTCTTGGTTCTTGGAAAGTGACTGAAGATTTTTACTGAATTTTGCTTTTGGCTCTATCTCCTAAACACCACCTGCCGGTATTTGCAATCTTTCTAGCATCAAGTCTCCTCAGAATAGTAAACAAAAATTGTGGTGGTCAAACAATGTTAGATATGGCAACAGCCTACATGTAATGAACCCTCATGGATGTCGACGTTATTTTCTTACATGTTTGGTTGCTCCTCAACTGACCAACGGAGTGGCAGTTGACGTCCAAGAGGATTCATTACATAACGCCCTTAACCACTTTTATACAAGCTATCGCCCAGGATGTGATGAACGACAAAACTAGAGGCCCGAGGTCTGTAAAAGGACTGATTTGTCATTTTACTCCAAGTTTGGTACAAATGCAGAATAATGTGGCCTGTAACCTGCCCGGGATGATATACCAGGTCATGGACATCTAGGATAAAAAACTAGAATTTAGGTTAAAAATTGTAATGCACACTCGGAATCCCTCTTTTACCTTCTTGGACATGGCAATGGTCTCCTCTTCAATGCAGGAGAGCAGCACATGCAGAAGCTCATGTGCGTCCTGCTGGTCGGCCGGCACCACCCAGCCTGCTGCCCTTAGGGCCTGGAGCACACCCAGGGGGCATACTGGTGTGCCACGGGCTGCCTCATGAGTGCCATTCACAACTGTTATGAATAAATTATGCGTGTGAATATATTTTGTACCCCAGTTTGTGAGCAGCAGTTTAGAAGAGGGACAACTGCATCTTCATACATACATAGTGACCATTTTCCTCTTTGGTATTAACATTATGGAAAACATTTTTTCTCTCTCAGGCTCATACCACTGAGTTTTCCGGAACTTATGTACGAAATATCGTTTGTTATTTACCAGCTTTTCAGTGAAAGAAAACATCATGAGGAAACCGGACTAATCCCAATAAGGCCTAGTTTACCCTCTGGTTGTTAACTGTTACTTGTTAGCAATCAATCACACAAGTACCAACCTTCGATGACTGTGTAGAGCGTGGTGATCATGCTGTTGTGGCTGTCGGCCTTCGCGTACTTCTTCAACCAGTCGATGAACAGCGGACAGGCCGCAAGCGCCTGCAGCAGCGTGTTCAAGAAGCAAGTCCGGCCCAGGTTCTGCAACCCCGCTATCTGCCCGCGCCGCTTCCGCATCTTCGGAGCACCCCCTGGACCCCACAGCACGAACGCACCCACCACCACCGCGGCGGTCAGCCCCGCGGCCACCAAAATCCTATCCCCGCTATCCATTGTCTCGTTATTCGGATAGCAGGCGGATACAATCACATGCTAATTAATTACACATTCGAGTTACATAAATTATTGTGTAACTCTTCTTCGACTTTCCTGATTTTTGAAAACAATGTCGTCGAAAATCGCCTTTTCAATATTTTTTCTTTCATAATTTTTTGACGTTTGGCGTGCAGTGTTGCTTGCTCAGAAAAATACAATGTAGGTTTTTATAAAATTTAGGTAAACAAGAATTTATTGTCACCAATAATGATATATGAAGTATCCTAATCCTACAAGTGCGAGGGCACCTGAAAAGCAGCCAATCAGTATCCTGTCTCCGACTCCAAGTTTCAGCGTGATCATGGGTATGGAGAAAGACATATTGCTTGATTGATTGCAACGTTCTGATTTTTGAAAACAATATTATTTAACGATAATATTTTTTTCTGTAGGTAATAATGAAAAAAAATTTTCTCAACGAAATCACTCACTACAAGAAATAAAGTTTCGCTTTCCTGATCCTGTTATCACCAATATTGATATAAGCAATATGCAAGGCCCAACATTAAAGTGGTGATTAATACGGTTACAATCAGAATCCTGTCATAAACATTAAAGGTGGACATAATTAGATTAAAGCAGGTTCATCTACTGCTCTGGGATATTCATTTATAATTTAGAACTTAGAAATCAATCCTTTTACACCCTTTACAATAATTTCATTATATTTTGACGTATAATGTCAGATAGATTTCAATATTTTCATAATTTTTTTCTATTCGTTATGCCTAGATCACACGCACAGTGGCGAGAGATTTCCCGAGTGTTGGTTCTGGTGTAATTTATGAGCCTTTACTCAGCCGAGGGCACTCTCTTGCCAATGTACTCGGTACGTGTGATCAAAGCATTACTTTAGTCTTTGAATTAGGATAGTTATATATCCAACTTTAATACAACTAGATTTTATTCCAGTATAGATAAGTTATAAGGACGCTAAGCACCAATTTATTTGAATTTATTAAAATTTACCCGTCTCTTCCTGTCTCTAACGCACGCGCATAATTATATTGCTGCCCCAACTGACCCATCTAACCGGTCTCCGCAATACGTACCCGAGCGAGCAAAAGACTAGCATTACAACATAGAACCAAATATATGTTTATGGCAACATTGGCAATTTGCAACGTTCTGAACCATTTCTTATTGAACTTATTGAATTGTATAAGTATTATCTACAAGTTTCAAAACTATTAAATGTACAAAACAGTATTAATGTTTTAATTGAAAAAAGGATTTTAAAAAACATTGTAATATACATGTTTGGTCGAGTGTAATGTTAATGTTTTTACAAGAATTATCGTAATTGTAGCTTCTGAACGTTAGTTTAAAAACAAAATGATTTGCTTTGCTATCATCACTTCATCAGTCACAGTACTCACCAGCGTTGCCAGATGGTCACAAAAGTCACATTTTTCGTGACTTTTCGCCTTCTCGTGTGACATGTGCGTGACTTACGATTTTGAGGCAATTTTTGTGACTTTTTAAGCTAGTCGATTTTTGGATACTTAAGTTTAGTTTTGCAATTCGTATTATTTAAGATCGCACCCAAGTTTACTAGCCCTTGAACCCGTGTCCAGACGAGACAATTTTTCGCCGATCTGATGAAATTGTCCGATCTAATCAGGGGGCCTACCGCGAAAACCGAAATTCGCAAATTGCGGGAATCTTTCTCTTTTACTCTCACTAAGACGTAATTAGAGTGACAGAGAAAAATCACTCTAATTCAGTCTTAATGATTTTGGTTGTCGCGGCAGGCCCCAGGCCGTGCGGACGCAAATGCCAATTTGGCTGCCAAATTCAACCACCGATTATGACCGATATTACCGATAAAATGGAGGTGCGGACGCGGACGCAAGAATACAAATTGGTGAGGCTAGTTTTTGGGCATTTTTGAAGTGAAAACTTCTTTAGCGGCGCTGTGCACTTTTTGTGATGGGGAAAATATGTTAAACTCGCGACAGGCCACGTAACCGACAGATTCGTCAGATTGAAAATTCGTAAGACGGACACGTGACCTGATCGAAAAACTGGTACAATGTCATTGAAGCCAGTAGACCGCCGGCGCAACTTAAATATTAACGTTGTGCATTTTTAATGTTAAATAATTTTAATAGTTCTGAAGTGTTAAATTTTTAATGTAATATAAATTGTCATGTTTGGGTACGATAGACGATAGCGCAATAAATGAATATTGTATTTTACTACATAAATGATAGTACTTTTATACTGATGAATTAAAGCAAGCAAAAAAAATTGTTCATATGCAAAAATATCAAAAAAATTTGGCAATTAGAGACAAATTATTTTTTACATTTCAAATATTGTTAACGATGTGCTGGTATTCCGTGAAACGAAAACGATTATCAGGCCCGAAATCGGGACTGATTTCGGACCCGAAATAGAGAAGTGTGAATGTAATTGGCGCTTAAGCGAAAGCACGAAGGGTTCCGTAACAATCCGTAATATCGAACAAATAACGGCAAAAAATCACGTTTGTTGTAATAGAGTTCTTCAATATTTATTTTATTCTGCTTTTAGTATTTGATGTTATACTATAGCGGCAACAGAAATACATCATTTGTGAAAATGTTAACTGCTAGCTAGCTAGCTATCACGGTTCATGAGATACAGCCTGGTGACAGACAGATATATAGACGGACAGAGGAGTCTTAGTAATAGTTTTTATGTTTACGGTACGTTTTTACCCTTTGGGTACGGAATCCTAAAAATGTGACTTAAGCAGCAAAAATGTGACTTTTAGGGAAACGAAACGTAACTTATGACTCCAGAGCCCTGGCAACACTGGTACTCACAGTCACAGACTCTGACTTGACTTAAGTTGGTCAGAAGGCAGACGGAGTGCCAAAATAACATTTTTTTTGTGTATTAATGCGAATTCTTATCATTTTAGCTTAGTCCTCAACCTGACTTAGACTCGAAAGCTCTGTTAACCCAACAACGTGCTGACGAACATGTAATACACAGGATCGATTGAAGTTAACCACAGCGGAATATGAGCTGCATTGCAAGAGTAGTGTTATTGTTTATGTGATCCAAAAATGATTCCTTCAAATACGATTTGCGTGTCGCAGGAGGGCCCGGCGAACGCGCTGGCTCTTAATAAAGATGCGTCTCAAGTGGTCATAGCTGGAAGAAACGGTAATTTAACTAATTTACAACCAGCATGTGTTGTTATTTTTGTAAATAACTGCAGCAGTGAATGATATTGAAGTTTTTGATTACTTATTGTCAAAGTTAACATTTGTTATTTACTTTAATAAAATCATTGTATGAAAAATCTAATCTACAGAGCATGTGGATAATAGTTTGTTAATTATTGACCTAATTAAAGTTTATTAAACTATCAACTGCTAACAACTGAATAGTGAACATCACATTGATAAATTGACAATGTATTGACTCAACATCGTCGTGGTTGATGACCGATATGGCCTAGTGAATAGTGACCCTGCCTATGAAGCCAATGGTCCCGGGTTCGAATCCCAGGATTTATTTGTTTGATGAAGACAGATATTTGTTCCTGAGTCATGGGTGCTAAAGCATAGTTCATATAGAATTGGTACGCACTAGAAGATTGTTATTTTTTTAAGTTAATAAAATAAGAAAGTTATGAATGGTGAATTTTAAATAGTAATATAAATATGTATAAATTAAAAAAAAATCTCTGATGTGTAAATAATTACGAACTTTTTTCATAATGTACCCCTGTCATTTTCTGCACAACACTTTTGTCGATATTTTTGGGCTGTTGATTTCTTGTAGATCGCAATGAATTGATACCCTGGACAATTTGACTAGTCTTATTTAATTTTTTTTCATGATTGCCCAGTAGATATTGATAGATTGAATTTGGGGACAGTTCGAAGGATTCATCTTGCGGGGTATGTAATTGGCCTGATTATTTAGCATACCATGCCAAAACTTTTTTTGAGTAGTGGCAGCTGGCTAAATCTGGCCAACATTTCACAGGACCGTTATGGGTTCTAATAAATGCCAATACTCATTTCTCTAAGCACTCTTTAATATAAAGGTCCGATTTCATTGTTGACTATGTTATAAAACTTTTCGTCTTACAGCCGCAATTATAAATTCCTTGCCATATCATGTTTTTTTGCGAACTCGTCAAGTGTCACGAACTTATATTTTTCGGGTAAATTACCTCTATTATTGGCCATATAAAACTTCGAACCGAGTAGTTGATTAAAATCGAGTTTTACATACGTCTTGTCGACCAACAATAAGCAACCTTCGAATTTTGTCAATACTGGGTCGTACAATAGTCGAGCTAGTGTTTTAGCTTGTCGGATTTGTTGAACAGTCCGATTTGGCTGTTTTATTGATCAATAGCTCCTATAGCCACCTCCGAGGTGAATCATCTTTATCTTTCTAGAAGTTTCTTTGAATTTTTGGGATAAATCGTAATTAGACCGTCCTGAATTTTGTTTGAGTGACCTTGGGACTTTTTTCCCAAAATCTTGTTATTTGTCCTAGACCTCCGATTAGTTTGTGTTTTCCTGTCGGCTGATAGAGTCTCCTTGTAACGTTTTATGACCTTACAAATACTAGCTTTTAGCATCTTAAGCGACTTAGCTGTCTTTGTCCGGGATCGATAAGAATTTGCGAAGTATTTGTGCACGATCAATCTCCTGTTCTCAATTTTCATGGTCGAAAACTTTAAAATGCATAAAGCTAGGAAAATAATATTTTCACCATTAATACTTTGAAGGTTGGTGATTGAACTGTTATTGTAATTTTTTTTCCCGCCATGGAATTATTATTTTTTAAACATTGCTAATTATGTGCCAATTCTATATGAACTATGCTTTATCTATGTATCTATATACATATGTATATTGTCACCTAGTACCCATAGTACAGTCAAGGTATTAAATATCAATATGGACAATGTGCCAAAAATATGTACAATAAGGGCATGTATACATATTTTTGGCACTTTGTCTGTGCCAATATTTAATACCTTGATGGCCAAGCTGTGTGTAGTTTGGGGCTATGTAAGATTGTCTCCAAATATTTATTTATTTCTTTTATTAAAATTTTGAATTTAATCAAAATTTTTTGCTGTGTGCTTCTTTGACCCCTTGTTATTTTAGCAAGGTAGATTTTTCAAATATTAACACATTGAGTACCGGAAACCCGCTCGGCAGGTTCTCTGTTCGAAGCTTTCCTCTACAAAGCGTGAAAACGCTGGGATTGGCTATGAGTGTAGCACTACGAAAACATTGGTAGCAAATTTGTTTAAGTTTAAAACTTTAATGTGATACATATAGACCACACTCACTTTGCCCAACTTGGACAGTAAGAATGGAAACATATTCCAATAAGCTCTGATACTTGACATAGCATTTGCACTCTAGGAGAATTTTTGGTTTGTTAAAATTTAATGGTTTCAGTGTTCAAAGTGTTTGCTATTGGGGAGACGGAGTTCACAGAGGTATGCAACCTGCGGGTCGGCAAGAATCTGAACCTCAACTTCTCTTCTATTGATGTTGCTTGGAACTCTATTGAGGGTAAGCTGTATTTCATATCTTAAACATTACCCTGTTGAATTGTAGAATTCTGTTCGAATTCCTCTATACCAGGGGTTCCCAATATTTTTTATTCTTCTGCAGCGCACATGTTTTCAAAGGACCATGCGCATTTTATATGGATATCTGGGCCATGAGCGAACACAAATAAAAGTTATGTACATGATTAGGATTCTTCGTGACAAACAAGGATATGCCAGAGCTATACTAGAAAAATCGGTCCTTTAGAGAGAAAACAGTTATACCTAGGGAAACTTCTTTTCTGCACCCAGGGCACCTCCTCTTGGAGACGGTGGTAACAAGCATCGCTTGGCTAAGTCCCTGGTGTACTCTATGCCGTCATGGCAGAAAGAAGATTCGAGAACATTGACAACAATCCCTCTGGAGTTCACCCTGGAGGAAAGATCATGCGAGCGGTGAATGTATCGGATGGGGAACGCCAGCTACCGGTACGGGGTTACCCGGAAGAAAATACTCTTCAGTTCAAATCCCTTCAAGGCCCCGAAAATATGGCAGCATTTGATTTTTTCCTGAATCAACCCGGTACTCAATCACAAAGTTCAATTAATCCTGCTGATGCTAGTATTTGTCACGCTTGCTGGTGTAAATTCCTCCGATATAACACATCATTATCTATGCCATCAGAACAATCAGGATAAGCAATTCAGTTGAGTATACCCAGAGCTACGTATAGTGAACAAAGATGTGTTTTTGGCTGTAAGGAGTCTGGACGTTTCGTTAGTATCCATTTAGAAAACGTCAAGAAACTACACATTTTCAAGCAGATTTTATGGTACTATATAATTGTACCATAACTAAGTCAAAGAGTGATTTATAAGGACAATGTCTTATAGCGGCATGCATAATTTGATAAGACCTACACTTTACTATAGGTGTCATCTCTGTTCGCTCGTGGCCCAAAATGCCCATCCTCCTTTAATCTCGGCACCCTAACCTAGCTAGGCTATTCCAAAAAGATAGGTTAGTGAGGAGGATTGCTTCACGGCGCTTCTCTTTACTGCCTACGGCACCCGGGCGCATAGTTTGGAAACTGCCACAGAGGATACCTTCACCCATGAGGGTTCTAATGCACAAAATAATATTTAAAAATATCCTAAACCTCACCTTATTTCAAATCGATATTTCTAAATTATAATATGTTACTGTTTGCAAAATATTCAGTAATTAGAATAAAAGGCTTTATTAGAATTGAATACAAGAAACTAAGCAAGTCAGGCAAAATTCAGTCAGTGTCATATGACAATGTCACAAAGACCATTTCTAATTGTATGTAAACACAGGTACACATATCTAGAGCACAACCATTAACCCACTATTGTATCTTTAACACTGACCAAACATGCAGTTCACACATTAGTTCATTTAATAGCTGTTCTGATAAGAGCTGCTCTTAGAACATTATAGTAATATCCCACGTAAAAAATATAACCACGTATTCCTGAGGTCATAAGAATGAAAAACGAGCGAGTTGACGGCGCGTTTTTCATTCCATGAAGCAGTTTGTCTGTACAAGCGCCCGTCGATGGAGCGTTTTTAGTGATACAAACGTGCGTTTGCATCGATTTTCACGCGCGCGTGTTTTTTTGACCGGTGTTACCTAGAGTCTGGTAAAAAAACGCATTTGGCCAGCGCGTCTGTATCAATACAAACAGGCTTTGCAAGAGCGAAAGCATCGCGTCTGTATCGATGCAAACGCGTGTTGTAAGCGCATTAACATCTCGTCTGTATCGCTACAAACGCGCGTCGACGCGCGTCTATATCCATGTAGGCGTGCAAAGGTCTACAAGCTGCGTCTGACTTGCGTGCGAATCGCGTGTGTATTGATACAAACGCGCTTCGACGGCGCGCTAAAAAAATACTATGTTCATAGACGCTAACCCACACCACAAGCCTTATTGAGCTTGATGTGGAGCTAGGTAAATTTGTGTAAGAAACAACCGCATAATATTTATTTATTCATTGTAGAAAACACCATAGCCACCGCTGCTACCAATGGTGCGGTAGTGGTTTGGAACCTTGGGCGCTCCGGGCGCTCCAAACAGGAGCATGTGTTCTCTGACCATAAGAGGACCGTTAATAAGGTACATTAGGCCAATTGGTGGAACGGTAAAAGTTAGAAGAAAAAAAAACCTACAGGACTAATTTTTTTATATTTATTAGGCGGGTACAGACGTGCCTCGCCCGAGCGAGCCGCCTTGGCCGAGGCACGTTTACAGTGGCCGTTTTGTGCGCTAGGCAATTGCCTCGCGCGTATGTTCGCTCTGTGTTGACGAAAAAAATATGACGCTATTGTTTAAATAGTGTTTCGCTTTAAAAGGTTATAATTATTTTTTCGTGTTTCACAGGTGAGCTTTCACTTGACGGACCCGGTACTGTTGATTTCCGGCTCTCAGGATGGCACCATGAAGTGCTTCGATTTGCGGATGAAAGAAGTAGCAAGAACGTTCATCAGGTAAATCAATTTCATTTGATTTGTTTTTATAGACTGCCAATAACAGGCAGTTCTATTTTCCTTTAAAATGTGTTTGTAGTTTTACCTGTAAAATGTATTATTATTGGTGTAATAATAGTACTTTACTATTATTTACTATAGAGGACGGGAAACGAAGGGTTGCAGGCCAAGTAGATATAGACGGCCGAGCGTAGCGAGGTTCGGATAGGGATACCCGGCGGGCCACCCCGTCTCTCGCCGAGATTTGTATAGTGCTTTTCTCAAACTTGCAATGAAATAATAATAATAAAAATAGGATGATGATGATGATTGTTCATGTTCTAATGTGATAGGTTATTCAGTGCGTCGGGGTTCAGAGGGGAACGATAATTTGATTATTTTTGCGCTACGACGCACGGAGATACAGCCATATAAAGATATCTGCATGACTGAAAAAAAAACTTTATAGGGCTGTATCTCCTAAACCGTGCGTCTTAGCGCAAAAATTATCAAATTTTCGTTCCCCTTTAAAACCCTGAAATAATATTTAACAAACACAAAAAAAAGAAAAAAAGCATGCCAAGACGTGCCATAATTTGACGTTTAAAAACAAAAGAAGGTTGCCTTACAGGCCTAGGTGTGTAAGGCTGTATGAAATTCCTTTGCATATCATCTTCACTCATCGCACCTGATATGTGGTATTTCCGGACCTAATTTGAAGTAAGTCATGTCAACATTTCATTACAAGTTTGAGAAAAGAATATTTACTTACTTATAGATCGTGTTATTCTCGAAAACGCGCGCCTTGTCTCATATTGACTCATGTGTTTTTAAAGTTTAGATTTGATATACCTGTGCGTCATCGTGGATAACACGAACTATAATTACATTAAATCCAGCGGCCATCACGCTGCGTGGCAGTGTCTCGCTTGCAAGATAGTACATAGCCTACCTACCTAGATTTTTATGTACCTAATTATCAGAAAGAGACAGGTAGTTCATCTCGCGTGCGAGACACTCGGTGCACTCGTGCTAAGGTTGGTGATTGCTGCCTTTGTTTTTATGTCACACATCTAAGAAGTAACCGAATGAGAAAAAAATTGAAAATATTTAGCTTTTTTTAAATACTACGTCGGCATGCGACCCGCCTGATGGTAAGCGGTT
Source organism: Cydia pomonella (assembly GCF_033807575.1). NCBI lineage: Eukaryota > Metazoa > Arthropoda > Insecta > Lepidoptera > Tortricidae > Cydia > Cydia pomonella. The sequence continues at coordinate 21,320,330 of NC_084715.1, read as the reverse complement.
ACCGTAGCCTATGTACGTCTCCAGAGGTGTTACATGCGCGTTGCCGACCCTGACACTCCGCACCCTCGTTGAGCTCTGGCAACCTTACTCACCGGCAGGAACACAACACTATGAGTAGGGTCTACTCTAGTGTTATTTGGTTGCGGTTTTCTGTAAGGTTGGGCTCTGCTCTAGATCTGGAATGACATCCGCAGTGCTGTGCTCTACCACACAAAGCGAGATGACATTCACAATGCCCATACCTCTCTTTTGGGCGTAGTTTAAGGACATACCCGGGTCGAAAAGTTACGCGTGATTGTTTGTATGGGTCTTCCTTTGTTTTTATGTCTCACATCTAAAAATGAATGAGCAAGTTATACTCATTTTTGTTTATTATTTACCAGCAATACAGAATCCATCCGAGACGTCCAATTCAGTCCACACCAGGCACATACATTCGCCGCCGTGTCCGAGAACGGCTCCGTCCAGTTATGGGACGTGCGGCGCTCCGAGCGCTGCGTGGTGCAGTTCACCGCGCACTCGGGGCCGGTGTTCGCCTGCGACTGGCACCCGACTGCCCCTGCTTTAGCCACGGCATCGAGGGACAAGACCATCAAGGTATACAAGAAGGGGTGCTAAATCCCTTCTCATTTTCAAAAATCTTTTGAAAACTATTACCTTTTGCTGCCTTAACTTGCCTTGTGGCAAGTTACACAGTGGTTTGTGCCAGCTATAGGTTGTCTGCTGGCGAGGCATGATACAGTTTGTGCCAGCTATGGAATATCTGCTGGCGAGGCATGATACAGTTTGTGCCAGCTATGGAATGTCTGCTGGCGAGGCATGATACAGTTTGTACCAGCTATGGGATGTCTGCTGGCGAGGCACGATACAGTTTGTGCCAGCTATGGCATGTCTGCTGGCGAGGCACGATACAGTTTGTGGCAGCTATGGGATGTCTGCTGGCGAGGCACGATACAGTTTGTGGCAGCTATGGGATGTCTGCTGGCGAGGCATGATACAGTTTGTGCCAGCTATGGGATGTCTGCTGGCGAGGCATGATACAGTTTTTGCCAGCTATGGAATGTCTGCTGGCGAGGCATGAAACAGTTTAAATAGAGTGTAAGGATTGACTGTAAGAATGTTGATGCTTATAATTTGCCCCTAAGCTTTATTTTTATATCCCAAATACAATTATGACAATCAAACTGTGTTTTTAGTACCAGAGGTAGAAAAACAGGGATTAGTTACGTTACAGTTACAGATGGATGGGGGCAGGATGTTACGAGTTATGTTTGTGATAGTTTAAGGTGGTTTGCTTTCCATACAAAAACAATTGCGTTTTATGAAGTCATTACACATTATTACCACATAAATATAATATATGCGCATCTATCTACTTTCGAATATTCGTTTGCGCTGAATTGATAGAACAACTTTGTTTCATATAGAAATCACGCAAAAAACGTTATTTTGGTGTTACAGTGATAGAAAATATAACTTTGAAAATATAAGAATGACTTAATACCAGGCAATTGTTTTCTGTATGGAAATCGAACCACCTTAATGCCACTAAACATGACATAAAAGTCAGAAGGTTGTAAAAAAGTCTTTACGTTGTACTTCAGTTCATAAATACAATTTGAGCTTTCCATCTCCTAATTTTACATTTTGAACGATTGTAAACTTTGGAATCGCAATAAAATGCATATTAATCCGATCGTCATTAGATATTTCGCACTTATCACCCAGAAACGAGGTCCAGTACTAAAATACCAATCGTGTCCGTATTTAGTCTCCGCAGATCAAAATAATCAAATACCTACATTCTAAACTCAACCCAACACCCTTGCATTTACAGTTCAAAACCACTCGACTAAAACTATATATAAGGGTCATAGATTAAATCGGTCACTATAAAGGCCAGGGCGTGCGATTTAGAATCGTATATCCTTAACATACGACTCAAAATAGAAACGTAAATATGTTGGTATAATTTGCATAATCCAACAAATGTCTGCGGAAAGTAGGTCGCGATAAGCGGCTCGTGGCATCGTCCACATTTAACTGACATAACGTAAACCTTATTGCGAAGGCTTAAGGTTCACAGATGGCTTGAGTATTGTGAAGTCGGTCAGTCGCCTTGTATACCTACTCTATTATCTAGCGAATCAAGGGCTTTTACTTGTACATGAGTAAATGGTCGGGTAGGTAAATGAGTACGAAAGTATATGATAGCTAGCCTCGTGGCGTCCATTGGACTGTTGTTGTCTTAGTTTTAATCGGCGGCTGTTCGAAATGTTGATCGGCTTATGTTTTTATTTTCTTGTAGGTTTATGACGCTTGACGCTTATCTGTTTGTCTGTGTGATGGCCTGTATTCTTTAAACAACTTTTAATAAAATTACGAACTTTTAGATTTATTAATTTCATTTGATTTTTGACCATTTTGCAATACGAAATCTGAATGTTATCCAGTTATTATATTGAATTTCTACTAGAACAAAGAACAACATAGGCATATGTTTGTTGCTTCTTGTTTTTTGCACATCAACACAGTTCCAGAGCACTAGTTGTCACATAATTTAAAAAGTATTCGTCTTAATGTGGTATTAAACTAATATCATTAATTTCTAAAATTAATTACAATTAACGCATTCACTTCCATCGCAGCGCTAAGAATCGCTGGTGGCCTAGCAATCCGGAGGTCGCGAGTTCAAACCCCAGCTCGTACCAATGAGTTTTTCGGAACTTATGTACGAAGTATCGTTTGATATTTACCAGTCGCTTCCGTCGCGAAACCGGACTAATCCCAATAAGGCCTAATAGTTTACCCTCTGGGTTGGTACCGCCGGCACTTAATATGTTAAGTAGATAATGAGTAATGACGTCTTACATCGTGACCTGAGTAAAGTTGATTATTATTTTGTTTTTAATTTGTCTGCCTTTTGTATGACCTTAATAATAATAATAATTCAGCCTATATACGTCCCACTGCTGGGCACAGGCCTCCTCTCATGCGCGAGAGGGCTCGGGCTATAGTCCCCACGCTAGCCCAATGCGGATTGGGGACTTGACATACACCTTTGAATTTCTTCGCAGATGTATGCAGGTTTCCTCACGATGTTTTCCTTCACCGAAAAGCTAGTGGTAAATATCAAATGATATTTCGTACATAAGTTCCGAAAAACTCATTGGTACGAGCCAGGATTTGAACCCACGACCTCCGGATTGAAAGTCCACTCGGCTACCACCGCTTATTATTTTTTATTTGTATGACCTTAAAATGAGTAATTGTTCCAGGTGTGGGACATTCACGCGAAGCCTACATTAGAGCACACGATATACACCATCGCGTCCGTCGGGCATGTCAAGTGGCGCCCTCATCGCAAGTGAGTTGGCAAAGATATTCTCTTCGAAGTTTCTATTTGCTACAATTATGGTCAGGTACAATGTGATAGACATAAAACAACATTGATATAAATAAATTGAACTGAAAAAAATCACAGTTATGACGAATTCATACAATTAAATATTACAATAATATCTATCATCAACCTATTTTAACCTATTTCAATTATAACAACACAAGCCTTATTTAGCTTACTGTGGGACTTAGTCAATTTGTGTAATAATGTCCTATAATATTTATCATTATTTATTAAATTATTTTCGAAACCGGCTGACATGATATGTCATGGCTACTATTAAAACGATTCGCAAAAAATTCTAACTCCACCTAACCTATAAACTGATTGCGCAGCAAAACAGCATGTGGTGTAGTATAGGTATAGTTATAGATGTAGTATGTAGCTGTGAGCAATGAGACAGTTTATACGATACGAGCAGTAGTAAACGGAACATTCTAAAGTGCGCCTGTGTTTCTCTTGACTACCCCCTCTCCTCGCCTCATGGCGACCGTGACAGGACCGACTATATCTAAAAATATTTTCTCTAAGGCATAAGTTGCGGTGGTCGTCACACTCGTCACCACCATAGGATCTTTTGTGTGCTTTGAATGTTTAATTTTTTGACATTTTTGCACGTATTCGAACAAACCATTCCTGGCCAGTAAAATTTCCTTTTTGTATTATTTAACATTTTTCGCACTCCAGCATGTCCACTGGCAGGCAAAAGATGATAGTCATTGACAGGCGTCGGAGTTTTTATCGCTCGGTAAGACTAATAGCGAGCTATGGAGTCGACATTAGCAATAAAATTCAACTCATATTCATACTCATACTCATTCATTTATTTAATTAGTGATCTTAATTTTACAAGGACCAGAATGTTTGTAAACGATCCTTTAATTTTATCTTTCAGAACATAAATATTACTTATAAGAATAATGACCATTTTTAGGGTTCCGTAGCCAAATGGCAAAAAACGGAACCCTTATAGATTCGTCATGTCCGTCTGTCTGTCCGATTATGTCACAGCCACTTTTTTTCGAAACTATAAGAGCTATACTGTTCAAACTTGGTAAGTAGATGTATTCTATGAACCGCATTAAGATTTTGTGAAAAAATGTGTCCCCCCCCTGTAACTTCTAAAATAACAGAATGAAAAATCAAAAAAAAAAAAATGATATACATTAATTACCATGCAAACTTCCACCGAAAATTGGTTTGAACGAGATCTAGTAAGTAGTTTTTTTTAATACGTCATAAATGGTACGGAACCCTTCATGGGCGAGTCCGACTCGCACTTGGCCGCTTTTTTTTATATCGATTAATTTATATTCATATTATTTTTACCTCTTTTAATATACATATTTTTTTTATTTTTTATGAAATTTCGTAATATTATCAATACAAAAAATGGTAATTATTCTTATTTGTAATATTTATACATTCGAACACAAAATTAAAGGATAGTATATAACTCGTCAAAGTTCTAGTTCTTGTTTATAAAACTAATATCACTTATTTAATAAATGAATGAGTATGAGTATGAATATGAGTTGAATTTTATTGCTAATGTCGACTCCATAGCTCGCTATTAGTCTTACCGTGCGATAAAAACTCCGACTCCGTCATTTAGTATATGTTTAATATCTCTTTCACTCTCTACTCTCGTAACTCCTCTTAAGACTAAAATCTTGGGCCCTTCATATTTATATTTACTTTGTATGTCATTTAACAATTGTTTCATGAATTCTTCATTTTCAGTTCTTTTAATTATCATACATATTTTGTCGACATTAATCGTTTTACTAAATTCACTCAATTTTTCCACAAATACGGCTCGCGTGAGTTGTGTTGAATAACTGAGTTTTATATATAATATTTTTTATTATATCTCTTTAATTTCGTAATTGGTTTATTCCATACTCATCTGACAAAAACATCTCCACAGGATCATTCGGTATCCTTGATATGTCCACGATTCGCGTTATATAAAACTCTCCATTTCAGACACCACGTAGCATCCTGCGCCCTAGTGCTAGATTGCGCCGTCCACGTGTGGGACGTACGTCGCCCCCACGTTCCCCTCGCCACGTTCGCGGAGCACAGGGACGTGGCCACGGCCGTCGCCTGGCTGCCGACGTTAGACGCGTTCCTGTCCACCAGCCGAGTGAGTACCGTCCTGTACTTGTGAGACGTACGTGCCCACTTGAAGCCACGTGCACAGAGACGTGACCACGGCCGTCGCCTGGCTGCCGACGTTAGACGCGTTCCTGTCCACCAGCCGAGTGAGTACCGTCCTGTACTTGTGAGACGTACGTGCCCACTTGAAGCCACGTGCACAGAGACGTGACCACGGCCGTCACCTGGCTGCCGACGTAAGACGCGTTCCTGTCCACCAACCGAGTGAGTACCGTCCTGTACTTGTGAGACGTACGTGCCCACTTGAAGCCACGTGCACAGAGACGTGACCACGGCCGTCGCCTGGCTGCCGACGTTAGACGCGTTCCTGTCCACCAGCCGAGTGAGTACCGTCCTGTACTTGTGAGACGTACGTGCCCACTTGAAGCCACGTGCACAGAGACGTGACCACAGCCGTCGCCTGGCTGCCGACGTTAGACGCGTTCCTGTCCACCAGCCGAGTGAGTACCGTCCTGTACTTGTGAGACGTACGTGCCCACTTGAAGCCACGTGCACAGAGACGTGACCACAGCCGTCGCCTGGCTGCCGACGTTAGACGCGTTCCTGTCCACCAGCCGAGTGAGTACCGTCCTGTACTTGTGAGACGTACGTGCTCACTTGAAGACACGTGCACAGAGACGTGACCACGGCCGTCGCCTGGCTGCCGACGTTAGACGCGTTCCTGTCCACCAGCCGAGTGAGTACCGTCCTGTACTTGTGAGACGTACGTGCCCACTTGAAGTCACGTGCACAGAGACGTGACCACGGCCGTCGCCTGGCTGCCGACGTTAGACGCGTTCCTGTCCACCAGCCGAGTGAGTACCGTCCTGTACTTGTGAGACGTACGTGCCCACTTGAAGTCACGTGCACAGAGACGTGACCACGGCCGTCGCCTGGCTGCCGACGTTAGACGCGTTCCTGTCCACCAGCCGAGTGAGTACCGTCCTGTACTTGTGAGACGTACGTGCCCACTTGAAGTCACGTGCACAGAGACGTGACCACGGCCGTCGCCTGGCTGCCGACGTTAGACGCGTTCCTGTCCACTAGCCAAGTGATTATTGTATTGTACTTGTGGCACGTACGTGTCAACGGCGGTCGCCTGGCTGCCGACGTTCAAGAGCGACAGAAATTGAGATAGAGATTGAATTTCGATCTTCACAATGTGTGTCGCACGCTCGTACCGCTAGACTACCAGCGCTTTTAGTCCATGATATACCTAATATAGCACTTTTATGTCCGCAGGACTGTTCTCTATACCGCCACCGCTTCAACGAAGCAGCTCACCCGGTCCTCTGGGCCAACCCCCAGGGCGTCAGCATCTCCGCGCGCGGCGAGCTGGCCTCCGCCGTGCCCGAGGCCCCGCTGCCCCCGCTGCCCACGGCGCCCCACCCCGACGAGAGGCACCTCCCCGGCTTGGGGTGAGCGGCCCGCCCGTGCACGCACGCCAATGGCCTGCGTGCGCTGGGCCTGGATTTTTTACGTTTTCAGCCGAAAAATCGTATTCAATTGACACTAAATGGCGTGTTTTCAGTCGCAAGCAGCCCCGCGCGGGCTCGCTGACGGCGGCCGCGCAGGCCGCGCTGGAGCGCGCCTTCCCCGACGGCGCCGCCTCCGTGCTGCGCCGCGCGCGCGCCCCCGCCGCGCCCCTCGTGGCCTGCGCCGCGCACTACCGGCTGCACGGCGCGCCGCCGCACGAGCTGGCCGCGCACAACGCCCGGGTGGCGCGCGCTAACCACCGCCACATGGTGAGTGCCAGCTGGCAGCGCCGCGCCCCTCGTGGCCTGCGCCGCGCACTACCGGCTGCACGGCGCGCCGCCGCACGAGCTGGCCGCGCACAACGCCCGGGTGGCGCGCGCTAACCACCGCCACATGGTGAGTGCCAGCTGGCAGCGCCGCGCCCCTCGTGGCCTGCGCCGCGCACTACCGGCTGCACGGCGCGCCGCCGCACGAGCTGGCCGCGCACAACGCCCGGGTGGCGCGCGCTAACCACCGCCACATGGTGAGTGCCAGCTGGCAGCGCCGCGCCCCTCGTGGCCTGCGCCGCGCACTACCGGCTGCACGGCGCGCCGCCGCACGAGCTGGCCGCGCACAACGCCCGGGTGGCGCGCGCTAACCACCGCCACATGGTGAGTGCCAGCTGGCAGCGCCGCGCCCCTCGTGGCCTGCGCCGCGCACTACCGGCTGCACGGCGCGCCGCCGCACGAGCTGGCCGCGCACAACGCCCGGGTGGCGCGCGCTAACCACCGCCACATGGTGAGTGCCAGCTGGCAGCGCCGCGCCCCTCGTGGCCTGCGCCGCGCACTACCGGCTGCACGGCGCGCCGCCGCACGAGCTGGCCGCGCACAACGCCCGGGTGGCGCGCGCTAACCACCGCCACATGGTGAGTGCCAGCTGGCAGCGCCGCGCCCCTCGTGGCCTGCGCCGCGCACTACCGGCTGCACGGCGCGCCGCCGCACGAGCTGGCCGCGCACAACGCCCGGGTGGCGCGCGCTAACCACCGCCACATGGTGAGTGCCAGCTGGCAGCGCCGCGCCCCTCGTGGCCTGCGCCGCGCACTACCGGCTGCACGGCGCGCCGCCGCACGAGCTGGCCGCGCACAACGCCCGGGTGGCGCGCGCTAACCACCGCCACATGGTGAGTGCCAGCTGGCAGCGCCGCGCCCCTCGTGGCCTGCGCCGCGCACTACCGGCTGCACGGCGCGCCGCCGCACGAGCTGGCCGCGCACAACGCCCGGGTGGCGCGCGCTAACCACCGCCACATGGTGAGTGCCAGCTGGCAGCGCCGCGCCCCTCGTGGCCTGCGCCGCGCACTACCGGCTGCACGGCGCGCCGCCGCACGAGCTGGCCGCGCACAACGCCCGGGTGGCGCGCGCTAACCACCGCCACATGGTGAGTGCCAGCTGGCAGCGCCGCGCCCCTCGTGGCCTGCGCCGCGCACTACCGGCTGCACGGCGCGCCGCCGCACGAGCTGGCCGCGCACAACGCCCGGGTGGCGCGCGCTAACCACCGCCACATGGTGAGTGCCAGCTGGCAGCGCCGCGCCCCTCGTGGCCTGCGCCGCGCACTACCGGCTGCACGGCGCGCCGCCGCACGAGCTGGCCGCGCACAACGCCCGGGTGGCGCGCGCTAACCACCGCCACATGGTGAGTGCCAGCTGGCAGCGCCGCGCCCCTCGTGGCCTGCGCCGCGCACTACCGGCTGCACGGCGCGCCGCCGCACGAGCTGGCCGCGCACAACGCCCGGGTGGCGCGCGCTAACCACCGCCACATGGTGAGTGCCAGCTGGCAGCGCCGCGCCCCTCGTGGCCTGCGCCGCGCACTACCGGCTGCACGGCGCGCCGCCGCACGAGCTGGCCGCGCACAACGCCCGGGTGGCGCGCGCTAACCACCGCCACATGGTGAGTGCCAGCTGGCAGCGCCGCGCCCCTCGTGGCCTGCGCCGCGCACTACCGGCTGCACGGCGCGCCGCCGCACGAGCTGGCCGCGCACAACGCCCGGGTGGCGCGCGCTAACCACCGCCACATGGTGAGTGCCAGCTGGCGGCCGGCGGCCGGCGCCCGGCGCCCGGGACTCGTAGATAGTGATACTACTCCGGCACTTCTTTATTCACACATGACGTGTATATGGAGTGCTTTTCTCAAACATTTCTTACCCTTTGATCGCCAAAGTCACGAACTGACGTGCGGCGTACCCATAGATATAAGAAGTAAGGAGATTTATAACGAAGCATAATTTCAACGAGTCTCGCTGTCTCCAACTGTCCCCCACCACATCATTAAAGGCGTGGCCAGACAACCAACTCACGCGCTGTGATTGGCCAAACCGCGCGGTGTAGGAGCCTAGAGCGGCGGCACTAGAGTGAGGACAATTCGATAGAGCTATCGATATTTTACATGTTCTGAACATGACCTTAGAGTTTTGACATTTTTGTTTTAAGTAATAATTGCCATAGACTTAATTTATATTCCTTTAAATTTTTGACCTTATTTACGAGCTAAGAATTTTAAGGTACTTGTAAGGTATATTAGTTGATCCATAAGTTCTCTCACAAAGGTTTTTGCTGATAAAATGTAATACAAAGCTTTTAATTTAAAAAAAAAACATGTACCATGATGCGAAAGCTTGTTTATGCTTAACTAATCAAATTGGTTTAAATTTTAGTCATTATTTGATGTAATGTTTGTTTACTTTGGGATTGTCGTTAGACGCGAGCGCTTCATTAAAAAAATAGTTTCATTATAGCATATTTCCTCACCAATTGAAAGCAATTCCAGCATGTTACATAGAGTTATGAAGAACTGCGAAAGCAAGTTATAGTAAATTATATTGTAAGTATAATTCACCATTAAATAAGCTTTTAAATCATATGTACGAATAATAAGAAAAGAGTAATCATAATAATCAGTAAAAATCTTTCTGATAGAACTTTTGGATCGACTAAGTATACAATATACTATTATTTTAAACATATTTATATTTTATCGTTATATAAATGAGGCGAAGTGTAACTGGAAACATTTTTCTTGAAAATGATCCGAACAAATAACACTTTTCTCGCACGTAAACCAGTTCGGGCCCTCTACCTGTAGCATCTATCCATTTTTCTTTAATATTGGGATTTTTCGGGAAACTGAAAAAAATTGCAATCATGAACATATTTGATTATTTAGTTATTCGAATCGTTGCTAAGAACCTGAATAAAATATACTTATAGGTATAAACTATAATGTTATAAATAAATTGTACTTAATTAAATCAGTTTATTTTTTGGCTTACCTATTCGATTTTTAATCCAAATTAATAAGTATTAAATTAAACATTAGGTGCATATAAAATAATTGTAAAATTTTACTTGAAAAATAATTACTTTCATACACACTATATCCAAACATTTTTATCGATAACGCTCAAAGATCAATTATATGCACGAGCACCACTCTACTTCGCGGCGTCAATGAAGGGAGCGGTTGGCGGTCGTACCAAGAAACAATAATGCCCCTGTGAATATCGTTAGCGGTTTAATGCATTGCGCCGTTGCTAAGGACACCACAAATAGTTTTCCATGCCAAAGCGTCAATGTAGGATGCATAGACAAATTGCCACGCGTTTGTATGACAACATGGTCTGACTCAGAAAAATCATATGTCACTGGATTTATTTGTTAAAATGTGTGGTTTTATTGACTAATACGTGAAAAAAAATGTACTCACATATGGTATGCCACTCCATGATCCTTATAGTTTTTGGATGCACTCCTATTTCGACACAAAATAACGCTATAATTCGGCATTTCAATAAAATTGACGCGCACATGGTTCAATGACAGCTAATTTGCTACTGTCTTACGGCGGGCCGGTATGGCCACGATGTGGCCATGTCGCGGCGACACGCGCCACGCCTCCGTCAGCCATCTAGTACTTTCTATGATCTGAGGGCGTACCCCAACTTCGTATAACCTAAAAGTTGAATATGTTGGCAGGTGGGTCACGTGTGGGACGTGGTGTGCTGCGTGTACAGCTCGCGCGCGGCCGAGGCGCGGCGCGCGCCCGCCCCGCCGCCGCCCGCGCCGCCGCCCCGCGCGCCGCCCCCCGCGCTGCCGCCCTACAGGTGACGTCACTACACACACGCACAGCATCATCACGTGTACAGCTCGCCCCCGCCCCGCCGCCGCCCGCGCCGCCGCCCCGCGCGCCGCCCCCCGCGCTGCCGCCCTACAGGTGACGTCACTACACACACGCACAGCATCATCACGTGTACAGCTCGCCCCCGCCCCGCCGCCGCCCGCGCCGCCGCCCCGCGCGCCGCCCCCCGCGCTGCCGCCCTACAGGTGACGTCACTACACACACGCACAGCATCATCACGTGTACAGCTCGCCCCCGCCCCGCCGCCGCCCGCGCCGCCGCCCCGCGCGCCGCCCCCCGCGCTGCCGCCCTACAGGTGACGTCACTACACACACGCACAGCATCATCACGTGTACAGCTCGCCCCCGCCCCGCCGCCGCCCGCGCCGCCGCCCCGCGCGCCGCCCCCCGCGCTGCCGCCCTACAGGTGACGTCACTACACACACGCACAGCATCATCACGTGTACAGCTCGCCCCCGCCCCGCCGCCGCCCGCGCCGCCGCCCCGCGCGCCGCCCCCCGCGCTGCCGCCCTACAGGTGACGTCACTACACACACGCACAGCATCATCACGTGTACAGCTCGCCCCCGCCCCGCCGCCGCCCGCGCCGCCGCCCCGCGCGCCGCCCCCCGCGCTGCCGCCCTACAGGTGACGTCACTACACACACGCACAGCATCATCACGTGTACAGCTCGCCCCCGCCCCGCCGCCGCCCGCGCCGCCGCCCCGCGCGCCGCCCCCCGTGCTGCCGCCCTACAGGTGACGTCACTACACACACGCACAGCATCATCACGTGTACAGCTCGCCCCCGCCCCGCCGCCGCCCGCGCCGCCGCCCCGCGCGCCGCCCCCCGCGCTGCCGCCCTACAGGTGACGTCACTACACACACGCACAGCATCATCACGTGTACAGCTCGCCCCCGCCCCGCCGCCGCCCGCGCCGCCGCCCCGCGCGCCGCCCCCCGCGCTGCCGCCCTACAGGTGACGTCACTACACACACGCACAGCATCATCACGTGTACAGCTCGCCCCCGCCCCGCCGCCGCCCGCGCCGCCGCCCCCCGCGCCGCCCCCCGCGCTGTCGCCCTACAGGTGACGTCACTACACACAAACACCGCATCATCACGTGTACAGCTCGCCCCCGCCCCGCCGCCGCCCCGCGCGCCGCCCCCCGCACTGCCGCCCTACAGGTGACGTCACTACACACACACACCGCATCATCACGTGTACAGCTCGCCCCCGCCCCGCCGACGCCCGCGCCGCCGCTCCGCGCGCCGCCCCCCGCGCTGCCGCCCTACAGGTGACGTCACTACACACACACACCGCATCATCACGTGTACAGCTCGCCCCCGCCCCGCCGCCGCCCGCGCCGCCGCCCCGCGCGCCGCCCTCCGCGCTGCCGCCCTACAGGTGACGTCACTACACACACACACCGCATCATCACGTGTACAGCTCGCCCCCGCCCCGCCGCCGCCCGCGCCGCCGCCCCGCGCGCCGCCCCCCGCGCTGCCGCCCTACAGGTGACGTCACTACACACACACACCGCATCATCACGTGTACAGCTCGCCCCCGCCCCGCCGCCGCCCGCGCCGCCGCCCCGCGCGCCGCCCCCCGCGCTGCCGCCCTACAGGTGACGTCACTACACACACACACCGCATCATCACGTGTACAGCTCGCCCCCGCCCCGACGCCGCCCGCGCCGCCGCCCCGCGCGCCGCCCCCCGCGCTGCCGCCCTACAGGTGACGTCACTACACACACACACCGCATCATCACGTGTACAGCTCGCCCCCGCCCCGCCGCCGCCCGCGCCGCCGCCCCGCGCGCCGCCCCCCGCGCTGCCGCCCTACAGGTGACGTCACTACACACACACACCGCATCATCACGTGTACAGCTCGCCCCCGCCCCGCCGCCGCCCGCGCCGCCGCCCCGCGCGCCGCCCCCCGCGCTGCCGCCCTACAGGTGACGTCACTACACACACACAGCATCATCACGTGTACAGCACGCCGCCGCCCACGCCGCCGCCCCGCGCGCCGCCCCCCGCGCTGCCGCCAGGTGACCTCACTACGTCAAAAAAATTTTTTTTTTATATAAAAGCTCGATATTATGATTGATAATGCTAATGAGGACACGCGTGATGAGTGCTAATGATGAAAATGGACTGACTCGTATTTTATTGCTTTACGCAATCGTAAGTCATTTCGATGGCTTGAGACGGCAATGTGCGGTACGTAGACCGTAAATAAAGGAATATTAATTGATTATAGTGCCGTGGAGGAGGAACCGATGGAGGAAGTAGAAGAATGGGCAGAGAACCAGTTCCACAACAGCGGAGTCTTAGGGCTTCCCACGCACAGCATCTACGTGCCGCCCTCTCGACTCCTGCGCCGAGACGATGGTAAGATTCTCAATAAATAAGTAAGACTTCTACAGATATATAAGTAGTGCGGTACGTAACGCCCAGTAGGTTCAGGTTCTTATCTCACTCTCACTGGGCGTAAAGAGTAAAGCGTGAGCGAGACGGTTGTGCGTGCCTCAGATCGCAAATCATGTTTTGTAAGTTTTAACAAAATAATAAATAAAATTGCGCATTTTTAGAAGCAATTTTCATATATATTTAGCTTTTGTGCAAAAAAAATGAAATTTTTATGGTATTTTTTGGACCTATGTTTGAGATTTTTTTCTATTGGGCGAATGTCAAGAAATCTAGTTTCGAATCCATGGAGTTATTGATGAATAGATGATCTATGCGATGTTTTCCTTCACCGAAATGATAATGGTAAATATCAAATGATATTCCTTACATACGTTTCAGTCGAATTCATCAATATGTATAATTTTTTTCACCTTATGCAATGGATTAAAGTGAAGAAATGTATACATATTTATGAACTCGACTGTACCAGTAAGGATTAGAATCCGCCACCCAGGATTGAAAGTCGGACGTCACAACCGCTGTCGAGTGATTGGTCATTATAGTTTACTATATTGTTGTATAATGAATTGATTATAGTCGAGTCAGGAGTTGTATAAAGAAAATTATGCAATTGTAGTATGGTCTAAGAAGTCTTAATCTCAAACATTTAGCACTGAAAACAAATGTTTGTCACAGAAACAGCGGGTTGGGTGTCAGCCGCATCAGCGCACTACGTGGACGTGGAGGCGGCCAACTGGACGCTCCCGGAGGAGGCCTTCCCGCTGCGCGCGCCCGCGCACGCCGTCACCCCGCCGCCCGCCGACGACCACGCGGGTGAGCGAGACACACCGTACACAGCGCGCGGGTGCGAGCGAGACCCTACAAAACTGGACGCTCCCGAAGGAAGCCTTCCCACTGCGCGCGCCGTCACCCCGCCGCCCGCCGACGACCACGCGGGTGAGCGAGATACACTGTACACAGCGCGCGAGTGCGAGCGAGACGCTACAAAACTGGACGCTCCCGAAGACCTTCCCACAGCGCGCGCTATCACTTCAGCGCCCGCCGACGACCACGCAGGTGAGCGAGACACCCCACACAGCCGCGCGTGCGAGCGAGACAGATTCACACCCCCTTTCCGCGAGACACACTACGCAAGGCGTCATTCCATCACAGAAATTGACATTTTGTCGTCTCATCTGTGTTGTATTTGAAAAAAAAAATATGAGCATCGTCCGTCGCTATCTTTTGAAAGCTACATACCCGTATATAGTACGCGCTACACACAAAATGTCGGCTACTCCACAACAGATATCGCAACCAGCTTCTATGGTCTCTCTTTTACACTTGCACTTTTTTAGTATTTTCCTCGTACTGGTTTGAGGAACGCGCGATCATTGAGATATTCGCGAACGTTCCGCAGTTTAAGGGCTCGTTTAGACGGTGCGAGAACTCGCGTGCGAGTTTATTTATTTATTTTACATGAAGAACCAACAGCTATAACTATGCTAATAACAACATAAATAGTGACACAGAGCCAATTATAGGATCTCAGGAGTTGCATCTCATTGCGGTATTTGATCGATCGGCTATAGGGACCGTGCGCGTTGGAGGGTCTGCCATCTTGTGGTCTGAATCGGAACCATAAACAGGCACATTTACACGTCAAGTGTTTTCTTGTGCATAGTAGGTTCTGCCATCTTGTGGGCTCCATCGGAACAAAAAACATCACATTTACGCCTCGCGCCAAAAATCTGACGGCTCCTGTGCTGCCTCCTATAGTTCATGCACGCTCCCTATATTGGATGTAAGGTCAATAGTCTGCAATGTAACTAAACTACCATGCTAGTTTGCACGCCGTCTAAATGAGCCCTAATGCTGAATAGATATCGTGATACCGTCCTTATTGTATTCAATTCGGTCGTATGTTTATGTATTGAATAATGTATAGTTTATAGGTCGGGAATAGTGCAATACCCCGCAACTAACGAAGTCGAAAGAGTTTCAAATTCAAACAATGTAACAAGGAAATTGGACCTTGTAGACTGGTGATTGTAGTTACCTGCCTTGTTTAACAAGCACGATTTCGATTTCGACTTGGACCTAGACCGGGACCTGGACCCGAACTTGGACCCGGCCCCGGGTCTGGACCTGGATCTATCACCTGGACCAAATATTTACATTTATATAGTACTATTTGGTGAAATGGAACTGCTTTGAAGACCAGAATGGAACTTCTTTATGACAGTTTTTTCTAAGTCTTGAAGCTAATTGAAATTAATATTAAATGCACGGTTGTATTGTATTATATTATATTTATTGTATGTTGGTTGTAAATATGGGCATTTCAAACCGTTTTGAAAAGTCGTTTTTTTTTTTCTATTAAAGATTGTATTGCATTGAGCATTGAAAAGTCATGCGAAAAACCAATCACTCAAAAATATTGAATTACCAGTTCAAGTGTCACTGATGAATTTTTACGACATGGTCTCCTGATTGCAGGTACCATGGCGGGCGGAGCGTCGCCGGGCGGCAGCACGTCCACGGGCTCGGGGCCGGCCGCGGAGCACCCCTACAGCCAACAGACCTCCGTCCCGGTAACATTCCTGAACATACTAGACTCACAAACACATATATATCACTTGTAAACCTTTTGAAATTAACAGTGATATACTATAATACATTTTAGGAGAGGCCGGAAAACCGCTCAAAGATGGACGAGCGAGTTTGAATAATACGAGTCCATCTTTAGCGTTTCCAGACATAGTCCCGGGAAATGTAAAACCTTTCCCGATACTGACATTGCATGCCCCATTCGGCAGTTTTTTGTGGCAACTTCCGGTACATGTCAACCAGGTGCTGGAATAACATTCCACCACCTCCCAGGTACCTACAAAGTATAATAAGTTTT
Organism: Cydia pomonella; assembly: GCF_033807575.1. Classification (NCBI taxonomy): domain Eukaryota; kingdom Metazoa; phylum Arthropoda; class Insecta; order Lepidoptera; family Tortricidae; genus Cydia; species Cydia pomonella. The sequence continues at coordinate 21,303,832 of NC_084715.1, read as the reverse complement.
AAAGCCAAACTTAAAGTATGTATACTTCAACGACAACAGGAGGCTTTAAGAAAAGACACAATTTTGTTTTAACATAATATAATTTTAGTATAATTTTTGTGTGTTGTTTCCCATTAAGTTTGTCCGCATTTTCGTTAGTCATAATTTGTTTTTTCTCAGGAAAGCGTAACTTTTCAGGATTGGCATAAAACAAACCCAACCTCACCTATCTATAGGATAACCTAATTTAAAAGCCGCTTGACATATAAACTTCTCTACAATACTTTTGTGCGTAGTCACCTTGAATTTTCTTGCTCAGTGTGGAAACCTTTTTACAAAGTACACATCGACAGAATTGAGCGACTTCAAAAAATATTTATTAAATCACTGTGCTTCAGGACTGGACTAGCTTATACTGGTGACTATACCGACACCTGTAAACGTTTAAATATTCAAACTCTTAGTGACCGTCGAGATTCCACTGATTCCGTTTTGCTTTTTAAGATTTTCCATTCACAATTAGAAGCCCCTATTCTTTTACATAAAATCTGTTTTAGAGTTCCGCGAAGACGTGAGCGCTGTTGTCGTAAAAGAAACTTATTTTTTATTCCATTCAGCAGGACTGGTTACGGTGGGAATGTATTTATCAAACGCGCATGTAAACTTTTTAATGAGAATCAAAAACTTAATGATTTAGACATTTTTAACTTCACTAACACAACTTAAGAATGCATTTAAATATTGATTATAACTGGAATTTGTTATTTGCTTATATTTAATGTACTACGATGTATATGTAACTTATTTTCTACAGACGTATCAAATCACTGATTTACATATTTCAAGTATTTGTTATTATAAAATACAGATTTAAGTATTTTTGTTTTTTGTAATAGCCACGGACCTGTTTATATTTTATTTCTACATATGAAACTATAGGTCTATTTTTTGTCTATAAGTTTTGATCAAAAATTGTGTATGACTGTTTCTAAATAAATAGAAAAAAAAAAACCTTACGACAATCCTGAAAAGTTAACGGTTTCAGAATTATGACTAATGATAATCGGTTATGAGTTTCAATGATTATGTCAAGCAACGGGATCTGCAAATTTTTTGCTTTGCTTTCGCCCATGGACACTCGCAACACCAGAGAGGTTGTAAAAGAAGAGAGATTAAGGAGTACACTCTTTTTTAAAGGTTATAAGTTTGTAACGGAAATATCACAGGCGGACAGTTCATTACACAGTTTAGCTGTGCAAGGCAGGAAGTTTCTGGAGAAATGCACAGTTGAAGACTGCCAACCATCTTAATGCTGCAGGCAGTGCATGTGCAGTGCAAAAATGTTTGCAACAGTTTTTGTGTCCTCCAGTTGGCTCTCAACATTACCATTGTCCTGCAGCTCGAAGACACGTCGAACTCCGGCTCCGGGTCGGAGGGCGAGTTGTCCGTGCGGGCGGAGCCCCTCGTGTCGCGGCTGGACACGGCGCCGCTGCTGGCCGCCGCGCTGAAGGCGCACGCGGCGCTCGGCGACGTGCAGACCGCCGCCACCGTGTGTCTCGCTCTGCAGGAGCACAGGTGTGTGTAGACAGGTGTAGGGCGGGAGCGGAGCCCCTCGTGTCGCGGCTGGACACGGCGCCGCTGCTGGCCGCCGCGCTGAAGGCGCACGCGGCGCTCGGCGACGTGCAGACCGCCGCCACCGTGTGTCTCGCTCTGCAGGAGCACAGGTGTGTGTAGACAGGTGTAGGGCGGGAGCGGAGCCCCTCGTGTCGCGGCTGGACACGGCGCCGCTGCTGGCCGCCGCGCTGAAGGCGCACGCGGCGCTCGGCGACGTGCAGACCGCCGCCACCGTGTGTCTCGCTCTGCAGGAGCACAGGTGTGTGTAGACAGGTGTAGGGCGGGAGCGGAGCCCCTCGTGTCGCGGCTGGACACGGCGCCGCTGCTGGACACGGCGCCGCTGCTGGCCGCCGCGCTGAAGGCGCACGCGGCGCTCGGCGACGTGCAGACCGCCGCCACCGTGTGTCTCGCTCTGCAGGAGCACAGGTGTGTGTAGACAGGTGTAGGGCGGGAGCGGAGCCCCTCGTGTCGCGGCTGGACACGGCGCCGCTGCTGGCCGCCGCGCTGAAGGCGCACGCGGCGCTCGGCGACGTGCAGACCGCCGCCACCGTGTGTCTCGCTCTGCAGGAGCACAGGTGTGTGTAGACAGGTGTAGGGCGGGAGCGGAGCCCCTCGTGTCGCGGCTGGACACGGCGCCGCTGCTGGCCGCCGCGCTGAAGGCGCACGCGGCGCTCGGCGACGTGCAGACCGCCGCCACCGTGTGTCTCGCTCTGCAGGAGCACAGGTGTGTGTAGACAGGTGTAGGGCGGGAGCGGAGCCCCTCGTGTCGCGGCTGGACACGGCGCCGCTGCTGGCCGCCGCGCTGAAGGCGCACGCGGCGCTCGGCGACGTGCAGACCGCCGCCACCGTGTGTCTCGCTCTGCAGGAGCACAGGTGTGTGTAGACAGGTGTAGGGCGGGAGCGGAGCCCCTCGTGTCGCGGCTGGACACGGCGCCGCTGCTGGCCGCCGCGCTGAAGGCGCACGCGGCGCTCGGCGACGTGCAGACCGCCGCCACCGTGTGTCTCGCTCTGCAGGAGCACAGGTGTGTGTAGACAGGTGTAGGGCGGGAGCGGAGCCCCTCGTGTCGCGGCTGGACACGGCGCCGCTGCTGGCCGCCGCGCTGAAGGCGCACGCGGCGCTCGGCGACGTGCAGACCGCCGCCACCGTGTGTCTCGCTCTGCAGGAGCACAGGTGTGTGTAGACAGGTGTAGGGCGGGAGCGGAGCCCCTCGTGTCGCGGCTGGACACGGCGCCGCTGCTGGCCGCCGCGCTGAAGGCGCACGCGGCGCTCGGCGACGTGCAGACCGCCGCCACCGTGTGTCTCGCTCTGCAGGAGCACAGGTGTGTGTAGACAGGTGTAGGGCGGGAGCGGAGCCCCTCGTGTCGCGGCTGGACACGGCGCCGCTGCTGGCCGCCGCGCTGAAGGCGCACGCGGCGCTCGGCGACGTGCAGACCGCCGCCACCGTGTGTCTCGCTCTGCAGGAGCACAGGTGTGTGTAGACAGGTGTAGGGCGGGAGCGGAGCCCCTCGTGTCGCGGCTGGACACGGCGCCGCTGCTGGCCGCCGCGCTGAAGGCGCACGCGGCGCTCGGCGACGTGCAGACCGCCGCCACCGTGTGTCTCGCCCTGCAGGAGCACAGGTGTGTGTAGACAGGTGTAGGGCGGGAGCGGAGCCCCTCGTGTCGCGGCTGGACACGGCGCCGCTGCTGGCCGCCGCGCTGAAGGCGCACGCGGCGCTCGGCGACGTGCAGACCGCCGCCACCGTGTGTCTCGCTCTGCAGGAGCACAGGTGTGTGTAGACAGGTGTAGGGCGGGAGCGGAGCCCCTCGTGTCGCGGCTGGACACGGCGCCGCTGCTGGCCGCCGCGCTGAAGGCGCACGCGGCGCTCGGCGACGTGCAGACCGCCGCCACCGTGTGTCTCGCTCTGCAGGAGCACAGGTGTGTGTAGACAGGTGTAGGGCGGGAGCGGAGCCCCTCGTGTCGCGGCTGGACACGGCGCCGCTGCTGGCCGCCGCGCTGAAGGCGCACGCGGCGCTCGGCGACGTGCAGACCGCCGCCACCGTGTGTCTCGCTCTGCAGGAGCACAGGTGTGTGTAGACAGGTGTAGGGCGGGAGCGGAGCCCCTCGTGTCGCGGCTGGACACGGCGCCGCTGCTGGCCGCCGCGCTGAAGGCGCACGCGGCGCTCGGCGACGTGCAGACCGCCGCCACCGTGTGTCTCGCTCTGCAGGAGCACAGGTGTGTGTAGACAGGTGTAGGGCGGGAGCGGAGCCCCTCGTGTCGCGGCTGGACACGGCGCCGCTGCTGGCCGCCGCGCTGAAGGCGCACGCGGCGCTCGGCGACGTGCAGACCGCCGCCACCGTGTGTCTCGCTCTGCAGGAGCACAGGTGTGTGTAGACAGGTGTAGGGCGGGAGCGGAGCCCCTCGTGTCGCGGCTGGACACGGCGCCGCTGCTGGCCGCCGCGCTGAAGGCGCACGCGGCGCTCGGCGACGTGCAGACCGCCGCCACCGTGTGTCTCGCTCTGCAGGAGCACAGGTGTGTGTAGACAGGTGTAGGGCGGGAGCGGAGCCCCTCGTGTCGCGGCTGGACACGGCGCCGCTGCTGGACACGGCGCCGCTGCTGGCCGCCGCGCTGAAGGCGCACGCGGCGCTCGGCGACGTGCAGACCGCCGCCACCGTGTGTCTCGCTCTGCAGGAGCACAGGTGTGTGTAGACAGGTGTAGGGCGGGAGCGGAGCCCCTCGTGTCGCGGCTGGACACGCTCACGTATTCGCCGTATTCGCACAGTTAATTGTGCTACAATGAGGCATTTTGTTGCGTGGCAATAAACGTCTCACACTTGGGATGTCATGATTACCACTGAGCGAGAAGTAGTGCACTTTACTACTTAAAAACACGCGCTAGTCTTGTACTGGCGGTATCTAGTTAATCTCAAATCTGTGGTCTAGTGCATAAAAAGCTATATTCAACTCTATTGACATTAAAGTTCAAATTCATACAAATATTTTTTCTGACATGTACTAGAGGGTCAAATTCCGCGCCATGTTTTCCGCCTCAGTTGTTGATAATGCCACAATCCACAAATGAAAAATTCGAATTACACTCATATCAATATGTAGATTGGATTACAATCTCATGTTCCTAACGTTTACAGGTCGGACCTATTCCCGTACATCGACGAGGCGCTCCAAGAGCAGTGGCTGCTGGGTTACATCGAGTTACTACATAGGCATAAACTGTGGAATGTCGCCACTGAGGTGAGTCTTTCTGCTTTAACCTCATAACAGCGATTTTCTCGTTTATTAATTAGGAAACTTAAAGTGTTAGAAACTATTTAAATAAATATACTCATCACGCTATGATTTCCGTTACGTTGCTATGATTTGATCGATGGTATTCGGTAGCATTATTTGCATTGAATTACCAATTCACTATGTTTCAACGAATTGAGACTTTTTTTTTTTATAAATAAATAAATATTATAGGACATTACACAAATTGACTAAGTCCCACAGTAAGCTCAATAAGGCTTGTGTTGAGGGTACTTAGACAACGATATATATATAATATATGAATATTTATAAATACTTAAATACATAGAAAACACCCATGACTCAGGAACAAATATCCATGCTCATCACACGAATAAATGCCCTTATCAGGATTTGAACCCGGGACCATCAGCTTCGTAGGCAGGGTCACTACCCACTAGGCCAAACCGGTCGTCAAGTACTATGTATCTATGACTATGTATCGACTATAGTTCGTTCGCGTTAAGAATGCAGTAATATCACCATTGTCCGACGGTCTAGCCATGCCCGTCACTAATCCAATCGTACAAGGCATACTTTCTAATTAGGTACCATTTGATTGGTTACGAGCATCTCTAGGCCGGTGGACATTGATGATTTTACTGCATTATGAACGCGAACGAGCTATAGATAGCAAATACTCTTACTTATATGCAGTTGTTTTATTTGTATAACTTAAGCATTGATTCTTTGTAAAGGTCCTACGAACCAGATAACAACGATTCCTTTAAAATGGTCCTTCGAATCGGTTAGCATTGATCCCTCGAATGGGTCAGCATTGCACCTTAGAATTAGTTTTTCGAACTGGAGAGCTTTGATCCTTATATCGTTCCTTTATTATTATTATTTATTATTATTAAACCGGATATCATTGATCCTAAGTGGTTCTTCAAACCAGGAAAGCATTTAATGGTCCCTCAACTGGATAGCATTGCTCCTTAGAATTGATCCTTGTAACCGGATCCTTGATCCTTTAAACTGGACAGCGTTTACTCTGCGTGCTTTTGGTCCATGGTCCTTCGAACATATTTTACTTTTATGATATAAGCTAACCAGCCCACGAATCGCCTGATGGTAAGCGATTACCGTTGCCCATGGAAATGAGCAACACCGGAGTGGTTGTAAGTGCGTTGCCGGCCTTTAAGATAAGTTTGAAAGTCGTATCGGTCCGGTAATACCGCAGGTTCATAATATAAATATTAATAATACATATTTAGATAGATTGGCTGTGCATAGATGGGTGTTGGTGCCTACACTTATGTATGGTAGCGAAAGTTTGGTATGGCAGAAGAAACATCAGAGTCAAGTGAATGCAGTGGAAATGAGAGCGTTGAGAAGTGTGTGTGGTGTAAAATTACAAGATAGAATTAGGAACAGTGTGATAAGGGAAAAGTGTGGACTGAACGAAGACGTAGTGACAAAAATTGAGAAAGGTACGTTGAGATGGTTTGGACACGTGGAAAGAATGAGTGAAAGAAGGTTAACAAAGATAGTGTATAAGGGAGAAGTAGAAAAGGGAGCTGGAAGGGGTAGATAGACCTCGGCGGACTTTCACTGATCAAATCGGGGAAATCCTGAAGAAAGGCCAGGTCAAGAGCACCCTAAACCGACGAGCGTGTATGAGGAATGTCATGAAAGTGAAGGAAGCGAAAGAGGTATGTCAGGATCGTAGCAAGTGGAAATCCGTGGTCTCTGCCTACCCCTTAGGGAAATAGGCGTGATTATATGTATGTATGTATTTAGATACAGTTCATAATATACTGCGTTTGGACACGGAGTGCCATATTCCAGAATTTTGCCTTTATTCCTTGTGCGTGTTCAGGTGATCCGCTGCGCGTGGCTAGGCTCCGTTCGTGCACTGTCCCAACAGTCCACCAGTATAGCGGCGTGCTGCGGCCGCTGCGCGCGCCGCACGCGCCCGCACCAGCCCTGCGACCGCTGCCACGCGAGGGGCAAGGCCAGGTCCGCACCCGACCTGTGTGCTGTGTGCCACCAGGTGAGACAGCAGCACAGTCTGCCCCGCTCCCCCAGCAGCCACCAGCATCACGCGCCCGCACCAGCCCTGCGACCGCTGCCACGCGAGGGGCAAGGCCAGGTCCGCACCCGACCTGTGTGCTGTGTGCCACCAGGTGAGACAGCAGCACAGTCTGCCCCGCTCCCCCAGCAGCCACCAGCATCACGCGCCCGCACCAGCCCTGCGACCGCTGCCACGCGAGGGGCAAGGCCAGGTCCGCACCCGACCTGTGTGCTGTGTGCCACCAGGTGAGACAGCAGCACAGTCTGCCCCGCTCCCCCAGCAGCCACCAGCATCACGCGCCCGCACCAGCCCTGCGACCGCTGCCACGCGAGGGGCAAGGCCAGGTCCGCACCCGACCTGTGTGCTGTGTGCCACCAGGTGAGACAGCAGCACAGTCTGCCCCGCTCCCCCAGCAGCCACCAGCATCACGCGCCCGCACCAGCCCTGCGACCGCTGCCACGCGAGGGGCAAGGCCAGGTCCGCACCCGACCTGTGTGCTGTGTGCCACCAGGTGAGACAGCAGCACAGTCTGCCCCGCTCCCCCAGCAGCCACCAGCATCACGCGCCCGCACCAGCCCTGCGACCGCTGCCACGCGAGGGGCAAGGCCAGGTCCGCACCCGACCTGTGTGCTGTGTGCCACCAGGTGAGACAGCAGCACAGTCTGCCCCGCTCCCCCAGCAGCCACCAGCATCACGCGCCCGCACCAGCCCTGCGACCGCTGCCACGCGAGGGGCAAGGCCAGGTCCGCACCCGACCTGTGTGCTGTGTGCCACCAGGTGAGACAGCAGCACAGTCTGCCCCGCTCCCCCAGCAGCCACCAGCATCACGCGCTCGCACCAGCCCTGCGACCGCTGCCACGCGAGGGGCAAGGCCAGGTCCGCACCCGACCTGTGTGCTGTGTGCCACCAGGTGAGACAGCAGCACAGTCTGCCCCGCTCCCCCAGCAGCCACCGGCATCACGCGCCCGCACCAGCCCTGCGACCGCTGCCACGCGAGGGGCAAGGCCAGGTCCGCACCCGACCTGTGTGCTGTGTGCCACCAGGTGAGACAGCAGCACAGTCTGCCCCGCTCCCCCAGCAGCCACCAGCATCACGCGCCCGCACCAGCCCTGCGACCGCTGCCACGCGAGGGGCAAGGCCAAAATATTACCCGGCCCCGGCCCGCACGTTAAAATGACATTCGAATATAAATGTCACTTGAATGTTATTTTGTCTCACTTATCTTAAATCGCATTTTGCTCACTGTTTTTAAGCAGCAAATTACCCTTGTTCCAGCTGCTGGCGTGAAAAAGTATTATTTCCCCTTCTGTATCGGCAGGTGGTCCGCGGACTATACGCATGGTGCCAGGGCTGCGCCCACGGCGGCCACCTGGCGCACATGCGGCGCTGGATGGACGCGCACCGCCTGTGCCCCGCCGGCTGCGGCCACCAGTGCCAGCTGGGCTGAACTGTTCTACAATGCCATGGGAATTCAACATTCACTGTTCTCAGCGATATTTCTGCTCAGAACAAAGAGGCCAATTTGAACTTACATTTTGATATCAAAATGATGTCACTTTATTATTAACGCTCGTATTTGTTCGTTCATGTATTGACGAGCGCGACGTGAAATATAGGGCGGATTGGCCGCTAGGGCTCATATGTACTGCGTACATTAAAACGGCATGCTTAGAACTTTGTTGATCAGAAACTGTCACACGCATAATATCTAAACGTACGACATAAATATCTAGTTCTTAGCTCGAAGTTTGTTTGGTGGTGTCTGGTTGTCTCAATTCCATTTTGTTGTTACTTAAAACGGCCATTCTACATTTTGTTGTTACATACATTTTTGACACTTTCGTGAAATGCATATTATACAATACTTCGCCATTACTTCCATTTTATGTTTTTGACAGAAAAAGAGGTTTAATTAGGCTATTAATCCCGATTACTTTATTCAATAAATAAGTACGACAAATATTCTTAATCACAGTAACTCAGTGGTCCTTGACTGTCTTCCGATTCGTATGAAAATAAGACATTTACTGCGATACCACCTTTTTATGTTAATAAACATTAATATATGAATTTTGGTCAACAAATTCCTATTATTTGGTTCAGGTACAATTTGGGACTACAATCTTTATCCACGAATTCAATTTCTATCTTAATTTTTCTGGCAATGAGGTTTTTGTAAAAAAATATTGAAAACTCGATTCTCGCAGATAATGATGTTTTGGGTTCTTTCAACTCAATCGCTAGCTCCTTTCAATCTATAAAAATATATGAAAATTGTAGTTTCCACTACGTCACGCACATACAAGTGAACAATTTTTCATACTAAATCGTGACGTAATGGAATTAACATTTTGGGACATCTTTTTTTAATGGTAGGCAATCCATTGGGGCGTTTTCTAAAAGCATTCCAATGCAGTCGATTCTGAGTAGAAGCAGCTCAAGAATGTCCAGATTTGTCAGAATCTGGTTTTAAAATTTCATTTTAGAATACGCCCCAATGGATTAATGGTCAAAAGTAGAATGACCCATAAGCTTATTAATTATTCGTCTAACTAGATGCATGCCAAGTCTCATACTTTCTGCCAAACGGCACTAGAAGCCAAAATAAAACACACGATTGCTCACACACAATAACTAATCATACCCACCACCGTCCCGGAGTCATTTTTGCAGTATCGAATTTGGAACCTAGTACAAAATTCAATTTAATTTTGTTCTTTTAAAAGGACATTGGGACTTTAGTGGATAAAATCAGCAATCTTGGTGCTGTTATTAAGTAATTTTACTTTATTCCATTAACTTTGTGGAGAAGTGGAAGCTTTCGTGTATTATTTAATAATATCAAAGTTAAATGGTGCTCAAAAATGAACTCTATCACTTTGGCAATATAGTTGTTTTCAGATAGTGGACTAGTCACATCCTAGTCTTGGTTTATTAGTTGTATTTTCTATTTACGTGTAAATAATTAGCGGCAGTTAATAGTAAAAAACCGTGATTTCATCATTCAATACAACAACACATACAATACAGTATTGCTGCAATGTTCTGCCGCCAAAGAGCAGCACTATCACATCACATAAACCATAGAGTAACTTATACCTTAAACGGTTTTTTGAGAAGTGTTTACTGTGGCATTGATGCATCAAAGCGGTTTGTTTACAGAGGTCTACCGCGAAAGTCGAAATTTCGTTATCTGGCCTCTTTATCGCTCGATTATGCAAGAGTGATAGCAATGCCGGCTTTAGAGGTCTGGAAGCCTCGGGCAATAAAGGAGTGGAGGCCCCCTGGCCCCAAATTATTTTCCAAATAAAATGGTAAATTTTCTGAAGTCTATTGTGGGGGCCCCTGTTTTGTGGAGGCCCCGGGGCTGTAGCCCCGGTTGCCCTCCCCTAAATCCGGCCCTGAGTGATAGAGAGGCAAATAACGAAATTTCGATTTTCGTGTTTCGTGGTAAGCTCTTAGAATGTGGTAGTGGCGCCCTCTACGCACAGTTTTACTTAATATCCCCTATTTGTGTTAAATATTGTTAAAATGAACCTGTAAATAAGATCACACCGCTGTTATAATATATAAATAAATAAGTAAGAAAAGACGTAAATAAGTGTTTTACATATGTCAATTATTTGTACATACTTTTATAAAGGAATAAATAAATCATACGACAATGTTCATAAATAGTTTTATTAACATATTTACACTTCTTATACATATAAAATTGCTCTAACATTCTTGCCAATGACTGATTTGGGTGAATCAATTTGTTAGTGTCACTCGTTGCCATGGTTATGATTAGTTGTCCAGGGGACAAAAGTTTACTGATTTTATGGTACTTAAATGTATCAAACTTGCGTTTTTGTGGTCGTTATAACCAATGTCCATAATGGGCCCCCTACTAAGCATGTTAATAGAACGGCATACAACGTCTCTTCAAACAAACTGTGCCACTGTTGTCCCTTGGACAACGGGACAGGATAACAAAACAAAAAAGTTGATTCACCCAATTATCAAGTAATTCTAATTCTGTAAAATATAAAATACAAAACATAATCGCGGGATCTGTCATGTTTAATGGTAATAGTTATGTATTAGAAAAAAGTATCCAAATCGTTAACGTTCGTAATGTCCACAGAAAAGACGCTGATTTTCGTGAACGTTTTAATCCTACTGGGTTGAGCATTTTCTATTGGATATGAAAAACGGTTTTCAAAAAGTTAACTAGGATCAGAAATCGCTAAGCGGGAAACGTAATCGGAAATTTTTCCACAATTAAAACGAAATTTTACTTTGCTAATCCGCAAAAAGATAACTTGCTAAATAATCAGTGCCATGCCCGTTATATTTACTTGCGTATTTTTACATGCAATTAATTATTAATTTAATTCATTTATTTTTGTCGATTGACTAGCACGTTATCTTTCGCAGATTAGCATAGTAATATTTTTGTTTTAATTAGAATGGATTTCCGCCTATTCAATATTTATTTCACACGCTCTTTGCAATCGTTACTTTGAGTGCTTCAATGTTGGAGCGCGTATAACCTATCTATATTCAATGATATTATATAACTATAGATAGGTTATATTACTGGTACATAAGGACACAAAAATACTTCCATATTTATTTTTATCTGGTATTTTTGATTAATTATCGCATACCATTCATCTTTGTTATACTCGTAGTTAAACATGCTTGTATCTTTCTCTTTCAGCGAGCAGTATCTCGTTAGCACGTGCACATTTTTTGCTTGCCTAGGCGCGACTAAAGTACAAAGTAAGCCCTTCAATTTTAGAACGCCTATAACCTATCTTGAGTTATAATATCATTGTCTATCGTTATAATACTATTGTATCGGACCGGACTGGACATTTCGTCGGATTCAGCAGATGACACAACACTGTTTATGGCAGGCGCAATTCCTCCTAGATTTTGGCTGCGGTAGCTCCTCCTCGATCCCAGCTTTCTGCCGCGAGAGGTCCCGAATCAGAGTTAAGAATACCTGTGAGTTAAAAGAATGAAGCAAATTGAAGTATTTTTGTCTGCGAGGCCAAAATATTATAAAGAAAACTAGAAGGTCATATTTTGCTGATGCTGGGTAGTGTGGAAAGAAACTTGAAAATTGAAGTAGATCTCGCTGTATACGGTCCCATAGATTATGTGATTATTTATTCAATAAATAAATTAAAAAGTCTATAGGTGCAATATTATGAGACACTTTGCACATTGTCTCCCTTGACTATGTCCAGTCATGTCTAAAAATATCACACGTAGTCTATGGGCAATAAGTTCGTGTACACATATTTTTGGCACTTTTTCCTTATCCATATTTTCAGACGTGACGGACACATTCATAAACTATGTCTGGAGATGAGAAGTTAAGTTTAAAGCATTTAAAGTCATTAGATTTGCTCACATTACATACCAAGCTCCAATTTTTCTCGCGTCGTTAAAATCACATAAACTGCACAATACAAACATCAAATCGGAGCCCCCAAATCACACATAAGTGTAAGGACCGAGTGGATGCTCGAGTTGCGCGTGCGGCGTGCATGTTAAACAAATGCAAACGTATAGGAGCGGCCACAGTGCACGCCCCGCCCGAGCGAGCGTCCACTCAGGCCTTACACTAAGCTTTCAAGCACGAACCATTAGGGCGTCCGCTAGCTGGCGCGGGCGCATGCATGCGGATGCCATTGTTGGTGAAATCCGTCGCACGCGTCCGCGCCAGTTAGCACCGGTCAAACTATTTTTCGTTAACCCGCTCCGTGCAACCGCGACACCTAGAGGACACCCTTACGATTTCCTATCAGTATACTAGACAAACACCATTACAAAGACGTGGTAAGTTCCCCATCGTTTTTGGACTTTACGAAATATATGATCTCAGAAGAGTTTCTTCCTGTCGACTTGTAGACCTTAGGTCAAAGCAGAAGATTGTAGGCTGTGTTATAGAAGACTTCTTCTAATGTTATATAGTTACAAAAAATTGCTAATGGAAAACAATTTTTGAATTTTAAACGGTGCTATTAAAATCATAACAGTAAAGCTAGCTATTGGATTTGAATTACTTTATTTTGAGGTCCATTAGTATTAGGTATATCTGGTAGGTACACTTAAGGCCAACATATTGAAAATTTTTACTTCGTGAGACCAAGACACGTGTTTTGTTTTTGAATTTAGAACCTTTATTATTAAATAAAGCAGAACAAATGAATTTAGAAAGCAACTAATATAATTATCACTAAGTTATACTATTATTATTACCTAATTGATTTTAATTAATCAATTTATGTTTTGTTTTAATTTATGGATATTTTTCAATTAAATAAATTTTCTCTTATATTATGTTTCTCATAGTCCAAGTCGCAGGTCAAAGTTCCCCAATCTTAATTAATATTACAAGAAATTTAATTGTCTAAGGAAAGGTATAATAATAGACGTAGTATTGCAAATCTGTATATTTCTGCTGTCTTTTCATCCATTACATCGTGTGTGCCGTACGGCATAACCACTTACCCTACCTACTCGTACGCTAGCTACAGCTATAGGAAACCACACAACAGACGCCAACCGCGCTCACTTACAAGCCTGCACAACACTTATACATATGAGGAAGTTTTATGTATTTTTTATCCAATATTGTTGTCGAATTAATTTATTCCTTAGATTTGGATAAAATTTGATCGGTTTGAAGAACTCTTCATTCTTACCGGGATACGAAATCACAACCTGTCCCGAAAAAAAAGTTTGTATTTCCTTTGAGTTACGAAAATACCATACATTTTCTTAACTCACTGGAAGTTTTTTTTAGGACATACGGTGAAATTGAACTTTAATTTTACGGAATAGGGAATTATTTTTAGACCAAATTTTATCGAAAACTGGCAAAATAAAAATCCGCCCACTTATAAACGAATCTGGCCAGTCAAACATGGCAAAATAAACTTGAACGGCTGTAGCACGGTCGCATTTTTATCACTTGTCACTATGCCTGTCACGTATGTCAGTGCGAAAGTGACAAGTGATAAGAAACCGTCCATATTAGCCCTGCAGTTAGATTGGCCATTTTACTAACACATCGTAATTTTGAAGTAAAAGGACAGATCGGTTAGCCATATTGGAGCAATCGAACTATCATATAATCTGGGATATAAACATAGGTATCCCTTTTCCAGGCCGCACCAATCTACAAGGTTTTCCCAAAAAATCCAAATATATTCCAATTAATCCAGCTTTGATGATTCATTTGAAGACAAGTAACATTTCCTGAAAGTGTAATCTAATTTGAACCTTAAATCGGAATGCTAAAGTTGAAATCCAAATGTTGCGTATGTGGTCGATAAATCGTACTATGCCTGGAAAAGGGTTAAAAGATACCTACAATTCTTTTGCCATCATTAACATAAAGATTCATACCTTTTCCAGGCACAGTACGATTTATCGACCACATACGCGCCAATAGAGTTTCAACTTTAGCATTCCTATTTAAGGTTCAAATCTGAAATTCGAGAAATGTGACTTGTCTTCAAATGTATCATCAAAGCTGGATGAATTGGAATACATTTAGATTTTGGGAAATCCATGTGGATTGGCGCGGCCTGGAAAAGGGGTAGTACAGTTGTACCGATCGATTCGTGAGAGCTGACTACATATGAGTATGAAAATATTAAGATTACGTTCCAACTCTTTCATCGACTGGCTTAGTTAGTACCTTTACAACAATGATACCTTCCTGCATTTAAGGTCTTATTCATAATGTATAAAGTATAAAACAGCAGGCGTTATAATGATAACATCGATAAGTATTGGCAGTAGCAGCGATCATCAGGCGAATTGTGGTATTATACTTATGACATCGGGAAAGGAGCGTTGGAAGATGTGCGAAAGGAGATTTTAAGATTTGTTAGACCTGTATCCCAAAAGCATAAAATTGTTGTAGTAATTCACCGAATCGCATTTCACCTTGAATGAAAAAAATATCACTGGATTTTTTTACTTGACGCACTTTTTCCCGTAGCCTTTGACATTAGTATAATTAATTTGTAGTATTTAATTTTTCGTGTAGTATGTTACCGAAGAGGCATTTCGCCGCGATCGACGTTTGTTTAGGACTCTATTTAACTTGATACGTTAATTTGATGCTTGCACTAAAATTAAGTGTTTTTTTAAACACGTTTTGTACTTGTAGGATTAAGCCTCAAGTGCTATCAAACTCATTAAAATTTTATCTATGTGACGTTGACGTTGCGTTGAATCACGTCGCCAATACAATACACGATCGAGGTGAAATGCGACTAAAGTAATAAACGATTGAGTCACAACGCGATGTTTAAATGCACGGTCGAGGTGAAATGCGACTAAAACTTATAGCCACTAGAAAAAAAAAACTATTGAGACACAATGCGAAAATTAAATATGAGATCGAGGTGAAATGCGATTCGGTGAATTACTACAACAATTTTATGATTTTAACACCAGTTACTATTGCAAAAACTGGACATTTTTTCAGGTTATTTTTACGCGATTAAGTCCGCTTTAGTTTATAGTAAAAATGATGAAAGTTGAAAACAATATAAACACCAATGGAATTGAAAAACTTGGGAAGGTTTTTACTATATTAGGAAATAGATGAATACGTTGCACAAAAAATATTGACACAATATGGCAGGTCATAATTGAGCCCGCTATTTCAGTTAGTCCTACATTTAAAAAGACGACTGAAAGTAAAATCTCTGCCAGTGAATAAGTTAGTACTTCCAACTACCAATACTCCCTTCCCGAACCCTCATTATTGCTATAAATGCCTTCTGACATCAAGTGGACGCTCTTAAAGATATTACTGTGCATTACATTATTTTTGAACCCTCCCTCCCAAAATACTGGACCACAAACATATTCCAAGGGCAACAAATAAAATAAAAAACAATTTCACAACTTTTCATTCTAATATATTATATATTTTACGCATATACGCCCTTTTTTGTAAAGTTAGAACACATTACTACAACATAAGTTATTATAGTAAAACGTTCTTATAACAACAAAAACCGATTTTGTACTATCCTTCAACACATCTTGGAAAGCGTTACGGCAGTATTTTGTGGGGACGGTTCCATAGCGTCAACGTTCGTTGATCGATTGCAAACACCCCAAGCAGGCGAACATACATACAAGTACACTAGCAATATTCTAACATTCATTTTGTAATAAAATAACGTGACATTGACAATTCCAGTTGGGTTTTAGGTGACTTCATTCAGTATTATAAATGTTCACAAACAATGTAAACTGAGTAAAAAAACTCGAAGTTACATTTGAAAGAGAACTATATATTTAACCACCCGTCGTAAAGCATAGTTTGGGAACACTTAAACATATCTGAATAAAGTACATATACATTCGAATTCTAAATTTTAATATTCATATTTCACTTAGCAATCATCTAAGTAAAATTTCACTGTATTTGGCAGGGATTGTAATAACATCATTCCTTATAATAATTAGTGTGGATACTTCAGGCGAAGGCGAGGTATACACAAAAGTCTAGTTTCTAGTAATTTATGGATTTTATTAACACATTCACAGCCAGCGACTCGCTAGGCAGGTTCTCTGTTTGTAGACGCTTTTGGCTACATATGGGTTTTCCCGTGTTATACGCGAACGTAACGCGTAGCTCGCGCTGGCAGTGAATGCGTTGAAGCATTAGACAAAAAACTTAAAGTAATGTATACACTATGTTTATTCTTAGTAGGACTTCTGTCTTAAGAAAATCATAGATATTCTTGGTCCATTCTTTGTTAAATTCGTTGTTTTTTTATTTAACTAATGTGTACCTCACCTACGCCTTCAGTCGTCTTGTGAAGCTTTACTCTATCGATTACATAATTCTCTGTGAGCATGTTACACACTCTTCTCGACTAACAATAAGCCTTATATTATTACATTTACGGTTCAAATTGCATTGACACGTATTGAAAGTATAAAACAATTGAAATTTCTAAATATTTCTAAGAGTTTTGACAGTTATCTAAACTGTCCCATTTTAACTTTATCGAGGCAACGTTCAGACACTCAATACATTTAGCACTTACTACATACAAAATAAATACAAAAAATATTTTAATAATACACTTACCGTGTATGGTGATACGAAGGTACTATTGCAAGGCGATTTTTATTTCTATGATATCTGTAAGTAATTTATTGTCTGCATAATCCCAACTTATCGCAAACTTTTCCATATTATAACCCAATCAAAGATAATTTAGGTATATTATTTGCCCGTAAAATGTATATTTTACAAATAATCAGTATGAAAAATTACTTTGATCGGGCTAGAAGCATACATTTCATCAGAGTTGCCATTTTACTGATATCTAGTAGTGGTCGAGCATTAAAAATTCATACGAATAATTTAAACATTATATAATTTAAGCAGAGTTATTAATAGTAGAGATGTAAAGTCTAAGAAAAATTTCTGCTTCGAATTTGACTGCTGACGTCTTCTTCCTCAGTCCCTCGATACTGAGGATCGTGACATCATGTCCTGTTCTGTTGAAGACCAGGTTCCTCTATAGGGTCCTATTCCTCGCCAAGTTTTAATTCCATAGGTGCAGTGATCAGAGCATACCATATAGTAGGGGAGGGCCCTGAGGTCTCGTGCCTTCAGCTTTGCCCATCATTATTGCTCTTTCCACGCTTAACACTAAGTAACTGACGTTTAAAGACCACAAAACATGGCGTCGTAAAGTACCATCAAACTCGGATGTCAAACTCGATTTTTTTCATAGACTATACTTTTTCTGCTATCAATAATTCTATTAATTTAAGTAAACCTATACCACGAGTCGAACAGCCAGCACCAATACGGGCGAAGCCTTTGCATCTAGCACAGTTGATAATACACTTTATTACAGGGGGACAGGGCTCGATATTGATTGAGACCAAATAATATCATAGTTAAGTTTAGAATATACCTTACATTTACAGGACTATGAAGTTCATTTTCATAAAAAGTCAGGGCTATATATAGTTGTACTTTTCTTTTTTTAATGGGGGATTAACTGGTTATTTTCCTTTATTGAAAATATCCCTTTCGTGAATATATTTTACATTTCAAAAGTACAAAATACCCCTCTAATTTAGGGGAAAACTCTTAAAAGAAATTCATAGTCCTAAGCAAAAAACCAGTGACGGCGGGAAGAACCAAATGTCCAACGAATCACACTTACACCAAACCTACTCCGAACAATCACTATTCACAACAAACAGTTCCACAACTTTCATCTATTCCCGTACATTTGGTAAGTATGTAGAACCTTACAAACATTATGTCAATGCAAAAGTACAAATATGCATTCACAACTATTTGTGGACACGAAGCGATACCAGACACAGCTCAGTCGGGGATTTGGGACTGTATTGGCACTAATAGAGGTCATACTAAGAGGAAAGGCGACGGCCGCTTCTCTATACAAACGTAGTCCCCATTTTCCTCTCTAGAAATTGACATTATGTTTTTTTTTTTACAGAATTTGATGTTTATTAACCATAGCTATGTCTGATTTTTTATCGATTTTTTTATTATTGTAAAAATTAGGAGCGAAAAACAGATTTCATTCATATTTTAAATGCTCCTAACTCTTATAATAATAATATGAAAAAAAAAAGAAACGTAGGGGCATAGTTGTGGTTGATATACATCGAATTGTGCCGAAATATATTCAATAATGTTAATATCTAAAGAGGAAATAAATAAATAAATAAATATTATAGGACATTATTACACGAATTGTCTAAGTCCCACAGTAAGCTCAATAAGGCTTGTGTTGAGGGTACTTATATTTTATAAATACTTAAATACATAGAAAACACCCATGACTCAGGACCAAATATCCATGCTCCTCACACGAATAAATGCCCTTACCAGGATTTGAACCCGGGACCATCGGCTTCATAGGCAGGGTCACTACCCACGAGGCCAGACCGGTCGTCCTCGGGACCATCGGCATCGGAAATGATGGCTACATTTGTTTGAAAAGACGATTCCGCACCAGTCTTCCACTTTCGTATTAAACTCTATTGATGCCATCGTCTGCACTGTTTGATTGACCATTTGAAACCTATTGCAAATACATAAGGAAGGTTTATAAATGGCCAGTTGTGTTGCTTTTATATACCGAACGTTCTACTGATAAACTTAGACGAAAAACGCATCGGTCGTTCCACGCTTGGTATAATATATGGACTTTAGGACCTATGTATGATACTATTATAACTGTGTACAATAGTTTTTTAGTTAGTTTAGATTAAACAACTTTCAGGAGAATTTTTTTTCTTGTGTGCTAATAATCATTTTAGATATTTCAAGAAGGTAAATAAAACCACTTCTCGGTTTTTCAACCTTTGAATAATTCCAGTAATTCCACGGATAGAATACGATTCAAATCTTAATTTTAATGTATCAAACATAAAAATACAACAAACATTTGCAAATCAATATCTAATCATAGGATAAACGATATGATTCAATCAGTTTAGCCTTTTGAAATACCTAAAAGTTAACGTCTGCATTAATATCTTGCATTAACAAAGCGCGTAAAATTATTGAACACCACCATATTCCAAAAATCATGTCATACATTCTGCGTCGTATTGCGAGCAAATATTATAAGTGACTTTAGAACTATAGTCTCCATCAGATGTATCGGAGCGGCCACGGTGCTTACAAATATCTGAACACCATTTTTGAGCGCCTCGACAGCTCCGATACATTTGACTGTACACGAATGAATACTTTGGGCGCCAAATATGTATACCAAACGTGCCGCCGTCAGGTACCGCCGCCCGCCGGCCCGGCCGCAGCCCTTAGAGGATGGCGCACTTGATCCTCCTCCGCTTCTTCTTCACCTCGTCGCCGGCGGCGCGCGAGTCGTCGCACTTGCGCGAGCGGATCTCGCGCATCAGGTCGAAGAACACCTGCAACACGCAACCCGTTACCGACACCGCCGACGACACAACCAAGCCACGCACATTTAATACTTGTTACATTCAGGACGCTAATCACGAACAATCTCGTACATTCACCCGCCGTTTCGTTTCTATCTTGCGCGTGGCTACTTGGCAGTTTTTTGTAAATAATGTCAATCGACCTTGATTCTCCTGAGGATCAAATGTTTATATAGGACTCATGGCATTTAAGCAACACAAAGGTCAGAAATGAGAGTTAAAGTCTGACGCTCGCACTCGACGATTGAAACGCCTCTAACAAAATGATATTGTAATGTGACGTAACATTACATTAGTCTGTCTTAAATGTATGAAAAATCAAGAAAATTGCTATATATGTACTATTTTCATGTTTCTTTTTGAAAGTAAAAAAATATTATTTTTTAGTCTTTAAATCCATTTCTTTTCTCAATATGTCTCAATATGTCTTTCTAAATTCCACTTTTTTATAATGGATGACTCATTTTCTATCCATTTAGATAAATTTTGTTATAATGTTCAACATGTGTCAGGTACCCAATTATATTGCTGTCTCGCCCACGATGCCGGCGGTCAATGACACTGTGCGAGCGGTGCAGCAACATAAAGATGCGCGTCCGATAGTGATAGGAACAGGAAGCTCAATGTACGAAATTCTTCGTGCTCGGCGTGCTCAGTTTACAAGTTTCTCGTCTCAAACGTACGATTATCGTAATGCAAGAGAAAACACGTACGATATTCGCAACTTGAGGCGATTTTTTTTCCTGAATGTAAACAGTCTTATAGGATACAATTGTTTTTGAATAGTACGAATAACTCATCAAGAAACCAAAACGAACCATACAAGAAAAGGTCTTAGAATGAGATAAGGATGTTGAACCCCAAGTGGAACGAAGAATTCTAATATGATTTGTGCGTAAAAGAAAAAACAATTTTAACCTTTTGAACGCTAAGAACACCTAAAGTCGTCATTAGTTGTCGTGCCCACAGCGCCAAGGACACCTCTAGGTGTTATGGCGGACGCTGGGAAAGCAACCTACGCACTTTCGAGTAAGGTTCACATTGGCTCCCCTGCGCCCGGGATTTTAGCGTTTGAATGATGTTTGTGTTTATGACATAAAGCGTTCAAAGGGTTAACAACTTATAATCATGTGTATACATACAAACAACATCAACAAACTCAGTACCGTTTAAACGGTGCAAACAAATAAAAAACATTAGTTGCCCCGCCACCGTACACAAACCGAAACGACTAGTCGGACAGACACGGACATAGCGAAACTATAAAGAATAAACTGAGACTTGCCGTATTTCGGTGTGTAATTTAAATGGTACTGTTTCTATTTGAAATTAACACAAATTAAAATATTTTCAAAAAGTGTTTTAATTTGTTTCTAACAGTCGTATTACATTTTCAAAGTTATAGCTTGTCCTAACACACCCTTTTATATCGTATACTAGTTGGCCCATATTTTGCTCAACATAACTGGTTCCACGGTACGAGGTCATAGGTTAGTAAATCGTGTAAAATGTAATTGCCTGTGGCGTTTTACTTGTTTTTATGTCACTATTATTATCATTTATTAACTCTGTAATTACTTTTACACTATTAAAGCACATAGGGAGCGTGCATGAACTGTAGGAGGCAGCACAGGAGCCGTCAGATTTTTGGCGCGAGGCGTAAATGTGATGTTTATTGTTCCGATGTAGCCCACAAGATGGCAGAACCTACCATGCACAGCAAAAAACGTGACGTGTAAATTTACATGTTTATTGTTCCGATTCAGGCCACAAGATGGCAGACCCTCCAACGCGCACGGTCCCTATAAATCATCATTTTAGCCTCCAGTCGCCCACTGCTGAGCATATGCCTTACCCGCGGCACTTATCCCGGAAGTGCCGTATACGAAGAGACCTATGCGTAAAATTTAATAGGGCTAGTCTCATCCAGAAGTGCCTATTATTTAGTAGGATTTATATGCTCATACTTAGCCTCCACTGTCCATTATACTGTATTTTTATGTTTTTTTTTTTTTATACTACGTCGGTGGCAAACAAGCATACGGCCCGCCTGATGGTAAGCAGCCTCCGTAGCCTATGTACGCCTGCAACTCCAGAGGAGTTACATGCGCGTTGCCGACCCTAAACCCGCCCCCCCCTCGCTGAGCTCTGGCAACCTTACTCACCCGCAGGAACACAACACTATGAGTAGGATCTAGTGTTATTTGGCTGCTGTTTTCTGTAAGATGGAGGTACTTCCCCAGTTGGGCTCTGCTCTAGATCTGGAATGACATCCACTGGCTGTGCCCTACCACACAAAGCGAGATGATATTCACAATGCCCATACCTCTCTTTTTTTGTTTACTCAAAATAATAATTCTCACTTGAGTTTTTAAGAATAAGTTTATGATTTTAGTCAATTTTGTTTTACAAATTCGTACCTTTATCAATTCCTACTTCCGTTCCGAACTTCGTTAGAAAGGGAAACATTTATTTTATATTTTAACAAACCTAGGATTGGGGTTAGTCCATGTCTTGTTGTATTATGAGTACGAGCGTTTATAAAATAACCAACAATTATCTTCGTAAAATGTATCTGTGAAAGAATGATCTTACGGAGATGTGTGTGTTAAGTACCTTGTCGACGTTGTCCCTGGTCTTGGCCGAGGTCTCGACGTAGGGCACCTGCCAGGCGGCAGCGCGCTCGCGGCAGGCGTCGAGCGGCACGCGCCGTTTCTCCGCCAGGTCCGACTTGTTGCCGACGAGCAGGAAGGGAATGTTCTCAGCGTTCTTTACGCGTAGGATTTGCTCCCTGAAATGGTAGGAGCGTTCCATGAGATCATAAACATCCGAAAATCAGTATTATATCTTTACATCCGAATACAAATCAACTATGCCCCACGGTAAGCTTAACACATTCACTGCCGGGAACCCACCTGGTGGGCGCTCGTGAACTTTGTTCAGATGCCAGAGAACCCGCTGGGCGGGTTGTTTTGTACACAGGTATAGACCACCGGTTTCTGGGGTAGTGCGCCGTTTTTTGTCTGTCAGTGAATATGTTAAAATACTTTGAGTAATATGGAACACACACTTGCTGACTGGCTTCGGCTGCATGGATACTCCTTCCCTGCCCTGCCTCGTAGGTGCAGTTATAATTTATCACAAATTATAATGTCTCACTATGGTCTCATTTTAAGAACCCTTTTAAAGCTGTATTCAGATCTTCATATTGAAAGCGCCCCTAGTAATCTTACTCGTAGTATAAAAGGATACAGTGCACATCGTAGTAAAACGTAACGCACGCAAGTAGCTAGCAAATATTTCGCAAACCGGATCATTCACCTAATTTGGACACACCTTTAGAAAAAACCCCTATCCATTGTGATAGCCCACGATGGCCTCTCTACTGACCGTATACTTAATGTAGTTGTGACTATTTTGCGTAACTGATTCACGTAAACTATATTAAACTCGGTCCGACGGTCGTGTCGCGATCTTGCGGTCAACCGCAAATTTGAGACAAGTCACCGCTGAGATATACCGTACACATTGACCGGTTTAGAATACTACGGTTACGGATCATTTCATGTCAATTGCGAACTGCTCGTGGAAATATGTCTGAACCAACACAAGTAAATTGATGCGAAAATTAACAATCAGACTGAGTGAAAATTAATGACATCACCCCATTCACGTAAAATTACTGAAATTAGTGTTTTACAGCCCTTTGAGCCTACACAAAATTGTATCACTTAAGTGGCATTTACAATATGGTTCATGACATGTATTCAGTGTAAAGCAATGTTTTTTTTTTTACTTAATATTAGGACTCTAAGCGCCAACTGCACTGCCTATACCTCTTAAAAATGCAAGTACTTTGTACAATGCCTAGGTAGACCAACACACGTTCAGCAATAAATACACTCTTCTACACGAATTACAATACAAAATTCATAAAACTCAAAGATAAAATTCATGGAGCTCCGACTCAGTCTGTTTCGATTACCTGAAGTTTTGCATGTCATCATCAAACCTCTAAAACTCAGTGATGGAGAAGACGCAGAGGAAACCCTCCCCGGACTGGAAATAGTTGTCCCCGATGGCTGCGTAGTCTTCTGTGTCTAGGACGTCGATCTGGACCTGGTCAGTACCTGAACTCTTGAGTGGCATCAAAACTCTCAGGCTCAGTGATGGAGAAGACGCAGAGGAAACCCTCCCCGGACCGGAAATAGTTGTCTCGGATGGCTGCGTAGTCCTCCTGGCCGGCTGTGTCTAGGATGTCGATCTGGACTTCTTCGCCGTCCAGGACAACCTGGAAGAAGTTAACATCTTTAAATAAAATATAATTATTAAGAAGCCTAACGAATTCGAAATCGGGGAGCCTTTTTGATCAGGCAAAGGAAACCAGCATGAGGAAACCGAACTAATCCCAAAAAGGTTAGGTCAGTCAGGTCAGATGGCAGACGCTTCATAAAAACTAATGCCTACGCTAATGCTTGGGAGAACCTTCAAGTGATTGGTGTAGTGTCCCACCTAACGTCACCTCAGCGTCATTGTCTATTTAAACATAAAACATTAAACTCCCGTATGGCCTTACCAGACCTCCAGATATACGGGTCCAAACATTGGAATAAGCGCTCTTAGTGCAAAACTATCGTGTGAAACTGAATCGTTCAATTCCCTATAGCCCCTATGAGCAACAAATTTGTATCATTCGAAGTCGAAGTCTAAAGTCCCACTTTGTCGCTTACCATAAGGACGAGATTTGCTTGTATCTTTTTACGAATAACCTATTAAAGCGTCCTTATTGCAAGCAACAATTTTGCTTGGATATTATTGACGATATTTAAGGTGTGAAAGTTCCGCGATTTTCTGAATTACGTCATACAGTACAATAGTCCTAAAGTATTTAAGCTCTAAGAATATTAAAAGGTATTGCGTGTCGTCTCATAATAGTCATAATGCAATCCGACATCTTGACACGATAGGCTCCGAGAAGTTTCTTAAACTCGTGACAAAGCATCGAATTACCTGAAGTTAATATTTCTCTGCCGTTTAAGGAAAAAGACGTAGCTTTATAGAACCAACTTCGCCATGATAGGCAACATAAACTTACCATTGATATTTAATTTTATACGGTTTTATATTTGTATTGAGTCACATGCAAGTACAACGCGCAACATTTGAACACAGAGGCGCGTCGACCACATAGGTCTCAGAACTCTAGGATCTCCAAAACAAGCCACCAGTAATGACAACCGTAAAATTATTATAGTATTTATAATACATGAAGCGCTGGTGGCCTAGCGGTAAGAACGTGCGACTTGCAATCCGGAGGTCGCGGGTTCAAACCCCAGCTCGTACCAATGAGTTTTTCGGAACTTATGTACGAAATGTTGTTTGATATTTACCAGTCGCTTTCCGGTGAAGGAAAACATCGTGAGGAAACCGGACTAATCCCAACAAGGCCTAATTTACCCTCTGGGTTGGAAGGTCAGATGGCAGTCGCTTTCGTAAAAACTAGTGCCTACGCCAAATCTTGGGATTAGTTGGGATTAGCAGACCCCAGGCTCCCTTGAGCCGTGGCAATATGCCGTGACAACGCTAGGAAGAAAGAAAAAAGAAATACATGACCAAAGGGAATTGATTGTAATAGAGCGGTAGTCTTAAAAAAAAAGTGCCCCTTAGTTTGACATCCAAAACAGATGGCGCTGTACTGCGCCATATGTTTCGCGGTCATTGAATTGTCAAACGTCAACTTTGTTCAATCAGAGTTGCCGTAAAATGTATGGCGCATTTGTCTTAGATTTTACACATCTTACTCAATTAATATATTTTTAAATTGACTATTCGTGAGGAAACCTGCATGCATATGCGAAGAAATTCAAAGGTGTATGTTAAGTCCTCAATCCGCATTGGGCTAGCGTGGGGACTATAGCCCGAGCCCTCTCGCGCATGAGAGGAGGCCTGTGCCCAGCAGTAGGACGTATATAGGCTGAATTATTTATTATTATTATTTTATGGAGAATAATAATTCGATTATCCATTGACATTTTTGTTCAAATCAGAGTATCATTTCCTTGCGATTACTTTTTATATAGGAGGAAAAAAAGCAGACGAATCGGCTGATGGTAAGCAATTACCGTCGCCTATGGACACCCGTAACACCATCGGGATTGTAAGTGCGTTGCCGTCCTTTAAGATGGGAGTACGCTCTTTTCTTGAATGTTTTAATGTCGTAACGGTCCGGAAATACCGCAGGACACAGTTCATATTAATAACATAACTTTGCAGATTTAAAATTCTAGGAACAACAATACTAAAATTTACCCCACATGTAATAATGTATCGTATGGACGGATCGTATTCCCCAAAGGCTGTGAGAGGCACTAGGCCAAGGCTCAAGCCACTGACATTCTGTGCCATTTGCTAACTAGACTTTACAGAACAATGGGTTATATTTCACGCTTTGCGTGTACGACGCGATTATCGTTAGTCGAGTGTTTAATGGATTAGTAATTAAACAAAAGCTTTGTTGATTACATCTGTATTTACGACGCGAGGGGGGTTTCTACGAGTATTGGTAATATCAATATCAGCTTATATACGTCCCACTACTACTGGACACAGGACTCCTCTCATACACGAAAGGGATGAGTGTTTATTGCATTTTTTTAATTTACAAGAAGCCCATCTTTCATTGTTCTTTATCTACGCTTTTATTTTTGTTTATTATTATGCAATGTTGCGTTTTGCTCAGACGTATAAGATTTTCTTAGGACCAAGGTGGTGGAGACGCGCTCAAAACATCGACGCATAGAATAAAACTAGAATACAATATGAACCAAG
The DNA here is from genome assembly GCF_033807575.1 of Cydia pomonella. Taxonomy (NCBI): domain Eukaryota; kingdom Metazoa; phylum Arthropoda; class Insecta; order Lepidoptera; family Tortricidae; genus Cydia; species Cydia pomonella. The sequence continues at coordinate 21,277,103 of NC_084715.1, read as the reverse complement.
AAATTTGTATTCATTAATATAATGTCGTTCAGAGAAAATAGCGTTGGTGTATTTTTGCTAAAAATCTTATAACTCGTCACTCCATCCGTAATTGTATAATTAATAAAATGAAGTTTTTTAAAATGTTAACGTCAATTTCCCATCTTATCAGCGTGTCGTACGCGTCAATCAGATCGGCGCTTGCGCAACAGCCGTGCCAGACGGTCACAGTGGCGGTTGCCGATAAAAACTCCTGGACGTGACAGCTTACTTGACTGCCGCCATATTGAAAGATTACTTAACAATTGAATACTGTTATGAAGTAAAAAAAAGGAAATGTAAGAACATTCGACGACCGGTCTGGCCTAGTGGGTAGTGACCCTGCCTACGAAGCCGATGGTCCCGGGTTCAAATCCTGGTAAGGGCATTTATTCGTGTGATGAGTATGGATATTTGTTCCTGAGTCATGGGTGTTTTCTATGTATTTAAGTATTTATAAATATTTATATATTATATATATCGTTGTCTAAGTACCCTCAACACAAGCCTTATTGAGCTTACTGTGTGACTTAGTTAATTTGTGTAATAATGTCCTATAATATTTATTTATTTATTATTTATTTATTAAGAATTAAATACTGTAGTTGATGTAAAAAATTAGAAAATGTAACTAATTCTTAAAGAGCAAATTATCCTGCGTGAGTCTGCCTGTAGGTAGCTATATACCTACCCACTAAACTACCCTCCTTATGTAATTATAAACCTAAAACTATTGGAAATTTTCCCAAAACTAACTTAATAAGTAGAGCAACATGCAGATTGAAAAAGGCACGACAATGACGCAACTTGCTCTTTTAAGGTTTCTCTTTAGTCTTGTCTTGCTTTAATTACAAGTTCTACTCTATTATTCAATCAGTTATTATTGATTGCTACAGGATAAAGGGTAATGTATCCGAATATAACATTAATATTTTATATAAGTATGTCAAAATGTGGGCGTTTCATAACAGTCAGTCATGTTTCTAAAATTAATGTTAGCATTGTTGAATTTTGATTTCAAACACAAATAAAGAAATTTAGGGCACATGTATATACGGTATATATCTACTTATTAGCTACATAGGTAGCTATACGGTACCGTATTTTAGAATATTAGAAATAGGTAAGCCAAGGCAAAAATAAAAACATATCACACTAAACGATTTCGCGCTGGAAACACAGTCCCCACTCCCCAGTCTTTGGATTTGTCTACATGTTTTATAGTACTCGTAATTCACTTGAACTATTAATCTTCCACTTAACAAAGATTTCTTACGCAAGATATTTTATTCACACAAACAGACCCTATTTCTTTACACTAAGGTTGACAATCGGTCGCTTGTATTTTTTAGTACAGCTGAATGATAAATGGAATTTCACCTTAGCTACAGTGGCGTCCCTATTTACTTCCCCCTGTTTGAATCCTTATTGAATACGCCCTTTGTAATGTAACTATGACTTGCCATTTTATTTGGGAGAACACCTATTTTCCACGTTGTGCAGGCAGCTTAAATAGTAGCGTATGGAACAACACGCTATAACGTTAAGGAATGTAATCTAGTACCTTTTTCCTATAGCTGTGTGCTTTAGTAGGCTCGTAGTCTTCGACAAACTCACAGTACATAAACTAGAGAGTGAGGGCGGACTAGCCCACGCCACTTGAGCCCCCCATGATGACCTTGTGCAAGGTCGAGTTACCCCACATGAGCGTGCCGTACAACGTTAAGGGACGAACATAAGCAGAGTAAACTAGTACCTTTTTCCTATAGCTGTCGGCTTTGGTAGGCTCATAGTCTTCGACGAACTCGTCATACATGAACTGGAGGGTGAGGGCGGACTTGCCCACGCCACCCGAGCCCACCATGATGACCTTGTGCAAGGTCGGCGCGGGCGCCGGTTTCTTTGACATCTTGGCGGGGACCGGCCGCCGGAAACGGGAAGCCTGCAAACACACATTAGGTTAGTTAATTTTTTTAATAACTTTTATGATACTCACTCAGTGACTATGGCTATTTTAAAATCTCTTTTAACAGTGCCTACTGCCTACTTTTAAAAGTATGGTCAAGGTCACTATACTCGTTCCGAAAGTTCGCTTGAACAAAACTTTAAATATTTTGAATATCAATTCTATATCGTTTTTGGGTTTAGTTCGTGGCGGATAGGTAGAGCTTGAAACGCATTCGAAATTCAAATATTTTATCACAAATCCTTAGTATACTGTTTCCACGTGTTGATAATTACCTTGTCTAGAAGAACCTGATGAAATGCTAAATATATAGGTCAACTTTCTTTGCCCACGATAGACCAAGATAAAAACAAACCACTCAAAACACAATAGATTCAGAAAATCACACAAATAATAACACTGCAACACAACAAATCACACTGAAATGCAATAGATTTGAATAAACTTCGCAAGAGTTGTGACTTCAAACACTTCTGAAACAACAATGCGGCATCCCCTACAGCGAGCAATCGGACTGAGATGGATTAGTCATCGGTGACGGTAACCTAATGCGTATTGTTTTTACGCTGGTTAAGTACACACGTCATTTATCGCACTTCATTAAAACTGGGATTTGTGGTGACGTCATGTCAACTAGTGTCCGGTCTGTCTGACCGAAGTTTCGGTTTCGACATAAACACCGGTTTCCGTCGGACACTAACGTTGACTACATAATTTTTGGATGTAGGTTGACGCCTAGCATATGCCACCGTCGCCAAAAAGATGAATAGATTCACAGCAAATTCATCAGAAACAGATTAATAGTTTATACGTTACATATTAAAACCGTGCCTGTGTATTCTAAGCATTTATTCCAAAATTGACCTTAAGATTATCAATTTATCATCATAAAATCATAACAATACTCAAATATAATTTCTGTTAACTGCTTCATACAATAGATCCATAACCGCTACACGCACTCAATAAATCAAATCATACAAAAACTCCGTCAGCGTGTAGGTTTGATCGTTATCGCAACCTAAACACACGTAACATTAACAATATAATAAAATGACAATCGTCTGCTTGTCACAGCCCAGCTGTGGGTTGAATGGCTACGTTTTTGGCGATGGTGATAAAACGATACAGTTAGCATCAAAAGTAGATCTGCCTACGCGCCAAAACTATCTACCATTCTCTAATATAATAACCAAATTTCAGGACTGTTCCAGAGATTTCGAGGTTAGTCCTATTCCGATTGTGCTACTATCAGTTTTCATTTATCAAACAATCCTGAAAAACAAAGAAAACTCAATTAATCAAATAGGGTTTGAACGTAAATAGATACCTACGCCTTACCGAAGCTCAAAAGCCTATAAGCATTGTCAAGTACTCAGTCTCAACGAAATTACGCCTGTACCTCTAGAGGAATCACTTTCATAAACGAAACATTCCTCATCAAATTACGACTGTTGATTGCAAGGAAAACTACGTGCATCATTAAAACATAGCAATTCAAACCTTAATACCATTACCTGTAGGTCCATAGTTGGTCGTGCGGACAATCGCTCGCGGTGTTCCGATTGAGGAAAAGAAGAAATGTAATTGCTAAATGCAATTAAATAATGTGAATTATCATTACGTAATAGACCGAGATATGTATTTTTAGATACACGTGTTAAAAATATATACATACACCTATTACGACATGACGAATTTTGTTGCAGTTTCAAGTAACCTATAGTGCTTATAAAAACAAGAATATCAAAATAGCAAAACGTACATACACAGGTGCTGGTAACATCATCAAAAATATTCATCTAGGGCCAAAATTCAGAAAGGAAAATGTCGAGAACGTTTTGTATGGAAAATGACCACTAATCCTCTTGACGAAACTTGAGCAGCGCTAACTCGATCCCACTTTAGCGTCTAGCGTTTTTTTTTTATGTCTGCATGACTTCTTTTTCTTTATGTACTATGTTGTGTCCTTAAATTAATGTATTTTCTTTCTTTCTTTTAAATTGACAAGGACATGATAGGACAGTATACGACAGACAGCCGTGCGACTCAGACGCCATACATATTCACATTCGCAGACGAAGAATGAGAAATAAATAAATTAATATTTGGGGACCATCTTACACAGATCGACCTAGCCTCAAACTAAGAAAAGCTTGTACTCGGTGAAGGGTCGCAGAGCTTGCTTTTTCTTTGCAGAGACTTTGTGTTTGCAGATAGCAAGGTACCCAAACAATGCACCGCGACTCGTGACACAGCTGACATGCACGAGTCATTAATAAGACTACAACTAGACATATGACAATAAATCAATCTTATACCATTGAAATAAGCCTTACATTTGGTCACTCAAAGTAGAAAGGGCTTCTTGTGCGTTAATACAGATGAAGAAAGATAATTGAGGACAAATATACCTTATCGCGTTACATTAAGGTTCAAACTTGATTGTTTAAAGCGCTAAGGGCTGCTCGTGCGATGACACAGATGAAGAAACATAATTAAGTACAAATAAAGTAAACCTTATCTCAGTAAAATAAGGTTTATATTTGATTCCTCCAGAAGTGTTTGCGATGGTATCGTCAATCGTGCGCCGTCGTGGTGAGAACCATGCAGCAACGACGTTCGCATAATAAAGTTTTTGATTCTTCTCATGAATAAATATGAATATGTATCTCTATCTTTCCAGTTCAGGTCATGATACGTTACTACTCCAATATTCTGACTACATATAAGTCTAATTATAGGTTTATTACCCACTTAACTGGCTTTTAATCTTCGTCATATAAATGGACATTTATCTAATAAGAAACTCTCGGTCGAAACCTTGTAGTGGATCCGTGCTATAATAATTTAGCTTATCTGAAACATATAAAATCTTAATTGAAAGCAGAAGTGCCTGCACCATCATATCAGCCTAAAGACGTTCACTGCTGGACAATGTTTCCTTAAAGATTTCCACATCCTTATCCGATGGTCGGAACCATTTGATAAGGGGGGAAATCTTGCGATCTTGCTTAATCGTTGTTTCTTGTGGGGGACTTTCTCTTGCCTCTTCTTCTTTTCGTATCGATGGTTTCGGACTTTCAGACTATGCGGAACCAAAAGGTAGCGACATTTATCGCCCGGTCCGTCGCATCACGGAGGTCCTGCTCAGAGCAGGCATGCGGGCACGCTGGGCAGGCCAGCATGTGTTTCATTGTTTGGGGAGTCGTCCCATATGGGCATTGGGTGTCTAAGCCACCTAGAGCGCCCTACTTCAGCATGTTCTCCTTGCTGCGGCCGACCTGGGAACGCAACTTTCTCTTGCTTACATCATTCGAACATTAACAATGTATCGATAATGGAATTTTATCTAAATTGCGGCAAAAATGGAAAACGTGCAATAACCGATAATTTTAATAACCTCTAAATGCATCCGTATATCGATAAACCTTCACTGAAGGTGGATGGTTGCTCTTGAAAATGGAAAGGATGGCATTGCTACATTTTGTTTCGACCTCGGGCGACCCATCTCCAAAAACGCTACTCTACCGAAAGGGTAAGAATTTACGAAGCTCTTTAAGACATTCTTCATTGTACAGTCAGCTGCAGATTTCTATACAGGATGGGGATCAGTATTTGACTGTACACAAGTTGCGAATAGTAGTGAAGCCCTGCTCGCCAAACATCTCAACGCTCGGTGCACACTGCGGCGTACTCCCTATCACTTCAGAAAATGACTATAAAATGAACTGAATGAATAAAAGAGATCCATATTACCATTGTTGATAGTAACAGCTAACAGTACGGCTACCACCAGTCTGACACTGACATATTCGGAAGCGTGTGCGTAATTTACTTTCTGTGCAATGCATCTCACTCGTACTCACATATTACATATTATGTCAGTTTGACAATGCTAAGGCAGTCGTGGTAAGTCTTTTTCTAAGACAAATCACCCGCCTGTTTAGAACACACTCGGTCAGAAAACTACCTCCGTTTACTTCAATTATCTATCTTAATCTATAACGCTACCCGTTGATGCAACACGACAAATACTGTGACAACATAATAAATGGTGTGAAGATAGACGCCGACAGAATCAGATAACGACTACGCTTGGAGATTCCGCCGTGATCGCAACGCAACCGCAGCGCAGATAAAACTAATAATAGTAATAATATATCACGCAGACGTCATTCTCGTTTGTTTATTACATCGTTAAATAAATAATAGTTGTTTTTTTAAGCTAAAAGTATAAAAACTTTGTTAACATCCAAACGTATGAATACTAAACCGACGACGGGTTTTTTACAAATTTTTATTTAACTTGCAATGTACGCATGTTCGGGTCAAATCTTGCAAGATAAATTAGACCCACTTTCCATTACTCGAGTTGAAACTTCGCATACTTAACATTTTTTTTTTATGATTTCAAATTACAATTTGCACCTTACAGCTATTGCCAAAGTGGCACAAATTGGAATACATAATGCAAGTTGGGTGATACTGCAATATTTGTTGCCTCTCCTGTTGAAAGAAAAGTAGTCAGCTTTTTTTTATACTACGTCCGCCCGCCTGATGGTAAGCAGTCTCCGTAGCCTATGGACGCCTGGAACTCCAGAGGAGTTACATGCGCGTTGCCGACCCTAACACTCCGCACCCTCGTTGAGCTCTGGCAACCTTACTCACCGGCAGGAACACAACAAGAAGGGTCTAGTGTTATTTGGCTGCGGTTTTCTGTAAGGTGGAGGTACTTCCCCAGTTGGGCTCTGCTATAGATCTGGAATGACATCCGCTATGCTGTGTCCTACGACACAAAGCGAGAAAGCTCGTATCAAAAATGAATTTTTTGACACAAAACTTATTGTATTGAATAAAACTCTCGTCCTTTTCAATTTCAAAATGTGGGCTATGCCACTTGTTCCATAAATACCATTCATGAAAATCAACTGCGTAGTCTCGATGTTATGGTGTAATGAAACAGACAACACAAACATGCTACTCTGCCCCTCCTCGTAGAACTAACACGTAGAACTTTGGCTACCGTTCTTCTTTTGAAATTAAATACGGGCAATATGAAATTGGCAGTTATGGTAAGGTCAAAGCGCTCACCTTGTAACCTCGCCACTTTCACTAATTCGACACGCTCGCTTGAGGTCGCATTGTTGTGTTCAAATAACATCACCAGTTATAATTGGGCTGCTAAAACATGTCCTATTTAAATATAGATGAGTCGCGGAAAAAAATACTCATGCAGTGGAAATGCAACACAATGCAGACTAAAAAAGTAAATTAAATTAAAAACTGTAAAAGTGTGCACTAATACAATTATGTTCAGAATTTCTTTACAATATACATTATAGTTTTCGGGTTAAATGGCTGTTATATACGGGCAGACAGACGGACCGATGGACGGGCAGACAGGCGGACAGCGACGTAACCTTAAAAACTAAAAAAAAAATGGTAAAAAAGCTTAACTGTCTGGAAATCAGGCAAGCCGGCGGCAATCGAGGTTTGTGGACGTCAGCTACGGCCAAACAAACAACCTCCTCAGACGGCGGAAGCAGGCAGTCATCAAACTTTACCAACGGAACTAGCATCGAGATATCAGCGGCCTTGGGCGTGAGTCACGGTGACTCGATTAGACTCGGAGCATTGACTCATTCTATAATGAGATTAGCTGTTCATGCTAATAACCACTAATATTTCAACTATTGTAATTGGGAGTTCGTTTGGCGAACTCAACGCTAGATTTAGATATCTTGTCTAGGCACACGGTAAGACACATCCCATATCATACATATATATAGGTATAGGAAAACAGTTTCATATGCAAGGCAGACATGAGCTTAAATAAAGTTCCTATAAATTGTGATATCGATATATATAATGATAGCATAGCAGTAGTAAAAATAAATTAATTAGACACTTCATGGGTAATAATAATTCTGGCGCAGGACAGGGCTCGGTGCATTATTGAATATGTACAGTCAACTAATTTGATTCCTAGGCCACTATAGAACCATGTCATAATGACTTCTACGACAGTGCTTATTGAGTGATGCGTGTCAAGTATCTAGTAGTTAAAGCGACAAGGTTCTATAGTGGCCTAGGATTCTAATTGGTTGACTATACTTACAGGATTCAAGTACTTTTTTCTTTTTTAATTTATTTTTGTAAAAATGGATCATACATATAGATCTGTTCTTATGCTGTAGGCACTTGTATGTGTAAATTAAGTTGGGCAAAAACTTCATTTATAATTTATTATATTTCTATAAGTGAGAATCTGTAATCGGCTCTATAATTATATTGTAAGTTCTAGATATGTTGGTTTTCCATATACTAAAATAAAATAAAAAATAATACGTAACAAAATAGGTATGGTCAATGTCGAGAAGAGCGCCTATCAGAAAAGACCGTCTACATACATGCTCTTTCGTCGCTTCTTATTACGTTCTCGCTTACGTTTGTACTCCACTTATACAAAAGAAAGAGCGAAGTTCTCCCTTTCTGACTGTGTCTGAGCGATGTACTTCGAAATACGAGAGTTCCTGCCCTATAACGGTCTTCCCAGCAATAAATTGTACGGTCAAGAAATTTAATTTCCTACCCATTTCGTACCTTGTCACAGTGACAAACAACATGAAACTCGCTAGAGACCTCACACTATTGTCACTGTGACAAGGTACGAAATGGGTAGGAAATTAAATTCTTTGACTGTACATTTCGCCACATTTCGGATTGCGTTATGGTCTAAGAACGATACATTGTGTGACGCGAACGTTACGGGCGTTAATTCATCGTGTGAAACTTTCGTTTAAGACATTTCAGAGTTTTCACTTTTTCTTTAGCTCTTTGTTAGCGAGAGAATGCGTCACAACTAGGGTTTAACAAAACAAATGCTTTGTACACACAATAAGTAGACGTACTTGTGAGGAGAAACTTTTCTAAAGTGCTGCATTGCATTGACGTATCTTAGGTGCGAATAGTATTTCTGAATGCGGATTTGGCAGTTGCCTTAGGGTTCAATTAAGTATTAGTGCGATAAGTAGAAATTATAAGGCAATTGTGGGCGACGCACCTTTTTAGAAAATGTTTATTTTTTATATTTTTGTATTCTATTGTTTTATTGTTATGTTCTTTTTAGGGTTCCGTAGTCAACTAGGAACCCTTATAGTTTCGCCATGTCCGTCTGTCTGTCTGTCTGTCTGTCTGTCCGAGGCTTTGCTCCGTGGTCGTTAGTGCTAGAAAGCTGAAATTTGGCATGGATATATAAATCAATAAATCCAACAAAGTCGTACAATAAAATCTAAAAATTTAATTTTTTTTAGGGTACCTCCCCTACACGTAAAGTGGGGGTGAAATTTTTTTTTTCGCTTCAACCCTAGAGTGTGGGATATCGTTGGAAAGGTCATTCAAAACTAATAGGGGTTTTCAAGAAACATTTTTTGATAAAGTGAATATATTCGGAGATAATCGCTCCGAAAGAAAAAAAAATGTGTCCCCCCCCCCTCTAACTTTTGAACGATAGGTCCAAAAAATATGAAAAAAATCGTGGAAGTAGAGCTTAAGAAAGACATTAAATGAAAACTATAGCGGACATGATCAGTTTAGCTGTTTTTGGGTTATCGCAAAAAGTCTCCCTTCATAGTAAAAAGACTTTATTTAGGTACTGATTATGCAAATTTGCCTATTTGTTTAACTCGGGTGAAAGGTACCGTTTCATCCCTTGGTTAACAATTTACTATACTTTAAGCTCCAGTTTAGCTTATTGTGACGGAAAAGTAACTACGGAACCCTACACTGAGCGTGGCCCGACATGCTCTTGGCCGGTTATTTTTTACATTCTGTTATTGTGCGTTCTTCTTCTTGTTTCCAACGAATAAAGTACTATCAATGAACCAGCGCATTTATTATTAATATTGTGGTCCTTCGAACCTTATCGCATCAATCCTTTTTCAAGCCAATTTCTAAAGGGGGCCGGTGTACCATGGATAGTCGGATGATTCCGATGGTCGGGTCGAGTATTCCGTTTCACGAAACATCAGAACATCAGGAATAAATTAGTTTATTAAATAAAAATAAGCAATATTAATGATAAATGTGCTGGTTCATTGATAGTACTTTATTAGTTGGAAACAAGAAGAAGAATGTGAAGAAATCAGAATCTAAAAAAAGAACATAAATCAACAATAAAACAATATAATACAAAAATATAAAAAATAAACATTTTCTAAAAGGTTGCGTCGCCCACAGCACTAATAAAATAGAATTCTACATAAGGCTTAACTTTTCTGCGATAAAAATGTACATAGCGCACTGGAGATATGAATTTATAACCATTTTATTACTGCAACGCGGCCCCAAAAATAACCTTCGCATTGATCGCAACCCCGAGCCCTCCAGGGACTCTAAAAATATGCTTCGCATCCATCGTGGATTGCGATTTGTTAAGTGATGACATTTGTAATTGGAAGCGTCAAGTAAAACTAAAGTTCAGTGGTAAAAAAAATATTTATCACTAATAAACTTGAACTAGAGGTTACTAAACCTCTCTAGGATAATGCTGCTTATTAAGGGCCACTTAGCGTAATTCATAGTGATTGAAACAGGTGGCCCTGAATCGAATTCGGATTCCGATTCGAATTCGATTATTGAATATTTATCATTACAAAATATTTCAATTGAAGCAAATTGTAAATAGATTTTTAATATTATTAATCGTATTTACTTCGTATAGTAAATTCATAGTGTAGAATATTGTGAAATACTGACTTACCATGTAATGATCCTGTTACATTATGGTTAATAAATAAACTAAACTAAACCGGTTAGAGTATTTGTTTGATAATCCCGGATATTTGCTCCTAAATCATGTACGTTTGTTATATACATGTTTCTTGCTATACATATTTGTCTATCCTATCTTGCGTATCGTCATTTAGTACTGACAACAGGCCTTAGTACCTCTATATTTATTTGTTAGGATATTCCATATCCTAAATATGTATTATCGATCTAGCAGACCTAGCAGCTAGTTAATCATATTTGCAAACGAGCACACATAAAACTTTAGAAGATCCAGCTTAACTCAGATCGCTATTTGCATATGTTTTCTACAAACCTAGGGGTCATACTAAAGAAGGCATGTCAGTCAGATTTAACAAAATGTCTAGCGAATAGATAGAAACCTTCACCTAGCGGCCATTACCTATGATCGATATTCGCGTGATGTACAGCAGTTATAATTCACATTACGAAAAAGTATGTCTAATAGTTACAGTAATCGAATGAGGAAATGTTCACTTTCGTGTGCAAATATTGAATTAATTTAGTTTGAATTGACACGAAACGTGTGCAGTTTGCGTTATCGGCAATCGGTAGTTTTTTCTGCTGATTATTGTTTTGTGTATATTAAATACTTTTGCGATGTTAATCTCTGAATTCTAATATGTGATTTTTTATTCGTTTTGTTTAACATTCTACAACTTTTAGAAAAAAAAAACACTTCGAATACTGAGTGTTTTAGTTAAATAGCTGTAAACTTAAATAAAGTTTGTTTTATCAGATCAGGCTCATTAAAACTTACTGCTAGCTTGCCATACACACTAAGGTATGCCTGCGCAGTTTTGCCAACCGCACAGGTAAAAAGAAGCGTATGTGGCATTCGACTGTGCAGTTTCCTAACAATACATCAACCACCATCAGAATTGCAGAATTAAATCTAATCAGGACCATTCTGTGACACGCTAGCGAACTCATGAGTCTCATGACTCATGCTTGAGAGTGGATTATAAACCTAACAGACACTGATACATCATGATTGCGTTAGTCGTGTGATAAAAACGAGACAAAACATCCTTTTTCTAACAACCATTGAAGTGAAGAGTCATACGCAATTTCTTAGCACTCGCATTAAAATGACGACTTTAAGGCGTTTGTGCCTTGACTCTCGTGTGTGTGTTTGTGGTAGACTAATGATGAATCGACTTATATTAAGCAGGCCTGAAAAAAACTTTATTTCCTTGTTGTAAGAGCGATGGAAACATCATTTCGCTTGAACTCGAAATACGCGGTAAGACATCGGTTGGTAACTTGTGAAGTATGGATTTTCACTTCCTCAAGCCAATTCGGCGTCGGATAAGTGTGGTAACTTTAGTTTCAGTGTGGTTGGTAAGAGTTTCTTTTGTTACCAATGACAATTCAAAATCTAAAGAACGTCTTACGTACCCCGCATTTGGAGGCGCAAGCTCCCATGTTGTCGTAAACACCGAAGTAGTCCGTGAACTTGGCGGCTTCCGAGGACTTCTGAGGGCTCTGCAACAGTTCGGGTTTCGGTCACGTGTGGTCAACGGACAGCGGTGGTCAATGTACACTACTTGTGGTTTTCTGTGGTCTCTGTTTTTTGCGAAATAAAGCAAAAATATTTTTTTTAATATTGTATACAACGCTTGTCATGCTATACCAATATTTATTCAAGAACCTCACAAATAAGCCGAACATGTAGAAGGCAAGAACTTTTTCCACCTGACTTGACTTAAATAAAATGTTCCATTTAGAATGTACCCCAACCACAGATTATAGCATTCCGTAGCCTTAACCCTTACTATTTTGACCTTCTTTTAGAAAATGCGTGTTTGCTATATCTGGTATTACATACTATTTCGCAAAAATATAGGTATTGTTACTTTAATTTCAGGTTATTAGAGTTTCACATCAAACGCAATTTTGTCTGACACATCTTTAAAACAATGACAAGAATCTTAACAAAAATCTCATCAGACATTCGTCATCCAGTGACTGATAACGTCACTTGGTAACCGGCAAAACAATACTCTAAAAATAGATGAGGCAATTAGAGAGACAATACTCTAAAAATAGATGAGCCTTATGTGGATACTATAAAGGCGATATTCGAGTATAATGCAGTTTCGTTATCACTGAGAAATCGAAAGTAAAAAGATAAGATTGTTTCAGAGCGAAAGCGGTCGAAGGATATGCGTATGCAAATTAGTTTTAGTTTATGCTAAAGTAGACTTTACCAAAATGAACTAAGGTTTCTTTTGAATTAGTTCAATTACAAGAGTTTTGATATTTAACAGGTATACGATGGAATGTTAAACTTAGCATCATAATAGCTATCTGAAATGCTTTCGGAACGTTTTGAGTTGCCCCATCGCGCACCGAATCGTTTGTTGCAATGGCTGTGAAAAAGTTATGGAATTCTGTTACTTGCCGCGTAGAGCGGAAAATTGACCAATATTCAAACATAATTCGAAAAGCGTAAACCGGAAGCCATCAGGTTACATTTTCTCGCCATGTTTTTGTGCGTTTCAAGGGCCGATTTGTTTGCTAGATTTAATTTCGGTTTGTTTTTCATTCAATCAGCACTAAAAGCTAAACCTTACGTGCTAATTGGCATTATATTACATAGTGTCTATTAACATGCATTAATCGCTAAAAACAAAAAATAGACATACAAATAGCAATAAATTAAATCAAATCAAATCAAATCAAAACACTTTATTGCCAAAACATGATGATACAAAGAAAAACAATACAAACAATACATAAAGTCTAGGTTAAGTATGTACTAAATTATTCTAGGTTAAGTACTAACTTTTCAGTTTGGCCCCTTTTTGTAGAGGTCTGACAAAGTATTTACCTGTTGATTTTTTCTGAGCCGTTAAGCATTTTTACTTACAACGAAAAAGAAAGTACCTCAATGAGATTTTAATGTTAAACCGGAATAGATGTCACATACAAAGACATTTCATTTGTTACATAAATAGGCACTGTGTTGTTTTGAATGTATTAAAAGAAATTGAAACGGAGGATAAATATAAAAAAATGTCAAGTCTAGATTTTTTATATATTAGGCAATTTAGTTTAAAGTTGAATGGGAGTTCTCTATTCTATACAACATAAGCGCAATTTCATTGTATGTCTTTAAAATACTTCCTCTGAATTGCGAAAACGTATGGTATTTTCGTAATACAACGGAAAATCACGTTTTTTTATCCAAATCTAAGGAAAAAAAATCTATAACAAAATAAAAATCAGCCCTCAAATGGTTGAAAACAGATTTACAATGCAATGGATTTTTTTGGGTTAAAATATTTAGCTATCGAGAATTTTTCTCTGCTGGTTACTTTGAACTAAACCGACATATACAATAAAAACTTTTATGCTTTCTACTTTTTTGGAGCCTATACTGCGCTATACTGTGCCTTAAGCACACTGTCAAGTACTATGTAGATAGAAGAACCCCGGTTTACGCTTGCTTCTTAGATTTATCTAAGGCTTTTGACCTGGTTTCCTACAATATCTTGTGGGAAAAATTAGGAGCCACTAACATACCACCGGAAACAGTGCGTATTCTAAGGTATTGGTATGGAAACCAGGTCAACTGCGTAAGGTGGTCAGGTACTCTCTCGAGTCCATACAGGTTGGAGTGTGGTGTGAGGCAGGGAGGGTTATCCTCGCCCACACTCTTTAACTTGTATATAAATGGGCTTCTCGAGGCGCTGTGCGGAATGCATGTCGGCTGCCATATTGACTCGGTGTGTGTTAATAATATAAGCTATGCAGACGACATGGTTCTGCTCAGCGCGTCGGCCTGTGGACTACGCAAATTACTTCTCGTATGTGAGAAGTATGCGACTGAGCATGGCCTGAGGTATAATATCACCAAAACTCAATACATGGTGTTTGAGCCGAGTGGATACAGGATAGGGGAGGTACCTCCAATACAATTAAATGGCTCATCACTGGAGAGGGTGAATAGTTTTAAATACTTAGGCCATATTGTGACATCTGATATGAAGGATAATATGGATATAGAGCGGGAACGGAGGGCCCTATCTGTGAGGGCTAACATGATCGCCCGTAAGTTCGCTAGATGTACAAAAGAAGTAAAAGTCACATTGTTTAGAGCCTTTTGTACATCTTTATACTCATGCAGCTTATGGAGGTATTATACGCAGAGAGCCTATGGAGCCCTCCGAATACAATATAATAATGCGTTTCGGGTGTTGGTGGGGCTGCCCCGCTTCTGTAGCGCATCTGGGATGTTTGCGGAGGCGCGTATGGATTGCTTTCATGCGACCATACGCAAGCGATGCTCATCCCTGGTGCGCCGGGTGCGGGGCAGCCCCAACCCCATCCTGCGCTCAATTGCGGACAGGTTCGACTGTCCATACTTGAGGCGTTGCTGTGAGATGCATGTGTCTTGCAGCCCTTATTATGTTTAATTTATTAATTATATACTAACATTAGATATAAGAATTAATATTGTATTGTATACTAACAAATTGTATGAGTCATGTTACTTGATAAATAAAAATGAATTGAATTGAATATACAATAAAAATAATAAAAAAATAGCGAGAAACAGCATAGGTATGGAAATCTTATGAAATACGTACGATCTCCTAATCAGCTCAGGAAATCCTTCAAGCATTACGAAAGATTACAATCTTATCTAGATTCCGATAAGAAATCGTAGTTGCATGTTAGTTTCATAATAATAATCTATAGGCTCGCCTACTGAAGCGCGACGCGAACAAAACTCAAATATGCTGAGGTCTTACCATCACTGATCGCCTCAGGAAGACCAGCATGATTTCTATCGCTTTAAAGACTTTTCTGAGTGTAACTATGGAGTCAGTCAATGCTTTTCCGGTGGTTCCATTAATACATACTTTGCCATTCATTTTTAAGGTTCTTAAATAAGAGTGTACAGAAAACCATAGCTGTTAAGCCTGTGTTTTAGGCCAATGAAATTAGGTATATGTGAAAACAACGCATCTTGACAACTGTTGTAAATGTAAACATTTTCAGTATTCTATAGAAATAACTCAAGCTTAGAGTTAGATGTAATAACTGAATCTCAATACCGCCGAGTCTTAATGTTTAAAAATCAAAAGATCAAGTATTCGTCAACACTACACCAGTAAAATATAACTGTGATAAAGAAATCACACTGATACTGGCTTGCGGCGAAGAACTCTAAAAGCTATGGGAATAATCTGACAAGTCGAAAGTTAAACGACTGCGTTGGGAACTGTTGACTGGAGAAACCTCGCATTTGTGAGAACTCCTTTGTCTCCTCCCAGTTACGACATATTTGCCATGTTTGTAAACGAGACCAGTGGCAGTTGAAATGAACTTAACGAGTGTAGCATTAGCTGCATTAGCATGCCTTGCTACTGAAGATCACAGAGGAAAGCTTTGTAGTAAACCAGTGAAAAAAAAAACTTGTTGCATTAGTATAAGTCTATATCTAAATTAGGTATACTAACATGTAATCACACGCCCACAATCTCTCTGCTTTACCTTAAGGTTAACTGGTAGAGAATGCCTTTTGCCATTAAGTCCGCCTTTTGAACGATAACTTTTCTTTTGTGCAATAAAGTTTAAATAAATAAAGACCGAACACAAATACGAAAGTATATTGATTGCCTTTTGACCTATGTTTTACAGTCACGCAATGCAAAGTTAGAGATCCAATAAATAACACATTTGTTGTGAATGATCTTTATGTAGGTACTTAACTTGGGGCTTTAAAATTGCGGGTTGCGCCTTTGAACCCTAAGTTTTTGACCTAACGTATGAAATATCCTGGGATATTCACATGCTCTCTTTGTTTCCAAAGTGTCAACTAGAGTCCAATGAGCCCAAATCTTCTTGTGTAATGAAGGATCAGGAAGGAACCGTAAAAATCAAGAATTATGAAAAGAATTTTGAGAATTTTAGCGCATCTTGTCGTTTCAAACCAACAAATCTACGGTTTTGCCCACAGGCCGTTTCACGGTACGCTACAGATGTATATTGCTCAGTATAACGACCGTTTCGTTACTATCACTGCGTTTACAAACACATCTAATCGTGATATCTCGGCAATCATCATTACATCGGCATCGCATGTGCGCACGTAACACATAATTGAATGACTAAACGCTGGAGACGTTGACATTTACACTCCGATGGCTGAGAGAGAGAAACGGAACGCACGCGTATGAAATTAAGTATTATACAGCCGTCTATCAGTGCGCCTTTTTTGTAGTATAGGAGACAATCGAGCAGGACGAATCGCCAGATGGTAAGCGATTACCGTCTCCCAGAACATCTGCAACACCAGAGGGATAGCAAGTGCGTTGCCGACCTAAGATAGGAGTACGCTCTTTTCAGGTTTGAAGGTCGTATCGGTCCGGAAATACCGCGGGCGGCAGTTCATTCCAGTGTAGTTGTGCGAGGCAGGAAGTTTCTGGAGAAACGCATAGTTGAGGACTGCCAACAATCTAAGTGGTGAAGATGGAAATGTTGCCGCCTACGATACGATACGATAGCGGAAAGAAGCGGCAGGGGTTATTCCAAATTCCTCGGATCGGAGCACTCCCCGTGATATATACATGCGATAGAAAATGCAGAGCGAAGATAAATCTCTACGCAGCGCCAAGGAGTCAAGTCGATCTGAAATATGCTGGCATCCAACAATGTGAGTCACAATTTCTCATTCCGAACCAGATGCTCCCGGCTTTACCCTTGTGGGATTCGGTCGGTGTGGTACAGCCGCCATCAGATATATCGAAGTGGCCAAGGCGCTCACGAACATTTGAACACGCCTCTATTTTCCAGACATTAGGGTGCTTTTCAGATATTTTTGAACACCTCTGCCGCTGCGATATTTCTGATGGCGACTGTACCTACGTATACATATAGCTAAGCTATAGAGCGACAAGTCTATTAAGCCGTCTGGGCTTCCCGAGAATGCACGGAGTGCGAACTTAATATGCAAGAGAGATTTTTATGCATTATACAATAATAATAGGTATTAATCATATAGTTATGTGTCAGTAATATAAATGCGAATGTAAGTCTGTCTGTCTGCTCTTCACGCTTAACACTTTCGGTACCGAGCGCCCCGTTTCCAGTACAAATTAAACACACATACGCGTTCTTGGCAGTGAAGGTGTTAATCAGCTGAACTGATTTAGATGAAATATGGTATGGAGGTAGTTTGAGGACTGGGGAAGGTCATAGGATAGTGTATATAAATCATCATGATCTTCCCAAGCAGACGATGGCGCACTCAGAATGTAGTATTACATACAGTATTTAACAGAACGAAAGGGAAAGAAAGGGACCCATTAATGTTTAGGTCATACTGAGATTACTGAGCACCTTTTGCTATGGGACCAACCCCGAAGTCACGAAAAAAAATTGACTCTCCCATAGGAAATTTCAACATCAGACCAGCAAAATGTATGAAACAACCTAATTCTTTTTATAGTGTTTAAACTGTAAGTATATATTCATATCCCAGATACTTAAATGACAGTTCAAGTTGCCTTATCGCTATACCGCTCTCTTCCAGACAATGTGTGAACAAAAACGTTGACATTTCCAGTTGACTAAGTAGAGAAAACGATGTTGCGCGGCAAGAATAACAATGGAGTCACTTTCATGAGTTATATGGAAATGATGATATGTACTCATCCAGGAAATTAGAAAAGAATAAAAGATACGGCGCGCCGCGCGAAGTTTGCGACGGATGATTTGGCGATTGAGCTTTTACCTCAATAAATCTGAAAGAATACTTCTGTTTAAAATTTTGCTCCTTAGATTCCTCGGTTATACCTAACACGGGCTATTTTACACTAAAATACTGTTAGGGTATGTAGGGTAACGATATACAACTGGACCTCAGTGATAATTAGCCATGTATACGTGATTTTTTTTCTATCACACCAACTTTAACCTGTTAAGGTGTTCGCGTCCGTACTTCCGTAGAGTCATATGTCATATACAACATGCTTACTAAATATCACGCAAGATGGCGGTGTACCGGGAGCGGCGATTTCTACATCGCGCTATTGAAATGTTTATAGGGATTGTATATAAGGGTTTGGGATCATTTCGAATATTTGTGACCGGTTGTTTATTTTCATGGTCAATCCTAAAGTAAAGAGCGCCCTTTTTGGACGAGTTAGGAGTACATGCAAAGGTTTTGGTCGAAGTCTGCCCTTGCAGATATAGCCTTGTTCCCGTGTGAATTGGCTGCTAGTAGTAAAAGTACAGGAAAGTACAAAAGATGATGAATGAATCAAAGTATTGTATGAGGTATGCAAGTACGAGAGGTATAAAAGCGAGAACTGGTATGAATGAAAAACTAGCTAGGTAAAGACTCCGATCATGTTGGAGCACTGAAAAAAAAACCAGCCTATTCGTCTCCCAAGATGATTTGGGCTAAAGTCGCAGTCCCCATGCTACTCTAGGTTACATAGCAGATGTTTGTAAGACATTATCAATCACTGAAAGTTAATTGATAATGATAAATATCACTATCAGTACAGTTCAAAAATGCCTAAATTTTCCAAACAAAAATTAAAACTAGTTTTGGTAACTTCTTAGCTAATGGTACTTTTATTGTTTATAAACACATAAACACAAGGCAAGAGAGTGAAATCTGTGTACAGAACTGGCAATTACACTGCTATTCATTGTGAAAGGCGATCGGCGCCTGCTATTACGCGAATGCGATTAAATGTATTAATATTCAATTCATATATGTATTAGTGAGGCGAGGCAGACCAAGCAGTTCACTTTTTAAGTTTTTACTTTTTATAAAAAGTAAAAACAGGTATTGAACGCAAAACTAAAAGGAATTGTTTGCTATTCTTACAAATACTGTAAACAAAGATACTTCGGACTAATTATAAAAAATCCTATGTACTTCCATTTTCTTCTTTTTAGGGTTCTGTACCCAAAGGGTCAAACGGGACCCTATTACTGAGACTTCGCTGTCCGTCCGTCCGTCTGTCACCAGGCTGTATCTCATGAACCGTGATAGCTAGACAGCTGAAATTCTCACAGATGATGTATTTCTGTTTCAGCTATAACAACAAATACTAAAAACAGAATAAAATAAATATTTAATCGGGGCTCCCATACAACAAACATATTTTTTTTGCCGTTTTTATAAATAATGGTACGGAACCCTTCGTGCGCGGGTCCGACTCGCACTTGCCCGATT
Organism: Cydia pomonella; assembly: GCF_033807575.1. Taxonomy (NCBI): domain Eukaryota; kingdom Metazoa; phylum Arthropoda; class Insecta; order Lepidoptera; family Tortricidae; genus Cydia; species Cydia pomonella. The sequence goes on along the minus strand of NC_084715.1, from coordinate 21,257,097 downwards.
TTTATTATACCACGTCGGTGGCAAATAAGCATACGGTCCGCCTGATGGTAAGCAGTCACCGTTTCCTATGGGCACCTGCAACACCAGAGATATTACATGCGCGTTGCCGACCTTTTAAAAACCTGTACACTCCTTTTTTGAAGAACCCCATACTGTAGCCCCTCGGGAATACCTCGGCAGGGAGCTCATTCCACAGCCGGAGCGTCCGCGGGAGGAAATTCCTTTTAAACCGCACAATTCGCGACCATTTAGGTTCTAGGGTGTGAGGATGAACACCCTGCCGCCGGCGAGCGCTGCGGTGATAGAAAGCGGCTGTTGGCTCATGTCAAACAATTCTTCAGAGCACAGCTTATTGAACAAGTGGTAGAACACACACGAGGCAAAGTTTCTTCTATAGGTTCAGCGGTATTAGCGTGCAGAGGTAACAGACAGGCAGAGCTAGTTTAGATTAGTACAGATATTGTCATCTAGTAGTCTGGTACCCACCACCACGATACAAGCCTTATTGAGCTTACTGTGCGACTGGGTTGATATGAGTAAAATTTATTTATTTAATATTTGTTAGACAACCTGTCTGACCTAGTGCGCAGTAACCCTGCCTATGAAGCCTATGGTCCTGGGTTCAAGTCGTAGTAAGAGCATTTATTTGTGTGATGAGCATGAATATTTGTTCTTTAGTCATGGGTGTTTTCTATGTATTTAAAAAATTATAAATATTTATATTTATGTATTCTGTATGAAATTGATCAGGCTGAAATTCCGTGCCACACAACTGACTTACCTGAACACTGTCTGAATATAATTGACAGATTTTCCTTCAAAGTGCTTACATTAAATATACGAAGTTTAAACAAAAATTTCAACGCTTTCCTTGTAATGTTAGCTAGGTTAAATATTGATTTTGACGCAATCGTCCTTACTGAGTGCTGGATACACGATGATTCTATAATCCCACAAATAGTAAGCTACACTTCTTATAGAACAACTAAGTTTATTAACCAAGCTGGTGGCGTCGTGGTGTATGTCAGCGATCGATGGGAGTGCGAGGTAAGTGAGCCTGACTTCACTGATGCCAACTGTCTGTGCGTAAACTTGAATAAACAGATTATTTTGTACGCTATATACCGCTCTCCCTCTTTCACTAACATTGACCCATTCATCGATTCTCTCGAAAATAACCTCAAAAGTACCAGTAATAGTCATTGTAAGATAGTTGTGGGAGATATTAATATTAATATTTGCCCTGATAGTAAACAGGATAGCAGTGCTCGTTACCTTTGCTTACTGGCAGAACTTAACTTGTCCCCCACAGTAACGAAGCCAACGAGAAAAGATACGTGTCTTGATCACATTAATATCACCTCTAAATATTATTCTGAATCCCTAATATGTAAATCAGATATTACAGACCATGATCTTGTTCTTGCCGGTGTTAATTTAAATCAGCCGAAACATACCAAAAAATCACGTATTAAAAAAAAACTAAACTACCAAGCAATCGAAAGTGATCTGAAGAAGATCAATTGGTCAATTGTTACTTCCAAAAAGCTGGTAAATGAAGCCGTCGATGAATTTAATGCAATATTAACTAAAATTATAGAAGCTCACTCGCAGACTATCACTGTTAGTCGGTCTAAATTCGCAATCCAGCCGTGGATGACTCCAGGCCTTTTACGTTGCTCAAGACACCGAGACCTTCTTCATGCCAAATCAAGGTGCAATCCTAATGATCTCACTGCAAGAACCATTTATACTCGCTACAGAAACTTTTACGTTGATTTACTGCGAAAAGTCAAAACCTCATACGATTCCGACATTGTAAGACAGCATAAAAATGATACTAAAAAGCTGTGGAACACTATAAGAAAAATCACTTACAATAACAAACCTAAAATAAAATGCGTTGACCTTCTTAAAACGAAGAATAGTGAACGCGAATCAATAGACAGTTGCAACGAGTATTTTACTAATGTAGGCCCAACCTTAGCTAACAAAATTCTCTCTGAAACTGACACGAGACAAACTGATCTTGCTAATAGTATAAGATTAAAAAACTGTCCATCTGCTTCTCTTTTTATGAATCCAACTGATGAAACAGAAATTGAAAAAATGATTGCCGAACTTAAATCAGATAGTGCACCGGGTCTCGATGGATTAACCAACGTACTCTTGAAAAAAATTAAAAACCATATTGTTTTGCCCCTCACATTCATATGCAACATGAGTCTTGCAGAGGGCATTTTTCCCGACGCATGGAAAGCCGCAGCCGTGACTCCGGTGTACAAAAGCGGGGATAAAAACAATTTTGGCAACTACAGACCTATTTCGCTTTTAGGATCTCTTTCAAAAATCTTGGAGAAGGTGGTTAACAAGCGCGTAATTAATTTCCTAGAAAAAAATAATATATTGTCGCAAAAGCAATTTGGATTCAGAAACGGGAAATCTACCGAAGGTGCTATATCTCAATTGACAGACAAGGTCGCTGAGCATTTAGATCAAGGAAAGACCTGTGTCGGAGTGTTCCTTGACCTAGCCAAAGCCTTCGACACTGTGTCGATCCCTATCTTGATTAGGAAATTGGAGATGTCCGGGATACGAGGAACTCCATTAAAATGGATGCATAGCTACTTGTCGGGTCGCACACAATGTGTCAGGGTTAATGAACAAGTCAGTAATCTTAGACAAATAACTTTTGGTGTGCCACAAGGCAGTATACTTGGCCCAACTTTGTTCCTGATCTACATTAACGATCTGACTTTCTTGGACTTGATCAATGCAGACATTGTATGCTACGCAGACGACACGGCAATCCTATTTCACGGTGCTTCGTGGGATGAAGTAATCACCTCTGCAGAAAGCGGTCTAGCTTCGGTGACAAAATGGCTTCAAAACAATTTACTGACCCTGAATGCAGACAAAACTAAATATTTATGTTTCCACAAAACAGCTGCTTCCGCTCCGCAATCTCTAAAAGTCTTAAAAGTTCACTCGTGCACTGTTAACCAGACGCCATGTAATTGTCAATCTATAGAAAGAGCTTCGTCTATAAAATATTTAGGTATTATCCTAGACGAGAAACTCAACTTTACAGAGCACATACAAACCACAGCGAATCGTGTCAGGAAATTGATATATACCTTTAAAAATCTTCGAGATGTCATGGATAAGCCACTGCTTAAATCGACTTATATTGTTCTAGCTCAGTCCGTAATAACGTATTGCATCTCAGTGTGAGGTAGTGCAGCAAGCACTTATCTAATTCTTCTAGAGAGAGCCCAACGATCGTTACTAAAGGTTATTTTTAGAAAATCGAGAAGATTCTCAACTCAATGCTTGTATACAGAAAGTGAGGTCCTCACTGTACGCCAACTTTTCATATTACGTAGTTCTATCATAGCACACAAACATATACTTAATATGCCTAATTATGAACAATTACTGAAAAAACGCAACTTTGTCTTTCCCTTACCTGCACTTAAGTCACACTTTGCTAAAAGATTTGGTATACACAATCATTTAGCAGTATACAAGATAGTCAACAAAAATTGCGATATTAAAACCTGCTCGGTAAGAGAGGCTCAATATAAAGTCAAAATATGGTTAAGCACTCTAAATTATGTTGAAACAGAAAAAATATTAACATACTAATACACACACACACACACACACACACACACACACACATACACATAACATACACGTACTCTTCCTCAAATACATACTCATAATTCCTCCAAATTCCTTGCCTTGGTTCGTTTTCTTTGTAATTGATTAGCACTAATTTTTAATTTTATTTTTTATTGTTAAAAATACAAGACATAAATTGTCGTATAATTTGTAGTTAACTGTAATGTAGCATGCAATTTGTTATTTTTAGCTGATAGTGAATTCTTTAGCGCCTATAGTCAATAAAAACTGGCAAACTAGGAAAAGTGCCATCCTGCGAGACAGGCATAGCCTAGTGCAGGTGTCACGGGCAATTTCTATAACTTGATACAACATTTAGCAGTGTTTAACTGGAATAAGTTTACTTAACCTTGTTTTAATTATAAGTTTCACTGTATTAATAAACTATTTTGATTTTTTTTTTTTTGATTTTTTGATTATATTTATCAGTATCTAAGTACCCACAACACAAGCCTTATTGAGCTTACTGTGGGACTTAGTCAATTTATGTAATAATGTCCTGTAATATTTATTAAAAAAAATATTTAGCTGAGACTTTTCTAGAATACATAATTTTTTCTAACCTATATTTAACTCATATTTCTAATGGAATAAGTTAAATTCAGAGTAACTACTTTACATTTTTTTTTATTAGTCACTAACAGTTGATATCCCTGATTAAACAATAACATCTACAGAGGAAAACCCCTTTAGTCTCACTTTTATCTATTACAGGTTTCCTGCAGATATTTAGTATTTTCACAAGTACTAAAGAAATACAAATTAACACTTGCACTGCACTGGAAATATAAATTACAACTGAATTATAACACTAAATGTGACGTAGGACATTAATTAAGGCAAAATGCAGGGAACAATAATATAAATCGAGAATAATGTCAACATTGGTCTTTGCACCATTGAAATAAGAGTTAATTTTACTGGCTGGTTTGTCTATACTGAACAAAGCCCAGTTCATAGCCTTGTGTCATTTAATCATTTGAATACATATCCATCCTTTTTCATTAGCATTTTTATGATTAACATAGATAATGCTTGATGACTCATGGTTTAAAATTAATGTTGTACAAGGTAAAGGGTCATGGGAATGGGTTTACTTTAGGTTACGCTAACCCATGGAACTAACCACAAAATGGCGAAAATCTAATAGACACCTTGAGGGCCAGGCAAAACATGGGCCCAGGGGTAAATTTTTTTCACGATTTTCATATTGGTCCATGGAAAACATTGTTCAGTATGACCAACTTAATATATTTTTGACATTCAGGTTCACAGCTACAAAATCACCCAGTGCAGTCTCCATCGAATATATCAGAACAGCCAATATGTTCACAAATATCTTAACAAAGCCTCTATTATCAAGATTTTAAAGTGGCCGCACCAATAAGTACTCTCTCTCGAATGAAAAGTAGGTAGTACAGCAGTGGGATACACACCCCTTAGGACTGTTGAGTACTAAACTTAACTAACTTTTGAGTATTCCATTTAACCCCAGAAGCTTTAGTTTTGTTTGTGAAGAAAGGTATTTTCATAGCATTTAGCATTTATTTATTTTGGACATAGGGTTGTGATTATTGTATTTTCTTTTTTTCATGATGTTGTGTATATTGGTAGATAGGCGTTGTCACCAATTACTTTCTTCAGGGGTCTGGTTTTAAAATAATATGACCATACCAATGTATTTCTACTTGAATATATTAAATAAGTAAAAAAATAATAAAGGTTGGCAGTCCGCATCTAAACCGCGGTTCACCATTTGGTTACCCCTGTTGTAAGGCAAAATGACTATCCTTTAACATCATCTTTTTGTATTTTGTTCTTATTGAGTGTTTTTAGAATTTTTAGAATGATATGACATAGTTTATTATTAAGTCTATTAAAGGGTTAAGTTGTAAAGCCTAAAACCACATCTAATGACTTGCCCATTATAACTGTTATGATAACATCAACAATGCAAACACAATTCAATAGAATTGAGACATAGTACACAATAAGAGAAGTGACTCAAAGATATGTTACTTCATGTTTTGTCATATCCTAGAAGTGAAGATTAGGGGCCAAATAGCTACTTTTGCTATAAATAGGTATATCATTATTTTAGTAACAAGGCATTCAGACTAATAATAAAATCAGAGTACCACAGAGAATCACACAGTGCAACACAGCAGTCCGCATTTAAGTTGACAGTCACCTCACCTTCTTGTCACACTCCTCCAGGAATGTGGTGGACAACTGATACGCTAGAGCAGAGAACATGTCGCCACTCGCACTCTGTCTCCCGACCGCAGGAGGCGGGCGAGAGCCGACAGTTCCATAACACAAGCTACACCACGCACACCATCGCGGTGCTGCAACGCGCCAAAACAAGGAAGCACCTTGCTGGACTATTATACGACTCGATAACCGGCAATCAACAGGAAAACTCCCTCGACAAGAGCGTGAATCACGGGCGATGACTCCGACGCCCTGTCCACGACCAAGCCACGATCGATCTAACTGTACCACGCGCTGGAGATGGGAAAATCGTAGCAATGCCACAAATTAGACCGAGAAAAGTGCGCCGGCACGTGAGAACTGCAAGACAATGCACGAGAAACTGTGGGAGAGCGAGAGGCGTTGCCATCATAGTAAACAATCACGTCACTGACCCTAAATACGGAACGGCGATAATCATCCATATGTGTAACATTTATTGCTCAGACTCACCTGTACAGGAAAGCGGCTGCTGCGCGCACTAGCAACACACGGGTTTCAAAGTCTAAATTATTTTATTTCACTAATTTCGACACGAACGATCACACACTCATCACTCACATAAAACTGTCAAAATTTGACGACCACAGACATAGAGGCGACGACACGACAGCTTAGAGCACGCACAGAATATTTTTAAAGCTGTGTTCCAATATGCTTGACCATTTCAGTTGCCCTAAAGAACAGAATGAGACAGAAATATGTCTTACTCTTCTAATTTGTGTACAAATATCTTGGGGCCGACCGCGAAAACCGAATTACACTAATTGCGGCGTTCTTTCTTTTTTACTCTCACTACGACGCAATTAGAGTGACACAGAAACATGCCCGCAATTGACGAACTCTGTTATAGCCCTTGCCCCGAAATTCACTTCGTGGTTCGTTATAAAGTTTGCATTTCTTTCCTTACTATGTCAAACGAAAGTGTGCGAGGACGCAATACAATAATAACACCTCTAGATCAACATAGAATATAAATATATAATATTTTGACTGCAACTATAAGGCAAGTTTTCGAACATACCCTTTAGCTGCGTTTAGTTTCGTCTGAAATCTACACTGTCAACAATTGTCAAGTTCATTGATAACGTTTAGCGATAACTAAACGTTTTCAAAGTCGATTATTTATTTTTGTGTCATAAAACTAATAAATATCCTGTTTTTACAATTTAGATAACGTAAAATTTGCTTTGTCTTTAATGCGAGGTGAACCTTGAAGGACTATGATGGCGGGTACTAAACTAGATGTGATTTGGTCCCCTGTACACTTTGATAAATTTATAATATGGGGTCCAGACATAACCTTATACGAAGTTGCTCGTTTAAAAGATATAGAGAAAAAAACTGCCTGTAAGTACAATAAGCGCTTAACAAAATATGTAAGTAACGAACTCGGTACAGTTTAAACATTATTTAGAATTCATTAAGCAATTTAAGCATAATGCGTTTTGTAATAACATTCTTAACTTAAGTACTACTGTTCTTTATTTACATCATACAACCAATACGCACAAACTGTTGCATTGTCAGTTGTGCCTCCAAGTGAAGAAATTGTTGTTATTTGTTTTTTTTAGTACTACATACAAATATAATATATTGTCTATGGATTTTTTAGATACCCAAATATCGTCAACGCGCGGTGCAACCGTGCTCGCATCGCAGAGTGCGAGCGGCGTGCGTTGCGTCGACATCAGCGCTATAGCGGAGCAGCCAGACCCCCTGCTGGCCCTCGGACACTCTAACGGCAGAGTCTCTCTCACAAGCCTGAAGCAGACCTATGATCCTTTAGGATTAGTTGGCAGAGAATTTGGTAATAATGAAACCTATACATATGCCACACCAATCTAGTAGTTTTTACGTAAAACAACAAAGATTCAGAATATAAACTTTTTCGTGATTCATTTCAAGATAAATAATTTGACAGAAGTGAAGTCTAATAGAATTTAGTCTTAAATAAGATGGGGAGGGAAATGCTATGGTTGAAATTTGAAGGGTGAAATATATTTTAAAATTATTCATATTTACAGTTCCTAGGTACCCTAGGCTGTGCAATTCGGTATCATGGAGCCATGTCGAGACAAACCTGTTGGGCGTAGCTCTGGAGAAGCACCGCAGTGATCACTGCATCCTTGTGTGGGACGTCAACCGGGGCTTGCTGCCCGAGGAATCAAGTATGTTACATTGAGAATGTCAAATTTTGAAATAAATAATAATTGATGAATGCAATTATTTAAAATTCCATGTTACTTGACTTAACCATTTAATAACCTTCTCACAATACAGATAGATCGGACTAATTACTTTTTTATTTATTTATTTAAAGTTTATTCTCTACTAGTCAACCTTAGCTTTTTAGTGATAAGACCACCTGTTGTTACCTGGTTCTATTTTCCTTTAAAATTTATTTGTAGTTTTACATGTAAAATGTATAATTGTTGGTGCAGTAAAGAATATTTACTTACTTACTTAGGGCAAAAAAGAAAAGATTGTAGGTGGTGCAATTAAAACCAAAATAAATATATTATAACAACATATAAAATGTAAATACATACATATATCACATACATATATGACATGCTGCTGTCATAGTTAGCTATGTTTCGGTTAATCTTATATATATTTATATGTATGTTTATGTATGTCTATTTATATTCCTTATATGTGTATGTTTATTCACTGTAATTGTGTGTGTGAATCTAGGCTTCATAACGGTTTAGCAACACCTACTTTTTCGATTAACTTCTCTATTTCCGCTACCTAAAGGTTGTCTGGAAGAGATCGCTTTTTAGCGATAAGACCGCCTGTTGTCTGCCTCTAAATTTAATCAATGGTTTATTTTTCTTGTATATTTTTACTGAGGTGTGCCAATAAAGAGTATTCTATCTATCTATCTATCTATCTATATCATATAATACTTACACACGTGTAGCATTAATAGATAAATATAGATTAATAATATATATATTCAAATACAGGATGTAACGAAAATAGTTGGGATCCGTTTAAACAGTTTATAACATATTCAGATTAAGGCAGGTCCACACAGAGCGAGTGAGGTAATTCCCTCGCGCACAAAACCTTTAGAAAAAAGGTATACATATATACATAGAATTTATTCAACTTCTTAGACTATTCAACTACTTTTCACTGTTTTATTTTAGTACCACTGTCAAAATTACATATTGAGTGTTATAAATAGTAATAAATAAATATTATAGGACATTATTACACAAATTGACTAAGTCACACAGTAAGCTCAATAAGGCTTGTGTTGAGGGTACTTAGACAACGATATATATAATATATAAATATTTATAAATACTTAAATACATAGAAAACACCCATGACTCAGGAACAAAATATCCATGCTCATCACACCAATAAATGACCTTACCAGGATTTGAACCCGGGACCATCAGCTTCGTAGGCAGGGTCACTACCTACTAGGCCAAACCGGTCGTCAAAGAGTCAAAGAGTGTTCTAATGCATTTTTGTTTACTACAAAATATTTTAGGTTACCTATGAGTACCAGTCTGACAAGTCTTAAAAATATTTTTTTTTGCATTTTATAGCATTGGAAGTAGCCTCCCCATCCACTTCAGAGCCAACCAGGCCTATTGCAGAAATGGGCCTCTCGGAGACCTGTCACAATGTCTCTTGGACCAACTCACCTGACAGAACTCTATTAGCTTCTATGAACATGAAATACATCAAAATATTTGATCTTAGAGGTAAGAGAATCATTCTTTGAATCAATCTAGTCATAAACGGCTAATCCCCTTGACATGCTTGTGACCGAAATACTTAGTTAAAATGATTATTTTCGTAGTCAACATCTAGCGTCATGTATCAGATTTATCAGTACCTCTAGATGTCACGAGTGATTTGTTAAAATGAGTTTTTTCACCAAGGTGTAAAAATAAATAACGTGTCATGTGCTGAAAACGCAAAAAATAGCGAATTTGGCCAAAACTCATATAACATTTTGTTCCTTATTACCTCAGAAATGCGTGGTTAAAATATGTCGGGTTTAATTGGCCCACAGTGTATTTATTTATAAGCATATTTGCTTCATGTATAAGAGAAGCATACAGAACACACATTATTTCTATATTATAGATAACTAGGATTTTGTATAAATAAAACATCTGTATATTTGAAAGTAAAATGATTTAATTTTTTGTGTTTTAATCTTATACTATTTGGCTTCTTCCTCCAATCATAAAAATTCTAGAAAATCATAGAACAATTTGGATCCCTATTATATTAAATATTTTTTGTGATATAATGAAAAGTCCTATGTTGGACAAAGGATTGGCAATTTTAGCTCGTTCTGGAATTAACTTTTTTTATACTATTTTTTTACGTTTTAGACTTATCAAACAAGGCAGTAATGGTAACGACAACCCGGCATTGCTACGGCGCGTGCGCGGACCCGTACAGCCCGTGGCAAATAGCGTCCCGCGGCGACGGCTGCGTCTGTGTGTGGGACGCCAGGGCGTTCGACCGGCCGCTGCTGACGCTATCCGTACCGTCGGCGATCAAGATACAGTGGTGTCCTACACGGTGAGTATGGCACACTATAGCCCGTGGCAAATAGCGTCCCGCGGCGACGGCTGCGTCTGTGTGTGGGACGCCAGGGCGTTCGACCGGCCGCTGCTGACGCTATCCGTACCGTCGGCGATCAAGATACAGTGGTGTCCTACACGGTGAGTATGGCACACTATAGCCCGTGGCAAATAGCGTCCCGCGGCGACGGCTGCGTCTGTGTGTGGGACGCCAGGGCGTTCGACCGGCCGCTGCTGACGCTATCCGTACCGTCGGCGATCAAGATACAGTGGTGTCCTACACGGTGAGTATGGCACACTATAGCCCGTGGCAAATAGCGTCCCGCGGCGACGGCTGCGTCTGTGTGTGGGACGCCAGGGCGTTCGACCGGCCGCTGCTGACGCTATCCGTACCGTCGGCGATCAAGATACAGTGGTGTCCTACACGGTGAGTATGGCACACTATAGCCCGTGGCAAATAGCGTCCCGCGGCGACGGCTGCGTCTGTGTGTGGGACGCCAGGGCGTTCGACCGGCCGCTGCTGACGCTATCCGTACCGTCGGCGATCAAGATACAGTGGTGTCCTACACGGTGAGTATGGCACACTATAGCCCGTGGCAAATAGCGTCCCGCGGCGACGGCTGCGTCTGTGTGTGGGACGCCAGGGCGTTCGACCGGCCGCTGCTGACGCTATCCGTACCGTCGGCGATCAAGATACAGTGGTGTCCTACACGGTGAGTATGGCACACTATAGCCCGTGGCAAATAGCGTCCCGCGGCGACGGCTGCGTCTGTGTGTGGGACGCCAGGGCGTTCGACCGGCCGCTGCTGACGCTATCCGTACCGTCGGCGATCAAGATACAGTGGTGTCCTACACGGTGAGTATGGCACACTATAGCCCGTGGCAAATAGCGTCCCGCGGCGACGGCTGCGTCTGTGTGTGGGACGCCAGGGCGTTCGACCGGCCGCTGCTGACGCTATCCGTACCGTCGGCGATCAAGATACAGTGGTGTCCTACACGGTGAGTATGGCACACTATAGCCCGTGGCAAATAGCGTCCCGCGGCGACGGCTGCGTCTGTGTGTGGGACGCCAGGGCGTTCGACCGGCCGCTGCTGACGCTATCCGTACCGTCGGCGATCAAGATACAGTGGTGTCCTACACGGTGAGTATGGCACACTATAGCCCGTGGCAAATAGCGTCCCGCGGCGACGGCTGCGTCTGTGTGTGGGACGCCAGGGCGTTCGACCGGCCGCTGCTGACGCTATCCGTACCGTCGGCGATCAAGATACAGTGGTGTCCTACACGGTGAGTATGGCACACTATAGCCCGTGGCAAATAGCGTCCCGCGGCGACGGATGCGTCTGCGGCAGGAATGAGCTTCCTGCCGAGGGTTTTCCGAGGGGTATGAGGTTCTTCAAATAGGAGTTTATGGTTTTTTTTAAAGGCAACGTGCATGTAATGTCTCTGGTGTTACAGGCGTCCATAGCTACGGTGAGTGCTTATCATCAGGCGGGCCGTATGATTGATTGCCACCTATGTGGTATTTAAAAAAAAGGGACTCAATGGTTTTTAACCGTCTATATCTACTTGGCTGCCACCCTTCGTTTCCCGGTCTCTATAGTAATGTACTATAAAATGCGTGCGTAAATAACCGTCGCTTATATTTCCTCACCACGCACACCAGCATTTTACGTATAGACTAAGAAAATAACTAAGTATTTTTGTTGCATTCAGACGAAACCTGCTAATGTCCCTCCAGCGAGATTCCACCACGCTCCGACTGCACGACATACAGCAAGCCAACAACGACTACAAAAACGGACAGACCACTGACCTGGTAATGTGAACCTTGTTACTATTAGATCAAAGTCTACTTATGTGTATCATGCGTTGACAGCTTTACGAAGATAAACGATGTTTTGAAGTTTGTGTTATACGATAAACACGATGACTGTATCATCATTCAAGGTGAAGGCATATTTTAACTTTTTGAGCGCCATATGTCTTATGTCAAAATGTCACCTAAACATCAAAATCATACACGAAAACAAGCCCAAAATTCAATAATATTACAAAATGTTAATCACCAACATTACACTGGTCCGCCTTCAACTTGTCTTCTCACGACAACTTTAGGTGTTTTTGGCAATTTTGGCGTCAAAAGTGTTACCTGTGTCGCAGAATAAATAATAGCACTACCATACAGAAATGACACTTCCTACAAAACCGAAGCTTGACAGCGATTCGGGGACGAATCATGCTGTCCCTTTCTAATGTTAGGCACTATCCCTTTCGGCGATTTAGGGTTGTCAAAATTCAAGTCATTATCTTACCTGTGGTCGTCCACGTATAGGGACGTCAAGTTGTGCTAACCCTAATAATTGCTCGGAGAAATGCTGAGCAATAGGAGGAGTGTCGCCCCACTGTATGTGTGGTTGTTGTCTCTAGTTTGAAATATGCCATCTTTTTGCAGCAAGCCCCAGCCATGGCAGTGGAGGCGGAGTTAGAAGAGTACAGCCGAGGAGTGTCGGTGATAGAGCGAGACGTAACGCCCGGCTGCGGGACGCTAGCCAGCTTTAGTTGGCATCCCGCTCATGCCGTGCGAACTCTATGTGTCGCTCCAGGTGAGGTCACTCTGTATGGAGTTAGAAGAGTACAGCCGAGGCGAGGATTGTCGGTGATAGAGCGAGACGTAACACCCGGCTGCGGGACGCTAGCCAGCTTTAGTTGGCATCCCGCTCATGCCGTGCGAACTCTATGTGTCGCTCCAGGTGAGGTCACTCTGTATGGAGTTAGAAGAGTACAGCCGAGGATTGTCGGTGATAGAGCGAGACGTAACACCCGGCTGTGGGACACTGGCCATTTTAGTTGTCATCCCGCTCATGCCGTGCGAACTCTATGCGTTTGCTCCGGTGATTATTATTTTTATTTGTAGAATACTCTAAAGTATATTTAAGATTTAATATCGACCGCGGTGTGATAGTATTCAGAAGACTCAAAAGTCGTTGACATACCATTTTCTCAGTAAAAAATTGGTATGACAAAAATGCAACGCATAAGACACGTCATTGTGTGTGCTTTGTTAAGTACCGCACACAACACGATACAACATCAACAACACGTTCCGTTCCCTTTCTAAATATTTGTATTAGGGTGTAAATGTATAATTCTTACCCTAAGTATTTGATAATACTGTGGTCAGGTAATTTCATATTAGGTGAACTTTTTTCACTCCACCAGCAATCTTAGCACAGGAGTGCCGCAACAGGATCTGACCAGAGGGAATACCCGTCCATCTCTTGTTAATATAATTAGAAAAAGACGGGTAGTCAATCTCACGGGCGAAATACTGTCGCGGCGTTCTCTAAACCTACAGTCCTATATAAATGTCTATTAATTTTTAAAACAGGCACGATAACGGACTACACAGTATGCGAGCGCGTCACGTGCTCGTGGGGCTCCGGGCTGGTGTGGTCGGCGGGCGGCGGGGCCCTCAAGCTCATGAAGGACGACTTCTACGAGGCTATAGACGACATCTCCTTCAAGATGAGGAGGCGAGCGCTGACGGACTATGGACTCAAGGTGGGTGGGATAAGGTCGCTTTTACAATGTCGGGGGCGGAACCCTCAAATTCATGAAGGACGACTTCTACGAGGGTATAGACCACATCTCCTTCAAGATGAGGAGGCGAGCGCTGACGGACTATGGACTCAAGGTGGGTGGGATAAGGTCGCTTTTACAATGTCGGGGGGCGAAGCCCTCAAATTCATGAAGGACTACTTCTACGAGGGTATAGACCACATCTCCTTCAAGATGAGGAGGCGAGCGCTGACGGACTATGGACTCAAGGTGGGTGGGATAAGGTCTCTTTTACAATGTCGGGGGGCGAAGCCCTCAAATTCATGAAGGACTACTTCTACGAGGGTATAGACCACATCTCCTTCAAGATGAGGAGGCGAGCGCTGACGGACTATGGACTCAAGGTGGGTGGGATAAGGTCGCTTTTACAATGTCGGGGGGCGAAGCCCTCAAATTCATGAAGGACTACTTCTACGAGGGTATAGACCACATCTCCTTCAAGATGAGGAGGCGAGCGCTGACGGACTATGGACTCAAGGTGGGTGGGATAAGGTCGCTTTTACAATGTCGGGGGGCGAAGCCCTCAAGCTCATGAAGGACGACTTCTACGAGGCTGTAGAGTACATCTCCTTCAAGATCGCGTCCGCTCGTTTGCCTCCTCTATCATAAAAAAAAAAGATGTGGTGAGCGCTGACCGACTATGCTTAATGTCGGTGGGATAGGGTCGCTTTTATCGAGTGGTTCTCCTTTAAAATCAGGGGACGCCGCTAACGGTCTATGGACACGAGGTTGACAAATATTCTCCACACAGACTTTTAGTGTGTTATTTTACTATTTAAATGTAAGAAAAGCTCTAAAATGTTATTGACAAGTTTATAAAATATATACAGATGTGGTTGTATTAATGGCCTCTTCTTTACGTTGAAAACCTTCATACGGACTTAGTAACATTTATATTGTTTTTAGCCAGACATGTGGCAGAACGCAGACTTGGCTGATGACGAGGCTCTTGGTGGGCTATGGCACTTCCTGGCTCTTAGCAAATCGCTTGTAGAGGACGGTAACGCATATACTGATTATTATCTACCTACTCTAATTCTGTGCAATTTTAATTTGGTGCAAATAAATATACTGACAGATAATTTGATTTATACTTCGGTTAGGCCCGTTATATATTTCCGAGTACACAAATGGACTAAAGTGTTCCAAAATTTTTTTTTACCATATTTAAATTTACCGAGCGCAACTTTTTTCTGAATCGTAAACATTTGTGACTTAACTTTAGAAAAAGGCATCAAGTAGAAGATTAGACTAGATTAGATACAGGAGACCTTAACACATCCATTTTTCAGGCTGCATACGCAACAGTCCTTGGCGACACCCGGGCGTGTGCACGGTGCTGCGCGCGCCCGGGGACGGCGGCTACCGCTCCGAACTGGTGCCGTCCCTGCTGCCTGATCTACCCAGCCGTCGTGTCACATTATACAGGTAAATTAACCTACCTAGTTTTTGACCCAGTGGTTGACTGGTAGAGAATGCTTTAAGGCATTAAGTCCACCATTTGTACTTTATATTTTATGTGCAATACTATCCTAGTGTTGTGTATGTAACTATACTATCCTAGGCTTAATGGCATTAGTTTACAGGTGTACATTTTTATTTGACTCACGCTTGGCCAATGACGGGGGAAGTTTTGGTCATTGTTGCCGGTTTAAACTTCTCAAATTATAATTTTTAGCTTCAAAAATACGTCCAAGAATTTCTTCGGAGATTTTACAGTTTGTAAGAATGCGAACTGGATGAAATCTGGAATACCTAATATTCCTGGGGTGCACAGTGATTCAAGCGTCTGGGGACAAGGGTTACCGCTCCGAGCTGGTGCCTTCAGTACAGTAGTACATAAAATTATAGAAATTAAATAAAATGGAACAGACGAATTGCCAAGGCAATACGTCAAACAACAAACTTAAACGACCTACTTCTGTGGCAGAAGGACATGGATGTATGGGTTTGCAACACAGTGTCGTCTGTTGAAGGTCAATGTCGCCCTCAATAAATGTTAACATTTTTTTTTAAATTTATTTAGAGACCAAAAAGTCGTATAAACATACCAACAATGCAATACAAACGATGTACCACAACAAAAGGAAAATACAACAAAAAGACCTGGAGGTTCATAAATTATAAATTATGTTAACTGAAATAAATATAGTTATATAGCTAATGCAAATTTTTGAAGCCGATAGAAAAAATAACTGATATCTGTACTTATATATTAAAACAACGTACGTTTAACTACATTTTTTAGACTAGCCAACGAATTTTGAAAACAATCTACTTCGAATAGATTTTTATTATAGTAACTAGGAACTTTATGAATTTTATGTATTTTAATGACTTACTTTGTATTGGGATAGGGCTATTGCAAACCTGGTCACGGCACCAATTATAAGACCCTATGGTCTTATTATTTGGTGCCGTGGCCAGGATAATTTTTGAGAGATTATAAAAAAAGTGATATCAAAACGTTTCACGTAGTCATTTTTAATGCCAATAAGGAGGTTAGAAAATACAGCCACCATAATAGTGTTTAATGATATAATGTGTTTGATTTTGCAACTAGTTTATTTTGAATATAAATATGGATATCGTTCGTTGGCCACAAAGAGAATAGCAAACATCGAGAAAATGATTGGTTGAACAGGAGCGCAGAGCGCACGCGCGCCCTGCAGCTGTGCGGCTGGGGCTGGGGCTGGGAGAACGCGGGCGCCGGCGTGGAGCGCGCCGAGGCCGAGGGCACGCCGTGCCGCGCCGCCGCGCTCGCCGCCTTCCATCTGCGCCTGCGCGCCGCGCTCGACATCCTGGCCCGCGCCGCCGCCCCGCAGGTGCCTGCCTCCGTATCTCAAGCGATACCGCCATTTTGTACTAAGCAGAAACATCTGCTAAAAATACCACAATATTTTGAATAAAGAAAAAGTGCGAAACTTACAAGCTCGGATGATTAAATTTTTACTCAATTCTTATCATTCTAAAGTGATAGATCTCTCACCCGACAGACACGGAATGAACGCAAGTTCCGAGCCTGCCCGCTCGACGCTAACACCGACAGCCATACATTGTACCAAATACACACATGATAGCTGCAAACTACGTATAATATTTCTGCATCATTGACAGCTTCGCGTAGTGGCGCTAGCTCTAGCCGGGTTGAGCGAAGAACGTCTCTGGCGAGAGTCCCTCTCTGCTGCAGCACCCGCCCTGCCCGACGCGTACCTGCGCGCCCTGCTGCACTTCCTGGCGGCGTCGTCCTCCGCGCAGCAGCACGCCGCGCCGCCCGACCTGTCCGCCGTGCTGGTCAGTAGACTATGCTGGAGCCCGACCCTGCTGTACTTCCTACAGCATCCTCTACAGCAGCAATTCACTTGAGTTTGCTACGAAATTAGAACCATTAAAAAATATATATATTCTCGTAACTCCTCCTACATCCTCCTTCTCACGTTAATGTTGATTGATGATTCACATCTAAGTACAATCAGAGTAAACGTGGACTAGTTATAATTAGAAAACAAACACATTAAACACAGTTTGCGATATATGGTGTCGCAATATATGTTGCTAATATATGTATCTAACGATTTTCCTATTTTACAGAACGAAACAGAAATGCGTCTAGAAGACCGCGTGGCGTTCGCGTGCATGTACCTGTCCGATGCGCGGCTACACGAGTACATCCAGCAGAGCGCGGAGCAACTGGTCCAGCGAGGCGACCTGGCCGGCATCCTGCTCACTGGCAAGTCTTTATACAACTGTACCACCTTTTGTTGTGTCTCTCAGTTTCTGTACCTAGACATGTACGATGCTCGTCTCCTGTCGCTTGTGCGATCCATTGTTTTGTAGACGCGTCTAAAGACGCTTACGCGGCGTGCGTATACGTACGCACCACGGATAGTTCAAACGTCATAACTGTCAGATTGCTTTGCGCCAAAACACGAGTCTGTCCCCTTAAAGTTCAGACTATACCGAAACTTGAATTGGCAGCAGCCTTACTGGGCGCGCGACTCGTTTCCAAGGTCAGCGGAGCTCTCCGTTGCTCCATACAGGAAAAAGTTTTCTGGTCCGACTCAACTGTAGCACTTGGCTGGATAAAAACAAGCCCTAAAATACTTAAAACATTCGTGTGTAACAGAGTGAATGAGATTCGTGAGCTTACCTCTAGAGACTCGTGGCGTCATGTGCCTACTGATAAAAATCCCGCTGACCTGGCCTCGAGAGGAGTAGCTCCAAGTCTCCTTGTTGAGTCATCTTTGTGGTGGGAAGGTCCAGTTTTCCTGAAACATGACGAATCTCAATGGCCGCAAAACCCCACCACTGAGACGGTTTTACCTGAAATAAAAGTGTTACAATCAAAATCAAATATAAATCAAAACAATGAAACGAATAACTTGATTGACATAAAAAAGTATTCAAGTTTATTACGCTTAAAAAGAATAATTGCCTATGTACAAAGATTTATAAGTAATTGTAAAATCATAGAAAAACATAATCGATCAGTTGGACCCCTTAAAGAAAACGAACTTAGTTCAGCCTTAATTTGCCTTATAAAAATAGCCCAGTCAGAATCATTTAAAAACGAACTTAAATTAATAAAAAACAATAAAAAACTTACCTCGTCCCATATGTTACAGCTGTGTCCTGTCACGGTCGCCATAAACTTGCAGGCGATTATGGTGCAAGTAAAAGATCTTGATGTATACTTAATATGGATTTAATATCCGAAACTGATACAAAATTGGTATTCGCGAGTAATAGGTATGTAAGACGCGTGCGGCGTTGTGGCGGCCGCTGGAGCTAATGGAGTGTGGTGGGGTCCGTACCCCGCGCGCCCGCGCCCCGCGCGGTCACTTGTTGTCGTAGACATTGTATTTGCATTTGTTTTGTAGTTTCGCAGTGTCATGATAGTAAAATGTGATGTTTTGTAACTAATTCTAATAATTAGAAAGATACATGATCGACCGAGTTGCAGCCCTAGTGTGCAGTTCGAAGAACTGACACAGCTAAAAGATACTTATATCAATTTTAGCCAGTCTTTCTCTGGGACCATGAGGGCAATGCCGCTCTTGAAACGTCGGAGACAATTTTCAAGCTTAATAGCGACTACGCTATTAAGCTTGAAAATTGTCTCCGAAGAGGTACTAACCTCTACCGCGGCGCACTCGTGCTAAGTGCATGCTACTACAGAAACATTTAACGGACAAGTGAGATTTGGAGGAGTAATAATTTAAATAAAATATATTTGCGCAGGCATGGGCCCTTCCGGGGTGACGCTGCTGCAGCACTGGCTAGAGAACACAGGAGACGTACAGTCAGCCGCGTTACTAGCGGCTCGCTGTCTGCCCGCGGACCTAATACCCACGGCTTGGCTTGACAGGTACTCTGCCAACATTCCCGTGACACTCAGCACTAGAGAACACAGACGTACAGTCAGCCGCGTTACTAGCGGCTCGCTGTCTGCCCGCGGACCTGATACCCACGGCTTGGCTCGACAGGTACTCTGCCAACATTCCCGTGACACTCAGCACTAGAGAACACAGACGTACAGTCAGCCGCGTTACTAGCGGCTCGCTGTCTGCCCGCGGACCTGATACCCACGGCTTGGCTCGACAGGTACTCTGCCAACATTCCCGTGACACTCAGCACTAGAGAACACAGACGTACAGTCAGCCGCGTTACTAGCGGCTCGCTGTCTGCCCGCGGACCTGATACCCACGGCTTGGCTCGATAGGTACTCTGCCAACATTCCCGTGACACTCAGCACTAGAGAACACAGACGTACAGTCAGCCGCGTTACTAGCGGCTCGCTGTCTGCCCGCGGACCTGATACCCACGGCTTGGCTTGACAGGTACTCTGCCAACATTCCCGTGACACTCAACACTAGAGAACACAGACGTACAGTCAGCCGCGTTACTAGCGGCTCGCTGTCTGCCCGCGGACCTGATACCCACGGCTTGGCTCGACAGGTACTCTGCCAACATTCCCGTGACACTCAACACTAGAGAACACAGACGTACAGTCAGCCGCGTTACTAGCGGCTCGCTGTCTGCCCGCGGACCTGATACCCACGGCTTGGCTCGACAGGTACTCTGCCAACATTCCCGTGACACTCAACACTAGAGAACACAGACGTACAGTCAGCCGCGTTACTAGCGGCTCGCTGTCTGCCCGCGGACCTGATACCCACGGCTTGGCTCGACAGGTACTCTGCCAACATTCCCGTGACACTCAACACTAGAGAACACAGACGTACAGTCAGCCGCGTTACTAGCGGCTCGCTGTCTGCCCGCGGACCTGATACCCACGGCTTGGCTCGACAGGTACTCTGCCAACATTCCCGTGACACTCAACACTAGAGAACACAGACGTACAGTCAGCCGCGTTACTAGCGGCTCGCTGTCTGCCCGCGGACCTGATACCCACGGCTTGGCTCGACGGGTACTCTGCCAACATTCCCGTAACACTCAGCACTAGAGAACAGAACACAGCAGTTACCCATTTGTTATTCATGCACTGGTACCGTAATATTGCATTGTCACCCGACTTATATATGTATGTAAATTTTCAGCTGCATTGGAAGTCGAGAAGTGGGTCAAATTTACTCGCAAGATTTAACCCTTACAAACGTCCATAGTTAAGTTACATACATAGGTACATTGCAAGTTAACTAAAAGCTTATAATTACGTTTGCTTGCAGTTACCGCTGCATCCTGGACAGCTGGCAGCTGTGGTGGGCGCGCTGCGCGCTCGATACGTGGGTATCGCAGAACGATTCAAATGCAGAGGGGGTTCCTAGACAGGTAAGAACGGTTCCCAGACAGGTTTTTTTAAAGTTTATTAACATTGCATTCAACAAGGCTGCCTTGGTCGATAGGTGCCCCATGCGGGGTGAACATTTTCATAATGCATGCCATTATGAGTTTTATCAGTCGTTATAATGCTTAACCGCCTGCGGTGAGTCCCTGCATGCTACATGCTGTATAAATATCGACCGAGCTATTGACTTGTGAGTATCCGCATACTGTGCTGGTATATCGACGTGAGTTAGCGACCAATGAAAATGAACCTTAAGTTCAGTTGGGGCTTGCTGATAGCCTCCATTATTTACTCCCTCGTTGATTACAGTAAAATAAACTGCTAATAACGCTTTTAACGCTTTTTTCAAATATGTTTCCTTATTTTTTTTCAATCACTTGAAGTACGGTTGAGTTCGCAAAAATCTTTACAAGTCAACATTCTAAAAATATATTTACATGACCTTATTATTTGTGTCCTAGAAGCGTGTAATTATATTTTTGGAATGTTGGTTTGTAAAGATGTTGGAGAACTCGACTATGTGACACTTCAAGTAATTTAAATGAGGTTAAGTCAATTTTTTTTTTTCAACTTTTAGAGTAAACTTGGTAGTAAGAATGCATACATATTCCTATACCTATACTTGAGTTACGACCACTTGGCATGAAACTTAGCGTGGTCCGAATCCGAATCTACACTCCTATACTATACAGTCGTCAATAGATATATCAGAGCGGCTAAGGGGCTTAGAAATAACTGAACATGTCTTTATTGTCAAGGAGTGTTCAGATAGAATTAAGCGCTTTATTGGCCGCTGTGATATATGTAATGGCGACTGTACCTAAAGAAGTACATGTGTAGGTATCAGTGGCGTGTACATATTGTGGCAAGTCGGTGGCGGCGCCGGCCGGACAGAACCGCCCGCGGCCCGCCTTCGCGAGGCTCCCTCCGCCGGCTGCTAAAATGAAGGTAATATTACTGTTTCTTAGCTTGCGTATAGAAATATATTTGAACTGTTTGATGTTGGACAAAAAAAAGGCTATAAAAATGTAGGTTTATGCTAAGCCGTACGGCGACAGTAGGCCGGTGGCCCTAGACGGTGATGGTGGTGGGTTGATGGTCCTAGAGTATAAATATGTTTACAATCGGTGCCGTGACCAGGATTTTTATTAGGACCATCCTAGAGTATAAATATGTTTACAATCGGTGCCGTGACCAGGATTTTTATTAGGACCATCCTAGAGTATAAATATGTTTACAATTGGTGCCGTGACCAGGATTTTGATTAGGACCATCCTAGAGTATAAATATGTTTACAATTGGTGCCGTGACCAGGATTTTTATTAGGACCATCCTAGAGTATAAATATGTTTACAATCGGTGCCGTGACCAGGATTTTTATTAGGACCATCCTAGAGTATAAATATGTTTACAATCGGTGCCGTGACCAGAATTTTGATTAGGACCATCCTAGAGTATAAATATGTTTACAATCGGTGCCGTGCCCAGGATTTTTATTATGACCATCCTAGAGTATAAATATGTTTACAATTGGTGCCGTGACCAGGATTTTGATTAGGACCATCCTAGAGTATAAATATGTTTACAATTGGTGCCGTGACCAGGATTTTTATTAGGACCATCCTAGAGTATAAATATGTTAACAATTGGTGCCGTGACCAGGATTTAAATTAGGTCATCAAGGCTTCATATATATCTAACCGTACTTCGTATTAGGAAACAATTAGAATGGTGTAAATTAAGCTAATTATGGCTGAGATGCCTTTTCTTATTTCAACAATATTAATATCTGATTATCAATCCCTCGCTTCGAGTCAGAAGTTGATCTCAATCGATGTTGCAGCAAATCTCATCGTGCCCGAACTGCCGCAAGCCGCTGCCGCGCTGCGGCGTGTGCCTGCTGCACCTGGGCACGGGCGCGGCGGGCGCGGTGGCGGGCGCGGGGGCGGGCGTGGGGGCGGGGGCGGGGGCGGGCGCGGCGGGCGCCAGCTTCGCGGGCTGGTTCTCGTGGTGCGCGGCCTGCCGCCACGGCGGGCACGCGCACCACATGGCCGGCTGGTTCAAGTCAGTCTTACACGGATCCTACTAATGTTATGTCAATGTTTGTTGTTCCGTTCCGCAAAATAACGTGATTTGACCGAGCGAAGTGATGCTTTCTAATTTATGTGAAATGTTGTACGCGTATTCATTAATTATAGTTTTCTTGACAATATTTTTAATTGTAGTTTATTTATATGTTTATATGTTACGCTCACAAATATCTGGTCACGCCTCTATTGTCAAGGCACTGGAGTGCGTGTTCAGATATTTTTGAGGACTTTGGCCGCTCTGATATATCTAATGCGACTGTACCTAATTATAATATTACTGACTTTACTTACCGTGTCCCCAGGGAGCACTCGGAGTGCCCGGTCAGCTCGTGCTCGTGCCGCTGCAGCTCGCTCGACGCGCCCGATCGACACTAGCGCCTAACTTTTATAAACAAATCGTTTTGTTTTCCGTTATTTTATGAAAATGGTGAAGACTGTTAACGGCGATTGCTATTTTTTGTACAAAATCTTTTTTGATATTTTCTTTTCGTATGCTACCTGCAAAATGGCCACATCTCAAAATTTATGATTACTGGAGATTAAATCTTAATCTTTATCTTAAAAATAATAAAATTAAGTTTCCTTTAAAATACTTTAGTGCCCAAGTGACCGTATTACAGGCACCATACATTTTTTTTTATCGCTAGCGATCCAAGTAAAACGAAGTGTACAATTTTGAGTATGAATAATTAAAACCTAACGTTTCGTTTTTTTAATTATCTGTATCCAAATTATTAACACTGGTAAATGAGACTAAAATTTAAAACTCAAAAAATGTTTTGTATAAAAAAAATCGCTTTTATAAATAGGTGACTCGTTTCTAGTCGATACTTGTCCTAGTTCTTACCAAATGTTTAGTTTATCCACCATAATGGAAAATGCCAGTGCTTTAACAGAAGCATTCCTTTACTGTTGGCGACATCTGGTGACATTTTTATAGTTTCCGTAATAATTCGGATTATCTACATATTGTTTTTTTTAATATAATCTTCTATCTGGCTCTCACACTGAATAATACGCACAAAAGAAATAAGTGGTTTGATATTTTGTCAAAATGTAAAAATAATGTCGTTTACGAACGAAGAATTATTTAGTTGATCGATCGAAATAATATAAAACCATTTTAATTGTGTTGCGCTGATATATCTTATGGTTTTTTTTCCAATTATTATATCGAAATTGTTTCATGTCTGTCACCATACAATTTTTATATTTGTAGGCAAATAATTGAAATATTTTTATACTTAGGTAAGCTTATATTTTTCTACAGTGTTAGGCTAAGCTTGTGCTATTCTATTTGATTAGGTTTTTAACTGCCACTTTAATATTTTAAAGGTAGGGAATGGATGGTATTTTTTTATATTGGATAGTGTAGGTTATATTTAGTAAATTGTGAATTTATTGATTCAATTGATTGTAAATACTTGTTCTGGTGATCTACTACTGTCCAGTATAAGTTTACCATCGTGAGAGTTGTTTATAAAAACAAAATTAAATTTAAAATAAAAATGCTCATATATTTCCAAATATATATATATATATATGTATATATATACATTTATTAAATAATTATTTCATCTGTATTCCAATTTAACAATAAAATTCTCAAAGACACAACATTGTATTATTTAACGTACAGGATTGGATCCTACGGCCGACGGCCGAACACAGCGTGCCTACTTCACTCGCCGAAGGCAGCGGCTCCACACACTTGGACCCAAACTCGGATCCACAAGTATACAAATACTTATATATACATGTCCGTTTCAATTTCAAATCTATCCGAAAGTTCCACAAGTCTTTACGAAAATACAATCTATGGATCCATAAAAATATCAGGGTCTAAGTGGACGGAGCCAAACAGACTGCTTGGGTGTTTCATTTGTTCTACAGACCTGGTATGTTTTGTCCGTAATTTAAGCTCTATCTCTTAAAAACAGATCTATAGAACATACGACGTACCCTCTAGAAAACTTAGTACAAGAAAATATGTACCGCCATTGGAAAAACTGCCCGTTGTAGCTTCAAATTTGACTATCAGCGCCAAACTACAAATAAGTATTGCACATTATCTTTGAACAGCTTCCTACACAAAGGATCTTTCAAAAACGTCCTTTTGTGCAAGTTTAGTAAAGTAAGTCCATGCCTAGTAAACTATTCGGTACAACAGGACTCTTAGACTTTGATACAAATCGTACAATTTAAAACACTTTGACAAACATCAATCGATTTGTACAAGCTTCAACTCATCACAGAGACAGAAATCCACAGTTCATGTGAATGCACCAGCTACTCGTAAGTAGATGAATAATTTATTAGAAATTGAAAGTTTACTATCTTTGGTATAGTAGACAAGTGAAGAGTGGCAAGCCCCAGGGGCACAATGAAAGGAAATCTACATTTCCGTAACAAGAAACTTGAGTATCTTTTTCATATAAATATATAAATTTTTCAGCACGCCCACGAGGGAAAATATATAACATTCATTTAGGCAATTCTCTAAACGCCGCCTACTATATAATTACATTACCTACTTCGTAGATTATTCATATAAAACATTTCTTCCAAATATTGATATTTTTTGTACAAATTATCATTTTACTACATTTTAAAGCTTTCAAATTAAGATTTGTCTTAATTTTAACACCTACACACGTATCTATAGCTCAGCTAATTCATTATGAATTATACATCCAATAGACAATCATTAACGTAACTACGAACATCTCGCCTCGAGATGGAGATTTGGCAGGACACATTTCGTTTGTAAAGTTCACAACGTCACATAAACCTTTCGCGCTCGGCGCGCACGTCTAACGTCGATATACTCTCAATTATATATATGTACAACTTCCATAAATATACATAAATTCTTTACTTATCGAGCGCAAAATATGGTCACTAGTTCTGGGTCTAAATAAATAGGTTTATCAGTACTCTCCTGACTGTAGCGCAGATTCGAGGAGCCGCGGACTGGCCCTGGACCCTAGGGTCCCTAGGGCCGGCGGCGGAATGTTAGCAGTAACTGTACATACATGTTCACGCACCAGGGCTCACTTGCCCTCGTCCTGCTCCATCGGCTCTTCCGATACCGACCGTGATGAGTCTGGCGAACTGCAAAGGGAAAAATATACAGTCAATATATTTAACATTTAGGAAAATCTCTTAATCCTCCTCTCCTGATCTCTCTCCCCCTTGCCACAACATGTCTCATTTTCTTGACCCCCTCCCTCCCCCTAAACGTGTGATGTAATTAATTGATGGCCCCTCAATTTGGTTTGACATTAGCATTAGCGGTAGACTTGGCTTTCGTCCTTACATGGCGACCCTGTGTTCCCGTCCTTACAATAGGGTTGTTTCCAATTTTTTGAAACGCTCGTATTACGTTCTATATTAACTAAAAGTTGCCCTAAAATTCAACTTTTATACTAAAAACGGCTTTAAATATGTTAAATAAACAAAATATATTTTGACAGATGCTTTCGCGCCCAAAACGCTCTTTGAAAATTGTGTGACGTCACAGTTTACGGTTTGACACATAACTACATACGCACGTAGAAGATACGAACTGTCAACTGACATTTGTCATTTGTTGTTTATCGCCTAACTGTCAACAGTGTCAATCCGAGAGTTGTGACGTCATCAGAATCTTAATAGCGTTTCGAGTTTGGTCACGTGACGTATGCCAAAAGATATTTTAAATTCAATATTTACAAAAATATGGTCATTACAGGTCCCCTAAAAGTAGTTTAACACGTTCTTATTTTTTATTGGGATACAATTCTGCCCTAAGATTTGTAGATGGAAACAACCCTATTCTCGTGCCTAGATTTTAGAATTTGTCGGTGTTAACATGTGACATGAGGTCGTGACGTCGGTGACGGTAGGGTACAGTACAGTACAGACCTGGGCTTGGCGTCGGGGCGCGGGTGGTGCATGGACAGCGTGGCCATGGCGGCGGCCGTGTCGGCGGCGTCGCGCTCCGTCTGCAGGCGGCCCAGCCGCGCCGTCGGTGACGGTAGGGTACAGTACAGACCTGGGCTTGGCGTCGGGGCGCGGGTGGTGCATGGACAGCGTGGCCATGGCGGCGGCCGTGTCGGCGGCGTCGCGCTCCGTCTGCAGGCGGCCCAGCCGCGCCGTCGGTGACGGTAGGGTACAGTACAGACCTGGGCTTGGCGTCGGGGCGCGGGTGGTGCATGGACAGCGTGGCCATGGCGGCGGCCGTGTCGGCGGCGTCGCGCTCCGTCTGCAGGCGGCCCAGCCGCGCCGTCGGTGACGGTAGGGTACAGTACAGACCTGGGCTTGGCGTCGGGGCGCGGGTGGTGCATGGACAGCGTGGCCATGGCGGCGGCCGTGTCGGCGGCGTCGCGCTCCGTCTGCAGGCGGCCCAGCCGCGCCGTCGGTGACGGTAGGGTACAGTACAGACCTGGGCTTGGCGTCGGGGCGCGGGTGGTGCATGGACAGCGTGGCCATGGCGGCGGCCGTGTCGGCGGCGTCGCGCTCCGTCTGCAGGCGGCCCAGCCGCGCCGTCGGTGACGGTAGGGTACAGTACAGACCTGGGCTTGGCGTCGGGGCGCGGGTGGTGCATGGACAGCGTGGCCATGGCGGCGGCCGTGTCGGCGGCGTCGCGCTCCGTCTGCAGGCGGCCCAGCCGCGCCGTCGGTGACGGTAGGGTACAGTACAGACCTGGGCTTGGCGTCGGGGCGCGGGTGGTGCATGGACAGCGTGGCCATGGCGGCGGCCGTGTCGGCGGCGTCGCGCTCCGTCTGCAGGCGGCCCAGCCGCGCCGTCGGTGACGGTAGGGTACAGTACAGACCTGGGCTTGGCGTCGGGGCGCGGGTGGTGCATGGACAGCGTGGCCATGGCGGCGGCCGTGTCGGCGGCGTCGCGCTCCGTCTGCAGGCGGCCCAGCCGCGCCGTCGGTGACGGTAGGGTACAGTACAGACCTGGGCTTGGCGTCGGGGCGCGGGTGGTGCATGGACAGCGTGGCCATGGCGGCGGCCGTGTCGGCGGCGTCGCGCTCCGTCTGCAGGCGGCCCAGCCGCGCCGTCGGTGACGGTAGGGTACAGTACAGACCTGGGCTTGGCGTCGGGGCGCGGGTGGTGCATGGACAGCGTGGCCATGGCGGCGGCCGTGTCGGCGGCGTCGCGCTCCGTCTGCAGGCGGCCCAGCCGCGCCGTCGGTGACGGTAGGGTACAGTACAGACCTGGGCTTGGCGTCGGGGCGCGGGTGGTGCATGGACAGCGTGGCCATGGCGGCGGCCGTGTCGGCGGCGTCGCGCTCCGTCTGCAGGCGGCCCAGCCGCGCCGCCGCCACCGCCGGCCCGGCCTCCAGCGCCGACATGCCGATCAGACTGCTGTACCGCTTTATCTGCAATTATTATTAATACCCATGATCGTGACCGCTTAAAATACATTTAAATATGTCTTATAAAGTCAAGTTTACATTTTGACCTAATTGATATCATTTCCCAGCGTCCAATTGAATGATATAAAATTTTAAAAAATGGATAAAATATATTAATACTTTATATTAAAACAATTAGCGTGGGAATGATGACACTCGTACAGTATACTGACCGAGGGCCAGTGCGGCGCCTGTATGGCGAGCGCGTGCCGCAGCGCGTCCTGCGCGGGCTGGGCGGGCGCGCGCGCCAGCTCGTGCGGCGCGGGCGGCGCCACGCGGTCGCCCAGCAGCGCGCGCACGCACTCCTGCGCGCAGTCGCACATGGCGGGCAGGTCGTAGCCGCCCTCCAGCGACAGCACCACCTGCAAACGGATACGTGCCTTTACCCTCTTATTCACAAAACATTACTATTTCTTACAAACTTCTCTTCAATTTTGTCTCTTTCTAACAAACAGAAGTGTCAAAATGACACATGGGGACAAAAGATTATGAACGCCTCGACCACAGAACTATATCGAGATAGAAGGAAAGAGTGTATGTGCCTTGCTTGCAAAAAAGTCGCCGCGCGGCTCCTATGCTCGCCGCGAACATCAATCGGCTCCCGACCGTTTTCCGCGTGAAACGTCAGATTTCAAAATCAAAATGACGGTTTGTTTAATAATCGAATGTTCAAACACCACAAATAAAGTTGGAGCTGTTAATCCTGGTATTTCCTTTCATCGGTAAGTACTCCTTGTCCTAAAATATCTGTTATTCAATTAAAATCAATTTATTGTTTCCGTGTGTTATTTTCATCATGACAGGAGCTGGCGGTTGCGTGTTTTCATTGCGGCTTGAATTTGCCAAGCCAGACTTAGCGTGCGTTCAAAACCAGCGATGTATCAAGTCCATTTGACATTTTTTTTCTTTGAAAAGTACGATAAGTGATGTATCTACGCTTTAATTTTCTCATTTGATTAGGTAAAATCTATTTGGAAATAATACCTTCATAATATAAGTAGTTAAAAGCAATATTAGGTAAGTACATTATATTAATAATTATATAATTAAGGGCGGTAAACAAGATTTACGAACGAGTGGGAATTGAACAAACTAACAAACTCAATAGGTACGAATTCGTAATTTTTCATTACGGTTGTAAGGAAACTAAAGGAAATAATAAAACTTCAGCATAATTTCGGACGTAAATTAGAACCCAAGGTCGAGATTTAGAATTTAGGGACCGCATCGCTTACAAGTAAACTTTTAAGAGCAAGTGTGATGAAAATATGTGTCCACGGCTGGCAAAACGTCCCATTATGTCGCTTGCCGGACGAGAGTTTCTTGTATATTTATTACATCACATTATACGAATAACCTGTCAAAGCGTCCTTATGGCAAGCGACAAAATGGGATGGCCTTGGACACATGATTAACAGGCACATCGATAGCAGAAATTTACTAAGTTAAGGAGTTAAGTTGTTTTTTTCTATCTATCTTTATGTAATAGTATGTTAATCAAATCAACATTAGAAACTTGAATCAGCATTTTTCAAACAATAAAATGTTTTTAAGTATCTGGTAACTTATCATTATTGCTTTTTTCATAATAAATGATTAGCTCTTACTTTCAGACTTTCATGTTTCCCATCACTAAATGTCACTGGTGACATCGTGACGTCAAAGTGTCTTCGCAAAATGTTACACGCTCGGTCCCCTTACGAGTATAAATCGATCAACTCTTTTCTTCCATCTCGATATACATATTTCTGTGGCCTCAACGGTTTTTTTACATTTCACAGACGTTTATGAATAACGCCATTAGAGTTTCTGTTTTAAATTAGTAATTTACATATTATTATTTATTTATTTATTTAGGTTTGCCAACAGGTAAAATACAAAAAAATACTTATAAATGACAAGTTATAAAATAAGATTGCTTGAGTATTCACCCAATTACAGGCAAAGACGCAATGCATTTAACAGATTTTGCTTACATTTATGTTTTTTTTTAATCCTTAGGACGAACTAAATATAAACAAGGTAATATTGGAATTAGTAGAATACAGAAAATAAGCGAAGTAACTAGTGAGATTGATGCTATTAGTATTCTAAATTAATATAAGTTTACATATTTTACGTTAGGATTTCTAGGAAGCAATTGAGTGGACAAACGATGAATTCTAAACAATTACAACACCTATATTTTGAAATTACAGATTTGTCTTGAGTCTATGTAGATATGTTTTGAACTAATTGTGTGTCATCTTTAGCATGTCAAGTCTATTCTGTTTATATAATAAGTTATGCTCTATTAGACTATGAGCACCAACATTTGTTCTATAAGTTCTACATAAAAGTAGGCCGTATGCTTGTTTGCCACCGACGTGGTATAAAAAAAAAACAAATAGCTAGTCGAGAATGCTGTCGCGGAACTGTCCAGTGTATTTGTTGCAAAAGCGGAGGGCAGTCTAGCCTTCCTGAGTCAATTTTGTGCTACTAGCGTTTGGTCAGAAATCCAACGGCGGTCCTCGAGAGTAATCATTTTAAAAAACTTTAATCATTTACTGTATAAATAAATAAATATTATAGGACATTATTACACAAATTGACTAAAACACAGTAAGCTCAATAAGGCTTGTGTTGAGGGTACTTAGACAACGATATATATAATATATAAATACTTAAATACATAGAAAACACCCATGACTCGGGAACAAATATCCATGCTCATCACACGAATAAATGCCCTTACCAGGATTTGAACCCGTGACCATCGGCTTCGTAGGCAGGGTCATTACCTACTAGGCCAAGCCAGTCGTCAAAAAAAAATGTAATGATTAAATAAAAGATCATCAAATTGGCCTAGTGGGTAGTGACCCTGCCTACGAAGCCGATGGTCCCGGGTTCAAATCCTGGTAAGGGAATTTATTCGTGTGATGAGCATGGATATTTGTTCCCGAGTCATGGGTGTTTTCTATGTATTTAAATATTTATATATTATATATATCGTTGTCTAAGTACCCTCAACACAAGCCTTATTGAGCTTACTGTATTTTAGTCAATTTGTGTAATAATGTCCTGTAATATTTATTTATTTATTTTTCAAAGAGGAGAAACATGCATTCTTCATAACTAAATGCGCTTCCTTACGCAACCAATAGGGAGCGTGCATGAACTATAGGAGGCAGCACAGGAGCCGTCAGATTTTTGGCGCGAGGCGTAAATGTGATGTTTACTGTTCCCATGTAGCCCACAAGATGGCAGAACCTACTTACTATGCACAAGAAAACACGTGACGTGTGAATCTACATGTTTATTGTTCCGATTCAGGCCACAAGATGGCAGATCCTCCAACGCGCACAGTCCCTATAGTCGAAGGGCAAAGCTCACAATCTACCTGGTGGTAAAAGTATCCTAATAAAAACCACCGAGCGTGACGAGTATGCATGCGAGACTACAGACAGACGGACACGGACCCTCAGGTTCACGTGTCAGTATTGACTCACATACCTTGCCGTTGGCGAGCTGCATGAGGTCCTGCGTCATGCTGGCGAAGCAGGCGGCGCTCACCGTGTAGCCGCCCAGCGGCGCCGGGTGCCCGGCCGCCGCGTCGAACCCGCACGACACCAGCACCAGCTCCGGGTCGTACTCCTGCGGCACCCCGCACAGGCGGGCTCGGTTAGTGCCCGACCGACATGTTCTTTTGTATAGTCGTCAGCTTTGTAGCTGGCCCCTAGCGGCTAATCTATTGTTAACTAAAACCTCGCGTGCCACTACCTGCGTAAAAAATGGTCCGGTCACTTTAACCGGTTTTTGAATTATAACTCCTATGGTAATTGAAATAAGATTCAAAATGAACAAATGGAACAATAATTTGCGATTTCTCGTGTGGTCTTTCTACGGTTAATGAGTGCCGGCGAGTCGAACGCTACCGAACCAGTCTAAAATGTGTCTAAAGGCACCTTATCGGAGGGCGCACCTAGACTGGTTTTTTTTAAACGATGGACTAGCCCGCGCTCTGATGCCAATTAGAATTATACGACAATTTTTATGCAGGTAGTGGCACGCGCGGTTTTAGTTAACAATAGACAAAGGATTAGCCGCTAGGGGCCAGCTACAAATCTAACGACTATACTTAAAGGCGCCTGTGGCCGGGAACAAATTCCCGCCGTCGTGCCTTAAGTGTATCCTTCGGATAAACCTTGATCCTCAAGTGCAGTGGTGGGCAAACTTTGTTCATGGCGGGACGGAAAGTATATAAAATTTCAGAGGGCCAGAATTACTACAAAGTTTATTTTGAAACCGTAAATTAATCATAAAAAATAAAAGCATAAACATTAAAACATTTTGGCTCGGTGGCGGGCCGGAGTCGGCCCGCGAGCCGTACTTTGCCCTCCACTCCACAGAGGATACTAATGATTGATGGTAATACTAATGGTTTATGCTAAAACTCATGTATTTAATTGCAATGTTTAGATTATTGGTTTCTCATTGTTTAAAGTAGATTTAGTCCTCTTAAATTGCTGTGCCCTTGCAGGGCGTCACATGTACTTCTACACTTTCTGTTCCATCTTATGTGATTTGTGATATGCAATAAAGATTTGACTTTGAGACTTGTCAAGTGTATTGATTGGACATACATTGATCTTCAAGTGTATGAATACGATTACGGAGACTGCTTACCATCAGGCAGGCCGTATGCTTGTTTGCCACCGTCGTAGTATAAAAAAAAAGGACCACCTGTGCCCGGCTGCCCGGGAAAAAACTCCCGCCGTCGAGCCAATGGATAAAGTTTGACCCTCCGCGTATCCACCGGACGAGATCCTCGCAGTACCGACCTTGGCAATAGGCATGACGATGGAGCGGAAGGCGGCCAGGTACTCGGCGTCGCCGAGCGGCGGGCTGAGGCCGGAGGCCCAGGCGATGTTGACGTTGAAGCCGAGGCCGGCGCCCGCGCCGCACTCGGACGCGGCGCCCGTGCCCGGGAAGAAGTTCCCGTCGTCGTGCCGGTGGATGCTGATGTACAGCACGTGCGGGTCCTCGTAGAAGATCTGCTGCGTGCCGTTGCCGTGGTGGACGTCCTGGGGAAGACGAATATAGCTTAGTAGATGGATTGATAGAATACTCTTTATGGGCACACCTCAGTAAAAAGATACAAGAAAAATAAACAATTGATTAAATGTAGAGGCAGACAACATACGGTCTTATCGCTAAAAAGCGATCTCTTCCAGACAACCTTTGAGAAGCGGAAATAGAGAAGTTAATCGAAAAAGTAGGTGTTGCTAAACCTTTATGAAGCCTACATTCACACACACAATTACCGTGAATAAACATACACATATAAGGAATACTAATAGATATACATAAACATAAATATAAATATATATAAAATTAACCGAAACATAGCTAAATATGACAGCAGCATGTCAGCCACAGAGTAAAAATAACTATGTACTATATAAACACTAAGGGAGAGATAAATACCTAATGTTATTTGAGTGAAATGATCTCTATGAGATCATTTCATTTTTATATTAAACAAATAATTGAAATATTTTAAGCTTCCAGCAGGACTTGAACCCGCAACCCGTGCATTGCTCTTAACCAATTGAGATACGGAAGCTTATCAGAACCTCGCAAATCTTTCCATTCCTTCCCTTACGGATACATATTCCCTTGTACAACATCATTTTTTTTTTCTAACAAACTAACGACTAAGTCCCACAGTAAGCTCAATATGGCTTGTGTTGAGGGTACTTAGACAACGATATATATAATATATAAATATTTATAAATACTTAAATACATAGAAAACACCCATGACTCAGGAACAAATATCCATGCTCATCACACGTATAAATGCCCTTACCAGGATTTGAACCTGTAACCATCAGCTTCGTAGGCAGGGTCACTACCCACTAGGCCAAACCGGTCGCCATCATTTGATGTTTTTAATGGGTTCAAAAAAAGCTGGCGGAAATAAAATACACGTAAACAATAACAATTCATTCTGAAAATCTTAGAAGAACATGAGCAGTTAAGTTTTTATATAGTTTCTAAATAAACAAAAGAATACTGGAACGCATACAGTAGTGCAACATATCTAACAGTTGTTTTGACATGTAGTGGACCTTCGCAAATGCATTGTGGCAAAGGGCGCCAGCTATCAAAATAACCGAACCTTCTATAACGAAAAGAGCGTTGCCGACTCTTATCGTCTATTAAACAATTATATGCTGTGTGCCCTGTGGTAGAAGGTATACAGAGGTAGGTAGGAAGGTAGTAATTATTAGTTTACCCAGTCTACGATGAGTATCCTCTGCAACCGCAGCCGCTGGTGCAGCAGCCTGGCGGCCACGGCCACCGAGTTGAAGAAACAGAAGCCCATGGCCTGGTTGGGCTCCGCGTGGTGCCCCGGCGGCCTCACCACCGCGAATCTGCCGATACAAACACAATATTAAATAAGGCATTCTTTAAAATTTCTTTTTGGTGCAATTAATTGGCATGCTCAGAGATGTGAGAGAAACATGCATGATAATGAGAAACGAGCTGAGAAGAAAGTGACAAAAATAACTAGAGAGCGCGGTATCCATCTCGTGCCATATAGTTGGAGTTTAGAAACAGCTTTTCGGATAGATGTCTCCAAAATTTAGACCTGGGGACCATGGCTAGGTTTACAGTTCTTATGAATTATTTTTGCGGACCGGATTATATGATTTTGGGCTTGTAGCATCTTGTAGAGTGTGATACTTTAAAATGTATTCAGCAAATAGGCCACAAGACAAGGGCACTTTTACACGTTAACATGGAATTTACATACAAGCAAAAACAAGCACATCAACAATTATAAAATACAATTAAACGTAATTGTGTACTCCTCAGACAGACCAATATTAATATTAATGCAAACTAAAGTATTATTCCATAATTGTTAAAAAAAATAAAAATATTATTATTACTTAGTAGTGGAAACCTGTAATTGGCTTTTTTGATACATATTATGTTAATCTAGTCTTAGTTTACTTAAGCTGTTGGTTTTCCTAATAAAATAAAAAAGTCCTAGTGTTGTGTTCCTGCCGGTGAGTCAGGTTGCCAGAGCTCAATGAGGGGGGGGGGGGATAGGGTCGGCAACGCGCATGTAACTCCTCTGGAATTGCAGGCGTACATAGGCTACGGACATTGTTTACCGTCAGGCGGGCCGTATGCTTGTTTGTCACCGACGTAATATAAAAAATTAGAGACGTATAAAGTCTATAATTATTGAATTAAAAAAAAATATAATAATAAAAAACAAACAGGATACAAAAAAATATTTAAAATTATTCAGAGGTGTAGATATCTCCAAGTGTCAGAACTAAATGATTACATAGTTTATCAAATTATCCTTAGAGATGTATAGGGGATATAGTGTGTACGTCGGGACGCCTAGCTGGTCAGGGTCACACTCACCCGTTGCGCAGCTCGCCGCGGGCCGTGCGGGAGGCCAGGTCCAGCACGGCGCCGGCGGCCATGCGCGCGGCGGCGGCCGTGTGCATGTCGGACCAGGCCGTGTCGGAGTCCACGCCCAGCCCGCCGCACGCCAGGCGCACCAGCTGGCGCGGCCCCGCGGCCCCGGCGCGCCGCCCGCCGTACTGCGCCACGTGCGCCTCCGAGTGCACGCACTGCAGCTCCTCGAGGGACGCCTGCGCCACGTACACAACTTGGATTAAACCCGTGTCACATTTAACAATCGCTTAACACTTTAAGATACTGGTACAGTCAGCATCAAAAGTAGCGGATGAAACAACGCGCCAAAAGTATCTGATATTCCGTATGACTTTTCCAAATGTAGATAATTTTCTAAAATTCGCGTTCAAAAATATATCTTTTACAGTCTTAGTTCTTGTACATTAAAAACATCACTTTTTGTTAAGCTATTACAGAATGGTAGATACTTATGTAGCGTTATTTGATCCGCTACTTTTGATGCTGACTGTACAATCGGAGACATTCGCGGTAAACCACTTCAGATTGTTTTTGCCTCGATCCTTACGAGCAAGCTAAATTTAATAAAAACCACTTTTTTAAAGTGCCATACTATTGGTCATCACTTTTGGGTTATCGCCTCACCGCCTGCAAGACGTTTAAAAGATTTTCGTTCTTTAGGTGGTTCACCGCGAATGTCCCCGATTATACGTTGTAAGGCTCAAATATTTGTCAGTTTAGATGGCTTACTTAGATTATTAGGAACCGATGTCATTGTAATAATTGATCAATTTCGACATCGTAAAATATTTTTTTGACGTTTTTATTTTTAGAAATTTTTAAAATTATTTTAATGTAAATATTTGTACGCTCGCTTGCATGCTGAATAAAAGGATTCCTTTTTATTATTATAAGATCAAATATTACTGTATTCTTACAAAAAAAAAAATGAAGTACGCACGACTACGCGCGGGTTGTAAACGAAATCGCCTTACAGCGCGCATCGTTATAAATATTAGAACCGCCAGTGAATATGAGCTCCAATGAACTCGTTTATCAACTTGGTATCTGCGGCGACGGGCAGCAACGCTCGCGCCACTCGAAATGGTCCGCTGGTGGCAGCCACGCGTCACACCGAGCACACGTACCTTGCGCGGCCGCGTGCGCTCCGTGCGCGCCAGCAGCCCCGTCTCGCACAGGCGCGCCCACACCGACTGCAGGCGCCCGCCGTGCTCGGGGTGTTGCGGCGCGTGCGCGCCACACGCACACCTGTATACAAAACATAACCATTTACATTTTTTTACGTAAGATTACGACAATTTTTTTAAGTCTTAAAGTTAAACTACAAGGAGAGTTCCATGCGCTACATTATATGCATGAGCGTTAGCAATTAGCCGAGAACTCGGTTTCGCAGAGCTCGATGCAATCTTGCAAGGAAGGGTACCCAACTGTCCGACTCCGATTTGATTCATTTTGATATATGCTATAGAGTAGTCTAAAATAACGGACACGTATTTTTTTTTTAGCTGCCCAAACTCAACCTATTGGGAGAAATTGTCCTCCAAAGTACTAAAAAGTTACTAAATCTTGTAACTCCTATAGAAAGTGATGCTCAAGCAACTTGCTAGTTAATGGCTGATTTGAGTATATGTTTGAAAGCAGCAAAAAAATAATGAGCACGTGTTTTGTTATATCGGCTAAAACTCACTTTTTCCTCGGAGTCGGACAGTTGGGTACCCTTCCTTGTTGGTTCAGCAGCGCCGCGAAGTGTACTGCCCTCCCGCTCGTGAGGAAGGTGGAGCCGGCAAGCCGACCCTGGCGGCCGGTGGGCCGGTGGGGGTGGGACACTCACCCGTGCTTCAGCATGAGCGCGTCGTAGGCGAGCCCCGTGGCGGGCGCGCGCGCGCCGACGAGCGGCGAGCTGAGCGCGCGCGCCAGGGGCGCCGCCGCCACGGCCGCGCGCCGCGCCGTCAGGTCGATCACCTCGCCTTCCTCCTCGCGCAGCGCGGCCGCCGCGGCGTCGTGGGCGCGCGTCAGGACCTGCCGGGCACCGTCTACATTAGTCGGCTCACACACGCCGTATATGCACTTGCGTTTGTAACTGTAATGCGCCGTCGCGTAGTTGGCGACTGAGGGCCAGGTGCACCAACTACAGTTAACAGATTGATCGACGTCACGCAGCAGAGATCTATGAAACTTCCCATAGAATAACATTTTGCGAAAATTTTAACGGTGACTGGCGGTTTGGTGCAACCGACCCAAAGTGCATAACTGTTATCGAAATTGCTAAGGCGTGC
Source organism: Cydia pomonella (assembly GCF_033807575.1). Classification (NCBI taxonomy): domain Eukaryota; kingdom Metazoa; phylum Arthropoda; class Insecta; order Lepidoptera; family Tortricidae; genus Cydia; species Cydia pomonella. Next base: position 21,218,923 of record NC_084715.1, on the reverse strand, counting down.
CGACGCACCGCCGCGGTACAAATCTAGTGAATGCAAATTGCACGCGAATAGTTGTTAAAGCTCGTCATTTTATCAGGAATGGTTCACGAATAGCATGCTACTGGTGCATTCGCTATACCTAGACATCCGAATCGGTGTAGAAGCAAGTCATACCTATTAAAAAAAAAACTATAGAGGAAAAAAAGACAATAAGCCGTGAGGTTTGTCCCGAACTTGGAGGCTGACATTCCAAGCGAACTAGTTGTGTGCGACAGCGCCACCCGCGTTAACCAACGTCCGTCACTAACCGTCTTCCGTATCTGGTCGCGCAGGTAGGTGTGCGAGTGCTGCAGCGCGGGGTCGCCGAGCGGCAGCGGCGCGCTGTGCGTGCGGCCGAGCGGGCGCGCCGGCGGCCGCGTGTGCGCCGCGCCCGCCCCCGCCCCCGCACCCGCGCCCGCGCCCGCCCCCGCGCCCGCCGGCGGCGCCACGTACGGCTCCGCCTCGCACACGGGCGGCAGGGACACTGACACCATCACCTGGACAAATGTATCGTTAGTTACTAGCGAATCTTCTGAAAAACATTTCTGTATAAAAATCAGATTCCATCTAGAAGCAGTGTTCTAATTTAAAATTGTCAACCAAATTTGTTATTGTACACGGACGACGTACTGCGCGTATAAATAACAAATCAAGTTGCGGTTTTATAACTAAAATACTGTTCTAAAAACGTAGGCGCGTATCCTACCGACTGCGCCAAATAATATTGCGCAAAATCAAGACAGCGGGCCTGCCCAGCGATATGTTGGGCACGAACGGTTAGGACACTAATTCCGGTCGAGTGCTTGAGTTTTCCTCGTATTGCAATATGCCCCTACACAATGTAGTAATAGAGCCCTACAAGGCAGTAAATTTACCTGCGGGACAGGAGCGGGCGCGGGCCTGCCGAGCGAGATATTCGGCATTGAAGGTGAAGAGAACAGTAACTCTGGTCGGGTGCTCGGTTCTTCCTCTTCGCGGATTGGCGCTGCCGTGCACGCGCCGGTAGGTGAGCCACGTGGCGAGCTGCCGTCGCAATCTGTTCCCAAACAATATAGCGTTAAAGTTCCAGTTCCAATAAGAGTTATTTCTGATGCTAGGCAAACTACACTATCTGCTGCTAACTTCTGGCGTTATATATAAACGCGATACAAGCCTCAATTATTTATTAATCGTTTGTTTTAATCTGTCTAGAAATGAATAAAAAATAAAATGAGAATTTTATAAATAAGAGGGTTAATGTTCAAGTACAAAAAAAAATATTTCAAACTAATTCGAACGGCTAATCGTAAACATCTGAATCTAACACGTATGTCATTAGAGCTCAGGTTTCAATTCGTTTGGCAAACTATAGCTGTAATCTATTCAATATTAATACATCACGCAACACATCACAAAAAGTGGCTTATAAATATGACTTGCGAGTTTCAATGTTATTGTTTAAATTACACTAAGTGCAACACGTATTAGTATCTTGTCAAACAAAACTATATATAGTGCTGTTAATAATGAACACATTAGACATTATCTTATCTATTTCTAGCTGCAATTAATTTCGGTAAACAACTTTACTTGCCCACAGTTCAGTAGTACAGCTTCGAAAATAATTACTGTAAAAAACTAACTAACCTAAAGATGTATTGATATTGATTGAAATAGGAAATGAACTGAAAATAAATTATATAAAACAACACACAATCTTAAAATTAACAGATATTAAATAAGTGACATAATTTTGTAATTTGTTGTCTCAAAGGGGATACCACTCATCATGAGTCGGCGCATGTAGTGCAGCGACGCTGATTTTCAGTGGACCCTTAAACTTATAACCTAAACCTTAAATTAAGAAATAAAATACATTACATTATAAGAATAATAGAAAAACAACGAGCGGGTAGACCTAAAAATAATATAGCCAGTAAAAAACAGATTATACATTATCCAAAAAACAAATATAATGTGAACAAGACATGAATGGGGAATTTATAATGCAACATAAACTTTAAACCATAATAGGTAAAGTTTTAATTTGTTTTTAACCCTTGGAGTGGTAGGCGGTCGACTCCCGACCGATTATGTCATTCAAATTTCAAATTTGATTAATTGAAATAAAGTCAAAATTCCAATAACTCAAAAACGACATATGCCACTTGAAGAGATATATGCGAAAAGTGAAGCAGCATTTATTATTGGCGGTGGAATGTTATTCCAGCATCGAGTGGCAGCTTAACAATTTCTAATATTATCTAGGACGTCTTATAGAAGCCTTTCGTCTATCAGTACCCGAGCTTCAGATACGCGAGTAACGTTAGAGAATACCTGTGATTTCAAAAACAATTAAAGGCTTATATAGCCTTAGGTCAATTAATGTGATGTTGATATGGAAAACTTGGGTATGACAGCCAAAAATGGGAAGGTGTAAGTAAAATTAATGATAGTGTTTGAAACCGAAAAATACACGAGCTTGAAACGGAATAAGGCTGACATAAGGAATTAAGATGATTTAAAAAAAAAAAAATTAGTTGTAAGGCACCAAAGAAGGCCCATCGTTATTTTTATTTTTCTCATGTTAAATATGAACTTGCAGTTTTGTTTATGCGGACATGGATGCAAAATTTGAACCCATTCACACTTATAAAAAGTATGAAATTTAGAAAGCAGACAAGCTTAAGAACCAGGGCTTTTTTAACGCGGGTTCATTAAAGCAGAATCGAGTTAAGGGCGTGTACTTACTGCGGTGCATGGGCCGCGTCGTGGACGCCACTAGAGCGGGGACGCTCGGCGCTCGATAACACGCGTCATCAGCCACACTTTCAGCATGTAGGGCCCGACATTGTAACTGGCTTCCACTACTACTAAAAATGAGTGTGAGGGGATGGTATAGATGTGTACTCACTGCGGTGCTTGGGCCGTGTTTTGAGCGGGCGCCGCGCGAGCGGAGACGCTCGACGCTCGATGACGCGCGCCTTTAGCCGCACTTTCAGCATGTTGGGCTCGGACGCTGTTAGTGCACACCATGCTCAATGCAATGCTCACACTGGTTAATTCTATACTACAAGTTACTAGCAGACAGTTGTATAAATACTTGTATTAAATTGAGAAATGTAATAAGCTTATCTTAAAGCTAAGCTGGTATGGAGAAAAGTTATGTTTCTTTCGATTCAAAACAAGATTAATTGTGATTATCGTGCTGTGATTGTTACTACAGCTACTGGACACCATTTTTATGAAATAATACATTTATACAACTCTTTGCTCTCTGGCCACAAAATGTCTTAGTCCTTAAGACAATAAAAAAGTAGAAGTTTGTAAAAAACCAAACGATTAAAAAGTCTTTTAATGTTTAAATTTGTCAATTTAAGGGCTAAAACAAGTACACAACATATTACTTGTATTCCGAAAACATGTTTGTGTTTAGTAGACACATAAAATATCTACCCATGAATTTAGTTTCTGGTCAGACAAGAAGCACATTTTAACAAATTCCAAGTGATTGGATAAACGGTGCAGATCTTGTGCATTATCAACTCGTTAGTTAGTCAAAACAACTTTACTAATGTATACTTTTAATTCAATTTATTAGTAAGTACTTTACACACAAATTTTATGCGTATTAATATTAAACACCTACATAAGAACATCTAAAAGAGGACGCTTAGCGCAAGGAATTACGTACATTGACCTCTTTCTCGCTCGCACAGTATCATTGACAGCAATATAATTACGCGCATGCGTTAGAGACAGGAACAGGCGGGTCAATGTACAAAGTTCCTCGTGCTAAGCGTCCTTTCTTTAACATTAATTTAATGCTTTCCACACAATCAGTCGCTTTACTCTATATTTTCTAACACTACACTGAATTCAAGCACGCCATTTTGTAGCGAAATGTATATATCGATTTACCGACTTTTATTGTGTTTAAGTGTATTTTACGCCACACTCTTATCACTCATAAACGAAATAATGCGTGCACATCTTTATCATTCCTTGGGCGAACTCTGGAAGATGCTTATTCCTTATTTATCGTATCGCGGTTGCACACTAGTTAAAAACAGCGACTGATAGTATGAAAAGCAAGTGAAACATCAACATCAACAACTGACCAGTCTTCCTCAGCGGGAAGTCGTTGGGCGAGGGCTGAGGCGCGGCGTTCAGAGCCAGAGGCAGCGGCGGCGCCGCCAGCCTGTACGGGTGCGTGGCCGCCGCGCTGGCCGACGTGATGGACTCGCCCGATGACGATTTTACTATACCCCTGCAAGTAAAATGTTAATTATAATGGTGGTTCCATAGCTAGCTGTTATAAATCTTATACGACATTGTGTGACAGATACAACATGATAGCATTGATAAGTGTTATATTATGTTACCTAGGGTTTTATTACACAATGTTATATAACATTTATATCAGCCAGTGTGGGACTAATAACACCTATTGTGAACCATCAATGAATAAATTTGGCCAAATAATATTTCCTAAAAGTTATCAGCTGAGAGCATCAAATGTATAGATAGCAGTGGCGGCGCGTCACAAATATTCGTAGGGAACTCGGAGCTAATTTTGCTTTCCTTTTCTCCATGAACCGATCATGAAAGTACTCAACGGGCTGAAATTAGACAAGCCGGTGGGAATCGAGTTCTTTGAACGATCCGCCACTGATAGATAGTTTTCTATTCATGTCAAATCCAATAAAAACATGTTTCAAGCATGACAGAACAAACGGCGAGACTGAAAACAAAACATGGGCGATTTAGCCAACTTGATTACAAAAACTAATATTTTTAAGGAAGCTTTACTGACATATAAATTAAAGAACGTTTCAACTAAGAATAAATGAAAAAAAAAATGAAACAGTTGCGCTAGTGAAAACTGTTACAGTTGCGTGCAAAAAGTGTTTATGGTATGGCACCCAAATTGTATAACAAATTACCCAATTGAATAAGAGAATCTGAAATGCCTGTATTTAGGAAGCATTTATTGGAATTTTTAGTACAAAATGCTTTTTACTTTTTAAATGAATATTTTGACGATTAAAATTTAGTATAATGTAGTACTCGTATACATTAATTTTATTTATGAATATAAGATTTGTATGCCCGTTAGCTGGCTGAATACACTGTTCTTTGAAATGTATTAGATAACATCCACTTGACTGTATTCTAACAAATAAATGATTTGATTGATTGATTGACTTACCAATTTCTGTAAGGAGATCCAGGAACAGTGCCGTTGGCATTCGCCGCGGCTTGCTTCTTCTTTAAGAACTCCTAAAAACATAATATTACATTAAATATAACAAGTAGAATTCACCAAAAACTGTAATTGTTTTTCCAACAGACAAAAGAATTTGTGAAGATTCGATTCGATTAATTGGCTCCTATGACGGCGAGAATTCAAGTTCAAATCTGTCTCACGCCATAGTGGTTACATTTTTTTAAAAGTTTTTGTTATCTATAATTTAAATGTTAAACTCACCTGAAGCTTCTGCTTGACTTGCGACGACGCATTAGCGCTGTGCTCATGCTTGTCCCTCTTCCGCAGCAGCTCCACCCTGTCCCTCTCGTGCCTCTCCCTCGCCTCCCGCGCTTCTCTCGCCTCCCGCGCTTCTCTCGCCTCCCGCAGCGCCGCCTCCTCCATCTGCTTCTGCTGCTCCCACAGCTGAAACCAAACAGGCTATCAAGCCCTAGTTACACGTTTTTAAATCTTAAAGTAACATGTTGCAGACCACTAAAGATGGATCAATTTATACATCAACCAGGCTTAATATGAAAGGAATTATTGGTCCATTTTTAATAGGTCTAAACAATAGGACACAATACTACTAAATACTAGAAGAGAGGTCTATGCTTAGCGGTGGATAAAGGGCTGATATGATGATGATGATGAAAAATACGAAGGAAAGTTATTAAAAGTGATTTCAACTGATAAGAAGTACTCATTGACGTTACTTATAATTATTACATCGAAATGGCATTAACGAAAACGTAGTCGTAGATTATATGAATCAAAATTCATAATCATCATTTATAATGATGTAGGTAACGGGATTTATGACAATAGTGAAAGTAATGAATTAATGATATTGACTAAGACACAAATATCGCGCTAAGAAATCGTCTTTGCCAGTTACATTTCGGAAACATTAATTCTATTTACGTACTTTATATTCATTAATAAATATGTCATAATATAAACGGTTTACAACGGTTACAGTACTCGTTTGGTTGGCTTAAATAAGTAGCAAATGCGTCATATTTGTTTAGTCATCAAAATAATATACATTCTTGCTATTTCGCCAAACTAACTACACGCCGTTACTTTGAATATTTATCCGTATTTTGTATGCATGACAACAATGCATGTTTTGCTCGATATAAATAGCTTCCAAATGGTATTCTATAAAAATACTCAACTATACATATCTCTCAAATATGGTTCCAAACAAACCGTGAACGCGAACATTTTCCATTAAGTTTGCCTAATATTTGAGTGATTTATTTATTTTCATAAAAAACCAAAAAGTTTGGTATTTATACTCAACGTATGAACTTGTAGACTATAAGTTATACTATTGGGCAATTAAAAGGTGCCTAATGTAGCAGTAATTACGGGACGCAATCCTCCAATACGGTGACAGCCCTGTATATACAGGACGTATGGCAACCCTACCTAAGCGTGACATGACGGTAGAATTATTTACAAGTAATTATCAGCGACCGTCATGGCATGCAGCTGCGATCTCTCAATGGAACAGAACACTTTATAATTATTTGGTAAATCAATGACAAATTTAGTAAGGACAGACATCCCATTGAAAAAACGAAAAACAACTCCTGAGAATATTTAATAACAATTTCTGTATATTATTGCAAAGAATTAAGAGCTACCATTAAAGTGGGGTAACTGTTTATACAAAAATATTATAAACTGTTATTCAAGTCCCCAGCCGGTATTTTACGAAAACGAATGATATATTTGGCAAGGACGATTCAAGTTTGACTAGTTTTTACAAAAAAGAGCTGCTATGTAAATACAAATAAACCAAGCATCAATTTAATAATAAAAAATGGTAAAAACGATTCCAGTTTGTCCAGCAACCATATATGAAAAAAAAAAGACACACCTACGCACATCCAAATAACGCGCACTAACAATTCAACTGTTTTTCAATTCGTTCAAGTTTTAAACTTTTTTCACGCATAATAATGTATTTCAAGGTTTCGCATAATTGGCATTCTAAAACGTCTTTTTCTCTTTGGAGGTTACTACATGTAAGTGTTCGTTCACTGCACTAGTTACTATGACTGGTCGGGCGCAGCGCCCTGCTCAATTATCTAAATCAAACGACATTGCTTCCCGTATCTAGCATAATTTGAGCCCTTAATACTTGATACTCAGCATAACTGTATGCCATTCATTAAACTGGATGTTCTATGGCGAGTATATGAGCAATTACAGGCCTGGAGCGGGTTAATGAATGATGTAATTGCTGATTGCGTCGCCATTCAGGTCTATTTATAGCGTGACACCGGCGGCCGCGCTCTGCCAAACATCGACTTCCAAATATTCCTCACTCTGCCAATTATGCGGCTATGCTTTAAGGCGACATCGATTTCAAATGGGTTTTTTATCTTTCAAATGCAATTCAATCAAATAAAGAATTCAAATCGGCTAGAGACTGTATGACAAATTGTGTTTCGTAACAAACCGCAAGCATCTTTTCAAATTGCCAGAAAAAAATTGCAAAAATGTTCGAAATTCCCAAAGCTAACGGTCCCTACCAAATGAGGCTTAAGAAAAAAAGCTTGTTGAGCCCTGGCCAAAAGAGAGGAGGTTCTGCAGCATATATTCATATATAATGCTTACAGGGCTGCTAGTATGGTAGGTACTTATACCTTGACCCCCAAATACAAGACAAAATTAATTGCCAATAGTCACCATGCACCATAATTTTTTCTACAGAATTTATTCGTTGATGTACCTTTAGTTTACCTCACTAATACGCTGGATATATAAGTAGACTGATATTCCATTTCGAAAAATTAATAAGTAGCAAGACTAAAATTGTACGCCAGAACCACTCCCCACACTTGGGCTCCAAAAACATTGGAAGAGACAAAGATAGCAATAGTAATTCGGCGTAGCTTCCAGTTTAAATAGACTAGCATGACAGCCATCGAGTGATAAGCCAATTAGTTTCCCATCGGCGAGCGCTGGGGTAATGACATACTTCGCTGACGGCCAAACATCTCGGTTTGTTTTTGGACGAACTATTTCTGACTCCCATATTTTTATTTCTGATTATGAGTTGGCAATGCGCAGCGGGCTTCTGAGAATGCCCGAGCTGGGAAACTAACGATCATAACTTTTAGAATGGAAAAATATATGGTAGACCTGGGGCTCTAAAGCAGTGCCTGAGAATGCAACCAGGATAAACCCTATGACGATAGACAGAGAGAGAGATATTCAAGCACCAAGATTCTGCTCATAGTTGCTGATCAATTGACCATGACCATGCGTAAATGCTGACTAGGGCTACTAGGACTAGGGCTAACTAGTGCTCAGCCTTCGTACCTTAGGGGATATTCCACCTGTTCAATTTCTTTGTCCAATGTGCGTTGCGTCTCACTTTGTCATTAAAGCAAAATGCGAGACGCAAATACACATTGGACCAAGATATTGGTCAGATGGAATACCACCTTTGACCAAACAAGGCTGGACTTACTCTATAAGAGAAAATGACTAATAAAAGAAGACGCTTAGAATCGAACACAATCCAAGCAGCACGGATATGATGATCGTTCTTGTCTATGTGACAGCGTGATAAAAAAGTGTCCGTCACTTTCAATCCCGCGATGTTAAAAAGTGACGGTTACTTTATCACGTGGATACCATCCATAATACGCCTAATAAAATAAATAACTAGGTAAAATTATATAACCGTATATAGTTAACCGTGTGTGTTAACCGTGTATAGTTAAATTATATTGAGTACCATTACATAATTTCAAACTCGTGTCATACATTGGTGGCATGCATATGTAAATGTCTCACATGTCTACCATACTCCGGTACGTACACAACATAACGTAACCTCACTGTCTACGGCTGAATGCATAATGAACGACGGTCAACTCCGTGACCCCCATTGTTGTCACGGTTATTTTAGGCGAATTTAATTGGATATACGCTGTAGTTTCACCAGATTTGTAATACGTAATTCTATGGCAAATGTTAAGTTGCACGTGATCCTATATGCCAGGGGTGGCCAACTTGATTAGACCCAAGATCTCCTGTTTACTAACGAAACCCTGTGCGATCTACCAATGACATACTTCTCGAAACCTTAAATGAAACTGGTCTACGTATTTATATTTTTTGCCTTGCCACGATCGACTGGACTAACAGTCGCGATCGACCTGTTGGCCACTCCTGCTATATGCGATATGCGTACTGCTTTTGGAGTCCAAAAGCAGTACGCATGTCCAAAATTTGGAGAAAGGCTTCGTTTATGAGTATGTTTTGATTATCCTCACGGTAGCTCAACGCAGACTGAATCACTAACCCCCTTATAAACGTGTACTAAAGTTACGATGCCGCTAATCATCGCTTGTCCCTTTCCGACGTATTGGTGTGATGGAAAGGGACGAACGATGATTAGCGGCATCGTAACTTTAGTACACGTTTATGAATAAGGGGATAAGTTTTTAATTTTTACTATACAAAGTAAGAAAAATATGATCACATGATTCCTGGACAAACTCATAGTGTAAGTACAAGCATGAAATGTAGCAAGAGTGGTTACTTAATTCCTCTATTAGAATGTATATTCTTTAATTTAGAAGAAACTAGCCGGATCTTAATTTTGCATTTTACATATTATTATATAGAATTTGTAATTTTCATTGTAAAATTTTAGTGCATTAGTGTACTTATGCCTGACGTCGTCTTTAAGATTATTTAATATTGTTAAAATAAACCTATCGATGATTATCGTTTAAGTTAAAACTATAGTGTAGCAAAACAATTTGTCGGTAGAAAAAGGCGTATAATTCGAATTACTATTACTACTATTAGACCTTATATTGATTGGCCGGTCGTAGTTTTTTACAAATGGCGGCAATATAGGTTTCTCCTGTCACTCCAACGAATAGTGTCAAATACCTTGTTTTTTATGGCCTCGATGCTTTAAACCAAGTCATATCCCGTCACAGACGGGGCGATAATATACCAAAAGATATAATATAGCAGGGCATATTACGATATATTTTACGTACCATTTGACAGAGTCCACACACGAAGCTATAATAGCTATTTTGGTATCTTACGATATCTTATAGCAAAGTCTTCTTAAGAAACCTTGCGATATATAGCTCGGTATATTACGATGTATTATTTCGTCTCTCTCACAATGTAGGTGCTAGACAGCGATGTAATAGAATAATAAGACAACGATATTTTGGTATCGTTGGCGTGTGTGGTGATTAGCTATATCCGTCGGTATCTTACGGTATATTAATATTAATATATATTTACGCGGACGGAGCGATTATTCGCTCCGTCTGTGACGAGCTTTATAAAAAAAAACAAGAAACATAGGAAACCTATGCTGACGCGTTCACTTCACGCATACATTTTTCAAAATAAGAAGAAAGAAATCGACAAATCTTATTGCCTGCCGACTATTTGGTTTGCTAGACTATAAACCCCTTATTCATAAAACTTAACAAACCATCGTTAAATCTTGTCCCTTATTAACAAAGACAAATGTCAAAATGACGGATAAGGACAAACGATAATCAAGGGTTCGTTAAACTTATGAATGACCCCATGACAGTATAGCATTGCATATTCACCTTGAGATGATGCCGCAGCTGCTGCTCATGCTGCTCGGCGAGCTGCGCGCGCTGCTGCTGGAAGTGCTGCAGCAGGATCTCCTGCTGCAGCTGCTGCTGCTTCTTCAGCTGCAACAGACCACACTTCATGCTTCACTGTCACTGGGCAGGTGAGGACTGATTCAGATTCAACATAAAATATGAGTTTTGATGATAAATATGTTTGAGCATTAGCCTAAGCGTATGCTCAGACGCAGGCGACGCAGTTCCACAGGGCAGATCAGATCTTCTAAAGTATGGAACGTCTTTTGCGTCCTGCGGTGCAAGGGCGTTCCATGCTTTACAAATTCAGCTCGGCCCTGCGCTGCGTGGAACTGCGTCTGAGCTTACGTTTATCCTTTCTCATTGGGCTAGATTTCATATATTGAGCGTTCTGATCGCATAATTTTCTGCGACATATTTTTGATGAACAGGCTGTAATTTCAATGACATTTTTGGACTAGCTATTGTTTATTTTAGAGACCTGGACGGCTTAGATTACTTTAGCTGCCACCAGTATTGTTAAATTGTAATAATTGTCAGTATGTCAGCGTAAAACCTGAGTCAGTCCTTATTTAAGTCATTAAACGACGAATGTGATCGGTACTTAATTATAATGTTTTATCCCTGTCTTTTCACTATATCGAAACTTGTGAAATTTTGCTTAATTTTTTTGTAAGTACGAATATGTGTCATCACTAATCAACACCCAATAGTCAGAAAAATAACAAGAAAATAAATGAACATTTAAATGTATAATGTAAATGTGACTTTGCTTTCAAAATATCACGTTTCCATAGTACTACAAATTTTGAAAATCATTTTTTTTTCGTTAGGTATAACTTTCGAGCTATAAAGGTACAGTAAGCTGCAGATATAACTGACACCCTTTCAAAAAAGCTTTTATGCAGAGGGGGGTCAGTTATCCCTGCAGCTTACAGTACTATCGTCAACACTGTTAAGGGACAGTTCGTAAACGTTATTCTAAACTAAGTACATAGTCCAGCGACGATCAATGAAGAGTTGCTATTAGTACCGTTTGCCACCCAACTGTAGTCTCTATCTAACTAAAGTAACTCCAATATCTTCGTGTAGGTTTCTGAATATAATTTGCATGTCGCAGTTTTTAAATAAAACATTACCAATGAAAGAAAACCTCAGGCGACATTAGAAAGAAGATTAGTATTTAATACTTTACGTTGAACTTGATGATAATTACAGTCCTGCGGGCTAAGCACGGTTGCATTTTTATCGTATCCCCATCATCCCCATGCCTGTCACATTCTAACAAGTCTGTAAGTGCGAAAGTGACAGGCATAGTGACAGGTAATAAAAATGCAACCATGCTGGCCTCGCTGTATTATAGTTGTGTGTTGTTGTGTGGTTTTACGGTACGTTAGTTAACACATGATTGTGTGGGCAACTTTAGACAAAACCTCAGCCGTTCCATTGGGAGTCACGTGTTTTTGATTTGATGACTTTCTCGACTTACGTCACGTCCTGTGGCTGCTAAATGGTCATAGAACTCTATTGGGGTCAACAAGCTCACGCATGAATCGAATGAGGATAGTGATATGAAGTAGGTACCTATTCCTTCTTGGAAATATTTAAAGCACCTATTTGGAGTATATTCGAAAACAATGACCAAGTTATTAGTCTCCATCGACTTGTCATGTGACATAGCATGGAAGTGCCACCTAAAACGTACAATTCCTAACGAAATGAGACTTTTATAGTGTTACATTACACTTTGTTGCAGCCAAGTCGATGTACTTAGACGGACTCTTTCAATTTGAATGCGTCACACGACACGATAATCCTTACTACTTAATATTATAAATCAGAAAGTAGCTGTCTGTCTGTCTGTTACCTCTTCAGGCTTAATCCACTGAACCGATTTAGATGAAATTTGGTATAGAGATAGTTTGAGGTTCGAAAAAGGACATATTATAATAGTTTTTATCAAATATCATCATCTTCCACGCGTACGAAGTTGCGGACAGAAGCTAGTGTTATCATATTTTACTAATCTAAATAAGAACCCCGCTATTTTTTAATTAAGGTAAACATTGTGTTATTCTCACAATACAATACATACCATGCAATAGGATGCCAATTAAATCTTGCATTGACCAACGTTTTTTTCTTAGAAACCAACATTTAAAAACTAATTAATCCTTTGGGTTGTTATTTTCAGTATCAGACATCTAGATATCGGCGTCAAGGCCGCCTATCATTCCTAGTGTTATGAAAACCAAACATGTGTCCAACATTAACCATTCAAACAGCTATTTACAGATGCCAATATCACAAACACCAGCACGAATAATTCGCGCTTGTTAATATTAGTAGACGCATTCAACTATTCAATGCCGTTTTGAACTAAAGCACATACAGAATTTAAATATAGTCCCAGATGAGTCCATATTTAAAATTAGAACGATTAAATATGCACGTGTACTACACCTCTTGCGTCGAATAATGGTGTCTATGACAGTAAGTTTAAAACATAATTGAATATGTTTTTACCGTATTTTTAAACAAATTAATGTGCGTAACTTCAAAAAATGTCTACAAACATTTTACGTCACAGATACGCCATATAAAAAGGAACTGTCATATTAGGGACCATCATTCGATGCGAGAGGTGTAACAGCAACATTCTTAATTGACCACCTGTGGACCTTCTGTCTTTGCAATAAGGGCTAATTGTCAACAATGTGGACGTTGGTGCTGTGCACGGCACCAAATTGTAACAGGCTTGAGCTCTAGTTGAATGCGTTGGGAAACACAAAGATACAGTGTGATTCATATTGAAGGAGAACTTTGAAAATGCCATCATTGTACTATCTGGATTTTATGTTACCTTCACTTAGTCCACAAAAAATAGACTGCGGATATAACATGTGTACGGCCATAACATTGAAAGTTCTCCTTAAAAATCAGACTGCAGTAGTATGTAATGCAGACTCACTTGTAACAGGAAACTATTTTCTAAGGTTTGTTTCGCTCTCTCCGCTATATGGTTCTTTCTTGGGCTCTGATTCTACAACGAAAACATATTACATGTAGGACAATCCACCATCCGAACACGTTGCGTAGTAACTTTTACGATGACATTTGAAAGTACTTAACATTTTGTGTATAATAAAGTTGACACTTAACCTTCCAAGACCAACAAATTTTCATAAGAGTTCACTATTTGTCCCTCACAGATTAGAAATCAATTGTAGCATCAGCCATTTCAATACAAAAAAATATAATCTAAAAATGATTCATGCCACTGATAATTAAATTCAGACAGCCTATTCTATCTTTTACGTCTAAATTTAAATTGTATCGTATCAGTTGTAGGGATCGAGTTCTTATCTTCTAGATGTCATAATAAAGAAAGGGGCCATATGAATTTACACCAATGCGTATAAATCATCTTAATATTAATTTAACTTGAAGTCCAGACTGCAAAATAACCAAAAAATGTCTGGCAAACAATAATGAAAGCCTATTTGGGCGTTTTCCGGGTGGTAATGAACCCAAAATTGGCAATATTAAGAATCAGATTAGAGGCCTTGGTGGTTGGATGCACTAGCACCGTGGCAGAGATCCGCGTGCGCATATTTCTGGCGACGCGTATTTCGGTGGGAAACAGAAATGGCGGCGTGCCACGAATAACGCGATTGCTGCGCGTGGGCATCGCAAACAATGCGAGGCTCTGCGACTTCTAGCAGATATGCGGAAAAATTATATGGCGTATTTATAACAACTGTCTTCACGCGTAATTGAATGTACAAGAGCGCCTAATGGCTTTACGTGCCAAATTGAACTGACCGCGTCAGTTTGAGTTACTTTACTACCTCATACGCGTAAAGTTATGCGTTTTGGCAATAGGTTTGTTTCGCGAACATTCCTAATGACGTCTTTTAAGAAAGACCTTCTTTCATATGGAAAATTCTATCCAAAGCCGAAAACATCTTTAGGCTATGTATAGGCAAAATCTTCCGAGTTGCAAAAAACTATCCCATGGTAAGCTCAAGAAGGCTTGTGTTGTGGGTACTCAGAAAATGATTTATATACAAATACTTGGATACATAGAAAACATTCATGACTCAGGAACAAATATCACATCACACAAACAAATGTACTGGGATTCGAACCCAGGACCATCGGCTCCATAGGCAGTGTCACTACCC
Source organism: Cydia pomonella (assembly GCF_033807575.1). Taxonomy (NCBI): domain Eukaryota; kingdom Metazoa; phylum Arthropoda; class Insecta; order Lepidoptera; family Tortricidae; genus Cydia; species Cydia pomonella. The sequence continues at coordinate 21,203,846 of NC_084715.1, read as the reverse complement.
TACCCACTAGGCCAGACCGCTCGTCAAAAATATCGAAAGCCATATATTTATAAAAAACCTAAAATCTGCGACATTTTTTTTAATATGACAGCTTCTTAAATTACTGTAGTCATAGATAAAAAAATCCAACGTTTATCTAACCATGCTAAGACCACGTGCACACCCGGACATTCGATTGCAAATAGCTGAAATTGCACGGCTCCCGTTTATATTTATTGAGGGGCCGCATCAACATTGGATCTAAATTTAATCCCGCACACTGTAAATATAAATACCCGGCGGATGGACGGAGTTATACTTGTACCGTGTGTTGGGTTCGGGTATTAATACCGGCCGCGGGAATCTTTATAAATAAGTATACGGCGAACAAGATGGACGCGGTGGAAGGTCGCGGAAGTGTTTGGTGCGACACGTGGTGGCTGTTGAAGTTTGCCCTAATTTTCGGTCTGTCGGATTATGTATGCTTTAGAGCAGAATTTCTGATGGAAACTCGAAAAACTTAGCGTTTTCAAATAAAATTTGTATATAAAATCCAAAAATGAATAGTCGGACCAAGCTAATTATTTTTCACAGACTTCAAATAGAGCAACATCAATCTCTGGTTTTTGCTATAAAAAGTTCTAGGTCTAGTTATTTGTAATTTTTTTACATCTATCAATTAGGATATTTAGACTACGTCTAGAAGGCGTTTAGCACTAACTAACAATAAATATAGGTTTTTTTTTTAATTGGCTTTAACTCTGAAACTAGGCGAATTCCAGAAAAGTTAAATGACATTTTAGTATTAAAATATTACGGAATACACTATTAAAATCTTTCGGGTTCCTCGTGAAGCACCGTATATATCACTTCTACTTGTTACGTCAGACTCGGTGCAGAGTTAGCTTGGTCCGACAGAGCAAAGTAAGACTTGAAGCGGGCAAAGTATACATTAAAATTTATTTTGGAATTTGGCCAAAAGGAGGATAGGCATAGTCAAAACTGCTTTCTAAATTTTGGATACCGCTTTTTTATAATTATGGTATAACATTAAGATAAGCGCCTCGGAACGATGAATATGCAAATATAATTTAAAATTGGCACGACGATGAGTTTTTTATTTATGTGGTTCTGGTATTCCGAGATAAACTTGCTTAATTAGAGTTTTTTGAATGAATAATGTGATTTGTATTAATATGTTTTGCACAACAGCAGTAAAATAAGTATTTAAACTAAGGCGTTTAAGTCTGTAACATATTTATTTAGAGTCAGACCCATCTAACTTGGCAACGATTTTGATAGCTCAAGCAAGTGTTAATTTCATAGAGGTTTGACGTTTAAAATAACACTTGCACTGTCTGCATTTGGGCTGTCAAAAACGCTGCTAACTTATCTTGGTATGACTCTACTTATTTAACCTTTATTGCACAAAAGGCCATGAGGCATTCTCTACCAGTCAACCTTAACGTAAAGCAGAATTTAATGCAGTCAGCTACCTTTTTTTCGAAATTACTTTTAGATTCATTATTCATTCCTGTTTTTACGGAGCCCTAAATAAATTCCCGTCAGCCTATAATTTTTGGACGTTGTCCTATTTTTCAAAACTACTAACAGAGTTAGTGTTCATGTTATTTAGCCTCGGAAATAAAGAGGCGGCGCAACGGCCAACGAAGTAAGGGTGGCTGATTTTATTACGGTGTTTTTGCCACGTTTACGTTTAGCTAGACTACGACTACTTTTTCAGATGTCTTCCTAGACCATGTCTTTGTCGGAGAAGCAAGAACATAATTATGGTTGTCTGATACTCTCATCAGATAACTTTTTAACTTACATAGACACGATTGATTTAACTGTAAAAGTGCAAGAGTAAGTCACCACAGACTGTCCAGAAGTCAATCATCTATAATAAGTACGTAGTGCTTCTCATAACGACTAGACCGTGTAGTATAGACTAGTACTTTACTAGACGCGCAGCGATACATTTATAACCTTTGTGTAAACCTTTGCCACTTTTCTAACCCAGTTATTAGCCCGATGTCTACACACCACACACCCCCTGAAGACACACTAGAATGTAAATAGTATCCCTCTATACTGGATCCAAAGTTGTGAGACGCCTCGGCAATGAGACGCATGCTTTGAGCGTCGGCTTGTAGTCAGCGCTATGAAAAATGGTGTCGCTGCGCAGTTGCAACGTCGCGTCGAGCAGCAGCCATAGAGTTGACTAGACGCCGACGCTCGGGAGACGCTAGGGGGTTTCTTGTCGTATAGTTTCAGTAGGGATATACCTGCATGATTTGAGAATGAAAGCTGGCCTCGGCGGCGGGCAGGCGCGGCGCGTGCGGTGGCGACGGCGTCGGCTGCGGGGAGCTCTCCGCCGCGCCGGCGCCCTCGTGCGCCATCTCTGCAACAACGATAACACTAGGTTAGATACGATAAGATATCCATGGACGATAGAGAAAAATCGCATTATTCGGGCTTACATCAACTTGATAATCTTAGATGTTTTAGATCTTTAGAAGAGCCACGCGAATCGCGCTAATTCAGAAAAGTGATAAGACGTCGATATTTGGCATACCAGTTGTTGTTGTACTACAGATTGTTAAGGTAGCTTCGTACGTGTCACGTCACCAACAACAAGTTGGCCTCTTGGTGTTATGCCGCAGTTAATATGTATTTGTATGGTACCTAACTACCTACTCGTAAGCACTGATAAAAAATTTACTATATTCACCCAATTGGTTTAACTTTGAAAAGGGTCATCTATATTTATACACCCTTCATTTTTAAACCTGTCATACGAGACAGTGTTTAATATTTAAAAGGTGTCTGCCTATTTTTGTCTACAAATAGCTCATTATTTGAATGTTTCAAAAACTATTATAGTCGTTCATGCTTATACATAACGTTAATATGTACAGTCAGGCTGCACAGATAATTGATTGTAATAGAGAGGTAAAGTCTAAGAAAAAAATGTGTCCCTTAGTTTGACATCCAATACAGATGGCGCTATACTGCGCCATATGTTTTCCGGTCACTGAATTGTCAAACGTCAACTTTTGACAATCAGTGTTACCGCAAAACGTATGGAGCTGTACAGCGCTATCTTGTTTACCCGTCAAATTCGAAGCAAGAAACTTAGATTTTAAACATCTTACTCAATCAGTTTGTCTTTGATGCAGGAGGTCACCCTTCTCTGCAGCTGACTATACACGAGTCTAAATGACATAAAGAAGCTCGAAAAAATATCTGATACAATATTTTACTAAAGAGTGAAATCTGCTAGAAATACATAGTAAAACATAAACAAGATATTTTAGTGAGTTCGTAAGAACGACTTATCTAATAACATCGCAAAATATTATGAGGAATCCACCTCCTTTATATGCTTTTACTAATTTAAATTCATTGAAAGCGCAAACATTTTATTTCGTGTGTTATTACATTAAACAATTTATCCCAACTAGTTTATTTCTTATCGTGTCAAATATTTTAACGGATCGTTTTGCATGTTCTATTAAAATGAATAACAAATAAAAATTGTTTATTTCAGATCATTAATCTATATTGTTGTTCACATGAAAATCTAAAAAGAAACTATGGCAATAACAAAAGTTAATTAAAAATACAACTTAGAGTTATTATCTGACCATGTTTTGTACCATATTTCATGCAAAATAAAGTTATTTGTATTTCTATTTAAGCAGAGGTGGCCTCTACGAGAACGAGAGCACGCAGACTCAACCTCCCAGCCGACCCAAATCTGAGTAATCGAATATCTCAATATCTATTACAGGTCTCACTAACTTGAAAAAAACCGCAATTCCAATCACATAACAAAAGTAAAAAACCAGCAACACTGATCCCCCCATTCCCCCGCATGTAGGTCGTCGGGAGGGGGCCGGCGGGGGTGGGGGTGCTCCAGGTCTATTTCGGGAGCGCTATATTTGGAGTCAGGGCCGGCCGGGTCCGCCCTTCGACTGAAACCTTAGGCCTAAGTGAGTCTAACGGGTAGCTGAGGCTTTGCGGCGACGGGTAGGTTTTTGTGTTGGATCGTGGAAAACGGCTACAATGTATATTCTTTCACATTGATTAATTGTTTTTGTATTTATTCAATAAATAGGCCACAGGGGCACTTTTACATCATAATTTTTTACAATCAATAAAAATAACAAAACACAATTACAAATATGGAATCAATTAAATATTAGATACTCTATTAAAGATGTATACAGTCTCTAAATGTCGAATGACACAAAAAACTATGATACAAAATACAAACAACAAATACTCAAATTCATAAGAAATGTAAAAGTTTCTAACAAGCAGAAATAAATTATAATTAAATAAAAACGATCAGTAAATTATCCTTAGCGATGTAAAGGGTCTCCAAGACTTGAATTCTTATAAGTAAATAACTAAAAGACAAGAAATTAAATCAGACCAACAGACAAGAACTGATTGAAGTGTCTCACGTTAAAGCCCGTGTAAGCTTAAATAGACCGGTCTCCACAAACACCACCCGTTCACGAGTATGGCGCGTATCTCGGCCATATAGTTAACTTAATCCTAATAACCTCCTCTCCTCTTTATCTATCTTGGAAGCACGTAAAACTGGCTTGTAAAATTGTTTATTTCACCCCCCGTATGACCTTATAATATGCCTTCTCCGTGATTAAACCCGACATCAAGAAAAGAGGTCATCTCAATCCAGCAACGCACTTGCAAACCTCTGGTGTTGCAGGTGTCCATGGGCGACGGTAATCGCTTACCATGAGTCAATTAGTTGCTTGGTTGCTTCCTACATCATTAAAAAAATACACTCGGTAACTTAGTCAAAACCGGCCAAGTGCGAGTAGGACTCGTGCACGAAGGGTTCCGTACCATTACGCAAAAAACGGTAAATAAAAATAATAAAATCAAGGTTGTTGTATGGGAGCCCCACTTCAATATTTATTTCATTCTGTTTTTAGTATTTGGTTGTTATAGCGGTCACGGTAGCTATCACGGTTCATGAGATACAGTCTGGTGATAGACAGACAGACGGACAGTGGAGTCTTAGCCCTAAAAACGTGACTATAAGATAAAGATAGTTTATTATTCAAGTAGGCATATTACAATGCGCTTATGAACGTCAAATAAAGCTACACCGGCTCTAACCCTACACCTCTGACTCAAGAAGATTTAAATCCCCCCTCAATTGGAGGAGGGTTATATTAGTAGTAGCGTTTGATAATCTGGTATAACAACATCTACGCAACTGGTTAGTTATTTAATATTTTAGAATACGACACAAAACATTAAATTAGACAGCCTTACCGCTGTCAACGAATTAGGTTACGCTCTCAAAAATAAAACCATCCATTTGGCGTCAATCCGCATCGAAACAAATTGCCTCCCATCAAATATTCACAAAATATGCAAAAATAACGTCCATTAGGGACTTCAGTCCGGTTTTGAAGACTGTATTAACCGTATTTCTGGTGCTGGCGCTGACCCAGTTATTCGGAACACTAAGTGATACGAATTTAGAGCGCCTAATTTGAAATTGATATGAACTAAGCTAGCTTTATTGTCAATTAATATGCCATCATCAGTAAGAAGTGATTTAGTATCTATTATAGGCAGTTTCAGTATCTATTCGATAAGGTTATCTCATGTGCTGTAGTTTTAGGCGGCATTGAAACACGTTTAAATCTTTATTGATTACGAATGTTATCAATATTAAAGTATTGACACGAGTAGGCCTATGTACTCATATGTCTGACTGGTTTTATTACATTATTTGTTTATTGAACACGCCGAACTTCAAGGCGAACGGCTAGAGCAAGATTTTGATTTATAACACGTATAAAACCATGTCTGTAATAAAAATGGCCGCCGCGTAAACACCGCGTAGCGCTACGAGCTACGGCGTAGCACCCTCTACGTTGCTACGCGCTCCCGGAGCCGCATTGGATATTCAAATGTCGCAACTCGATTTATCTTATGCGAGTATATATCCTGGAAACAGTGGCAGGACGGGAAGGTGGTCCATTCCATTACTACTGGAACCAGATCCACATGCTTTCCACCTACTTTTTAAGTGTAAAATGAATAGAATTTAGACATGTACAGTTTTTTCCTATTCATTTCGAAAATAAAATATTTAATACATTTTCTTATTAATTTAATACAGCTACAATCAATCAAGCGCCGGGTAACTACCTGTTTCTAGGATGTATATGGCGATGACTGGCGAAAAAAATGTATAAATACCTAACGACTTCTTTTATGATAATTGTATTCGTCCTTGGCATTCTTCGCGCCCTAAACCTGCGCAATTTACATGAATAACCAATAATAATGTAACATTTATATTTACGTAATTAATAATGAGTAATTAGGTAAATTAATTACAATAACGCTTACCTACTCCTATGTTTAAATAAATCAAATGATGTGTACCTTTAGCCTTTAGTGCATATATAATATATGAATACCTGATACTAAATAAAGTTTTTTTTTTTATAATTTGATAGTTTGTATTTTTTAACTAGTCTTCTCCATCTTTCTATATGCGTCATAAACTCTGAAGGCAAGAACAAAATGGCTATGGGGGTCCAGCGCCCGGCTTTTTTATAAGGATTTAGCGTCGCGTTTGGAGGATGCCACGGGTGACCAAAGGGCTGCCTGCTGTGTGCGGCGAGTGTTTTTTTATTTGTAGGGTTTTTATAGTGTACTTTTAGAGTAAGTTGACAAAGCCTGTTGCAGGTTTTACCGTTGTATTGTATTGTGACGAGGCCTGTAGCTGATTGAGAGAACAAAAGAAAGGATACATTCAAAATGGGGTGCTGGTGGAAAATGCTGGAGATCAAGTGTACAGCCCGCCCCACAAACGAATCAATCCTTAACAGGCTTGCTTTGTAAGTTCATCTGATTTCATATGATGTATGTATATGTAACTATATGTATTTGTATCAATATTATTTATACATATGTATGTTAATGTTTGTGTATTTCTTATGATTGTATTGTGTTCGTACATGTACCTAATTGTATCATCTATACCTCATGTTTTTGCACCGCCTACAACTTATCTGCTTTGCCTAAAGTTGACTGGTAGAGAATGCCTTACTGCATTAAGTTCGCCTATTGTACAGTGTGTTTCCTTATGTGCAATAAAGATTAAATAAATAACACAACACATTCACTGCCCAGACCACGTTTGTGTTCATTTTGAACTGAAAACGGGGCGCCCGGCACCTAAAGTGTTAACCAGCTTAAAATTTGAACACAACTCTCCACTATTTGCACTCAGTACACACTTCGATTCTACCCGTGGCTAGACAGAAAGATGGTCTCGATGTATTGATAATGATCACGTAAAAGGGAAGAGAAGTAGAGGAAGAGCGCCTACCCGGTGGAAAGACACAGTAAAGGCATATGCAGGACCCAAGGCTCAGGCTTGCCTGCAAATGGCGCAGGATAGGAGTGCCTGGAAGAAAGTGGTGCTAAGCGTATGTGGTAATCACGACTCTAAGTGGCAAGCAGGATCACAATCTGAATATTGTCTGTAATGGGCAGCTGGTTCCACAGGTGGATGAGGTGAAATATCTCGGTCTAATAATAGACTCCGGTCTTACATGGGGTTCTCACATCGACACCCTGTGCAGTCGGCTCTCATCTGCATGTTTTGCGCTTGGTAGATTGCGTCCTAGCCTTAATACCGAGAATGTGAAAAAAGCCTACTACGGCTACTTTCATTCACTTCTCGCTTATGGTGTCGACCTCTGGGGTAATGCTGCAGAGCGAGAAAGAGCGTTCAAGCTACAAAGACGAGCGATCCGAGTCGTCGCGGGCGTTCCGTGGGATAGTGATGCAAGAAAATTGTTCCAGGAGTACAAGATTCTGACACTACCAAGTCTGTATATCCTGGAAATTGCAAAATACGTACGAACGCACTTAGACCAATTCTCCACATACGGGGACGTTCATAATCGCAACACAAGGCAGCGAAATAAATTGCGACCACCCCTGACTAGACTGGCAAAATCTAAAAAACTTCTGCACTCAATTGGCCCTAGAGTGTATAATGCGATACCGGATGATATAAGAAAGTCTAATAGTAGTAGAACGTTTGAAAACAAACTAAAGCTTAAGTTGATTACGGATGCACTATACTCTGTAAATGATTTCTTTCGGCCATCTGAGACCACCTGATTACTTGCCCAAGACCAATGTAAATATGAAGAATAATAGCTGTTAAGTAGTGTAAGATTGTTATTTATTAAACTATTTATTTAGTTATTTTAAACTTAAAACAAAAAAAAAATATAATTAATTGCATGTGATAGAAATAAGTTACACTTAAAAAAAATTTTTTTTGTTCATTAAAAATTATAATTATATTTGAATATTATATAAATCTTATTAATTCTTCTTAAAATAATTTAAAATAATTCGACCCGTAATGATAATGAACTTTGAAATAATTATATTTGTGTAAATAATGTTTTCATCTATAAAATAATAATGTGCGATTAAATAGATATAATGAATTGACATGTAAAATAACTATATTTTATCAATAAAGTTTTGATTGATTGATTGATTGATAAGTAATGAGGATGCGACTGGCAAGAAGAATTTTTTAAATAAATAACTATACACGGTGTTTCACGAGGAACGCCAACAGTTTTTAATAGTGTATTCCTGATTATATTTAAAGACTTAAATAAACGCGTGTGGAAGTCGCCTAGTTTCAGAGCTAATGCCAATTGAAAACATATGTTTATTGTTACTTAGTGCTAAATGCCTTTTTGATGGTGGTATTGCTACTACTGGACGCAGTCTAAATATCCTCATTAATAGATGTAAAAAAAGTGACAAAAAAACACTGTTCAAAAACCAGGTTTTAAAAATAAAATACAAATAAATTAAGAAAATCGCCCAAATTCACCTAAACTCATAATTTTTTCCTTCTTTTGGCCTCAGAAATGGGTGGTTAAAAATAAAATCTTTTAGGTTCCTCGTGACGTGATACACCGTGTATAGAGTTGCCTAGACTAACGTTGCAACTACTTGAGCAGAACAGCAATGTGAGGAAGATTATAAACATCATACTATCATATAAAAATGACATCAATAATGACTTGGCCGCGCTGTGTCATGGCAAATGCCACGCAGAGTGACCTAGGTCCGACACTACCAAGCACAAAAATAAAAGATTCTACGCGCGAATGGATTTAAATCTCCCAACGGCAAACGATCCAAACGAAAAATAACGGTCGATTTTTTGAAAAGAGAAACAAAGCAGCCAACGCTTACGTAAAACAAACTTTTTTATTCAATACTGTACAATTTGATCCATCAACAACGCCCCCCCTACCCTTCCCTCGCGATAAAAATAGAACATCGGCTTCGGCGCGACAACTGAAGGACGCGCCCCGCCCTCTCCTTCCCCTCCCTTTCCCACCACCCGATCCTGCTACGGGTCAGAGTGAAATAGGAGAACAAAACGCGAATTACCGAGTTTTAAAAATAGAACACTCACGCGAGCCACGAAACGTGCTGCGTCTAATTTATTCGCGGAAAGAAGCGTTATGTGGCGATTTTTCTACTATTGACGTTGCATGATGGTGCAATTCTTTGTGAAGGCTATTAAAGATTGTGCTATTAAAGCTGCCACTACACTGCCTCCAAAATAGTTTTTTCAACTCGTCGACTGTACCTAATGGTTGAATTAAGAGTATTATTGATTATTTAGTTTTTATAGTAAAAAAGTATTATTTTAGATGACTCGTAGAAAAAGTATTGTATAAAATAGTGATATAATCAAGCTTTTCAATCTCGTACCTTACTTAGGAAACTCAGCAAGCTTAGTTGCCTAAACACGGTACTCGACTGAAAAGCTCTCTATTATATCACGATTGTATAAAATACTATTGTTGAATCGTATTTTCGTCACGGACTTTAATTGTTTACTTTACACTTCCTTTTTTCTTTGTCAATTTGACAGAGTTTCATTTGAACTGCCAAATTTGACAAGTCGTCAGGAGGATTAACACATTCAGTGCCAGCGCGGGCTACGCGCTACTGGCGTTTTTGATGGCACGGGAAAACCCCAATGCAGCGAAAAAGGCCTACGAACAGAGAACCCGCCTAGCGGGTCGTTGGCACCTGCTACAAAAAAGTGATCAAGACCGGAAGGTAACCACAGAAGTGGTTTATTTATGGATATTTTTTTAAGTACACTTGATAAAGTTTATGCTTAAAATGTTAGCTGGAAGTGATCCCTTATAAAATCAGGTTGAAGGGTACCTCGGTTAATACGCTACTGTTGATGCTGACTGTACCTTAGTACAGTAGCAAGAGCAGTATTTTTAAAGACAATGTAAATCTGACGAAAAAGTGCAAGCAACGACAACGCACGACATACTCCGCCTAAGATAACCATACGACTGCGAGCATTGCAAGTCTCGATGCACGGCTCGTTAATTCCTTTTGAAAATTAATCATAACATTCTGACGACGGCAGATGGCATGCGGTCTTGCGCCAGTGTGTTAGCTAGGAGCCTATAATGTACAGAAGAATAAAAATGCAATGTGCGACCGGCTTTAGATAACCATACGACTGCGAGCACGGCAAGCCTCGAGGCTAAGTGCACAGCGCGGTAATGCGCCCGCTGGCGCGCGCCCAACTTGCTTTTCGCGGGTTTCGGTACAAAGGTATTGACATCTGCAGATGGCATTTTATAGTGCATCTGTGTGTTACTTACAAGAGATTAAAGCGAAATTTGAGCAAGACTTGAGGGTAGGGTAGGTACTTGTGAAATTTAATTCCTTTCCTATCGAGCACACTTTGTGTTTTTGTAACGACTCCTAGATAGGAACAATCACTATTGACATTAACTATTTAAGATGTGGGCAAACCTTTGTCGTAACCAAAATCGCACACGCTAATATGAATTATAGGTAGAGGCTCAAGCTCGACTTGAATACATGAAACTCGATTTGACAGTGACCGCACACTTATAATGTTCTTGGTCACGACAACATTCAACTCACGACTCACGCCTTCAAATATTGGCGTTCAAATGATCAATACACATCAACTTATTTTTTTTCAAACTGCTACTGGTCCATTTTTCAAAATGTAAAAAACTACAAGCTTAAAGACAATGTTTTAACTCCTTCCACGTAGGGTTCCGTATATGATAAAATGTAATATCCTGACAAAAGTCCGAATATCACCCTTCAAATTTCCTGGAGGGTCATTTGTCCCCAATCTCTCTCTCTCTATTCTAATTCTCGGGTCTCTTTAATTAGGCTTCCGTATCTCGAAGTTTTTCCAAATCTTCTATAGCTACAGGCCACCATATGCTATAGCTACAGCTCTTAGCTATCTTCTAGTGGTTAGTTGAGGTTTCTAGAAGCCCTGACACTCACGAAGTCCTCGCACAACCCTGACAAAAGACTAAAATCCTGACATGTTAGGGGAAATCCTGATATATGGCAACCCTACTCCTCTGTCCAACCACAACCACACATCTTCCAGAAATACAGTATTTTAAGACTATTAGAGCCGTTCCATTTCCCAGTTCTATTTCAGTGGGCGATGCCTCCGCTATTTCGATCCAGCTATATTCAGCCGCGGCGGGAAACATTCTCATTTGGAACCGGTATGTTTGGTTTATAACTTGCTAGGATATGCCTGCGACTTCGTTCGCGTCCAGCCCCACATCCTTCAGAAATACAGTATTTTTCGTCGATTAAAGCCGTTCCATTTCCAAGTTCTATTTCAGTTCGCGATGCCTCCGCTATTTCCATCCAGCTATATTCAGCCGCGGCGGGAAACATTCTCTATTTGGACCCGTTTGTTTGGCTTATAACTTGCCAGCCTCTCACGCGACTTTGTCCGTATAAGACTTTAAACTAACTCCTTCGCCTGCCCTTAATCTCTTGTCTGTGTTCTGCGTATGATAAGTTTGATTGAAGTTTTAGTTATCTTTTTGAATTTTTCGAGAACATTTTTTTCTCCTCTATGCAGCACAACCGCGTTTAACCCCACGATATTTGACCACCAGACACATATGGAAGGTTACTCTGGCACTAAATCGTATATAAAATAAAATTAAAATTATTTATTTCACTTAAACTCCGAATCCTATCAACAAAATTAAAACTATAAATTAAATTATAACAATTATCAGACCTCACTCATTTTGCACTGCTCGTTACAATGCTGACCCAATGCCTTAATATAGGACAGTCGAGGCGTCCGGCGTCACTCGTCGTAGTAAAGAGGCTACCCTCTTGCGTCTGATGTCATGGAAACCATCCGTGTGGGCCTCGGCAAACAGAACCCCTAGTGTAAATTTATTCGATAGCGAAACGTGAAGTTTACGTTGTCTCATTTTGGAAACTCAAAATCCCATACACAATGAGACTTGACGCAAACGCGTACGTCACGTTTCGCTATCGAATAAATGTACACTAGGGGTACAGGATGTAAACTATACCTATGTGTGATATTCAAAATCCATAGATCGAGACCCTAAGGAACTTTCCCGATGAAGTTAAGTGCAGGAGGGAGTGGTATCCTTGAACGCCCGCTAAACTCATTGTAGATATTATAGTCATTGGGGGTGTACTGAAAACCAGCGTTGTGGCTGCTAGTCTACATTGCACCGCCGCAAATTCTGAGAAGTTAGTAGATTCCTTTTGCCACACTGCATGTTATTTTCTTGCTTAGTTTTTAGGAAACCCTGTTTATGTTTAATTTTCTTTTTCTGTTTTATCCGTGTGTACGATTTTGCGAGTGGTAATAAATCATTATTCTATACTTTAATAATTACTTCTTTTACGTTATTCTACTAATTTTTGTAATAAATGTGTTTATTTGCTTTTTTTTTTGTACAAACAATCGCTCTATAATCTCCCCTAAAAACGGAATACGTTATGTTACAAAGCACACAGGATCACCTTTTCCGGGAACATGAATGACGCATGTACACTTTTTGGCAATGCTCGTTGACAGGTAATGCAGCGGGGGAGAAAACCGTTTTGTTTGATGTTATATTTTCATGTAAGTACTTATTCCGCGAACTCAATACGGTGGATTTCTATTTGTTGCGAGTTCAGGCCCGATTCAGATTTTTCATGTTACATGTTAAAAAAAAAAGAAATATTCTGTGTAACCTCAACCTATCTACGCTATTCATTCGTCGCTTGCCAAAAACGGAATATGTCCTTTAGGAATTACAATGGGCAGGACGAAGCTACTTTGCTCGGCAAATTAAAGCTTATTTGAAAAGCGTATATAAGTAGAATAATAACAATGAACACAACAAACCTGCTTGGAAAACAAGCCAGTCAATCCAAAATACAAGTAGACATGCGACACAACTAATTTGAAACATGCGCTGTGATCTGATGAAACAACTTTGGTACGTGAGAAGTTGGATCAGATAGAACAATAACTAACAGTAACTTCTAGTTGACTGATTCCGATCCAAGCAAATACTTACGTAATAATACTCTCTAACAAACCGTTTGACAACTGAAATCGGCGAATCACCCTAAGGTTTATTCCGATATATATTTTCCTTTCGGTCCTCTAAAACACTCGTTAGATTGCGTCGTCGGACCTTGCAATATTTCCCGGAATATGCAAAAGGGCAGGTCGATGATTTCGAGGAGCGTAGGAAAGTAGACCTTGACCTACGTAGTCCTGACATACCCTCGGTGACAACAAGCATTGACGAAGATTGCCTACTGCAGTCACACAAAGGCGCACGAAGGGGCGGAGCGGACCTGCTTAATCGTTTCCGCAACTGAGGTATGTAATGCAGTCCTGTGAATGGTCGAAATCGGCTAGGAATAGACAGAGACAGATAATATTATACCCCAACTTTTGTATTAGGAACATTTTGTTATTAAAATATCACTTCTACTCAAAATCATGAGCACCTTTGATGTCTATTCTAAAAAACTGACCTTAAATCTTAAATAATTTTACGTATGTTCAATTAATTACAGTCACAAATATATCGGCCGTAACCAAATGGACTGAAAACCTAGGTAAGCACAAATAGTTAACAATAGTGTGTTTGATCAAACGCCACGTGGGAGTCCTTGATCGCAGGAAAGCGCCGGGAATAAGCACGCCAACGGATTTTATGGGCTCCGAAATAGCGCGCCCGACTTAGAACGGCGACGGCGAGCGGGCGCTGCGATTGCTACTGCGTTTTTCTTTTATAAATTACCTTACAAACTAAACTAAATGACTTATATGGTACGACCACATAATGAGAGATGATAATTTCCCAGTTAAATCCGTCTTAAATATCCCCACAAAATTCCTGAGAAGAGGCAGACCTATCGATATATGGTAGTTCAATGTAGATGAAAGCCAGGATAGAACGTCCTGACGTCGCTGTACAAGGAGGCCCGACCCTGGTAAGAACTGGGAGTTAGATATGAAGGAACAGCATGAAATTACCTTACAAACAATATCTGTCAAAAAGCGTAACACATGCAATTTCATCAGAAAAAAGAAAGTTCGTGTCCAGTCAAGTCTGCTAAGTAATGCCGCTTTATGAAATTTCAAAATGATTTTCTATATAAAGTAAGATCAAGTCACCTCCCTTTAATGAGTTTACATTGATTTCAAAATATAGCTAGCTCCAAAATCATGTCTGACTTGTGTGAGCTTGTTTTTTCAATGTTTCCGTAAATTTGTATATATTACTGCCCGATGGGAAAAAAATAAATGTATCGACAGGAAACATAGCCTATTGTCTATCTGGATCTTGCAGTTTTTACAAACTGATCTACATTTTATTTGATTTAGTTCGTAATTATATATTGGTGTGACCAAGATGTTACGATTGTGTCGATTGTTGTCAAAATTAATTTAATTCCTAAAATGGGGATGTTGCTCTTTTACTGCTTATTAAACAATAAATAATATATATCTGCTATCTACGTATAATTATTAACAATAACTGTTTTTGGTGTGAAATAAAGATAAACGTTTATTTTAAAAGTTATTAACGAATTCAATAGTAAATTAAGCATGTAAATAAATAAATATTATACGGACATTCTTACACAAATTGACTAAGTCCCACGGTGAGCCAATAAGGCTTGTGTTGTGGGTACTCGGACAACGATACATACTCGTATAATATATAAATACTCAAATACATAGAAAACATCCATGACTCAGGAATAAATATCTGTGCTCATCACACAAATAAATGCTCTTACCGGGATTCGAACCTAGAACCATCGGCTTCATAGGCAGGGTACTACCCACTAGGTCAGACCGGTCGTACAAATACAGTAATATATGAGTCAATATGAGTGATTTATGTAAATTCCGTGTTTCCACGGTCACAGCTGCAAACCGTAGACGCTGTTATCAACACCTTCCATCGGCGATTAATTTTGCATTATCCTTCTATACATTTAAAATTTAGATTATTGGATGTGTGTTGCTCACTCACACGCAGGCGACTGAGTGGATTTGTGTAATGACATCAAAGCAAACAAGTTACTGACAAAAGCAAAATATAATGATATATGAGTAGGTATAGTTTATGTAAATTCCCGCTGCGTATTTCCTCAGCACGACGCGACCCCGTGGTCGCCGTTATCATCGGCTTTCATCGGTGATTATTTTTATTGCAGTGTGAAATGCGAGTCTGAATATATTTATAGTGAGAAAAAAACCGTTTTGGTTTTTTTTATCTATTTAAAGATTACCTACGTTTCACTTTAATCAATTATTATATTTACACCTTATATATTTGTTTATTGTATTTTAATTGTATTTTTGGGTGTGTATGTCTTAATTACCGAAGTGATGTCATCGTCACTATCCGAACACATTGTAGGCTATTTCTAAATCTCTTTGTCTCCGATATACAGGAGTTCCCACATTTAAATAAGTGTGGTAATTTCTATACAGGGTGGCTAAAAAAGTACTGCATTCCCGTTGCCACGGAGGTATGTTGTTGAAAGTTAAAATGGCCATATAAGGGCATAGGTCCATTAAACAGCCAAACAGATGATCGGTACTTATTATTGTAACTTTAGTAATCTATCTCAAATACATACATTGGCGTATTTTCGGCAGAAAAAATCACATTTATTATTTAATAAAAAATAAATTAAAAGGCGGCAAAGCAAATCTTTTCAATTGTTTTTACTTTTTTCTGTAAAAATAATATATATGTTAGAACGTTGCTACTGTAAAAATATTTCTATTATATTTATGTTTCTGGCACCATTTTCGAGAACAGCACTATATATGACTCGGCTGGAAGGCTACTTGATGGCTTCGGATTGAATTAAACGGTCTCCCAAGGTCGTCCGTTTAAAAAGAAACCTCAGCCAGCAAGTAGCTACTTCCGAGCCTCACCAATAATGTTATATTATTGTTTCACTTAGGGAGCCAACAGTGTCCCCGCCGAATTTAACGCATCTACAATCTAACCTAACCCTACCTAACCGCATCTCTTCGTATGACATTTCAACGGCTCCACCCGCATTGTAGTTATGCGCTATCACAACAAAATGTGTGATGATTTGCATTACGGGATCGACTAAAGCTATTTCACATCGATAAATATGGCGCCACATTCACCACACAAGACAAAGCTCCAACAAAAGACCTGAAATACCGTCGGTACCAAGAATAGCGCGAGAAAGTATCGACCAGCTATTATTGTCGGCCTATTCGGCTCCAGCAAATGGTCTCTTTGTCCGGATATTTTTAGAACAGGTCTCCGGTTATTTCCATGCATTATGCATGGCCTGCCGCGGCTAAAATTAATGCGCCTAAAGGAAACTGGCTGCAGTTGGTTGTTTGTTATGTTAGAGCGTTATGGCGGTTTGCAGGATTGTATGGTTTCTAGACTAGCTGCTGCAATCTACTCGTAAAAATTACAAGAAAAAGGTAAAAATAACTAGGTAAATAATAGATCACTCTCTCTGCCTAAGCTTTGCCATAAAACAATGCGTCGTAATTGTCGCAAAATCAGGATTTATTTGTACCTAATAGTTTAAGGAAAATGGGTCAATCCTCAAAAAATGCCAGTGGAAATAAAGGCTTGTGAATTTTACAGTTTTGTCAGATTAAGTTTTATACACATTTAAATTAAATTTATTTTATTTTTTACAGTCAGTTTTAATTTTCTTAGTGGCATCGTATTGTTTCAGGCCAAGTATCATTTTGGGTCGCCGAGCCAACGGAGTAAGTAAGTTAAATTTTATTGGCAGATTATTGTGGACTGGATCCTTTATGTAATAGTTTGCTGCTTTGATTTTGAAATATATAATACGTAAAACAGGCAATGCTTTCCTATTTGTGTATTTAATTTCCTTCCTTAACACAACAATTAATAAAGGCGTTTACAATCCTAACAAGCAATATCCGTTGCAATAATCTTCAATTATTATACCCTTAAGTATAGAACTAGGCGCGCGCTCCGCACTGCGCCATTTGTTTATGCCACACTCATTTACAAAAACCATCGGAGCAAGTGTCGGCTCCCGATTTAGGCGGCTATATTTAGATGGAATGTGGGCTGTTTATAGACCAGGCGGGGGACTATTCGCGGCAGGTCCACAAAAACAGAAGGGGTAACAAGTTGGGAACAAGTGAATAAAAACGGAGGGGGAACGTTCTATTTTTGAATAGCACTTGTTTGTTGGATAAACTTTTATTGTTTAAAAGTATCTGCAGTGGCAGGACGGTTCCATTTTTATCACCTGTCACTATGCCTGTCACTTTCGCGCTTACATACTTGTTAGAACGTGGCAGGCGTGGTGACAAATGACAAAGAGCCATTTTCTTCTTCAACTTAGCGTTTTCCCGGCCTAATAGGGCCAGGGTCCGCTTTTCTACTTAATCTTCTCCATTTTGCCCGGTCTTCCGCATCCTCAGATGTGAGATTGTTCCCTACTTTGTTTATTCCGGCATCGTCAGATAACGGACAGGTAATTAGAAAAAGGCGAAAGTGTGAAGGTATGAATTCAAAATCGAAACTTGCCGTGACAGTTTTGTGACCACCTAGTATTTTTATGTTACCTGTAGTGTTCGGAGATTAGAATTGAATAGTTCATTGTAAATAAGCACCGAACAGTATTATCGTAAACTCATATTATCCAATTATGATATATGTAAAGATTACAGAGTTTTATGCCTAATCATTATTGTATCATACCTAAATCATATATATGATAACAGCTCATAACAGCCGATGTCCTTGTAGCTAAGGTAATATAATAGGTGTGTTGCAATACTTGCAATATATATGCCTATTAGACGACTTTCATTGTGCTCTCTAATGTGATGCTAAAATAGTACATTACGATACAAGTGCGAAAAATAGGAAATTCGAAACGAGTGGCGATAAATTAAAACACGACCGAAGAGAGTGTTTTAAATCGACACGAGTTGCGAATTGCCTATTCGCACATGTATCGTACAACGTTTTACAGTACATATGGCCCTTTAAATGTTCGACACAGTAACGTAATATGCTACTTCTCGCACTAGTGCTATAAAGTAGCCCCATATGTACTGTAATGTATATTTTATCAAATTGGGCCTAAAATAAGTATATCTACTAAATATAAATAGATATAAATATACAAGCCTCCATCACTACACCTTATAAAACAAACCCCCGCGACCTGCCTGTATGTTCGCGATAACCTCAAAAACTACTGAACAGATTTTCATGCGGTTATCATCTATCAATCGTATGATTCTTCAGGAAGGTTTAACTGTATATTTTGTTCAAGTTTTGTCTAAATTGGTTAAATATGACGATATTTGCTAATGATGTAGGAAAAAACCACGCTGTCTTAGGAGCCATAATCGAAAAAACCATGCGATGCCGGGGCGGACCGCTAGTCCTTTTCAAAATAGAGATTTCATATTCATTTAATTTTAATTACGCTTCATTTTCACGAGTATGATTTCACGTTTACAAGGAATAAATTTAGCTACAGTTGGTTAATTTAGCAGAGAATTTACTTGCGGCGCAATTCAAATTCCAACTAGCTACGAGTATAAATAAACAAATAGTTAATTCAACAGCAACAGAGGCACGTGCAATAGCGCATTCAACTTGCACATAAAACTATATTTACAACAGAATATATGGCAGGTGCGAAAATAACTCGTCTTTTCATTTTCCTTATTATCGCCTGTTGTTTTACACGAGCTAAAATTAACTATGCGCAATATTTATTACAGACATATTTATGCACTTAACACATATGTATAACGTGTTATTGTTACTTACATTGGTATTGTTTTCATATGACCGAATTTGCGCTAATGTTAAAACACATCGAGTGCCGGCATCCCGCTCGACGGGTTCTCTGTTCGTAGTCGCTTCCCTCTACAAAGCGGGAAAACGCTGGAATCGACTACAAGCATTGCACCACGACAACGTCTGCAATAGCGGTCATGTCATGTTGGATGCGGTCATGTTGGATGGGCTAGCTTAATACTTATTTTACATACGCACTTGTCCCGCGACTGATCTTATTTTAAAACAAAAACCGCTCATTTCTTAGTGTTTTTCTTCTGGCTGCCATAGCGCTGGTAAAAAAAAACTTACAAAAGACAGAAGTAACAGAAGTTAGAGGCCTCACAGAACATTTGTTAGAATTTAACATATCGAAATCACTGCCTATCTCCGTATGTAGGTATTTGTCAATTTTAATAGCTGTTTATGGAACGTGGGCCACGTGCGTTCCAAAAGCCCGTTCACTTTGTAGGGTATTTTTAGCGACCTATTCCGGGCCGTGATTCACGCCGCTAATTGCCGAGATCATATACAAAGGACGTGCCACTCCTTTGTATGATCTACAGTAAGCTGCAGATATTTGTATGTACGCTCTTTCTTTCTGCGGTTTTACTCATCTGAGTATTCTGTTGGTATTTAGTCTGTGGGGATTGTCATGATAACAAAAATACCTTCTTTGTTTATAAATATTAAAAATTGATTATAGGCTAATGTTACACACAGATCTACCTAGTCCCACAGTAAGCTCAGTAAGACTATGATTTATTATTTATTTTTATTCAATATGGTTATGGTTTATTAATTAGTATATTATCTTTCTTGCACAAAAAAACTTAATCGCAAAAGGCGGGTTTAATTCCATACGGCAGAGGTCAATCATTACCGGTCAATCTAAGGGCAAAGCGGAAAAGCACCATTTTGTGAGACATTGTTTCCTGTTCACGTAAAATAAAACATTCATATTTTAAAGGTACAGTTTTAAAAGTACAACAGGCAGTACAACCAAAGAGAATTGATTGTAATAAGATAGGTAAAGTCTAAGAAAAAACGTGCCCCTTAGTTTGACATCAAAAACAGATGGTATTGTACTGAGCCATGTTTTACGGTCAATTGTCAAACGTCAACTTTTGACATATGACGTACGTTACCGCAAAACGTATGGAGCTGTAGAGCGCCATCTCGTTTACCTGTCAAACTCGAAGCACGAAATTGTCTTAGATTTTACGCATCTTAAGCAATGTATCTTTGGTACAACTAATATTTAGTCTTTAGTGTAGTGGGTATCTAAGTATTACAAAATGATTACATATAGTGTAATATGTAAGCTGCTTTGCTCTAGTACTGTAAACTTGCATATATTTATCAATAAATAAATAATTAAATAACTCCCAATTAACACTTCTTGTATGTCTGACAGTTCTAATTAGTATTCTGAAAAACTTACTGTACGTCCGTTGGAAAACGTTTTACTTAAATGAGTCGAAGGCATTTGAACGTCAACTCCATTCAAAGTACGGTTGACATCAGTACCACAGTTTAGTCTATTTATACTGACAACCAGTTCTAAGCATCCATTTCGCGATATCAAGTAGATGCCTCAAGTGCCTTAACTGTCGGTAGCCTATCGGTGTTCTATCGGATACATTTCGGGGAGTGCGCACAGGAACTGCACGACCTGATCCCACCTTCCCCTTTCCATCATCGGACATCCAGGCGTGGGGAGCGAATGCACCCGTTCGTAGTAAACGTTCCATTTGTTCGCACGAAACGGTTTGCCTCCTCTTTTTGGTACGGACGGCTAAAGCATGCAATGCGCTCCCGCCATCTGTATTCCCTGATAAATATGACCTCGGTCTCTTTAAAGCAAGAGTGAATAGGCTACTACTGAACCGGTGAGCTCCATCTTAGGCCCTGTCTTCACTTTCCATCAGGTGTGACTTGAGCCAATTACCGATCAGGTTTTTAATAAAAAAAAAAGTGTTAAACCAGCTCGGACCCGTGGATTCGATTTAAATAAATATTCATACAAACAGGTGTATACACCGGTCGTAGAGAAAGAATAAAAACTTTAAAGTTCGTTTAGTATTGTATACGTTATAATAAAAATGCCAACTACGCGTTGCTTACAAGCTTGGCTATACAACATTAAGTTATTGTTGAGGCGGGGAAGAACGCAATTACGAAAACATCAATTTGCATTTCGTGTGAAATACGGTGTTTTTTCTCAAAAAAGGTGCATGGAAATAGGTAAAGGTAAATCAATATCGAAACGAATAAGTACAAGCAATTTATCCTTAGGTTCCTTCATATATGTTGCAATTGCATTGTATTTTTTCAACAGGATGTATCCATTCCATGGCCAAGTAACTACAGGATACTGATTAATTATACTTAGTATCGAATACCACAAATTCCAAAAATACTAATAATGTACAAAATGCGAACAAACACTGTAAAAAAATAATAAAACGAATCAGAACAGGAAAATTATGTAGTATGTATTATAATATAATACCCCCATGAAAATAGAAATATGTTAAAAATATAAAAAAAACGACCTATTTTTCCCGCTAAACAAATCACAAAATACAAATAATTCAAAGGAAAACTTTTGTTTGATAACCACAAGCGTAACATTTAGTTTTTTATGGTTACCGCAACTCGAAAAATAGGGTTTTAGCAGTTGGCAAATTAATTGTACAGATAGTTGTCATTTTCCTTCCTTCTATATTCCATCAATAACATAGACGTGATTTGTATTAAAGTTAATGCTAGTAAGAAAACAATCACTTGATCTACATTTTCATGGACTAATATTTAAAATCATTGAAAGTAAATGCGAAGGAAGCGGATTAATGTGGAATTGTCATATATTTGTTAAGGAGAATTAAATTGAAATTGCGCATGTAATTATTAATATAAATAACTTTAAAATTGTTAGTGCCTCTAGCAGGACAATAAAAGGTGTATTCTCTTTTTTTTCTGCGCGCACCGCTCGATCGAGTTGGACGTGTGTCAGTCGTTTTCTACAATATTAATAAATTTATATTTTGAACGTGTTACTAATAGCGACCTTAAAGCAAGTGATCTGTAGTTTAAAGTGCTTCGCATTGTGCTGTGACTTACGCTATTCTATCAACAATAAGTGCAACTAGCGATAACGTGCGGCTGCTCGGTACATACAGTTGTGTTCTTCATCTCGCTTCTGCACCTCTTTCGAACGACTCAACAACCACTCTCAAGATGGGCGAACCGCGCTCCCCTCAAGTACCGCGCCACGGGTCTAATATAACTGGTTCTAACCCAGACCTATCCACATTCGACTCGACGTCCGACCCACAAAATATAACGTTGCGTAAAAGGAAGATTTCTGCCTTAGATTGCGAATTAACTCAAGAAATCTCTCAAATCAGAACTGAAATGTCAACATTTTTAAAAGACTTCAAAACAGCTAATGATGAATTCAAATGCACCGTGAGGTCGGATCTCGTGGAGATTAAAGACCAAGTGAAAACAATTTCCTCAAAACTAACCTCAATGAGTTCGGAGCATGAGAAATTCAAATCTGAACTAACTGAACTGACTAAATCTATGGAATTTCACTCGAAATCCCAGGATGATTTAGTACTCAAAGTTGAATCGTTGTCAACAAAGATTACCAACAACGATATTGACATGGAATTAGCTGATTGTAAATCTCAAATTGCTGGATTAAAAATGGAGCTCAATATCTCCCAACAAAGGGAACGAATGAACAACCTGGAAATCGGTGGAATCCCAGAAAAAAATAATGAGGATCTTCCTGCTTACCTACTCGCCATTTGCAATGTCCTGGGTGTAGCCATCTCAAAGGACGACATTATCCACATTCACCGCGTTCCCACATACTTACCTAACGTCCCAAAAAACATCATCGCGAAATTAAGGACACAATTATTAAAGGACACCATCATATCAGCCATCCGAAAAAAGAAGGGTATCTCCACAACGGACATCGGAATAACATCACTTGAAAAACCGAGGAAAATCTTTGTAAATGAACACCTAGCCCCATTTTTCAAAAAACTTTACAAAAAGACCCGTGACATTGTGTCAAAATCTGACTTTCAGCATGTGTGGGTGAGGAACGGGAAGATTTTTGTTCGAAAAAACGACAATGCGCCATTGATAAATATACAAGATTACAAAGACCTAGAAAAAATCAAATGATTTTGTTACCGCTCATAGTGCTAACTTATAACACTGGTATTTATTTTAACACAAAACTGAGTAGGTTTAGATATGCTAATTGTTCTTTAAAGTGTAGAACTAGTACGCGTTTATCATATTTTTACACATTCACACGCACACACACATTGTTTACATTCCTCACTATATATATTTTACGCCTTAATTTACATGGTACTGAGTATGTAAGCGCTCGCTTTTTGTTATTAATGCATTGTTCACGTGACCCCATTATATTTTTACTGATAATAATATCCTTACGCACTCAGATTGCACTTGGAATTCTTATTATGCGTATTCAAAGTGATACCTAATAACAATATCTCACATAGAAACCTTTCCTTTTTATATCAAAATGTACGCGGCCTCCGCACTAAATGCCTTGATTTATATAACAATATATTGCTCAATGACTATGATATATTATTATTTTCCGAAACATGGTTGCAAGACGATATATTAGACAGCGAACTCTGCGATAATAGGTACACAGTATTTCGTCAGGATCGAAATCTTTTACTAACAAATAAAAAAACGGGCGGTGGCGTGATGATTTGCGCGCGGAGGGAGCTCGGTGCGGAATTATGTAACGATTGGAATGCAGCGTCTACCGAGTCACTTTGTATCACGATTCCCTCTCATAAAATAAACTCCACAGGTAACTTGCACATTGTTATCGTATATGTTCCCCCGGACCGTAATGAGCAACCAATATACCTAAACACTATTAAAGATAATATGGAATGCATTTTAAATACTCACCCGTCGGATAATTATATATTAATTGGGGACTTTAATTTAACTTGTCTTTTGTGGAGTAATAACTGCGAATATACGCTCAGCTCTGATACTTGTTTATTAAAAGATGCTGCCTTGGAATTTGTCGATCAAATTTATTTTCTAGGTTTAACACAATATAACTTTATTAGTAATTTTGAAGGCAAGTATCTTGATTTATGTTTTAGCAACTTACCTTGTACTATATCTAGATGCGCACTACCAATAATCAAAGAAGACAAATATCACCCATCGTTAAATATTTCTGTTTTAGACCTACACACTTTGCCTTTACGCGAAAAAATACAACCATATTTAAATTTTTACAAATGTGATTACAAAGTAATTAACGATTATTTACTATCAATTGACTGGAGCGTTATTTTAAATGCTGCCAACGTTGATGATGCGGTGGATTTATTTTACAATATTTTATACAAATGTTTTCACTTACATATACCATTAATCAAGCGACCTAAGCGAAAATTATCCCCTCAGTGGTATAGTCCTGCACTGCACAAAATTATTAATGAAAAAATGAAAGTACACAAAAAGTGGAAAAAGTATGGTAATCCTCGTGATTACGATGAATTCTGTCTCCTTAGAAGTAGGCAAAAACGGGTGCAGGCTCAATGCTTTGATAATTTTAAATCTAATACTGAGAGGTTAATAAAACATTCTCCTAAACATTTTTGGAGTTACGTAAAATCTAAAAGGGGTGGATCTAACTACCCCAATAAATTTACAATTGGCAACACTGAAATAACAGATGGTCAAGATATTTGCAATGCCTTTAACAAATTCTTTGAAAGCGTATTTGTACCTCCATGTAACTCTAGTACTCACTGCTATCGGCCCCCCAATCCATACACAAGTGATGAAATTGTTAGCTCTGTGAACGTCTCTGAACCTGTCGTATTAAAGTTACTAAGTTCACTAAACAAAGATAAGGGTGCCGGCTGCGATGGCATACCATCAATATTCTTGGCATCATGTGCTAAAAGTCTTGCCTTACCTATTACATTGCTTTTTCGTAGATCACTAAAGGAGTGTGTATTCCCTACAAAGTGGAAACAAGCTCAAATTGTTCCCGTTCATAAAAAAGGGTCGAAATCTTTAATCACTAACTACCGACCTATATCGATTCTTAATTCTATTAGTAAACTCTTTGAAAAGTTAATCTTCGATATAATTTGCCCCGTTATAAAACGCGGTATCCCCGATTCTCAGCATGGTTTTCTTCGTGGTCGTTCTACCGTTACCAATCTTGCTCTGTTCTCCAATTTCGTTCTTTCCGAAATGGAAAATGGCGGTCAGGTTGACGTGGTCTACACGGATTTTGAAAAAGCATTTGATCGTGTAGATCACGACATCCTCCTCCACAAGTTAAATAACCTAGGGATCCACGGCGACCTTCTTCGTTGGGTAAGTTCTTACCTAAGTAATCGTTCCCAAGCTGTTGTTGTAGGTGGATTCAGGTCTAACTATATTTCTATTCCCTCTGGGGTGCCCCAAGGGTCGCACTTGGGCCCTCTTTTCTACAACGCCTACATTTATGACATAGGCCAAGTAATAAAACACTCTAAACATCTGTTATACGCGGATGATAAAAAGATTTTCCTACGCGTGCGGTCAGTCGATGATTGCAAACTTTTACAAAACGACTTGTATAGCCTATTGGATTATTACACTGCAAATAGAATAAATATTAGTATCGAGAAATGCCAAACAATAAGTTTTACCAGAAAAAAAAACCCTATCGAATTCTCATATCATTTTAATAATGTACAAATAGAAAGGGTGTATTTAGTTCGCGATTTAGGAGTTTACTTCGATAGCAAAATGTTATTTTCAAGCCACATAGACACAATTGTGACTAAAGCTTATCGTAATCTTGGCTTTGTTATCCGCACATGTAGTCCTTTTAGATCTCCACTTACTTTACAAGTTATATTTAATGCTTATGTTCGCAGTATACTTGAATATGCCAGTCCTATTTGGTCTCCATGTTACTCTATATATAAAGATCGCATTGAACGCATACAAAGAAAGTTTGTTAAACATATGAACTACAAATGTATGAAAATTGCTATGCATACTTCGTATAAGGAGAAATGTAAAGCTTATGGTTTACTTTCGCTGGAGGATCGACGTCTCCTGCTGGATATGGGGTTACTTTTTGATATCATTCGTGGACGTTTGGATTGTTCTGAAATTCTTAACTTCATTTCCCTACGAACACCCTTACGTCGCACAAGACATACAGCATTATTAAACATACCTTACCATTCTACCAAATATGGTAAAAACTCTGTCTTTGCACGCATCTCAAAAATTTACAATAGTATGTTCAAAGATATCGATTTGTTTCTCGGATCCAAACACTTATTCAAATCTAAAATAATAAAGGTTGTATCAGCTGCTAGCCGGGGTAATCAGTAGAATGCATTGTATCGGTAACTTGCTATGGTATAAATGAGCGTTTCTACTCATGGTATCTTAATCAACTTATTATATAACTAATTAAAATTATGTAATTACATACACACACACACACACACACACACACACACACACACACACTCCTATATATATGTAGACATAAATATCCGTACTGGTTCTAGACCTAGCTTACACATAATATTGAAATATTGTTTTATAATGTATTGCCTACCTCAATATTCAATTCAATAATTAATCAGAGTAAAAAAAAAAAAGTTCTTTTTATATATTTGTTTAGCTAATTGTGTCTCAGTAAGTGCTCAATCATGTTCACTAATGTATACCTATTATTCTGTAACTACCTTCTTAACTATTTACTTATATCAAGATTTGACCTTGTGGATTACTGTAATTGGCTTTATACACTTAAAATTTAAAATTGCACATGTAATTATTATAAGCTGTTGTAATCCTGAATAAATAAAAAAAAAAAAAAAAAAAATCCTATTTGTCCCCGCCGGGCACAGATGGGTATAGGCGCTACATACAAATCTCATCTGTGCCCGCTTCTTGTATGGCGGTGGTCACGTGGGGCCGGAACAGATGGGAATAAGCGAATAAAAACTTAACATCTAAAAATACTAAATTAAAAAACTTTGATGACGATACAAGTCACGCAATATCGTTTTTTCCTTGCCTATCATATCTCAATGGCAATTTAAGATACGAATAAACTGTTTGTGAGATATCTCAATCGTTACGTTGGTTACGAACACGGGCTCTAGGTATCTAATCTAAGCTACACACACCACACACGCTCCGATGTAATGTTTATAAATTCCAATACTCAGTAATTGTTTTTAAAGGGGCCTATCGCATTTAATTTCGCCGTTAGGAGCGTTACTGTAGACGAAGGTTTTTCAAAATGCCAAAAGCATAGTTTTTGGGGGTTGCAAACTTTTTGCTCGCAAATTTTCAATCCTTATTCATAATTGTAGTAAATATTTTTCCATCTTTGATTAATCATGGTAAACATTAGATATAGTGCCAACCATGTGCCAACTAAAATATATGCAAAAGTATACAAGTAAAAAAAGTGTATATTAGAACATATTGTTTTTTTTTTAATTTAAAAATATAGTCCCGTTAAAAATAACAACCCACTTTTATTTTATAGCAAGTTTTTATCGGCACTATCATCTGTCACGTCAGGTCACGTCATTATGTTAAACTACGTTAACCATACAAAGCATATCAATAAGAACTATAGAAATGACAATCAATTACGTCACCTAGAAAAAGCATTAAATACAATAATGAAGCTAATACGCAGTTTTTCCAAAGGTGTTATTATCGAATTAGCAGGCAAGACAACAGGCGGGCCGCTTCGGAAAACTACCACATAATGACTTGCATTCGAGTCAGTTATATTCTATTTATAACTTGTTGTTTTTCTAATAACATAGAGAAACAAGTACCTAAGCAGAGAGTCAAAGGCGGCGCTAGGCGTGGGCGACGTGGACCTACGGCCTCGCGCCTCAAATACATATAACTGGGAAGCAACGTAAAAATTATTCATTATTGCTTGCGCCACCAGAGGGCCTCGCTAAATGTACCTTGCCCACAGTAAATTTGGTCTTGCCCCACCACTGCATAGAGTGCTCACTCCTAAGCAGGGATCGGAAACCGGTATTTTTTGTACGGGAACGAAAACGGTATTTTTTCGTTCTTTGTTAATTATTTCATTTCTAATTGGGCAATCTAATAATACGAAGTCGTTATCTAAAAACACAACCGACTCCTATATTTGGAGTATAAAATAAACCGAAATATATGTTTATTTCAAAGTTTTTCCAAAAAACCGGTTCCGATCCCTGCTCCTAAGAGTACATGAGTTTTTCAACCAAAACGCTTATTATTTTCGTAGTTGACATCTAGCGTCAAGTAGCAGATTTATCAATACCGCTACTTGGTACTAGATGTCACGAGTGTCGCGACTGACGAAAAGTACTCAACATTTACAACTAATATTACAAGCAGAAGGAGTTGAAAATAGTTCTGGTTAATCCGTTATAATATTAGCTGAAAATTGTTGAGCATTAGACTTTTCGTTCGTCGCGACATCTATTTTCAAGTAGCAGTACTGATTAATCCGCTACTTGACGCTAGATGTCGACTACGAAAATAATAAGCGTTTTAGTAAGAAAACTGATGTATGGAGTGAGCACTCAATGCTAACTTATTTCTCTATGGTAATAGGGAATATTAAGCAAAGCTGTGCGTAGCGGGCGCCACTAGCACAAACCTCCTTGATACATCAATAACATAGTCGTTCGTAACAAATAAGCTGTGAAAACTTTTCAAGAAACCGTTTACGGCAGTATAAGTTACTCCATGGTTTACGGTTTGCGCTATTGCTGCCTCTGGCGGCAGAATATTGCACTATTACTTTACTTCGACTAAGCGGGCCGCTTCGGAAAACTACCATACTTAAGTATAATGACTTGCACGCGAGTCTGTTCATTTATTCTATTTATAACTTGTTGTTTTTGTAATTTTAATTAACTGCAATTTTCCATATGATATTTTCAGTGCAGAATAATAATTTTACCTACAAAGCTTTAAGTGCAACTGTTCTCGAACACATTAAATGTTTTTTAAACGCGGGTTATAACGTATTAACTCGCATAAACACTCGATATGTTTCGATCCGTTTTTGAGGATCTTCGATTGGAGCACAGACTAATACGCAATAAAAAAATAAGTTTTTGGCAAAAATTAGATTTTTGGTACAAGCTTTTATCGCTGACTGTACTTTTCTTTCCACAAGTAACTAATACTCATCGAGACAATTCTAAAAACCCCAAACACAATTAGGTTATGTTGTTTTATCACAGAGTTCCTATGGCCACCTCCTGTCTCCATCATCAGACCATCTCGATGGTACCATAATATTGCATTGTCACCCGACTTACATATGTATGCAAATTTTCAGCTTCATCGGAAACCGGGAAGTGGGTCAAATTTAACTTGCAAGATTTGATTACAAACAGACAACGGTCAGGTGAAAGTAAATAAAAGCTTGTTTTAAACGAGAAAACATCAAATAAATATACGTAAGCAATATTGATGGTCGCCGAATCCAAAACTGCGAAAACTCTCTCCACCGTAGACCGCATCATCACTTACCATCAGGTGTGATCGTGGTCAAACGTCTCCATAAAAAAAATCTACCTCTAAACCGAACCAGAGAGGAGAATGGGGACTACGTTTGTATGGAGAAGCGGTCGTCCCCTTTCCTCTTAAGCGCGCCGGAAAGCAGGACGTGTATTTTTCGCGGCGATAGCGCGTAATTATTGTTTTGGTTGTTTTCCTGTGCCCGGAATAGCTTTAGCGGAAGTGTATTTATGCCAATTACTGCAACTAACTTTGTTACGGTGTTTAATTATTATAAGAGCTAATTATAGCGTGTTTCGTTTGCGATATGACTCGCGTATAACGTTTATTTTGATGTCGATCGCTTCAGCATAATATATTCTAGGTTTATAGGTTTCGCTTCGAACTAAAATCTAACGTATAAAATGTGATTAAAACTTGGTCGAATTAAGCCACTTGTTTTATAAAAAACTACGAGTATGTACAACTATGTGTATCTTTCCTATTGCACAATTTATTATAATTATTAAAACCACACGCATATTTAAACAAGTTATTCTTAGAAATGATTTCAAAAACAATCTTTTATCGCCGTTCATAACAGTTGATTAATTAAATAGTTGATTAAGCAATGTTTACATTAGCCGGCTCAGATAACGATGATGCAGCGAGTGTGTACTCGTACACGTGAGGCACCCGGACACTTCTATTTATAGATATAATCTGTACGAATCTGCATAACTAGCATTGTTCACGTGTTCATCATGATTGAAACAAGTTTCTAACGCTCATAAAATATACTCATTTCTATAAATATTGTAAGCAAGATGAAGGAAATTACCATTTTATATAGCTACACGTAACATTTTTATAACTTTAAGGTGGCGGACTGGACGCAAGCGGCAATTCCAGGCCATTTGCACTCGACCAAATGTATGAACGGACTTAATTTGCCGCTATACCTATAAAAAAGTTTTGGCCGAAGTTTCGGTTTCAGCATAAAAACCAATTTATTTTGGTATGTACTTGGTTATTTAGCTAACATTTAGGTTATGTCATTGGATATTTATAGCTTATCATGAACGATTAGATAACGTAACTATTTCGATTCCCTTATCTTGCGTAAACTGGCGTGTTATAACTATTATAAGATACATTTAAATATGTTGTAAATCACATTCAGTACCTATAAGTATATTTATAAAAATATTATTGAACAAAGTATTTTTATTTACATAGTTGTCCATCGGAACAAAAAAGGTCACCTTTACAAGACACTTCTTTGGTACTCGTAATGAATATTGTAACATAACAAATATGTTGCTGTAGTAACATATTATTTTTATGCACATTATTATCGTGGATTGTCATACTTCTTAATAAAATTTGAAAATACTATGAAGGTAAAGAAGATAGACATATTTATTATGCAATCGCGAACTTTTTACTAGATCTATAAAAGACGAGGAATTCCACCACAAGTTTTGTTATATATACCAAAAGGTTTTAGCTGTGAAAGCTCCCAGTCGAATTGATTATTTCCACATCTTCAATCATCGTCTTTTTTCAACCGATTTCTACAAAATATGTTTATTAAATAAAGTACCTATTAACAAAATGAGTATTGAATTTTGTTTAACACGTATTAACGTATTCACTGCCTGCGACCTATCGGCTACGCTCGTAGCGCGCAGCTCGCGCTGGCATCCTTACATTTCGGGTCACCCAGCGTCTTTTGAGCGTCAGCGTCTAGCGTCAGCGCTATGGAAAAAGGCATTGCAGCCCAATTTGGCTAACGCTGCGTCGAGCAGCAACCATAGAATTGACGCCGACGCTCGGTACACATAACATCTTACCGGTAATATGCCGGCTGCGGCAGCAGTATGACAATTATTTAAGTCCAAGAAAACTATGAACCATGGTTTAGTTAGGAGAGCAACTAACCCAGCATGACTTTAAGTCGCAGGTTAACCTTGTGAACTCTTTTATACGTATTTATCTACTTACGAATAAAATGCGTATTTTCAGCGTTCATCATTACTATGCAAAAGCGCTATTCATTTATTAGGTACGTAAAACGATTTAGGAGAGAGAGGGGTGTCTTATTTTTTCTTACAACGCAACGGAGTGGGAGGGCGTTTTCATAGTTCTTACGTAAGATCAGAAAAATGCAAAAATTAAAAAAATCTATGAGATTATTACGTTTAAAATAATACTTCCACACTCTATGATATCAAACGCGGTACAGAGTTAACTTAGACGGGCTCCAGAACCTTTGTAGGAACAAATAAACGATCCAAAAATGATTTCTTCGAAATTAAACACTAAAACAAACGAAACTTGTATATTTTTTTTAGATTCTTACGTAATATAGGGGGACCTATTCTTATTTTTTCTTACATAGGGAGAGAGGGGTACTGGCAAAAGTCTTACGTAATAACTGAATAGCACCAAATTGAGAAAACAAACTGTTACGTTCTATAAAGAACAAAAGTTACTTAAAGTTACATCACCAAATAAACGTCAAAGGGTAAAATAAATTGGCAAAAACAGTTTATTTTTAGTCCTAATCAACAGTCGGTATTTGTATTGACGAGTTCCTGTGTAAGAAGCTAAATATAGCGGGCGACGCCCAGTGGCTGCCCGTCGCATTTTATATACCAATTGGTGGTGTGACCTGGGACGGGCTAGGAATAATAACAGTCAATATATAAATTTTACACGCATATGTCAATCAAAATGAAAAGGCAAATAACTTTTAGGGAGACATTCGCACGTTTTTGAACAGCGCTATTGTTTACAATTCCAATGATATAATATAATTTGAATTTCAAGGAATAATGTCGAAACCACGGTAACATCAACTTAAATTAATTCTTTATTTTATTGACTACAAAAAAAAAACAATATTCAAAAACACATATCGAACGAAACTCGTTGTATATAAGGCTAGGTCCACATATTACGATGTGTACGGCCAGCGTCAAATAGACAATGACGGCCGAAGTGGTCAACTATACCTATCGGAACACATTCTTATTTCTATAGTACCTAACAAAGATGTATTACGATATTTTTGGCCACTTTTCGCTGCTTATTTCATAGTAAGTAGTAAAGCACCTCTATTTGAGCATTAGGAGTCTTTATTCTTTGTTTGTCTAATACAATCCGATAATCAGCTGCAGGACGGTGACCACTAATTATAGAACTTTAATTTGTTCGATACCTTCATTGACCCAGACGACTCTCGCGGTTGAACGTGCCATTAACACAATCTCGGCTTTCTATAAATAGGCCATTAGCAGTCTTTATTATTCGCCCGTCGTGTACAACTCCATTATCAAGAGTAGGATGGTCACGTCTAAATATAGAACGTTAATTTGTTCGATAGGAACTTTACTGACAGACCAGACGAATTTAATAGAATTAACTTAAAACTTAATAAATAGTTATTGTCAGGATATTACGACGCCCCCGTAATGTCCTGACAATACCTACTACTATTAGGTACTATTTTTAACACTTGATAAAACTAAGAACTTAGCTTTAAATTCATAATGAAACTTTGCGAATTACATGAGAATGATTTGATGATGATTACAATTGATGCCAATTCTCCCTCAATCGCTCAAAGGTTAACTGGAAGAGGTCCCTTAAAGGGATAAGTTCGCCTTTGTACTAATGGAGAGTGCTTAATTTCCTGTTTTTTATACAATAAAGAGTTAAAACAAACGAAATACAGTATGTCCCTAGCCATTGGACAAAGCCGAAATGTACATATGCATTAGGGTATTTAGAACCAGTGTACAAAGTATCATAACAACCGGTGTAGCGGTTTCGAAGAAATTAACAAATTCCCTTTTTTACTTTGGAGCAGCCTGTATGTGTTAGTAGCTCCTAAGGTAATATTCTCAAAGAATAGTATGGAACCTTCTTCGACCGTTTTGATTATCTTTTTTATTTATGACACTATATGTATAAGCTTCTGACTTTTGAAAAATTTCATCATTAACAAATATTTCGAACAAATTGTCAAAAACACTGCCAAAGATTAACACAGTGTGTTTCTTTTTGTTGTCGATTATTGCAAATAACTTTTGTTCGAAAAAATTATTTATTTATCTTTTGTTCTAATTAAAAAAAAATAACGTCAGAGCATTCCTGAGAAGTAACCCTACGTGGGATTTCAGGGTTTGTCCAATGGCTAAGGTCACCCTGTATACCAAAAACAAGTTTTATATGAAAAACTTAAATTCGGTATATTTTTAAACTACGGTGTCTGAAGCTACATAAACTAATTAAAGGCACAGATATACCTCCTATTGTAAGTACAAAGTAGAGCAATCTAGCTAGTCGTTTTAAAACGGGAGCGTAACTACGTTTGTATGGAGAACCGAGCTTGCTGCGGACTCTAAAGGTTGCTGCCATACGCGTCATGTCCCAGACAAAGTAGGGTTGGACCAAGATAAGTTGGCAGCGATTTTGATTGCCCCGGCGGTAGAAGTGTTATTTTAAACGTCAAACTTCTATGACAATATTACGTTTATTTAACACTTTCACCATCTGGCCTTTTTGTGGTCACTCGTCTAGCACTCCATTATCAACAGTATGATGGTCACTAAATACAGATGGTTAATTTGTTCAAAGTCTAGAGGTTGAATTAAATTGCTATTAACACAATCTCTGTTATCTCTATAAATAGTTAATAGCGATAGACACATGCAGTCTCGGCTGCATGGTTTACGAAAACTACGAAAGAACCACTAGTATAAGTATTTGTACAGTCACGTCTGAAAATATCGATACGAAAAATATGTCAAAAATATGTATACATTACCTTAATATGCGGGCAATAAAGTCGTGTATAGTTTTGTCACTTTTTCGTATCGATATTTTCAGACGTGACCGTAAGTATCATTTTGGAGACGAAGATAAAGTATGAGTTTGTGAAAACAAAGCAAATTATTTTCCATGGCGCTGACTAGACGCCGACGCTCAAAAGATGGTACTGTTGGTTGGATGGCCCAAAGTATATCATATTGAACGTGGACAGTAACAAGTGACTGTAACAAAATACGTCGGAATGGGACAAACAATCATTAGCGGCATCGTAACTTTAGTACACGTTTATGAATAAGGGGGTAAATATTTACGCGTATTTGAGTCATTAACAAATGGCGCAATATACCTTTTTAAGCTGCGAGTAGAGCACGAACGGCAGTCTTACCTGGAAAAAGAAAAACATATAAATATAATAGCGTTCATTACGATACAAGTTCAGTACTCTGCATTTAGCAATGACAAAGTTAAACATTAATTTTCTACGAGATTACGAGTCCACGTGTCTCATGTTTCTGTCATGTCTCAAAATGTCTTATTTGTACTAAAATGACATTTGTAATTGTAATATTCAGGATATTAAACAGAGTTCAAAGAAATGGCATATCCTCGTGCAAAAATTGCTATATATAAATCTGTACTGGGAAAATACGACCGGTTTGGCCTAGTGGGTAGTGACCCTGCCTATGAAGCTGATGGTCCCGGGTTCAAATCCTGGTAAGGGCATGTATTTGTGTGATGAGCATGGATATTTGTTCCTGAGTCATGGGTGTTTTCTATGTATTTAAGTATTTATAAATATTTATATATTATATCGTTGTCTAAGTACCCTCAACACAAGCCTTATTGAGCTTACTGTGGGACTTAGTCAATTTGTGTAATAATGTCCTATAATATCAAAAAAAATATCAAAATAGGGATCTAATACTGTTTAGAAGAAATAAGGAAACTGCAAGAAACCTTTAAGCGGAGAAAAAGTGTATTATTGTGTAGTATCTGATAATTATCGCATCCGGCAGGGTCATCGGCCTTCCGGCGCAATCAGTCGGCTGTCAGCTGGCTCCAAGGGACACGGCCCTTTACTTGTTGTGTATTCAAAATAGACAACATACATGTTTATTAATTGACACGGTTATGCGTGACATCTCTGAGTTTCCGCAAAGTGTCAAATCATTAGGTCAAAAACTTGTTTAGTTATAGTGTCTAAATACAATACGGTCGATAAATTAAACCAGCGGTCGCATTTTATCACATGTCACTATGCCTGTCACTTCCGCAGTTACATACTTGTTAGAACGTGACATGCATAGTGACAAGTAGTAAATATGCTGCAGCCGCAGATATCTATATAATTTATCCGTGTAATCATTAATTATGATATCAAGCGTTGACAGTTACTTTAAAGAGCTCGTATCTCGTAACTTTGTGTCGTTTTGCATTGCGGACCGGATTTCAATTTAGTATGGGTAATATATTCAATGTATTTCTAAGCAAAATTTATCTCTATATACTTCTTAGGTCCTATAGTTATCAAACCTTTAAATATTCGCCCGTATTGATTTTTTTACACTGTATATTATGAGTTAAGATTACGCACCTTTTCTGTGGACATCATAAAATAAACGGACTCTAATTTTCGTACTTTATCTTTATACGCATGTCAAAACCGTATACTTTTTAAAATTTGTATGATGAAAGTCAATCCAACCTCAAATCTCCAGATTCTCAAGGCATGACTTTTGCTTGATAAAGGAAGACCCGAGAAAACTGATCGATAAGGCTTATTCGAACTTCGCAAATTTTAAATCTCATTCAACAACCCGTACCTTGGTTTTCTAGGTGCACATTCTCAAATATCTGCACTTTATTATTTCAAGAAACCCAGGATTATATTGAATTTTAAAACAGTTGTTACACACATCACCACAATTGAATGATAATAAGACACTAATAAACTTAACACCATTTTACCGGGTTCAAGAACCGATGTAGGCCATCGAAAATCATTGAATAGTATCCTTATTACAATGACTTAAGATCTAATAGATCACGAGCTCTCAAGTCATTTATACCGGTGCTCCCGTGGACTAGATGCACTTCCCGCTGCCCTACATGACGGGCCAGTTGGCGCCGCCGCTGATTGGTATTGGCAGGTCGTTTTTCATCATTTGACATCTGCGTTGTGGACAACACTGTTCAACAGTCGCAACACGCCGGCACGTTAAAGAGAGACAGAGGAAACTCTTAACCTATTGGGTCATGGTATAACGCATCAGATATATTTTGATTGTTTTGAACAATGATCGTATGAGCCATTAATAAGTTATTTACCAAAAAAACTTCTCTTTTTATTAAAAGGACCCTCTATTATATAAGTGGCCCGACACGCGATTGACAGGTTTTCATGTCTTCGCTTTTGGCAGTGGAACACCACAGTGTACAATAACAAACGACACCGCAGCAAGTGTTTAAAGCAGTTGCCCGAGCTGACCTTGAGGTGCACCGTGAATACCGTGATAAATGGCACATTAGCATACTTCACCTCTCTAAGTGGGCGCATTAGCATTCCGGCTATTTATAGCTGAGACAGATATTATTTCTTTGAGCACGAAATTAGAAGCAAGGCGTGGGTTGGAACGTGAAAAATACATGGTTCTTGACCCTTTTGATCATTGTTCAAGATTTCACATAAATAGTTCTTGTAAGATTCCCTAAGAAATTGCAATAAGGAAACATTCCAGCTTTTTAATGCTACTACTTTGATTTTTCCGAAGGAATCTTAGTGTGGGTTGACTTTGTTATTCATCAAGATAAAAATCAGCTCCGTATTTTTTTTTAACTATTATTAGTAAAGGAAATGTAACCATGTATTTACAGAAACTCTACTGTCCTATTTTACACTGTCCGATGTTTTCTTGAAATCCGCAGGAACTTTAAAGAATATCATATTTAGTCGCTGACAAAGCTTCTAGGAACGGGCTTGGAGCTAAATCTGCGAGTTTTCCTCTGAGAACCTTGGCCTGGGCCCGGCCGGGGCGGCTGAGTTGCACAACTGCACTATTCTCGCGTCACCTTGCACCACCGAGTGTTGCGACACACGGCTAACTGCTTGCTGATTTACTGCTATTTTCCGTTTCGATTTTGGGTAGGGAGAGCCTAACATTGGTACCTGTAGGTC
This sequence comes from Cydia pomonella, assembly GCF_033807575.1. Classification (NCBI taxonomy): domain Eukaryota; kingdom Metazoa; phylum Arthropoda; class Insecta; order Lepidoptera; family Tortricidae; genus Cydia; species Cydia pomonella. The sequence continues at coordinate 21,165,932 of NC_084715.1, read as the reverse complement.
GTATTCCAATCAGTTACACGATGGATTACCTATGTAGTTATTGATAACTCTTTTTTTTTTAATAATTTATAGAATCAGGCGTTACTTTCTGGAAATCTATATTAAAGAAATCAAAAATATTTGTAATATTATTGTTTTCTTTAATTTTTTTCTACACTATATCTTAATGCAATCTATCATACCTTTAATAGAGTAGAGGCGTAGCAAGCTCCGAAAATAGTTTAGGCAGATATTAAAGGTTTTAGCTGTTCTCGAATGTCTACAAAAATATGACTGAGTATTTAAGTATTTAAGTTACATAACTTAAATAAGTAAAAAACTTGATTTCAAGCTTAAACTGGTTCTTTACAAATCCGTAAAACATCGTTTTAAATAACAAACAATGTTCTTGTTCTTGCAAATCGACCAAATGCTTATTCATATAAAGTCTCAACTTAAGGGTAACTAACCCTATTTTAGCGTGAGCTAAAAATCATAATTACACAAACATAACTTTTCACGCGGGCTGAGTAGTGGCGTCGTCTTGTCTACGATATCGTAGTTACTGCACCACCAAATCCATCCACCAAAAATATATTGATACAGTCACAAAACTTCTACAAAAAGATTTATCCCATCACTCCCACGAAGAAAAATCAACACTGTTTACACAACATTTAGGCGCTACGCACACTAGATCCGATTCACACGTCGCTCCGACGTTTGAGCGAGACAGCGCTATGTGCTCATTACAGCGACATCCCGCTCGCACGTTCTGTCTGCGTATTTAATCCTGGTCACGGCACCACTTGACTTCTGGTCTGGATACATTCATATTGTTCCCATCAATTAGCATAAACTTCCATAAAACATAATGAACGCAGCGCAGTTAACACAAATCACAATGTATAGCGGATTGCGCGGGCGCAGCGGCGACGCCCCGTCTGCGGGATCGCGGTCAAGGCGCCCGGGTGCAGCCTCACTAACATTAGTATAGGCACTACCTAAATGGGTTTTGCGACTTCATTTAATATATAAGAAGCTTTTGCAAATGGAAAATGTAAAATGATAAATTATCATTTTATCGCACATATCACAATCATAGTCACTATCATGTCCCATTCCGATACAAATTCTAAAAAAAAAATTCTGGTTTTAGAGGTTCTCCGGTTGTCAAAAACGTCGTATCACCTGAAAAAACTTAAGAACTTAAGGAGGACTTAAGGAGCTCTGTGAAGTATAGAGAAAAGAAAACTTTAAAGACAAATTTTAGGGTGTTACAACTGTTACTTCAGTTTTCCAAAATTGTTCAACTAGCGAATACAGTCTCACTGACGTTATGTACGTATGAGTTATTTACAAACATCCTCAAATCCCGCGTGCAGGACATACGCAATTCCGAACAACTCTACTAATGAAGTCGCTTGTCAGCCTGCGTGTCATTGTTTAGGCTCGAGGAGAGTAATGATATCTCGTGTTACTGTAGTCAAGAAGGCAACAGTTCAATAATTCAAATTAATGTTTATATTATATATTTCGAAACGATGTAGTCGATTTATATGCGGCACAGCACTGATTTGATTGCAACTCCTCATTTAAAAACTTTTTATACTTTAATATTATGCAATTTTAATACTGCAGATATTTTACTCGCTTGCTGCAAGCGCGTACAAATACAAGAGGTTGCAGATCTGCAATAGAGATAATGTATGAATATATGTAATTGAAGATAGAAACTGGCGCCCGCGGTGATACTAACTTGTATGTAGGTATATAACCTGTAATATATTTGCAATACATTATCGTTCGTTTGATAAATGAAGAATAGCGAAAGCAATAGATAAATGTAGCAGCTTCAGCAGGCAAGTTGTTGAATGCGTAATATCGGCAGCCATTAACAATTAAAATGTAAAGCCTACCCCTACATCAGGGAACCAGCATAGGAAGATTAAAACCAAGTCCTCATTGAGCCGACTAGCAGCGCACGCGCAAGGCCCTCGTTACTGTCATCGGGGACGCCCGATTTACTCACACATTATTCACTTGCATTTATACTTTGTACCCACACCTATGTGATAATAATAGAGTCGTTACAACGCCAGCGCTGTTTGGCTGGTTATATTAGAATATGTCAAAATCGGACGTCCAACAATATGTTCGCCTTTAAATAAGACTCAAAATTCAAGGGAAAAAGAGAAAAACCGAACGCTGCGTGCAAGAAACGTGATATACTGTTCTCGAAAGTTAAAGATACAGGAGCCTAAATCCTTGTTGTGACTTATATCTTTTATCTAAAACTACCAAATGTTTTGCTATTTCGGAAACGGTCTTAACTTTGAGAAGAAGGAACCTTCGCGGGCAGGGAAGGCAAATTGCAACATAAATCTGTTAACAACCCTATTGTTTAGTAGCCTATTTTGTTTGCCACTGCTGGGAGTGCTGGGTAAAGGCCTCCCCTTTCATCCACCATTCATCGCGGTTTGGTGCATACCAGTCGCTGCAAAACGCGATAGTGTTCGCCCCGCCATCTCTTTTGGTCTGCCTTTGCCCTGGCGTAACCTGCGGTGTCTATCTATTCGGTAGCCAATTTGATCCACTGACTCGGCCCATAATTACAATAACTAGGTAACTAGTTGGTATGGTGCTTAGTATTTAGTAAGACGATGGTTATTAAAGGTCCAATACCTATTTATCAAAAACACAAGTAAACGTAATAACTATGTACAACATGAATAGAAGACAAAACCCGTATGGAACGACACACTTGCGGCACATTATACCTATTGTTCGAGATAAAGCGGTCGCTATTTATAGACGGCCAGATAATTCGCGACCGCGTTATCTGCGCGCGAACGAAACAGCACGGGAAAAATCCATCCGATACCTGATTCAGTCAGCTACGTAATTTGTACCTACACATTTACACAGTTATTTCCAGTGACCAGAACAGCATGAATGCAGAAATTATAAGCGGGTGAGAAAGATAGCGTTGTAAACAATGCCCTAACACCAAATTAAGGCTGCCTTTCCATTCCTTTGAGATGAGCGGATATGAAAGGAGATTAGTGGGAATCAACTGATATATAGCATTGGTTCTCTACTTTCTGCTGGATTACATTACAACCAATGCGCATGTGTATCTCCGTCTCAGTGAAAATGCAGGTAAATTCATAAACAGATATGCTGTTAATAATGAGGATCGTAACATTCTTGTAGATCAGGTTCTTTTATAGGCTTTATTCCGTAGCTTTATGCATTTATCGCAGCCATTTTTCGGGCAAAGTTATTCGGGCACGTTTTGAGTTCGAGGTAAATCTTTGGGACTTTCTAGCCTTTAACTTTGCCCGTCACACAAATTAGAGTAAGCTTCATTTCACCATTTTTTTTAAAGAAGGAAATCAAAGAAAACACGAATCTTGTACATTTTCCATATCAAGTGTGAAAGCAATGTAGATACGATGATGATGGCAGGGTGTTATAATGACAACTACGGCTTGTGCCAACTTCCAGGATAATAAAAGGAAAATTTAATGTAAAACAAAGTGTTATATATTCATAATATATGTTAGTTATTTATGATAAAAACATCGGTGTACATACGCAGCGGATGGCCAGCACTTGACTAAGTTTTCCGACCACTCTGCCACAAGCAAACTATGTTTGAAATATACGCGTATTATATACATGTCAAATCTACAAGTGAACTAGTTGATACAGAGCAGGAGGCCTATCCAAGATGACAATCGTTTGCAGAAAACGAAACGCTATAATTTCCATACTTTATTTATATCTTAGCGTTTCGTTTTGCTACGCATAAGAAAATCCCTCGATTCTATTATTTGTTTTTTTTTTTGTGAAAGAACCACACTTCCACAGAAGGACAAAATCTAATTCTTCCCATCAAAATGCCTGGGTACAAAATATAAGGTGAATATATCTATTTACTATTTACTAGCTTAAGCATATGTATAATTCCATCAATCTAACGTCCTTGGAAGCCAATAATCTAAATTTAGTGCATTTATACCTGAGAACCGGATGGAGTGTGCATTTATTGAGCAGCACCATTCATCTTGCGATGCCAACATAAACATTGGATGCTCGTTACCGACATATCTGATGCAGCGAGCCAGTACGCCAAATGTAATGTACGAATAATCGTAAATAATTGGACTTGAAGATGGTTTGATAGTGTTAAGAGGATAATACACGGCGGACTCTACACACAAACGTAGTCCCATTTATCTCTCTGGACATTGACATCATGGAAAATATGCTAACACAATTTATTTCATATTGACCATAGGTATGTCACTTTGTTTTACTTTTTTAGATTTTTTGATTATTATAAGAGTTAGGAGCAAAAAACAATACTTCGATTTGGGTTGGATACACATGCTTCGAAATGACTTAAAAATAAATAATAAATCTTTATTTCCAGAAATTCAAGTTACAGAATGTAGCAGGGTATAGGATACTAGGCCGCACTTGGTATCTATCTTGTAGTAAAGAGATTAACATATTACAAACGTCTTAACTAACATTTACAAATGTGAAACAATTCGTAAAACCATCACTCACTTCTTGCCAACATAATATACTTATCTCAACGATAAGGGTTAAAGTATTTAGGGGCGGCACGTTGGCACCCACCAGCAATTACCCACCGGCCTCGTCTTACCGCCAACCCAAACAAACCCAATAAATAATTATACGCGATTTACGACGCAGCAAATAGACTGAGGCAAGTGAAAGAGCCGCGACCAAGACCTTGGGGGGCGCGGGAATTTAAAAATAACCGCTGGTTGACGCGTGTGATGCAAGCGAGTGGTCTGAGACGTGGTGTCTCCTGATTATATTGGTCACACACACATTTGTCCAGCCTGAGATATGCCGAAGTAATTGGTATTCATACAATCAAAACCGATCACTTAAACATTTTGGGAAGCAAGAGATCCTTATTAACCACGTGGTGTCAAATCCCGGTACACGTGGTTGAGTGAAGCGTCCATTTTAAAAAGATACGCAACTTGATTATATCATTGGCCAGTATATTTGTCTTCGCGCGTAGTGCACAGGAAATGAGACATGCCAAAGATATGCTTGACAATTCTCGCCAACAGTTTCTTTTCCCTCACCTCGCCAATTTTTCATTCAACTTTGTGTATTTTATGAAAAACCCGCCGATTAGTCTAGAGATAGCGCATATCTTAGGATTATGATGTATGGGAGATGGACCCAGGCCCTGGCCGGCGTCCAATCAGGTGCGAACAGATTTGAAGACATTTGGACATCTCTAATAATACAACGAGCTGCTTATAGTCCCACCAGAATAGCCGCAAGCATATAGACACAATGACAGACGGCCCAACGCCATTTATGGGAGGATGTGGATATTTCTGAACTTAGTTGCGCTTCTGTTTTAGAGCGTCGTAAATAACTTGGTGGACTTGCCTATTTTACATTGATTTGTAAACACCAATAAAATCTTATAAAACTATACTTAAATATTGGAGAGTACGTAAATGTTCGTGGAAACAGTAATAATCTCTTATGAGAAATGAAGGATGAAAATTTAAAGGAACGTTCATCAGTTTTCAGTAAGTAGGATTACCTCAGACATGCCTTTAGGCTTCGTACATCAAAGCTGCATGAATTGCTTTTAAAATCAACTTCAACATTGTAATTTTAATAATGTTATTGCTTTTTGTGATTGAATAACGGAGAGCGCGATTTGACTGACGATCTCGGCCAAGATGCGATCAGAGTAGGGTGCTGTTTTTGAAAATGTCCTCCCTTTTAATCATAACTTTCACGTTCGATAATAATAATACAAAACGGGTAAATTCAAATCACACGTAAGAGAGACCACCTACGAGTGCACGGTCATTGTAAAAGTTCCAGATAAGTGAGAAAACACTTTTTAACACCATGCGATAAAAAAGATCGACACTGTCATTGTCACACTATCACGTACACCACCATCGTATCCGTACTGCAATAGTCATTTCATTTGCCTGACATGGCGATAGCGTATCCAAGATTTTATACTCGTAGAGATATAGAGCCAAAGTCGTATAAATCGGACGGCGCCACAATCAAGCGGGACAAACAAGCTGAGGCCATAATTCACGCGGGCCGAATGGACCGCAGTTAGCCTGACCGTAAACCTCGGGTTAAAAGGCCGCGCCAATAATTCGGAAGAGATTAAGGGAACTAAGAATAGTCATTGGGATTGCGATTTAGGGTTGAGTTAGGCTTCAGCAGAATCTAGAACAGCCTGGACCTTTTTTAATAAGGGTTACAAATATGGTTTTGTCTTGTAGCCCCGGACCGCACGATGAATTTGCTTACAATATCACCTGATATTCCAATGGCAAGGACTGTACTAGGATCACCTGGTGGGCCACCTAAAAGAGACCCGCGCCGCAGGTTATGTATAGGTGATCTAGAAGTTGAAGACTTGGGGAAATAACTTACTAAGGCTGCATTGGAACAACTATTAAGCATCTCTACCTCATGGAAAAGTCAACTTAGGCTTGATTTAGCTTTGAAGCCTGTGATAAAAATAAAATGATTACCAATGTCTTTCTTTAGTCATCTTATATATATCAGCCGAAAAATGTACGTTTCTAGATAAATGCTTATCCCGAATGTCCACAGAATCTTTATCTACAGTTCGCTGCGAAACAATCTTGATTTTTGCGTCACTACCACTAGTTGGTTTTTTGGCTTTTCATAATGAAAAACGTTATGTAATCATTTGTATTTCAATTAGATCTTAGAACAGGGCTTACATTTTTTAATGTCATTTTGCGAAAGTTAGAAGGATTATTTTTTATCAAGAAAATCATCCTTCATGGGGTAGAAAGGAGGTCAGGGTGGCCTTGAAGCCACCCTGAAGAATGATTTTCAAAATTCACTGTGGAAATACTAATTCAAAATAATAATAAACACGCTGGTTACGGGCAGACGTTAGTTCAGTAGTTCTTAATAAAGTTACACAACAATCGACATCTAATATTTAATATGCTCGTTGTTCTCACAAAGCGAAAGGGAACAGAGAATTTAATAGCTCTCCGGCCGGCTATGTGTGACAGAATTAGCGAATTTAGTGCAGCGAATAGAACAAGTGTGTCAGGAAACTAGCACGCCGAGTTGCAGCCACTCCAACTGGACCAATTTGCACTAAAAACAACCGAATATCTAGTTCATTCTGCACTGCCGTGCTTATTCAATTGTTCGTATACCTTGTTATCACACGAAAGTATCGAACACAGATACATTAATGCCATTCGCATCGGTGCTTGGGCCATGGCCTCCGTGCATTTTTGAGCCGAAAAAGAGAGAGATAGTGCGGAGGCTCGCCTTCAATTCTTAGGAACTGTGCAGAGTGTACAAGATATGGTTTGGTTTCCCCATGAGGCTTGTATAAACCATCGTCGAAGTAAAGCCAAGTCAGCCCAGTCACTAAGCCCCGTCATAGTAAGGTCGTAACAAATGTCATTATTATTACATCTTAGGTATTACACAAGGATAAATTAGCATTTTATAAGCAAGTTTCATTTTCAGCATCATCGTCACTTAGGTGACATTATGGTCAAACTAAATAAAACGTTAGAAAAACTCTACTATGAACTTATGGTTAAAATTGAATCTTATGCCACCCGAGCTAAAGACATATAAAATTACACCCCATTCTTCAAAGACTGTTTAATAGTTTCTGCGCAAATAAACGGTACAAACATTCATACATAGACAGCTAAAATAACGCTCTCTATTGACTTTATACTAATTTCATTCTGCATTACTAAGGAAAAAGATTAAGAAAAGAAAAAGAAACAGAAAATTAAAATATGTCTAGATTATTTTGTTACTAACCATGCTATGGAATGTAAAGATTCTGAAATAAATGAAATTGAATTGAATTGAAAGATCCCCAAATCTACGCAACAACAATCGTAACGTACTAGTGACGCACATCCGCCCTTCCGCCCACCGCCACCGTAACACAACGTAAACAAACGTTACACAATCGCTCCACGGACCAGTGTAAGTGACCTTGTGTTCCGCTACAACTATGCGTGATGGAGAAAACTTTTACTGGTTTCTGTGAGACGATGTGCTGTGAATTTGGTAATCAATGTCATCAACGCCAAACTGTAAATATAACTTAACCTCCTTCTTCTTCTGCGTCGTTCGTAGGTCGCTCATGACTGAGGATCGTGGCCACTTGATTTTGCGGTTCTTGCGGTGTTTTGTCCCATTCGGTCTCGATTACCCGTTGCCCTCACCGCTTGATGGAGTTTGCCTTTAACTTTAACCCCACTTTTCTGATTATTTGCAATAACTTTTTGAGGCCAAGAGTCAACAACTCGCCTACCCTCTATTCCAATATGATTATTGTTCCATTATCGGTCAGTAGTGAGGGTATATATAACTTAGGCAGAACCAGTTGGAGTGCTACTTGACATTATAAAACGATGATCCAGCTCGGACCGGACAGTTCGTGTCTAAGTTTAGACTTGTATGGTTGACTTTTAAAAAGTAGTGTTGTATATTCAAGTAAAGAAAATAAGTGATCTTGTACCAAAGCAACGCCAGTTCGAGGCCGGTTTCTGGTGGATTCGGTCACTTTTTGTTTACCAATCCAATGATAACCATCAATAGACAATAATGGCCAGTTAATAATACTGCTCAAACACTATTACTGGCACTTATTTTGACAATGTAGATTCGCATCTAATTTGAATAACCATTATATTCCGTTCATGAATTAAATATTATTAGCACATTAACTATTAATGTACAAAGTTCAAAAGACAATACAAATGTATTGTACGGTAATTATTCACACCTATTAAACTGTGCGCGGTAGTGGCGCCTGCCCGGCGGCTACGAGATACAATACTATAGTTGTTTGACAGTTGATAGGTGACATATGTAAGTGTCATATAGTATGAAAGCTTTGGTCATAAAAATTTACATTTTTGACATCTCAAGTGCGATAGCATGCAAACAAGCGGTAATTTGCCAGATAATTCAAAACAAATGAGTTTATTCGTGTATCACGCGAGGTTCATTCGTTGACAACGCGAGGTCCACTCGTAGACGACGCGATGTCCACTCGATGACCACGCGAGGTTCACTGGTGACAACGCGGCGTCCACCCGTGGTCCACCTGCCGACTACGAGTGGACGCCTAGTGACGAGGCGGTGAGGGTCGGGTGCGGGGTGGCTCTAATGAGCTGTGACCTATACCACGTTTAGACAACTCACGCGATCATGTCACGTACGGAGTCGATACTAAGTGAATCGATTGTTTGTGAGGCTTGTATGATAATGATAAGCCAAAGGTCCACCTGTTGCGTGCTGTTCGAGGAAAACAGTACTTAGTGAGTATTGCCTACGTGTATAGTTAGATCATTTTTCGTTTGGCGCTGACCGATCTTAGGCCGTTATCACACTGGATGCGATTCACACGTCGCTCCGATGTGCGAGCGCGATGTCGATAAATAAGCGTATAGCGTTGTCTCGCTCAAACATCGAGGCGACATGTGAATCTCATCCAGTATGATAACCGCTTTAGGTTATCGAACTCGTATAAGATGCTTGTGTCTTCTAATATGATTCTGACAAACACGGTACGTATGTTTGTTGGAAATCTTATACTGAATTTACTGATTATTGAATTAGAACACTTGATTTCGTTTCGGATTATGCTGTTAACCGCTTACTTTCCCGGAACAGGGTATTGAATCAAAATTCATAATACGTTGTAGGTATTCAGACACAAGGAAACCATTTGCCATTGCCAGTAGTCACAACATATTTATCAGCTGCTTATCTTTAAAAGAAAACAAAAACATCGTTTTGGAAACTGATGACAGCTATAAGGAAATAAAAGATGTGTGTACAGACACCAAAAAGCCCTGGGCTCTGGAGTAGCGTTGGGACTAAATCCAAAGCCAAAATCATTATGCATAATGAAAGGTCTGCATCCAGTAGCGGATATAGCTTGTTGATAAATATGTCAAACTAAGGTCTCACATCGAAACTCCTAAGTAGCAGATAGAGCTGGAGAGGACTGAAAGCTACCGGTTAACAACGTAAATAACCATCTAGCTTCAATCACCGTACGTATACTGGGGAAGATTCCGCGCGTAAACCTAGTTACGATGCGACAACGGAATATTATCGCGACATTATGTGTCGATAGTCCAGCCGACTGAGATCCTATAACAAGAGATTTAACCGAGATTGAATAACTATCTATCAAACTAGACCTGCAGTTAATATCTTCTCTAATTAGTGTTGGTATAAGAAATCAAGTCTTTTAAGACGTCATTTGAAGAACTCGACCCGTTTTTACGCGACCCCGTTAAAAAAACTTCAGAATCGAGTCGCTAGTCGAGTCTTTTTTAAGAGGGCGCGTAAAGCCAAGAAATTAGAAATAAAACATATGACGCGCCGCGCAAAACTTGCGATGGAAGACTTGACGATCGCGCGGGTTGTGGTTTTACCTCAATAACTCTTAAAGTATACTTCTGATTAAAATTTTGCTGGTCAAATTCCTCTGCTACTTTATACTAAAATAATACTGCTGTATAACAATATAAAATTACAAATAAATTAAAATTAAACATGTTTACGTGTTTTTTTTTCCATCGAGCCAAATTTAACCTTTTAAGTTTTTTCTTGGAGTCTGCTTTCGGGAATATAGTCTACTTTCTATAGTTTTTTTATTGCATTTGGCCTGCATTAAAACGTAAAAATTCAAAATAAAAACTACAATTTTGCGGGAGCCTCCTCTTAAGCTCAACCCAAAAAGACTAGAGCATCCGAACAAAGACTCCCTCGCCAATTTTGTAGGTTTATCTAAATTGACATTTTAGAAAATGGGCTTTATTTTATGATTTGTGTACTAAACTCATAAATTGTATGTGAAGACAATGCGTTAAAAAAATAAGGACTCGAGTCTCTAACAATTTGACAAAAACTCAAGTTTCAACGTAATTATTAGACTCGCGACATCTTAACCAACACTATCTTTAAAGCCGTCTTCGAGCCTGTACATATTCTTGTGTACTGTTCGGTTGATACTGCCCAGCCTTGAACTGATGATCTGACTGCGAAACATTTCTGATTGAATGGAATGTCACAAAGTCAAAAGATTGAAAACACACGATTTTCATGCTGCAAAATCATGAATAGAGATACATTTATTCTGTTCTGGCACGAATCTAATTCTGTTATAATTTTGCATCAACTTAAACAATTTAGATGACCAATTACACTATATTTATTTACCCATCTATCCCCTAAGCGAAAGCAAAGTTATCGCTAATAACTTCAATAAGATTTCCAGATGCATCGATTAGAATACGAATCGAACAGACAGCTGATACGAACAGTCCAACGGTGCCAATAAAGTCACATCAATTGTGATCAATTTAGTGCGGCGGAATCTTCCACGTGCACATAAGCCTGGTGGCAGTAAACTAATCAGGGCGACCTATTAAGGAAACTGGCTTTATAAACCTCAGTGCGTTTTATGGTTTTGTCTTATGTTATGACACGTTTGCTACGACCTGAGAGGTTTGGTCATTACACAAGTTAGCGTCGAGCATGCAAATACTATCAAGGAAAATACCAAACAAGCTTAAACGCGGAACCTTACCTAAACAAAAGATCAGGGTCGGATGCTGCACTAAGCCGTTTGTCACCGTTAAAGCATTCACTAAATGTAGTAAACTCTTTATTGTACCAAAACACATAATAAAAGGAACTTACAAAGCTAAATACAAAGGCGAACTTATCCCTTCAAGGGATCTCTTCCAGTTAACCTTTGAGTAGATGAGAGGAGAGAGTGAGAAGAGGGTGACAAATGCAGAAACATGTACAACAAGGTACCAGAAAGTAGAGGATATAAATGCATACAAAATTTATAGGATAAACATACATATATTATACAAAAAAGTAATACGGAAATTAAGCTAAATATAAAAGAATGAAAAAAGTGGAAAATAATTAGTGATTATATACTAGGAAAGGAAAATTATTTAGCAGTCAGATAACCACAGCTTCTTCAACCTAATCTTAGCGGAATAGGCAGCTCATTTGACTGCACGCACTGCGAAAGATTTGTCGTATCCACGATTCTTATGGGGGGTATGGCAAGTGATAAATTCGCTCTAGAGCGCAGCCGGTGATTACTGCCTTCAGCCAAATATTAAAATTTTTCAGACAGGTAAAGAGGAGAAGAAGATGTAAATAGAACATTAAGTAGAAGAGAAAGAGTGTGAAGATCTCTACGGCGGCGGATAGGAAGCCAATTAAGTTTTTTACGATAGTAAGTTACATGATCGTACTTCCGTAGGCCGAAAATAAGCCTAATGCAAACATTCTATAATCGCTCTAACTTGCCAAGTAGTTCTTCAGGCATATCAAGATTCACAGCGTCGCCGTAGTCGAGTAACGGGAGTAAAAGAGAGCGAGCCAGCATGGTTTTCGTATCGAGAGGAAGGAAGTTCTGCAGGCGCCTTAAAGAATGGAATTAAATTTTATTGTATGGGAATTTTCTCTGCTGAATGATGTTGATCAGTCTGTCAAATGTGGTTGGTGTAACTGACCATTAAACTGTGTATCTTGTCAGTAGTGTCAGTACTTATTCATTAGTGAGTTCGAGATATCTAGAAGTAGATATCGGATAATCTTGACATGAATGATGTGCATGCTTCTTGTAGATTAGATAGGTATTATAGAGTTTTTTTAACGAATGTCAAGGGTATTAAACATAACTGCACCCACGAAAACCTTACAAAAGATAGAACACTGTTAAATTCCTATTCCTATAGGACACCAGCCACATCAGTAATGACAACGCCTTCGGGTATTTTCCTAAGATTAACCTCGCTGCCCTGACGTAAGAGGCACTACCTGCAACCAGTTCGGGCTCGGAGCGGGCTGTTCCAGCTTCCTGCCCACATTGTGACAATTGACGCACTATAAATGGGACTGTGACCTCTGCTGTGACCAATCCACTTACATCATATGATACGATGCAAGTGCGAGCATGTTTACTTCTAGGGCTGTAAACGTCTTAAACGTTTGGGAGATATCTTTCTTTAGCGATGCAATCGTCTGTATTTTATTTAATGTATCAGCTTGTCTATTCTTTTATCAGTTCTCTGTCTAAATAGATCAAGAGTTTCTATATTATATCGTGTCAGGTTATGGAACGGACATTAGCGAAAATAGGATTTTGCGCGGCTACAATCGGAACATTATCATCGTATGTCTAGTTTGCTAATGACAAAATTCTGCTTCAACATTACAAACATCACTTAAGGTCTGCTTACAATAAAACATCAATGAGCAAAGAGCAAACAAGAGATAATTTTATTTAGAAGAGACGAATGATGCTCTACTTGTTATCATACCTCAGAACAAACAAACTGCAGTACTTTTTCAGCCATCAATTTTAGAAATGACCCGTTATTGAGACTAACTAGAGAGGCAGCCAAGTGTTTTCTCATTATAGTATTTTTGTATTGAGGTTAACCGACTTGACTATTTCACAATCTCAAAAGTACACCATGGAATGGTTACATTTATTACGTCTCGTCTGTCTGGCTGGAGCATTGGGAAACGTTTAATGGTCGCAGTAGATTGTCGCCAACCAATAGAGCAGCTATTTTTAGGCAAGTGGTACTTGAGATGGAGACTAAAGTCTAATAACGTATTGGGGGTTTTGACAATGACAGGCCAGACAAACTTTTGTCGTAGTAAATCGGTCAACAAGGGGATCACTTGCATAAGCTATCAAGTGAAAAATGGCGTGATCACAACCTCTGCAAACACAGATCAGTGGACAATTTTGAAAAGGCCTTTGCTCAGTAGTGGGACACAATAGGCTTGCAGTATACAAATCCTTACTAATATTATAAATGCGAATGTAAATCCATCTGTATGATGTCTTCACGCTTACACCGCTGAACTGATTTAAATGAAATTTCGTATGGAGATAGTTTGTAGCCCGCAGAAGGACATCAGGATAGATAGTTTTTATCAATCATCATTCACGCAGACGAAGTCGTAAGCATAAACTAGTAAAATAGCGTTATTGTTATTAATAAAAGTCTGACAAATCTAACAGGCCATCCATAATTATTTATAACTCCGTTATTTTGACATTTGTTTTTGTTACAGACAGAATTGAATATATAGAAGAAGATAATTATTATAGAATTGAAGATAGAAGCACTGGTGACCTACCGAACTATTCAATTTTGTCTGTAAGAGCATGCGACTTGCAATCCGGAGGTCGCGGGTTCAAACCCCGACTCGTACCAATGAGTTTTTCGGAACTTATGTGCGAGGTATCATTTGATATTTACCAGTCGCTTTTCGGTGAAGGAAAACATCGTGAGGACACCGGACTTATCCCAATAAGGCCTAGTTTACCCTCTGGGTTGGAAGGTCGGATGGCAGTCGCTTTCTTAAAAACGTGTGCCTACGCCAATTCTCGGGATTAGTTGCCAAGCGGACCTAAGGCTCCCGTGAGCCGTGGCAAAATGCCGGGACAACGCAAAGAAGAAGAAAATTGAATATAGGTGTTTGCTAAGTTTCATGAATAATGCTTAGATTTCGATAAGCGATGCAACCGGCGGCAACCAATAACAAGTCTATATTTAGCCGTACTAGTTAATAGCAGTAGAATTATCGGAGCTAATAATGTATTTCAATTAGGCTTCGTCACACACTTGAGACTTGAGTCTATTTGTGTAATGGGCATGATGGTTGGTAGAAACATGATGGAAATATAAATATAACTAAATTAGGAGCATGTATGACTAATTATAACTGAAGATGGTGAGAAGAATAAACGGTCTTTAAACAAAGATTCAACTTTCTCAATAAGCAAATGTTTAATAGAAATGTTTTTTTGATTGTAAATGGCCTGAGTGTTACATATGTAGCTCATAACATAACAAAGAAATCGGAAGATCTTGGAGTGGAGAGGAAAACTTCGGAAAACAGACCTGAGGTACTGAAGCACTAAGAAATTATGTACGCGAGAAAAACATTTACATGATTAATAATATATGAATCAGATGAGAGACAGAGGAACACGAAGTAAAGTAAGCTTTTTATCTATCATCAACAGGATGATGACGTAAAGCGATTTGTCAACAAAAAAGAAATAGGGCTATTAAGATTAAATAGTTTCTCAGGCATTAATCTTTAGTATTTAATAGAGCTCACGCGATTAATGTTAGCATTTAACAGAACAGAATACAAGCAAATCAACTCGGTGATGACGCCATGTTGAATGGTACGTCCATTTTGGCAGCACACGTTTACTGCAAAAACGTGACAGCCGAAGCCATTATTGTTATAACAAAAACCGGTGGCGCGATGTCGATGTATGGAAATCGTGAAAAACAACTCCGGTTAGGTGATTCTGACGGCTGATAGGCCAATTCGAACGTACAGTAACATCAGAATATTTGAACGATATTATATACTCATCGTGTGTCTCGCGCGCGCCAATACTGAATACATGTACGGACAAGTACGAGGGAAATGCACGATAACTAAATAACATGATTCAAATTTAATATCATTCTGATGTCAGTGTACTTTCGAATTGGCCTGAAACTAAATGACATGATTCAAATTTAATATCATTCTGATGTGTTAGTGCAGTTGGCCTGTGAGTCTGACTAACACTGCCTGTATCGTACGAGGATTGAGAAACGACAAATATCTATTACGTATTGAAACCGAAAGTTAAGTACTCTGGAATTGATTAAAACTAATAAAAACTATAAAAAATTAAAAAATAGAGAAAGAGTAACCGACACCAAAAATGTGAACATATTAAAAACACATGTATTTTTGCCTTAAAGTAATCTATCCTAACATAGTATTGTCATGTATATTTTAAAATTGTGAGTATTTAATGCTCCTCTTAGCTTTATAGACTTTAGAATTTGACCTCTTAATTCTGGTGGAATCGGCTTATTGTTAATCAGTAATGTACTTACTCTTTCATTAATCTCAACGGTTGCTATAATAATGAATGACGTGGGTACCGATAACCTTTTGTCTTTCATATAACTTGAACTATTTTTAGCTTTCCACTTAAAAGCACAGCGTCAAATATTTACGTAGGCGTCATGACGCGGCATGAAGTAATCGTTAAAATTAACGTGACTACTAAGTTTAGCGGGATATTTATAGGCTCATTAGGAATGCTACCTGTCGGGATTCCCCGCAGAAGTAACATGAAAATTGCGTGAGTGCCCCAATTTCTGCCCACGCGCAGCAAAGGTCGCATAGTACCCGCGCGCGGGACTTTCTTCCAATAAACCTAAAATACCTAACATACGCCTTCACACTCCATGAAACAACGACCTTTTTAATGTTAAATGTAATTTTCTTATTTGTCCTTGGATCGGCATCGGTCACTTCAATGTTATGTACAAAACATAAATAAAACTTAAAAGGTGATTGTAGTTCTTCTGATTAGTGACCGGCAAAACTCAAAAGAGAGATGCATGTTGGATTGGGTTTTAATATAGCCAACACTGTTTTTTTCAGCTATATATTTTGATTAGTATAGTTTCTAGAAAGACGAACGACAGCGGAAGTGTTTGCGGAAGTCTAAATGTTTTAGAAGCAAGGCTAAGTTTTTGCGACATCTTCTGACTAGGAAATAAGACTAAATAAACGTGCGTCTATGCGTAACGAAAAACATAGCTTCTACAACAATCACATTGTATTTTTTATATCATTATTGTGGAAAATAAGTACAAGTCTGATAGTAAGCTGGTTGTAATTGAAGTTCTGTTGGTGTTACATTTTCCTTTCAAGGGTAACCGGATTCAGTGTGTTGTAACATGAAGACACCCTGAAGAGAAAACTGCGATACATACTTAAGAGCACTGACAATCTTCCGACAGTATTCAGAAGCCCGTAGCATAGCACAGCACAAAGGATGGATTGTAAATTGTAATAACTAATAAGTAACGTACGTCATTTATACTCATATTTTTCTACGGTATTGAAGATTATGTGGTTTCATACGAACAATTTAAACCAATTTAAGTGTTTTTCAGAATTGTTTTTCCTTGTTGATTTGATCAGGAACTAGTGCAGCTAGAAATCCTAACGTACAGACGTCATTGCGGTTTTCAATTAATGCGTTTCAACTTTAAGTGGTTCATTGCAGGATAACTCATGAATGAATGACCGAGCATATTTATAATTATGTAATGAATAATGTAGAAGCTGCTAGCCTTTGTGGCGTCTAGTTTGTTTATTTCAATTATCCTGTAGAATTTTATATTACTATTATTATTTTGATGCTAAATAGAAGGAAATAACAATTCAATTCGTAGTTTGGTGTCAGAGGGGTCAACGATATGAATAAATTCTTACGGCACTAGTTGTCAAAGTAAAGCATCTTGAATTTTTTTATGTACGTAAACATAATCTCAAAACATGAGACGTTTTAAAACAAAAACCACATTGACAATTAGGACAATTTCTATCTGCATAAATATATCGCAGTAGCGCCTCAAAACGGTAAACATAGTCAAGAAACATTTGAAAGAGTTCATTAAAACGAAGTCGCAACATTATTGGCCAGCACAGAACAGAATAGCACAAAAATAAAACAGTTCTAGTCGTAAAACTAACGCAAATGAGTTTTTGAGTGTTAGTTGAAATGGTAAGTAAAATCAATGAAAAGCCTGGCGATAGCGTCTAGACTCGGCCGGCATTTATTTCGGGCGGGCTGCGCGTGCGTCATTCGCAGCTTCTCCTGACGTAGCTTGGAGAATAAAGCAACTTCACGCGAAAACACCGTCTCGTTCATTAATGATTTACATGAATTTATACAATTATTGTTGCACGTTTGAGCATACAACACTTAACGAAAATAATTGAGACTGTCTTGAAAGCCGCAACCGGAATACCTATTTTTTTCTTTTCGCATGTTTGATTTCTAGGGGAACCGTCCAAAAGCAAGTTCCCTAAGTTAAGTTCGTCTGATAAGATCGCCGGGTCACAAAATCTAAAAGACAGAGGTATTTAAATAGTAAATCACTTGAAATTTAAATCACTGACTAATCTTTTTCCAACAAAGATAGCTCTGGTCTGATGCTGGCAGTAAGGATTTATATTACATACAAATCAGGCTATATCCATACCAAATTGTCTTCATGTGTTAATTGTTTACACCTTGCGGTGTTGATCATTATGAAGTAGTGGCATTAAAAAAGAAAATATGACTTCTAGGAATCCATTGTGAAGGAGGGAAGAGATCAAGTGTACATTCGTACGTATCATACTACAAAATGGCCGCTTGTCTCTCATCACTGATAAAATTGCCCACAACGAACCTTAAGGTAATAAGTACGCGATAAATGGTGTTGTTAAACGCAGAGGGTCAGTGGCCGGGACGCCGGCGTGTCTCCCAGAACCAGTCACGTAACGGACACGGAACCAGGTCAATAGCGATGGGGATAAATCTTAAATACTGACGCAAAATTGACGATTCCTCAACTTGACGGTGGGATTGCGGCTCGTTGCAGATGTTTCAATGGTAGCGTCATTTTAGGCTTCTAAGAACAATTACACCTGCTTTCAACGCTTTGTGGAACTTCAATTTACAACCGGGTAGTCATGTTGATGGACAAGCTGAAGTTACTAAAGCTAGTTTTGAAACAGGATGAAATCCTTAACTCGATCCAGTTCGCATATTGCGAAATGACAATATGCGAACTGGATCGAGTCTAATTCAAAGGGCCTCGTATCTGGTAAACGAGAATACATGTCAGAATCGTATTTGAGAGATTAAATATCTAATGGTCCTAATATCAACTTTGAGTGTTTGCAAGAACTGAGGTGTACGGTAGTCTGGTGAATTTGTTGATATCTCAACATAATAATTTATGTTAAAGTTAGCTTTTCCTAAATATTGGCAACATGTCTGCTCTCCCTACATCTTTCTATTTCTAAAGGGGTAAAGATCTGATTTGAATCATTTATTTTGGCTGTATGTTTAAAGTCCAGTGGCACCTCTTTACCCTCAGACCTCACAGCGGTGCTGCCCTGGAGCCATCCTAGATGTCGATTTTTGTGAGAGCCCATCTTGTAGGGGCGAGTCACTGTCTGCCGGAAATAAAATTGTATACTATTTTATTAGGCAGTGGTCCGGTTTTTTATCCCATAGCCCAGTATTTAGCCCATCGCCTTCACCCAATGGCCTGGTTCATTTTAGATTCCATCAACTCTCGATAGCCCTTACACCCCTGGCGGGTGCTGCCCCTGTGTACACCTCACATTTCATTAAATGTGTCAAAAGGGCCTCAAGGTATTGGCTTCGGCTCCGCGCACGCGTTCCAAAGGTCCGGAACACCATTGTTTTGGATGGGAAAGACAATACGACTGGCTCAAAATGTTTCTTGTCTCAATGACCAGAAAATTGCCAACTGAAGGTCGTTTTGGGTGTTATTCAACTCTGCAATTGTGCACATAGAGAGAAACAATAAGTATTTGAGAACAACACAATATGCCAATGAAAAGGCGCTGTTTGTGCTGCACGGGGCGGTGCCAAAAGAGTTTTTGCTGATAACAAGTTTAAAATACACTTCATCGTGATAATTAAAATGTACTCTTTTAGCAGAACTTATAGTACCTACATCATTTGTTTTGCTGTTCCTTCTTATTCTTCATTTAGTAGGTCGGAAGGATCTTGTAAAACGTTTGTCAACGTAACTATCGTTTACAATAGTTTCCATTTTCACAAAATTTTCTCCAAGCATAGTATGTATTTTGAAAACTCACAATCCGCAATACGGGGTTGCGAACTGCATCGCAGCCATAATTGAATGATTGTATATTTTTTATTAATTGTTATCGTTAATTAAAACTACCCTATTCAAAAATAATAAATAATCAACTTTATAATAATATGTATGCTAGTTTATAAGGTATTTATCTATGGGCCAATATATGCCTGAAAATAAAGATTTTTCATTCATTCAATACGATATTATACTGGGTACTCATTAGGCAATATTAACTGCAGGGCTACATTTCATATGGGTATGGGAGCAACCCCGATATTGCGTTTTTTTTTTGGGTTTTTTCATACGTTTCGGCCTGGTCTTTCTACCACGGACCACTTACACACAATAAACCAGATCATCGAAAGGCACATCGAATTAAAATCCCTCTTTATTTGGCCTTTGTAGATTTCTCCAAGGCTTTCGATAGTTTAACTCATTCATCTATATTTACCGCACTACAAGAACAAGATATAGAACCCACGTACATTCGTCTCATCCACAATATCTACGCATCAAGTACTGCCTGCATAAAACTAGTCTCCCGGGCCATCATTCGATATAAAGAAGGGCGTCAAGCAAGGTGACCCGCTGTCACCCAAGCTGTTCACCAGTACCCTCGAACAAATATTCAGGAAGCTGGCGGCTGGATGAGAGAACAGGGGTATCGAGTCGACGTCGATGGACGGCGATTAACAAATCTACGTTTCACCGACGACATAGTTTTGTTTTCGTCTTCAGCCATGGAGCTCGGCGCCATGCTACAAGACCTAAGCAGGGCAAGCCTTGAGTTAGGATTAATGATGAAATGTCAAAGACCAAGCTCATGAGTAACAGTCGAAAAAGAAACGTGGTTGTGGATGGAAAAGAAATGACATATGTCCAAGAATACATATACCTGGATCAAATAGTCTCTTTCCAGGCACGACAGGACAAGGAAGTCGCAAGACGCACCGGAAATGCCTGGAAGAGCTATTGGGCTATGAAAGAGCAAATGAAGGGAGATTTCCCTTTATCTCTAAAACGAAAGCTCATCGACATGTGTATTCTTCCCATCCTGACCTACGGAGCACAGACTTGGTCCTTGACAAAAGTTCAAAAATCCACCCTCAAGGTTTGCCAACGCGCCATGGAGCGTAGTATTCTCGGCGTGAAGTTGACCGATCGCATCAGAAACACTATACTACGCTCCAAAACCCAAATAGCCGACGTGGCTGAAACAGCCGCAAAGCTGAAGTGGGACTGGGCGGGACACGTTTGCCGTATGCCAGATGACTTATGGGCTAAATCAACCACCAATTGGGCCCCACAAAATCGAACCCGACGTGGCGGCAAACGTCGACGGCGTTGGCGAGATGACCTTGACGCCTTCGACAGGAACTGGTAGGAGACAGATCAAGACCGGGATACGTGGAAAGGGAGGAGGGAGGCCTTTGCCCAGCAGTGGGACACTCTAGGCTCATATAAATAAATAAAATAAAACTAATTAAATAAAAGCTTGTAACAATTCATGCTTCGAAAACAAGTTTGTTATTAATTTCATCCATTTTGTGTAATAAACATCACATTGTTTAGCATAAACCACCTGTGTATTATAGTAAAAGAGTGATGTTTATTGTCAAAATTGACTTCTGAATCACGGCCAAGAATTTTCATAACATCACAACCTCCAAGTGACGGTACTTCAGAAAGAAAACCCAAATACACGTAAAGACTAATTGTAATACAAAACGTGTACAACTGTTTGTGTTATTTGCTCAGTGCTCACAACTTGTTTTTCTACTAGCCACCTAAACTAACATAGACAATCCGCTGAACGTGTTACAGCTTTATACTTATCAAAATTGAATAAGTGCTGTTTTCACGTTGTTGTAACAGTCTAACTTTAGTGTCTGTTGTCAACCTTGTATTGGATATCATGTTGCGGTGACGTTGAGTTTCCAGAATGTTTATTAATCATTGAGAAGTCGCAATTTATGCGGCCTTTTGTTGTCACTTTAAGTTGATGTTTTAATGCTTTTCAACCTGTTGTTGTTCATCTAGAGGTAGTTCTAATCTCATAATAAAAGCCCCTCTTTTGACTGGCATTAAGAGATGTGCTACAGAGCCGTTAATTGTATGACTCGTTTTACTCTAAATATACTGGAAATTTTAACGTAATGTTCTATTACTTCTGTAATCTAAAGTTTTTGGCACATTCTACATACAGTTGTATTTGTTGAGTGCATACGACTCATATTTTCGATGTTATCTTTAATAACACTATCATACACGCAATAGCCTACGATAACTTAATCATTAAGATTATTACTATTCTGGCGAAAGCAGATGGCTAATTGGCATCATTCTCTGGGGAAAATACAAAGTTTGGTGATTTGACATGTCGGAGCTAGCTATAAACAACAGAGATGAAGATGTGTTTGTGTCGTTACAACACATCACGTAATTCGCGACGGTCGGTATTGAACGAAGAAAATGATAAGAGACCGAACGCGGATACGAGACACACACAAGTACACGTCGTGCGGACGACACGCAAACACGCTCGCGACCAAAATAGCATCAGATAGCACAAACACCAACACACGCCCACACTCGTCAGTGAACTGTAATAAAAACATGCGTACATAGACAACTGTGCTATGAATAAGACAGAAATTGAAATGGAATCACGATCGCGCGATCTGTTTGCGTAGCCGAGTTAACTGGTCCCGATTCCCCGATACTATCTGCAGGCGTAGTAGAGAAAGCCCGGACGGGCCTCGAAAATTTGCATATTGCGAAAAAACTAGGCCTAGATCTCGCAACAATACGCTTGTCCACGGACCTCTCGAGCCGGCCCAGGACCGGTTCCGTCTAGTTCCAATTATAGGACCGTGCATCGGAAGAATGTGGATCGATGACGACGGAACGGCGAAGGATTGCGGACTCACCTAAATTGATGACATACATGGCCTGGGAGCGCTCGAGCCGGCGGGCGTGCTCCACGGCCGGGTAAAGTCCTCCGGAATCCACTTTAGACACTTTGTTGAACTAGAACACAAACAGGATCCACTGCGTGTGACGCGGGCATCTCATGCGGCACTGCACTGCGCGAGCGCGCGTTCGGCTCGCTAGTCGGACACTGACTGACGCCCCCTGCGCCCGCGGCGCCGCCGTTCACTATAGTGTGATTGAGCCCGACGAGTAGCGTATCCGTTTGTTTGTTTATTGACAACGGAAAATCTGCACTCCAAACACAAATAAACTGACGTTAGGGCTACTTTATACTGAGATGGTTTAGTAGATGATATGAGCCAATCCAATAATCCCACAAAACAGAATGTTAAATATCGTGAGCAGTACTGGAGATTAGAAGACTTTCGGAAAGAAGACCCTTGGCTTCATGTTAGTAGCAGAGGATGCAATGCATTCAAGATAAAACACTTATTATTATTAAGATAAGCTTTAGTTGATGTGATAGCTTCTATTATACCAAAAGGAAAGTGTACCTAGATTTTGAAAAGTTAAAAGATAACTGCATCAAGCTGCTCTTTCCGTAAGATAGAAAGTCTTAAACGTGTCACTCTCACACGATACCTTTGTGATTTATTGGAACACTGTCTCAGGGAGGCCTCTGGCGCTCTCCAACTAATTTGTCACTTAGTTTAGTTCTGACGTAAGTTGCTACAGTACAGATTACGTGGCATGACTGACACCCGAGATCGCGCGACATTGCCTACTACTCAAAACAATTCCAATTACAGGTCCGAATGCAGACAGATTAATACATTATTACCTTAACAAAACGAGATATTATCGCATGTCGCATGTAAGCATGTTTTGTTTACCTTGATATCCTTAAGAGCTCATCACTTCTGCACACATTGAAAAAAAGGTATATAAAACATTTATAATTCTAAGTTTCCTTCTGTTTTTATAACATGAAGACATTATAAAACTTAAAAACTTTTCCGTGACGAAAGAACTACAAAGGCGACCGTGACCGATATATGATAACACACGTCTTTAATTGACGCCCTTCAAGTAATTAGCGATTTATTTCAGCGTTCCAGAATTCTGACAAAAGTCTTTGTCGGCATCTCTTAAAGGTATTTCGTTGGTTTTGATCACCTGATGACAGGCTTGGCCAGGGCTCCGTCCGCCGCATTCTCGGAAAACAAAAACCACAGTAATGAGCGCGGTGGCCATTTAATGTAAGCGATTTGAGGTCAACGGGTCAACGACACGAGAAATTACAAACGTCACAATTGAGAAGAAATTGTGTACCTATTTTAAACTGACATAACATAACCCATGCATTGATGATGCATTGTTAATATTAGCCGCAATAAAAAGGGTATACGTGACAGCAACCACGATCGAGGCAAGTTGGAATACGAATAAGTTTACCTGTTGCAGGAAAACATGATAAAATATTAAGGCATCGGACGATCAGAGCGGCAAAAAGTGTGCCGAGCGCGGCACGTGTAGCTGAGGCACGGCTCTTACACGAGATTTTTGCACCGCACGTTTGAATAGATGGGGGCAACGAACTTTTTAGGACGCATCAAGTTGGCCAGGCATAAGTGATTCATCCTGTCATCAGCAAAAAAGCTCACAGCTGAACATAAAACAAGCCTACAATGATCGCTCTAAATAACCAGTTTTTTTCCACCTTCATCCTTGCTGAGTTTTCGATTACACAGATTCCATTTATGATGACGTATTTGAAGTTAGAATTATTAGTAGAATTACGTCATGAAATACTTCCTAAACCAACATATTCTCTAAATTTGGCACAAACGAACATGAACGCAAAATGTTAACCCATTAACACTTATAAAAGTATGAAATTTTGAAAGTAGCAAACTTAAAAGCTTTTTCCCACTGACATCCAGTGTTTTGCGGGTACGGTTTTCTACAGTTTCCTGTAGTATGCGGGCAGTATCCCGCAAACAGAATGCTCGTGTGAACGTTACTATATCAGCACGTATACTACTAAAAACCATATCCGAAAAAAAGTATCGGGCCATCTTAGGCGTATGGTATGGTTTTACGTCTTAAAAGTTGGTTAGTATGGTCTAGTTTCCTGTTGTTACCCAAATAATCATAGGGTTGCAAACTTGCAATGCAACCACAATGAGCCACTAACCTAATGCGGTAGCCAAAAAGCATGATGTCCCTAAGAAACGGACATTGTTTTCAATTTCATGCAGTAAGCATTAAAAAAGATTAAAAGTCTGATTACACCAAAAAAGTTTTTATTTATACTCTTATTTTAGATCCATTCCTAGAAATTGGTATGGGAATGGGAGTTATTAAATAGCTAGGCTAAGGTCCTTTTGATTTGTGTTTCAAATAGACTCAAAAAACGACACGTCACACGAGTCTCACGACGAAAGGACATGTCAAGTCTCGATTATAATAACTCGCGATCTTCTATTTTTGAATTCTCATTCTCAGTTGAAGCGTTCTGTTAGTTAAATAACATAAATTATTATTTTTTATTATAGGATAAAACAATAACTTTTTTTGTTATTTCAAGTACGTTCTTCTAAGTCTTCGAGGCTTTCTCGAAGACTGAAATACTATCAACCAGGATTTATGTTTTTGATAATATGAATAATGTGATATACGAGGAGTTACTTTATGTTTAGCAGTAGGTACGTAAATTTTTACTGTTATAAAAAATGGAACCGCTACTTCATATCGTGTATTGTGATTCTAACATTTCTAACGCACCCAATGTTGTGATCGAATCTCTATAGCTAGGCTAAAGCAAGAACTTATCAAGTCGTAAGAACTTATGACCTCGCTGGGGCTATTGGAACGCTGTGACATATTTAAATTGCCACATAGAGAACCTCGAAAACTTGCAAACTTGCTCAAATTGCGCAAAAGTCTCTCAGACCAGTTATTCTCGCCTTACACGCCGCCAGCACGTGTTATCTACCAAAACTATATGATTCACGGATTGTACTATTTAAGGAACTGCGCAGCAACTAAACTCCGGTATAAATACAGTCGAGAGCAATAGAAATACGCACTTTTTAAAAGTTTGTGTTTAGTTTCATTTGTGACTGCTTTAAATTTTGGAAGCTGAGTTGAAATTTTGCAAACCTTTGTTTAAAATACAAATGACTATGCTATATGATATTGGCATCGCACTGATCTGGTGATGGAGATAGGTGACCATAGAGACTTAAATAAGGAACTTATAAATCTTGGTTACTTACACGTATTATAAATAAATAAATAAATATTATAAGACATTATTACACAAATAGGCTAAGTCCCACACTAAGCTCAATAAGGCTTGTGATGAGGGTACTTAGACAACGATATATATAATATATAAATATTTATAAATACTTAAATATATAGAAAACATCCATGACTCAGTAACAAATATCCATGCTCATCACACGAATAAATGCCCTTACCAGGATTTGAACCCGGGACCATCAGCTTCGTAGGCAGGGTCACTACCCACTAGGACAAACCGGTCGTCAAATATATTGTATTAGAGTCAATGTTGGGTTAATAAACTAATATATTCTCGATGGACAGTAAGAAGATTGCAGTATAAAGAATAGTCATACTTTCTTATAGCCACAGTCATCTCTCATACTTTTACTTATCTCTAAACGACTATTTAATCAGGCAAAGAAGGGTCATACCGTCTGCAACTCTGTACTCTGCAAAGGTACTGCTGCGAAACTTTTTTTTAAATCAATATAAATAAATATAGAAGATACAATTTCTACAATAAATTTAAGCACCATCTTTACTGCTGATGATTGCTACATGTTTTCGAAAGTTCTGTAGTCTGTAGCAACAGATGGTTCTATTTCGGGCTATCATTATGTCGTAATTCAAATATAGAGTGCCCAGAATAGTTTGCTATCGATCTCTGTACTGCCTGTTATGTTTACAGCTTTTCAGTATAAGCAATAAAAACTAATCACTTTTTGTGGAAATTAATATACAATGTGATAACTTTTTATGACCCTCGAGTGTAGCTAGCACTAATATGGCTAATGTGTTGATTTTGTTAGTTGTGTCCATCCATTTACTGCTAGTAATTTAACCATGTTTGGGTTTTATTGACATCATTAAAAGCATCCGCCTTTGCTTAACTGTAAAAACGTTAGTGTTAAAGCTTAATAGAAACAGTAAATATCAGCAAAATGCGATAGATATGTGAGAAACACAGCAAACGTTTATTGAAGTTACATGAGTTACATCAATAGGGTTTCCACAATAAAATATCAACTCGGCGACACTTCGCTGAGTCACGTTGACGCCGCGAATCGGAGCGGTTACAGCCAACAAGTTGTAAATATAACCCTGAATCGAAAGTGCTTTGATACAAACTCTGGAGATAGGTATGACTAGTCCGGAACGAAGTGACCCGCCGTTTTGGCAACAAGCGTCGAGGTCGGGTGACACACGCGGTTACGCGTAACGGTTAAAAATGAACCTGTGATTCAACTACGACATTTAATACTCTATGGTTACACTTGTATTTAGATTCCTTGTGATTTTCAAACTTGTTGAAATGAAACTACTCAAAAATCCTATTTAATTTGGCTCATGGAGGCTGCAATATTACGTATACGTAATATCTAACAGCTTTTTTATTGACATAACTGCTATATATTATACAACTGTAACTTTGTACGTTTTATTGAAGAGTAGGTATTTTGTAGTAGGTGAGTAGGTTATGTCAGCAGATTTGATTGTACCGATTGATTCTGATTGTACCGATAAATCTGTTGATAAATTAAATATAGACAATATTTGTATAAATGACCCACAAGAGATTGCCAATAGTTTTAATGATTTCTTCATAAAGAGTATAAGCACTAATACAACTGCAAATTCTACTTATGATATTGATATTGATAATAATGACTTTTCCATATATCTCAAACCCGTAACTTCTTCTGAACTCCATAGCATAATTATGTCTCTTAAAAATTCCCCATCAGTCGGATATGATGAAGTGAGGACAAATATTATTAAGAAATGTGTATCCTCTATTATATCGCCCATGTTACATACAATAAATCTTTCATTGATCCAAGGTAGCTTTCCAAATATATTGAAAAAGTCTGTTGTTAAACCCATCCATAAAAAGGGCGATAAAACTAATATGGGCAATTACAGGCCAATTACCTTAATTTCAGCTTTCTCAAAAATATATGAAAAAATCATGTTTAATAGATTAATAAGTTTTCTGGACAAATATAATATAATATCCGATCAACAACATGGATTTCGCAAATCTAAATGTACTTCTTTAGCTACATTTAAACTGGTAAAAAATGTTCTAGATGCGGTAGATAATAAGATTCCTGTCACTGTATTATTATTAGATATGAGCAAAGCCTTCGATTTTGTGTGTCATAAACGGTTATTGGTAAAATTATACAAATATGGTATACGTGGTCCTGCTCTTGAATGGATAAAAATGTATATTAGTGATAGAACCCAATGTGTAGAGACCATGAGATACTGCCCGGCAACGAAATCTCTAGATAGTTATAGATCATCTTTCGTTAATAATCATTATGGAGTACCTCAGGGCAGTATTTTAGGTCCCCTGCTATTCCTAATTTATATAAATGATATGCCCAAAACCCTGCCACATGATTGTTTGTTATTCGCAGATGACACATCTATTATTGTAAAATGTAAAGATCTTTTAACTTATAATGATGACCTAAACAGAACACTAGCTCTTACAATTAAATGGTTAGAAATAAATAATTTGAAAATAAACCTAGAGAAAACCAATTACATCCAATTTCATACAAACAAAAGCAACTCACAACAAGTAGACATACAATATGAAAATATCTCCATAAAAGAAGTACTAGATGCACGATTTCTAGGTATAGTTATTGACAATCAATTGAACTGGAGAGAACATGTAGATAAATTATGTACCAAAGTAAATAGGTTCGTATTTGCTCTAAGAAGAGTGAGTCAAACTGTTTCCACACAAGCAGCACTAATAGCGTATAATGGATATGTTAACTCAATTTTAAGGTATGGCGTAGTAATCTGGGGGAACTGCACTGATAAGCATAATGTATTTATTGTTCAAAAGCGTTGCATTAGAGCCATATTTTCAGTTAATCCAATAGAGTCATGCCGTCCATATTTCATACAAAATAATATTCTTTCTTTCCCCTGTCTTTATATCTATGAAGTTTCTGTTTTTGTTCACAAATATAAATATCTGTTCACAGAAAACATATCATTGGGTCCTCGTGTTGTTAGACCGAAATACAAACACAGGTTACCTAAACCATATGTTAACCTGTCACTTACTTCAAAAAACGCCTATATCATGTGCATCACAATCTACAACAAATTACCTGATCATTTTAAAGACATGGATCTAAAGCTGTTTAAGTCGAGCACAAAAAAGTGGCTTATAAAAGAATGTTTTTACTGTATAAATGATTATCTAAGTTTCTCATGAGTGTTACTAGTATGTAAGTTAATATGTTAACATAATTATATGTGTATACTGTAAATGTATGTACACCTGAAAAGGTAAAGTTTCGGTGTGACTAAATATTTAATTGTATATTCGACCTACAATGTAACCTGATTCTTACATACAATAAAAAACTTTGAACTTTGAACTTTGAAAATTTTGTTTCATCAGCAAAAATATCTTGTTGATCAGCAACGCTACAGCATTTGCCCATCATACTAAGTAAGCAGCATAAATGTCATATTTCCAAAACCATTGATTTGCGCACTGCTTCATACTATTGGAACTTGATGCCTTTAACTTGACAATACAAAACCCCAGAACAGTATGATGCAATAATTTTGCTCCATACTCAAAAAATATCAAATACCATCAACTTATGCAAATAAATGCAGAATCCGCTAAGATTAAGTTTAGTTGCGTAAGGACATTTGTCATTTACAATTACGTCAAGTTTTTTTCGTCGCTCCATTGGGACTGGCGTGTTCGGGGAGCTATGATTAATTGAATATAAACCATGTTATGTGGACTGGTCAGGCAAGTTTGTTTACGTATTGCAAGCGTCACGACGATGCGAGTGCGTGTTACTTTAGTTGCACGCTTGTCTCCTAAAATCTTGGTCTCTAGATTTCTAGATCTGCTTATAGCAGTGTTAACAATTATTTCTCTTGCGACCCGACGAGTCCGCAGGCGCAGGGGCATTGCTGTGGTCTAAAATATTGCTTTTCTTATTCATAACTTCTGTGTTACATTTTTGCAGCAACGCAGCATACTTAATCCAAAACAACAGTGGCCATCACAGAACTTTGCTCGGAAAACATATAAAAACTCAAAAATGCGCGTTTTCCCAGAGATAAGATCTAGCTAGATCGATTTATCGCCCCCGAAAACCCCCGTATAGCAAATTTCATCGAAATCGTTAGAGCTGTTTCCGAGATCCCCAAAATATATTAACGCCCAAGCAGCACATTAGTGAATTTTGCAGCTTATCTTATAGCTTTATGTTCTAAATGAGTGGTTTAACAGTGTTTGATAAAACGTATGCCTTTAAACACAACTCAAAACTGTATATGAGTTCATCCTGTCACTTGTAGTTGCTTAGGAACGTTTATTGTTTCTACTTTATTACTTATGGTTGGGTAAAGTCGATTTTGCTACTTAAAGTTGCATACAGGTTTTAATTGTCACTGAATAAGAAGCAATAGTGCTATATAAGGCCCTAAAGTCACTTATAAGCAACTTCTACATATAAGTGGTAACATACCCTTATTTGGAACTTTTAATTCCAAATGACTAGTATAATAGAGTAGTGTATCACCAATAGTGGCTAAAGAGATAATTTTACGGCCCTTTTGGAACCTAAAGTGATTGCAACTTTAAGGGCTAGAAATACCCTTATTGCCACTCCAACGCATAATTAAGTCTCAATAGGAGGTTCTTGAAAACCAAAAGCAGTTATTTTCACTTATTTCAAACCACTAACGATCTAACAGTTCCAAAATTAGGTCATATACATAATATCCTATCAAAAACATTTTCATGAAAATGTTGCCAAGACGAAACCATAAGGCTCGCACTGTCAAAATGTTATCAGATTTCTCGTAGAGACAAGCTTCTAACTCTACAAGCCCTAACTTCAGAAACTCTACAACAAGATAAGTCAAGTCAAAATATGTGGCATGGCCGTTTCGCTACTGTCACATGGGCGTAAGGTGCAAAATTTATTCACTAAGTATTCTTATAGTAACGAAACGGCCAAGCCACATATTTTGACTAAGGTGTAGAGTTTGTGAAGTAAGGGCTTGTAGAGTTAGAAGCTTAGCTCTACAAGAAATCTGATAACTTTTTGACAGTGTGAGCCTTATGGTTTCGTCTAGGCAACATTTTCCATGAAAATGTTTTTGATAGGATTTCACTTCTTTTTGTAAGTGTCTTCTTTGTGTATTGTCATAAGCATGACAATCTTCCATCCCCTAATATAAATGGTAAAGTAAGTAGAGTAAATACACTTTATTGGACCACAGAAGAAAAATTCAGTAACAGATTTACAATGTAAATAAAGGTAGCAACAGGCGTTCTAATCGCTGTGAGCGATCTCTTCCAGACAACCTTAGGGTAACAGGATATAAAGAACAAAAAGCTTTAGTGACGGGTAGTGCACGAATACATTACAGGAATAAGAAGATTACACATTACAATGAAATACATACCAATGGGTACAACCAAATAGTTAAATATTTATCAGATACATATATAATGGTTGGGGGAAATTTACTATTAGAAATCCCGAAATACGTATCTGGGGGCATCTTTTATACAATCTTCTTTTTTTACTGATCCTCCCTACAAATTTTCCTCTATTCCCCCTAATGCCCTTTTCTTTCCCTTTTCACCTTTACGGGTGATCTTGGGGTTGATAACTATTCTATATCCTTCCCTATAGGAAAAACTATCTATACACTAAATTTCATCTAAGTCGGTTCAGCGGTTATTGATTCCCCATACAAAATTCCACCCCCCTTTTCACCCCCTTAAGGGCTATAAATTTCCAATTTTTTTTATTTCTTTTGTTGTTTGTATACTAATACTATGCTCCATACCAAATTTTTGCTTCCTAGGACTTCAGGAAGTACCCCAAGGGTTTTGGTGATCATCCGTGAGTGAGTGAAGTGAGTCAGTGACGAAAACGGGGTTTTTCCGATACGAACAAAATCTTAAGTATGAGAGCTATGCATCTGAATTTTTTTATGCTTAATAAGTCCACTCTATTGACATTATATCCCGAGAATTTTGTTTATCTGGTATAATCCAAACCCAAGTTATGAGGGTTCAAAAAAACGACGAAGCGCTTTTAGAAAAGGTAGGCCATGCGCTTCGCTTTGCTCGTCTTGGCGGGGGCACTACCCTGCCCCCAGATTTTTTTTTTTTATTGCGGCGCCTCCTCTGTCAATAGCATTCACTGCTTTGCCACTCGCAAGATACAAATAAGTGATTTTCAGACCTGATAGTTCTAAATAGAGAACAAATAAGTGAAAATAAACACTGTAAAATATTTTTTGTTCCGCCATGTTTACAAATGGAGTCCTTGAAAATGAATTATTTTTAACAGAATTTTATCACACTGACGCATAATCACAGACCTTTGATAGTTGTGACGATGTTACTTTAACATTGTACGTAACCTACAATCATTAGGTCAGGTTTTTAACAGTTTTATTTCTTATCAGTATCAATTCCTCATTTGATTTAGCACTCTCCTTTTAAATATTCCTGGATCAAATCAAAGGCGCATCGAAATTTACAAAGAAACCATACTATAGTTTCACAGTAAAAAATCATTCGCAAGGATTTCGTGCTTATTTCAATTCCTGTATAACGTGAAGTGTTCATCACTTTACCAAACAGATATCCAAAATTAAAATGGCAGATCACATTCACTTTCAAGAAACACAACTTATTGTCTTAATTGTTGCCACGCCACTCAAAGGAAATTGGGCGTCTCATTTATCACTCCTTGACCGAACTGAAATTGTAATACATTCATTCGTTCAATATAAATCGTTCACTGCGCATAACTGTCACCCATAGTTCTAATTGCAACTTAAGGTAATCGAGAGATCTCTTATGGATTCAATTTAGAACCAAAAATAGGCTGCAATTTTTCTCCTTTTTGGTCTATAGTGGGTCTATATGGGTTCTTTCCACCTATATAGAACTTAGTCATGGCTATATATTTCACTTAAGTATCTAAATAGATATGATATACGAGCTATTTCCCACCCCGTGTGCTACTTGGGCGGGTTTTGCTGACTTCGGGACCCTTTCACTAGCAGAAATCCATTATTTTGACCGATTTTCCGTTTCAGCGTACATGGTGAATCCATGTTTTATCCGCTGTTACGAATTGACGTAATAATCATTGGAATTATGTTTGAATTTGGCTGAGTATTGCTCGAAAGTTGTATCGCGATGTCGGTTTCAAAAAGCCACCTTGCAAAAAGCTTTTTCATACTTATAATTTCGGGGTGGAGTGGTGCGATGACCTCCCCGAGCGGGCGACAGGGGGAAGTTTGGGTGGGCTTCGGCCTGCCCAAAGATCCGTCTGTCTCCCCTGGTCCACCCTGGGCAACGTCACTAGCGACTGGCATTCGTGCCTCTTTCTAGTGACGGCAAACATCCACACGGGCGTCGTCAGTAGGTGTGGGTAACTACTGATGACCTATACACAACCCACCTGTGCTAGGACCTGCACAGTTGAGCGCCGTAAGCAAGGATGACGGGATCCTGGGGATTGAGCCATAGCCAACCCGCGTGGTAACACGTCTGCTTCGGCCCTAATTTCGGGCAAAACGGTAGCCCGGACTACTAGCCACAGTCCGGGAAATGGTCATGTGAGGAACCGTAGGTGGGCTCACGGCGAGAAGTGGGAGGGCCGCTGAGGCAGTTTCGGCTGCTGATGTGGTGGGGAAAGGCCATGCTGAGGGAGTGCGTTTAGGTGATTCTGGTGGAGGGCGTCTGACCTGGACGACCCTACGTCACACCTTTACAAGCTCCTGATGTCGCGCAACTAGCCAACTTCCCACTTCTATACCTGAGTCGGTGTCCTAACGACTGAAAGCACCTTTTATATGTGTGAGTAGGCGTTCCCAGATGTGTGGGCCCTTGTAGGGTGGGAGCCGATGAGGATGAAGAAAAAACGAACGAACTATGGATAACAGGTCGAACGAAAACCCCCAAGCTGATCCAGCGGCGTCCATCGCTAATGGTGAAGCTACACAGGTGAGACAAGCTGTTCCAGTGACAGTGCGTCAAACCAACAACTTGGCTTGTCCGCAACCCAGTTCATCTGGCGAGCAGACTGGCC
Organism: Cydia pomonella; assembly: GCF_033807575.1. NCBI lineage: Eukaryota > Metazoa > Arthropoda > Insecta > Lepidoptera > Tortricidae > Cydia > Cydia pomonella. The sequence goes on along the minus strand of NC_084715.1, from coordinate 21,131,731 downwards.
TAGACACCTTCCGGGACTGGCAGGAAGTGGACCGAAGGTCCAAGAAGCGCCCCACTAACAGTGGGATGCCTCGCCCCGCCGGACCCGTGAAGTCTTCGACTTCTAATCCTCCCCCCCCTGTTAAACGTCAAGGAGGAGAGGCTAAGAAGAAGAAGAAAAAGAATAAGAACCAGCGGCGAGCAGGCCGTCTTGCACGAGAGCAGCAGCTGGTCACCACACAAAACCCTGCAATCGGGGAGGGGGCACAGGCTTCCCAGAAGCCAGCACCCAAACCGGCGCCGAACAAGCAGGTGGCTGCTGGCAAACCTCCGCCTAAGGGGAAAGGTTCCATCCTACCCCCTAAGGCTGGAACGTCGGCCAGTACCCCTGTGAGTTCGGCTGCAGGTCCACCTAAACGGCCCGGCAAGGCCGCACGAGCCGCTGCTAAAAGGACGCGGGACGAGTCCTTCTCCCCGCAAGGAGAACACAAAAAGCAGAGGCTGGTGAGCCCTGGTCAACCGGGCGTGTCGTATGCACAAGCAGCGGCGTCAGACCTGACGATCGTTATCACTGACGCGAAGTCGGGTAAGATCACCGCTGACCAATCAAATGCCATCCTCCGCGGGTTTCACCAAGCAATCGTGGAGGAGGCAAGGAAGCACATCGTGGGAGCCACGCCACCTAAATTCAAGGGCAAGCCTATCTTCGCTGAGGGGCAGCTGAGGGTCTTCGCAGAAGACGAATACTCGGCCGCCTGGTCTCAGCGGTGCGCGCAGGCCCTAACCTTGCCAAACATCTCCCTAACGGCTGTCCGCCAGTCGGAAATGGCAAGGAGAGTTAGGTGCGGGCTCCTTATACCAAACGTCGACAACTCGTCCTGGGAAGACGTCCGGCAGGCAGCTGACGGACTAAAGTACCAGAATGAATGGGCCAAGGTCGGTACCTGGTCCATCATTGAGATACTGCGGCAAGACCAGGGGTGGTTTGTCGCCTTCACAATCTCAGAAGACCTCGTCCCTGCCTTTATGGAAAGGGGAAGATCCCTGAACTGTGGGGTGGGCAACGTCTACCTGAAGTTCAGGGGCCCAGGAGGCAAATACGTGGACCAGCCTCCCACCCTGCAGGGCTCCACCCTAAGGGTAACGGGTGCACAGGTCCCTAGCCAACAGGCCGAGGGCACCCCCAAGCAGAGCAAGTCTGCCTCTGGGGAGAAAGCTGCCCCCCCGTCGTTATCCAAGCCGACGATACCTGAACTCTCGGAGGATGAACTCCTTGGCACTGGTGAGGGACCAGCCGGGACATCATCCGAGTGCGAGGACTTGTCGGCCTGGATAGAGTCGGGGTTGGCCGACATGTTGAAGGAGGGAGGGGAGATGCAGGATGGCCCCCCTACCACCGACAACATGGACACAGATTAGTGTCCTACAAGCAAACCTCCAGCACAGCGTGGCCGCTACGGCCCAACTGAGACGCTGTCTGGTAGGTCTGCCAACAGCCGTTGCCCTCCTACAAGAACCTTGGACGGGCAGCGGACATATACGCGGGCTCTCTGACACGAAAGGTAAGCTCTATTACTCCACGGTACATGCCGTCCCTAGGGCATGCATCCTAACCACTAACAATATTATTGCACAACCGCTCACTGAATTCTGTTCCAGAGATCTGTGTGCGATTAAACTACAAGTTCCACTGCCAACAGGATGTCGCGACCTAGTCCTCGCCTCGGCGTACATGCCCGGAGAGGACGAGCCGCCGCCTGCTGAAGTACAACGACTGGTCAGCCACTGCGAGAGAGCAGGTCTCGCGATTATCATCGGGGCCGACTCCAACGCACACCACCAGCTGTGGGGAATGGAGACCAGTAATAACAGAGGTAAGACACTTGTTGAATATCTTGTGACTACAAATCTAAACATTCTAAATGTGGGCGCTGAACCAACATTTGTAAACAAACGATGCAAAACGATTATTGACCTGACTCTGGCTTCGGAGGAGGTCAGCGAACTAGTTATGGGATGGCACGTCTCTCAGGAGGCCTCCTGTTCAGACCATAGATGGATTCGCTTCAATCTACTAGCATCTAGTGACACACCAATCGCCCGTAGAAATCCCAGGAAAACTGATCGAGCCGCTTTTAGGAAGATCCTAGGCGAAAGCCTCGATCTGCTTCCTCCGAGGGATGACCTTCGGGAACCTACTCAAATAGAACAGCAGGTAAACATCTTAACTGATGCCCTCGTAGACAGCTACCACAAGGCGTGCCCCTTAAACCCACCGGCAAGGACTGCCATAACGGGTCACCAGTGGTGGGGCCCAGAACTGGAGAGACTCCGGCGGAAAACCAGGAGACTCTTCAACAGGGCCATGAACACAATGGCCGAAGTGGACTGGGACAACTACTATGAAGCCAAGGCCAGGTACAAAAAAAGACTGCGGTACTGGAGATCCTTATCGTGGAGGAACTTCTGCAGCAGCATCGAAACATTAGACCAGGCCAACCGGGTAAGGAAAACTCTAGCGCACAAGCCCACATCACAACTGGGCTCACTGCGGAAGCCCGATGGCACATACACATCTTCCCCTGCAGAGACTCAACGCCTTCTCCTGGTAACCCACTTTCCGGGATGCGTAAGCCTCGCTGATGTAAATCAGCAGGACGAGGAATACAGCACAACAGACAACAACTGGCAAATGGCGCATAGAATCGTCACCGCTGAGAAACTCAGGTGGGCCATAGACAGCTTCCATCCCTTCAAGGCGGCTGGTCCGGATGGGATCTTCCCTGCTCTCCTACAGTGGAGTCTAGGACTCATCCAGGAAACTCTAACCGATATCATGGTAGCCTGCCTAGCCTGGGGGTACGTGCCCAGGAGATGGAGGGATGTCAACGTGATTTTCATACCAAAACCAGGTAAGAATGACTACACGGCTGCTAAATCCTTCAGGCCCATCAGTCTCACATCATTCCTGCTGAAAACTCTGGAAAAACTGTGCGACAGGGATCTGAGGGATCGAACGCTAAAGAACATACCGATGCACAACAACCAGCACGCGTACAGCTCAGGTAAATCCACAGAGTCAGCCCTACACATGGTTGTAAGCCGCATTGAGAGAGCCATCCACGACAAAGAACTGTGCCTCGGCACTTTCATTGACATCGAGGGCGCTTTTGACAAGACCCACTTTACCAGTATAGGGAATGCCTTGGAAAGCCATGGCGCGGAACCCGGACTAACAAAGTGGATCATGAACATGTTAAACAAGAGGATTATAAGGTATGCAGGTCAACCGCAGGCCGTAGCAGCGGTGAGAGGATGTCCTCAAGGGGGAGTCCTGTCGCCTCTGCTGTGGAACCTTGTAGCTAACAACCTTATAACCAAACTGAACGAGGAACACTTCTACACAATAGGCTACGCTGACGATCTGGCAATATTGATATCAGGTAAATTTGCCAGTACAGTATGCGACCTCACCCAGTCAGCTCTCCGGATCGTAGAACGCTGGTGCAGAGAATTTGACCTATCAGTTAACCCCACCAAAACAGAAATGGTAATGTTCACCAATAAAAGGGCACTTGGCAACTTTACCAGACCAACACTTTTCCAAACCGAGCTGCAGCTGACCGATGAAGTTAAGTACTTAGGACTAACTCTCGACAGTAAACTCAATTGGAACAATCACATCAACAAACGTATAGACAAGGCGGGAGTTGTCTTTTGGCAGTGCAGAAGGATGATTGGTAAGAGGTGGGGACTGAACCCGAAAATCACCCTTTGGCTCTATAAGACGATAATCCGCCCCCTACTCTGTTACGGTGCCCTGGTTTGGTGGCCAAGAACAAACATAGGCAACGTACGAGACAAGCTACAAAGACTCCAAAGGCTCGCATGCGCGGCCACCACTGGCTGCACGAGGTCCACTCCAACTGCAGCCATGGAGGTCATGTTAAACCTTCCACCGCTGCACCTACACATACAGCAAGAGGCCAGTCTCTCAGCGGTAAGGTTGCGAACCCTTAATATATGGTCTAACAGCATAGGAGCTCTCCACACAACATGCCTGGAAAAGGTATATGACGAATTTCCAGTGCTTAGGTCGGGCACGGATCGGATTCACAAACAAGCTATCTTTGACAAAAGGTACAAAATACAGTTATATGAGGACGACAACCACGAAGGACTCAATCTCCGGGAGCTGAGAATCTTCACTGATGGGTCCAAAACAGACAGCGGGTCGGGCTCCGGAACCTTCTCAGAAGACCTGAACATGTCAATCACCACACCGCTAGGAGCCCATAACTCGGTATTCCAAGCTGAGTGCATGGGCATCTTAAACGCGGCGGCTGCCATCATTGCAAGGAAGGTAGTAGGATCCTCCATCCGCATACTCTCCGACAGTAGAGCAGTCTTAATGGCTCTAAATAGCCATATAATTACATCCAAACTTATACACGAATGCCACGAACGACTTATGGAGGTATGTCATAATAATAATAAGATCACTTTACAATGGATCAAGGGACACAGTGGATCCCGGGGTAACGATGCTGCGGACGAGCTTGCCAGGCAAGGATCGGGTGCGGGGGCGATTGGTCCGGAACCGATTCTTCCGATACCGTTTAGCAAGGTACGCTCAATGCTGCTGGCACGTACAGGGAAACTACACACAGAACACTGGCTGAATCAGACTGGATGCAGACAGGCAAAAGAAGCCATGCCTGGCATCAACGGAAAGCTCACAAGGGCGCTCCTTCAACTAGGGAAGGTCCGACTGAGTATGGTAACCAGTGTCATAACAGGTCATGGACTATTTAACAAACATCTTTTCATAACAGGTGTCACAGACAGTCCCTTATGCCGAGGATGCATGGAGACAGAAGAAACAGCCTCTCACGTGGTGCTGGAATGCAGCGGAGTGGCCCCATACAGGGCAAAACATCTCGGATCCCCGAGAGACCTCCCTGAGGTCCTACTCAACATCAAAGGTTTGATAGGATTCCTCGAGGAGTTGGGCTGGCAAGAGTAGCCAACCCTCCACCCCCCCTTGTCACGCAAAATAGGCGCCAGTCGTCGAGTTGCGGAAAATCGCCCGAACTACAATACAACAATACAATACTTATAATATTATGCAAGATATGAAAAACTCGTTCAGATGGAATGTGTACAGTCTCAGCTATCTCTCATGTATCACTCGACGGTCGTCCAAAACATTAACGTGGACTTATTCACGATTATCATCAGTGGTCCCATGAATCGGTCTTCCATAACGTTCTGTGTCATTGGTGGTGATACGTCCACACCGAAATTTTGTAATTCACTTGTATACAATGCCAAAGGAAGAAGCAGATACCCCATAATTTATTTTAAGCCGAACTTCAGACTCATTGATAGTTTTACCACTAAAAATAGAATGTGGAGAAGTTGATGTCGACTACTGTACTCCTTGTAATTTTCTACAAATCGGCCTTTGGGTTCAAACCCCGGCTTGTACCAACAAGTTTTTAGGAACTTATACATACATACTCAGAGGAGTACAGGTTGGAATGCGGCGTGAGGCAGGGAGGTTTGACGTCTCCGCGGATTTTCAATCTATATATCAATAGCCTGATCGAGGAGCTCACCGGAGCCGGCATTGGGTGCTCAGTTGGTGGCAAAATAATGAACAATATAAGCTACGCTGATGACATGGCTCTGCTGAGCCCATCGATCGGAGCCCTGGAGATATTGATAGGAATCTGTGAGAGGTACGCGGAGACCCACGGTCTCAAATACAACTCCAAGAAAAGTGAGCTACTCGTGTTTAAGGCGGGTTTAAAAAAAACCGAAGTTCATACCACCACTAAAACTGGGAGGAACTGAGTTAAAAAATGTCACTCAGTTTAAGTATCTGGGGCACTGGGTCACCGAGGACCTCTCTGACGATCTTGACGTGGAGCGTGAGCGTAGGGCATTGGCGGTGAGAAGCAACATGTTGGCTCGCAGGTTTGCACGTTGCACGAAGAGTGTCAAAATAACTCTTTTTAGGGCATTTTGTCAGTCTTTTTATACATGCAGCCTGTGGGTCAAGTGTACGCAGAAATCTCTCAATGCCGTACGCATCCAGTATAATAACGGTTTCAGGGTGTTCTTGGGGTTGCCTCGATTTTGCAGTGCGTCGGGGATGTTTGCGGAAGCTCACGTAGATAGCTTTCAAGCCATAATGCGTAAGAGAGTGGCCTCCCTGATGCGCCGTGTTAAGGTCACAGCTCATTAGAGCCACCCCGCACCCGACCCTCACCGCCTCGCCTCGAGCGGTTAGTATTCTTCGTATGGATTTCTATGGGCATGCGCTCACTACATCAACTTCGTACCACCACCGGATAAGTTGATGTAGCGAGCGCATGCCCATAGAAATCCATACGAAGAATACTAATCGCTCGAGGCGAGGCGGTGAGGGTCGGGTGCGGGGTGGCTCTAATGAGCTGTGACCTTTAGAGTCAGCCCCAACAGCCTTCTGAACACTGTTATTGACAGTTTAGATTGTCCAATAGTTGCAAAGTGGAACGCTATGCACATGAACAAATTGAGCAATAGAGGTGTTGTTGGGCTATTTTAGTTATAAGACTTAGGTTAATTTAATTTATTGTATTACTTAATGACTTTTTTTTTTTATTATTAATTTTTAAATGTTTCTGTTTTTATTATTATATTGTGTAATAAATAATGTATGGGTCTTGTTATCCGAAATAAATGATTAAATTAAATTAAATTAAATTGTACGTACGACACATCATTTAATATTGATCAGTCGCATTTCGGTGAAGAAAAAATAATTAGGTTAGATAGCAGTTGCTTCCTAAAGACTAGTGCTTACGCTGATTCTCGGGATTAGTTGCCAAGCGAACCCTAGGCTCCCATTAGTCGAGACAAAAAGCCGGGAAAACACGAGGAAGATGATGAGTTCATTACAGAAAAAAAACAACCGTAAAGTAGCGTGCTGTTTACAAGTTATATTGCGTAAATCGCGTGCGGCGCGAACTTGAACTCAAGTCACGGAGGCGTTTGCTTTCTTCGTCATCTTTATCGATTATAGAAACTAATGAATGCTGTTATAAAGACAATATTGTAGGGTAATGTTTCGCCTGTGGAAGCTTTAGCCACAGAACAGAAGAGTATATTGTTTATTAAATAAGTACAGCAATTTTTCACAACATGTATTTCTAATTATAAATCATAGTTTAGACCAGCGTTTAAACTGTTTAAAGACGTAGTGTGGAGTAACAGCCCAAAAATACACCGGGGCCTATGCTAATTACAATATGTGTGACAGCACAAGCTAAGCGTATCAGTTTCAGCTTGTCCAACATATCATAGACATATATTATCTAAGGACGGGCGTTAAGAGCCTTACGGGCACTAAGAATGGTGCTAGTTCAGTGGTGTCACTCACCAATTCGAGCCAATAGTGCAGTCTAATGCAACTAGTTGCGACCAGTTGCGCGCGTGATGCGAACTCATCAACCAATCGCGTTGTGGCGTTAGACTGCACGATTGGCTTAAATTATTGTGCGTGACACCGCTGTACTGGCCCCATTCTTATTGCCCGTAAGGCCCGTCCTAGATATATGTCAATGTGTTTCGTTGTTCTCCCTGCCTGTAAGTCGCATTTCTGAAGATATTTGTGCAATTTTGTAAGCAGATTCGACAATTATTATTTTGTCGATAAGTTTTTATTTGTATTTGTAAATCAATAATATACGTTTATCATTATTAATATTCTCCATTCTAACCGAGTCTTCTACGACATCCACGCATTTTTTTGTCGTTTATTGGTGTACGATTGTGATCTTGGCTAGGCCCCCCGTAGTCAGTAGAGTATACACAAGTTATATTGCGTAAAGTCGCGTGCGGCGCCGCGAACTTGAACTAGAGTCAAGGAACGCGTCGTTTGCATTGTTCGTCATCGTCGTTCGGTATCGATTACAATACCGATTACCTCAATCGAGCTCATAATTCTGACTCAAGGGCAGTAGTGGCGTGGAGTAAACAAAAAAGGCGCGGCTACCACGAGTTAGCATTTGACATTTTCAACTGTGTGATCTAGATCGCATTCCTTTTCTATCGCAACAATCCATCAGTGCAATTTACGCAGTCGCTAACGTAAACGTCAAGTTTAGTGTCGACTCGTGGTACGGCTACTTAGATAGAGGCAGACAACAGGCAGTCTTATCGCTAAAGAACGATCTCTTCCAAAGTTGCGTAACAGAGAATTGGGTAGCGGAAACAGAGAATTTAATCAAAAAGTAGGTGTTACAGAAACGTTGTGAAGCCCACTTTTACTGTAAATAGACATACACATAGGTGAGGATTCGATACAGATATTTCATCATGTGTTTTGTATAGGTACTAAACACATGATGACATTTCTATATCCTCCATCCCATCTACATCCTATCGTCCACACCGATATCTGATAATTTGTAAAGTGAAGTGAAAATTATAATGTCCAGCAATTATGAGGTTAGTGCTGCTGTTCGTACTAAATAACTTTAAATAAGTAACGTAAAATGTGTCTACTTTGCTCCTAAATTCTAAATTTAATATAGATTTTATAATTATTATATATTGTAATGTCCACTCCCTAGTTTACCATAGTGCGGCGTCACGGCAGACCCTGTAGGAGATGGCGGCACGATCTTGACGTCTTTCGGAAAGATTGGCCTAATATTGCCATAGAACGAGACGCGTGGAGCAGTGGAACAAAACAGGCTAACAAAAAAAGATTATTGTAGATATGTTGTTATTTGTATATGCCGATTTACAGTAAACCATCACTACTATCATGTGGTTGTTATATAGTTTTCATATATAAAATCAGTTGGAGCACAATTACCCAGTGGGGAGCAAGTAGGCACAATTTACGGTATTAAAAATAATGTACACAAGATAATAGTGAGGTTATTTGATCAATGTCAATATTCCAAACTATTCCGGGGTTCCGTGGTTATTTTGTGTTGAAATTCTAAATTTATTTAGGTATCTGCTTCTCTATCGCTCGAATATGCAAGAGCGGTAGGGCTTCTGCTGTGTCTAATTGATTATTTTAATTACAAGTAATCAGCATGATTTTTTTATCATAAATTGAATTTTTTGCCGATTCGCTTTTAAATTTGCAATTTTCTCTTTGATTTCCACGAACCTGTCGGGTCTATTTCTAAGCTCCGGACAGATCAATGATCGATCGAAGTACGATTGCGCCTAGGCATCAGCTGTTATTTCTGTTTCCAGCTCCTGAACTTACAGAGTAACAAGTTCATACAACCGTGCTGTGCTACCCAAATATATGTGCAACGAATGTATTGAAGCTTGCTCTGTTAGTTTACTCCTCTGAGTTCTCTTTAGTGATTCATGTAGGGCAACCCCGAGGTACCAGACTGTGGATTTGCGTCAATGCGGACTAAATATACGAAATGCTTATTCATCCGGCCACTGTCGCCAATGAAAGTCTGAATCTTTGGTATATTTTGTATTTAATCTGTTTTTCTGCCGGAAAATTCGTTTTGGAAATTTAAACAACGAAGCGAGCGTGGGGTGAGTCAGGCAATGAAATCTAAAATGAGACGTCTTGGACGGCTGTGAACGGGGTAAAACATCCTATTGGCTCTGGCTTGGTGCCTACTTTTGTAGGAAAATTAGATACCGCTACAGCCTTAACACATTGAGTGCTGGGAACCTGTGCATAGTCGTCTACAAAGCGGAAAAACGCTGGGATCGGCCACGAAAACGTTGGCAGTGAATGTGTTAAAGTAAGGTGTCAATATGCCAACCATTCCGGAGGGTATCGATAATAAAGTGGTTCACCACCTAGGTGAAGTAAATGAAATATTTTAGGAAAGAGATTATTTGAGTACCTAGGAGTAGGAGATAGATTTGCTTCCGAGATCATGACTTGCGATAATTACGACCCTAACCTTATCGACCTTTTTGTCCTAAATTAAAAAAAATGGTACCGTTTGATTTATTATATTTTATTAAAAATAGATCGTATGGCAACTACGAGTATATACATAAATGCAATTTTTCAATCGAGTTTTCCGTACTTCAAGATGGATTCCACTAAATCGTTACGTCACGATCAGTACCATTTAGTAAGAGGCGTTTCGCACACAAAGTAAGATTGTCAGACTTTAACTGACATTTCTAACCTTTGTATTGCTTTGATGCAATGCAAATCAAACCTGATCGACTCAATACCTAAATACCATTAATAAAAAAAACTTATCTCATCTAGCCTATTGTCATTTGTTTAGTATTTTTTATACAATTGTTTTTTTATTATGTTTGACGATATTTTGTGAAATTCTTAGTATTAAATTTTATCTGTATATAATTCATTAGTATTATGGAATAATATTTACATCAATAAATTGATAATTTTGATAATTAGCTTAAGATAATTATATACAGGGTGATTCATGAGACGTGAGCAGGACTAAGCCTACACAATCAGTAAATGTTAATGAACCGTTCATCATCATATTTAAGTAAAACAATCTTGCTTTATTTCTGTTATTTAACTTTTTGGGAAGGACAAATTTGATAATCTACAATCATGGACACCCTACAACACTTAATTGAAAGATAAAACCTCTTTAACCGTTATGACAGCAGTTTGATTATGAAGAAAACAAAATGTCACACTTGAGTGAGATACGATTTTTCAAAAGTAACCAGACTCCGATGACATTCAATTTGTCACTTGTTATGGATAAAACAAAAAGGGTGACCATACATGGCGTAAATAAATTAAAACTTTTTTTTTTGAACAGTAAAAAATAAAAGAACGTTAATCTCACAAATACTGGTACGAAACAGTTGCTTATAACTTACTGAATGCTCAAGCTTGATCCTGCTCACGTCTCCTGAATCATCCTGTATAATACTGTCTTACTATTCATAAGTGCTTGTTGCTAGGCCTACATGAATAAAGTATATTTGAACTGAACTGTTTTCTTTTCCTATTGTTTTTGTCACCATAACACCATACATGTAACTGGAAGTTGTAACAAATTTATTCCTACAATCATCGACACTTGATTGAGCATTCGTAAACCGTATCGCAACGACATAAAACCTACAATTGGTCAGATTTAGTCCCGTACTGGACAAACAAACCCATAAATTTACCCGCTGAGTAGGCCTAACGTTGTTCCAATCCCACCCTTTCACCTTTGCCGAATAATTCCACCCTCACGCGATTGCCGCGTGACCTTTGACGCATGCTGATATCATCTATTAGAAAAGCGTGATATTTTCTTTTAGTTTCTTCAAAATTTCTGAGAATTGGTGACAAACCCACTCAGTGTACGTACATATCCAACTGTAAAGCTTGATCCACATGATGGGTTAACTGAGGCACAAAAAACTGAGGGGGGGGGGGGGGGGGCTAAACTGTTTAGGTTTTATCAATATATATATAAATACTTCATCGTCACGCGCTCTTTACTTTATAACTGAACGTTCGTTTCAGTGTTTGTAATCTAGTCTAGCCTGAAAACGGGATAATCGGCATCCCCGCGGGCCGTTTGCGGGACGCATACTCTAGGGCTCCAGAAACGAAACGTCCCGCGTACAGCGGGACGGTTGGCAACCTACTTCCAACTCTCCAAAGAAGTCTAACAGTTCTGACTGACACAACCCCAGAAGGCTACGGTTCTACGGTATGGTAAGCAAAAGTCACGGCGGTTGTCAAGGCCACGCGTCTGCGATAAGAATAACATTATATCTACATTACCGACATGTTTTCATTTCATCAAACCTCAAAAATTTAATCATTTCTCAGCGTTTCATTCCCAACTCCCCAAAGAAGTCCGACTTTTCTGACTAACACAACCCCAGAATGCTACCGTAAAGTTAGCAAAGGTCACGGCGGTTGCCAAGCCCACGTGTTTGTGATAAGGATAACAGTTGCCGAAAGGGCGGCCGGTGGGCGAAAGCTTAAGGAAAGGTCAATCGCGTCTCGGACTAATGTAATTGTTTTAAGCTTGTATAGAAACTTGTTGAGCTGACATTATCCTTTGTTTTGGCCTCTCTTATGTGACAGGACTAGGAAAACGTACCTGCCTAGGATTATGATATTAGCTATCAGAATTCTTATGTATCACCTTAATATGTACCTATGAAGGCAATAAATGACTGAATGATACAAGGCTTTTCAGTTGGACGAAGGTAACTGCAGCGGTATCATGGTCGCATTTTTATCACCTGTCATATCATGCGTCACTTTCGCACTTACAGACTTGTTAGAACGTGACAGGCATGGTGACAAATGATAAAGAGCAGACCATCTAAGCCCTACTGCTTGGCATTTGCTAAGACAAAGTATGGAAACATCATAAACATCAAATTTATATTTAAAATTACGTTTATAATGACATTTCCACGGTTTGTCCATTCAAAATCGACCTATCTTTGTCTCGAGTTTCGTCGTATTTTTGAAACCTCGTACTATTCTCCGAATAAGAATGTATTTACATAATTGGAAAAGTAATAACTACGCAAACAAATAAGTCTTGGACATTCCTTGAAGCCTTAGAGAATAATAATTTCGAATGTAGGGTAGAACGTTCGCTCTAACTACGAAAAGAAAGTTAATAATGTTAATATATCTTGAAGCTTGGCGACATTGCGAATAGGGATTGCAATCCGGTCCGGCGGATCCGGTAATCCGGCCGGATCCGGCACTTTTCAGGAGCTACCGGATCCGGTAAAAATCACCGGATCCGGACCGGATCCGGTATAATAAAAAAAACGCCTAAATACAGCACGCGCTGTGCGTTTCAGATGAAGAAAAGGCAACGGATACGAGGTATGAAGTTGAACAGAACAAAAAACGAATGAAAAAGTTTAAATTTAGTAAGATAAAAATATATTTATTATGACGATGACTGGGAACAGAAGAGGATTTCTTCTTCTTTCATGTTGGTGGCACGATATGACGATTACATAAATACTGTAATAGAAGGAAAAATGAAAGTATGGAGATGCCATGGAAGGCATTTGTAATTTATGCTAAAGAGAAGGTTCATGTCGTGTCATAATGTTATGATAGGAGATTAACCGACTACAGTTGGGCTCATCAATATGTGTGAATGAAGAATATATGATAATATTGATAATCTTTAGTTAAATTCTTTAGATAAAATATAGATTCTTTTCTATTCAAATTTAAGAGAGAATCTTTCGTCTTTACAATTTCATCCAATCTTATGCAATTTCCTTCATCTCCTGGTACATGCTACTCTACGTCCAGCCAATTCTTTATTTGATTTATGTAACTTTCCCTTTCCGCGATGGTTTTCAATCCTAAATTCTATTATTTTTCGCATGAGATCGTCGTGTCGTGTATTGTTCCTTATAATTTGACCAATATACTTTTCCATAAATTAAAAAAAAGTACGTTTTATTTAAGTCACACAGTCTACTACTTTTTCGGACAAATAAATTAGAGCAAGATAATACTAGAGCGCATTTAATATCATAATTGGTTAAAAGTAATAAATAATAGTAAGCGTAGGAGTTGAAAATAGAGTTCCGGTTACTCTGGTTATAATATTAGCGGAAAATCGTTGAGCATTAGATTTTTTGTTTGCCGCGACATCTATTGTCGAGTAGCAGTCCTGAGAGTTCCGCTACTCGATGCTAGATGTCGACTACGTAAATAATAAGCGTTTTGGTACCAAAACTGATGTATGGAGGGTACAATCTATGTAATTCTTATTTCTCTATGCTAGAATGGATGTCAACGTTAGAGTTTGTGAGGAAAGAGAAGAGTCGTGGAATGTATGGGGCCCAATACATTCCACGACTCTTCTCTTTCCGAACAGACTCTACAAAGAATTCAATCAAAGAACAGTTACGAAAACTTGTCCTTTCAAGGAGCTCCAATTCCCATCCCACATCCCATCATCAGGCTTTGGAAACTAAGCAAATTTATAATTGTAAACGAAAATTTGAGCACTTTTGAATGGATAATATAATAAATTACCGATTTAAAATTTTTGTTTTCGAAGTGATATTGACATTGTGACACTTTTTACTACCAAGTTCTATTTTATTGTTAAGAAGTTATTTATTAACCTCAAATTATAGATTTAGAAATACGTATTACGCAAAAAACTAGAAAAATATGTCATTTAATTAACTTTTATATCCCTATACCAAACCGGATCCGGTCCGGCCGGATCCGGCCGGACTACGGCCAAAATCCGGCCGGATCCGGCCGGATTGAAAACCAATCCGGTTTGCAATCCCTAATTGCGAATAAAAGCGTTAAGTATGAGCTTTTGAGTTTTTATAAACTGGTTTCCGTTTAATGTGATGATGAGTAAGTCAAGTACGTGCTTAGCAATATACGACACAGATGATAGGGTGGACTAGACTAGATATGCAGTATCCGCAATATGTACAGATATTATGAACACAATGTTTTATACAATGTGTTTCTCTTTAAACGTCAAAGTGTAAGTTTGTGGACATGTAGAGATAGCTTGAACGTTACGTAGAAAACGTTAGCAGGTTTTGGCAGGTTCTAGCGAACCCATTAACTAGTTAGTATACGTCGTTACATGAACAGGTCTTTAAAGTCTGTTTTTTTTTAACTATGTAATATTACTTACTGTCCATAGGAAATAGTGGGTATGGAACGCTCATTTTGTGTTTAGCATAGAAAATGTATGGCGTATAGGGTTTACTATGTTTCTCTTACCTCTCCTGACCTTTATATTTCATGTATTAACAGAAACACTCTTTACTGCCCTCAGTGGATGAGGTCTTTGCTATCAGCTTTACAAATTTTTAGTTAACAGTGTCGACGATGGTAAACACTACAACTTATGATACAGTTGGGGATCCCGCAGCAAAAGCGCAAACCAACTATGTCAACAAAGCCACAGAGGCGTGCTTCTAGAAAGATTACTTAGCGACAATATTTAACAGAGTAAACAGCTTATTTTTACCGATTAGCACATGTTTACTCGCCGTCTGTCATTTAAATACTGTAACTTATAAGGAAATCTTTTAAAATGTGGTTATTATAGAGAAATTTTAATAGATAAAGATAGTTTATTTTCCAAGTAGGCATATTACAATGCGCTTATGGACGTCAAATAAAGCTACGCCGGCTCTAACCCTACACCTCTGACCCGAGAAGATTTAAATCCCTCCTAAATTGTAGGAGGGTATCCCAATATCCAAATATAGAACCGGCAAGAAACTCCTTAACATGCATTAAATAAAATAAAATAAATTTAAATTAATAGGTACTTTCTTATAGAAATTCTATCCATGATATAATCGCTTACTTTATAGTATGCTCGCGAAATGAGTTTTTGCTTAACAACCGCTTTGAATTTAGAATCTGTAAGTTCGGTGACATTTTTTGGTATCTTGTTATAGAATTTTATATAATTTCCCAAGAACGACTTTCTTGTTTTAGCCAGTCTGTTGTACAGTCGAGGAAATTGATTCTTTAGCAGTTAACGTGTCACGTTACAATGGACAGCTCTTACCATAAGTATGTACAGCCAAATTTACTTGAACCGCAAGTTGCTAAAGAATCAATTTCCGCGACCATACGTTACTTTAAGCTTTCCTGTGTTTCTTGTAGCCTTTGGCTTATCAACATTCGTTGGGAAATTGTTAAGTTTTTCCTTACAAACATTATTATTTCAAATATATGTTATATTACAATCATTATTATTTCAAATATATATAGCGACGGCAGAGTTAGAATATGTATTTCCTTAAATAATTCTCTTAGTGACTCACGCGACCCCTGGTTGTAAATTAATCTAATTGCCCTTTTTTGCAAAAAGTCAGCAGCTGATCCCCTGATCAGTTTCATCACAATCTATTTATTATTAATCTGCTACAACTAAACCAATAATGTATTGGACAATTACACACAATCACACACTCCACATTATTCCAGTTAATAATATTATAATATCAATTTAACTTCAACAGTAACTGTGATTTATTACTATGATAAAAATATACTATGTCGGTGGCAAACAAACATACGGCCCGTCTGATGGTAAGCAGCGTTGCCGACCCTAACACTCCGCAACCTTACTCACCGGCAGGAACATAACACTATGAGTAGGGTCTAGTGTTATTTGGTGTGTTTGGATTTGTGGGGATTATATACTTTCACTCTCGTATTATTTAGATACTCCGCATTTGCAGGCCACAAGTGTTTTCTACAATGTGAGGCGTCACTCGGGTTCACAGTAGACACTGAATTACTCAATTGCCAGACATTTTGTTAAACAATATACATATTATCTTAACAGAGGAGTTTAAGTTGTTAACAATGTTAACCAAGAGGGGCGTTGGGAGTCGTAGCGAAATGCAAAAAGGCATGGAAAGGAACCCATAAAGAAAACCTGTATTTTTGTCGCCGCAGAGCAGAGGTAACAAAAAAGGCCATTTTCGACCTTATATTCGGATAGTCGCGTAATATTGTCTTGTTATTTCCTTGATACTTGTATAAACGTGCGATCTTTCCTTTCCGGTTTCTTTGGGAGAATCCAAAGTCTACATTTTACGGTTAGAGATAGCCTAATATTCGGTGAGGATAATATTCAATTTCTTTTACGGACTCAACTGTATTAATTTGTTAATTACTGTGCGCGATATCTTCCGGAGAGCCTAAGGCTTAGACCTTAGACTGAATTTATATGTAGAGAAAATTTTATCATTCGATTTGATGCCACTCGATGTCTTCTCTGATGTTTTTACTGTTTTATTGGCGAAGCAAGCTTGATTTCAATGGTTTCCTTGAATTTCCACCTCATTTGGATCAAGAGCATCTCATATTATGGAATTTATAGATAAGGTGAACTTTTTTTTTTTATACTATGTCGGTGGCAAACAAGCATACGGCCCGCCTGATGGTAAGCAGTATCCGTAGCCTATGTACGCCTGCAACTCCAGAGGAGTTACATGCGCGTTGCCGACCCTAACCCCCTCCCTCCCCTCGTTGAGCTCTGGCAACCTTACTCACCGGCAGGAACACAACACTATGAGTAGGGTCTAGTGCGAACTAGCTCCGGTTTGCTAAGTGAGCTGATTTATTTATTATTTTTGCAGTTTTGTCACATTTAGTAATTTTGAAGAGCTCATTTTGGGCGGAATAAATACGAAATCCCAATTTGCGACAAAAAAATATGCATTTTTCAGTTATGACGCACCGCCAATGCTCCTTGTTTACCTGTTGGCATCGCAGGGGCTGTTGGCGTAAGCGGCATCCTGGCAGACGGTTCAGGCCGAACACATCACATCATCATAAACACAACCTCCCAGAACCTAACTCCAGTCACTATAAACCTTGATTTATCTCCAGTTACTTCTTCAAGCTAAGCTACAACTTTAACCAAGTCTTCGCAAATTGCCCCTATTCGTAAATCTCTCAATATTTCATCCGCTCTATTCGACAATCAGACGCGGGCGAGCCTCGCGCCGTTCGGTAGCCGACTGAGGGGTGGGCACCCCGCGTCCAACAACAAATTATGTAAGGGTTGAGGCTATTTCGGGAGCGAAGCGCATTCGTAACCTGTCTTGCACATACATAGTAATCGCTATTTGTGTCAAGTTACAAGTGTCGGTAGTAATTAAGCTTTTTTAAACACGCTCAAGGACATCTATTTTAACATTTATCTTACGCTAGATCGACTTGAGATTTTTTTCTATGCGAAGAAAGAAATGGTAGTTTTTACAGTCGTAAGCATAGCGTACTACGAGTATAATTGAATTGAAGAACGGATAAGTGACTAACTGTAGGGTACGGCAATATGTTAAGAGTAAAAAGGTATCAGATCTTTGTACTTTTTCGTTTAGTTTTTGTAAAATTAATATTATTTACAGTACACATATGGTGCTACTTTACCGCACTAGTACGAAAATTAGCATATTACGTTACTGTGTCTAACATTTAAAGGGCCATATGTACTGAAAAACGTTGTACGATACATGTCTTCTTTCTCCTGCCCTTATCCCACGTTATGTGGGGTCGGCACAACATGTCCTTCTCTTCCATTCTCCTCTATCTTTCGTCACCTCAGCACTCACTCCTTTCTTTCTCATATCCTCTTTCACACAATCCATCCATCGTTTTTTGGGTCTACCATCCGCTCTCCGTCCATCAACATTCATTCCTAACATTCTTTTTCCTATATGGCATTCATCCCTCCTCATTAAATACGATACATGTGCGAATAGGTAATTCGCAACTCGTGTCCATTTAAAACACTCCTTTCGGTTGTGTTTTAATTTATCGCCACTCGTATCGTAATAGTACATTACGATACAAGTGCGAAAAATAGGAAATTCGCAACGAGTAGTGGGTAAGTAGGTGGGCGCGCACACTATACTTGCCGCAAAACTAAGTGGCGAGTCAGGTCATAATGCAATCTCTAACAAGGGCAAAGGAGATAGCATTATAATATCAGCATTTTGGCAGCACATCGTCCTGAGTGGCGCAGGCTGGTGCAGGGCAATGTGCGCGATTTCGAGGAGCAACGTAAAGCCGCTAACGCTAAACGCGACGAGCTGAAAACGCGCCAGCCTGCGTCCATTCACTACCACTACATAGCTGGTGTCCTCACGTGCCCTCAATGTGCGCGGGGGTTCACCTCGAAGATCGGCTATGTCAGCCATCTTCGGGCGCATGAGTGCCGAGCTAACTAGGAGTCGAAGTGGTCGCTATGGTCGAAATCGGCCGGAAAGATCATCATCATCAATTTTGCGGCAAGTATAGATATTTTAACGACATTTGTATAAATAGCTAATAGTTACTCGTACATGGCGAGTATAAAATTATAAATAGGTTCAGTTGCGTAACCGAAGCCATCGCCATCCGGACTGACGCGAGGGTGTAATGATTCCGGTTACGCAACCACAACCCCAATTAACGTGGTAGAAAGGGTTGTCGACATTGTATAGTCAACAATAGACAAATCAGAATCCTTATTAAAGAAATAAGTTTTTTGTTAAAAATGTCATTCTTGATACAAGGTTTTATCGCTGTCCGTTTCTTTCAACAGAAAACTAATACTCATCGAAACAATTCTAACAAACCCAAAACACAATTTGGTTGCGTTGTTTTATCAGAAAGTTCCTTTGGCCACCTCCTGTGTCCATCATCAGATCAGCTCGATGGTACCATAATATTGCGTTGTCACCCAAGATACACACATTTGTGAAGTTTCAATTTAAACAAATAATGGGAATTGGGTCTAATTTAGCTTGCATGATCTGACCCGATCATTAACATACTTATTAGTCTTATTACAAACAAAAAAGTTAAATAAAAGCTTTTAACAAGGGTTAGAAATAGAGTTAATACATGTAATGTCTTAGGCTAGCCCTGTATTGTTACATTTTGTGGTTACTTGAATAAAATTGAAATTGAAAATTGAAATATATGGGATATTACGTATCATACACGCATATAGTTCACTGACAGTCTAAGATTCGATTTAAAAAACTAGAATGAGTAAAAGGCAATGCACTCATCATTTCCCTTCCGTTGTGTTGCGTGTAAAAAATATAATTCATGTCTAATAGAGATTGTTTATTGATATTTTTATAAAAATTATAAATACATAGTCACGCTTAATCATAATAATGGGTTTCCCCCAAATATAGTGATTATTTAAAAAGATATGGTGTTATCGTAAAGGCTAATAGGTACGTATCAAAATGTCATAATTTCAAAACCATTTCGAAGAAAAGGCTTGCTACGTAATTCTTATCGTTTGATATAATTTTAATGCTTATTTTATGTAAAAAACCGGCCAAGAGCATGTCGGGTCATGCTCAGTGTAGGGTTCCTTAGTTACCTAGTTACGCTTCCGTCACAATAGGCTAAACGGGAGGGATTAGTATAGTAGATTGTTAAATGTTAACCAAGGGATGAAATGGTGCCATTCACCCGAGTTAAACACTACTTTGCATATCGAATGCGAGGAAACCAAATAAGACAAGGCAAATTTGCATAATCAGTAAATAAAGTAACAGACGTATGGCCATGATTTTTAGGGTTCCGTAGTCAACTAGGAACCCTTATAGTTTCGCCATGTCCGTCTGTCTGTCTGTTTGTTTGTCTGTCTGTTTGTCTGTCCGAGGCTTTGCTCCGTGGTCGGTAGTGCTCGAAAGCTGAAATTTGGCATGGATATATAAATCAATAAAGCCGACAAAGTCGTACAATAAAATCTAAAAACTATTTTTTTTATGGTACCTCCACTACACGTAAAGTGGGGATGTTTTTTTTTACTTCAACCCTACAGTGTGGGATATAGTTGTAAAGGTATTTCAAAACTAATACGGGACTTCAACAAACATTTATTGATAAAGTGAATATATGCAGAGATAATCGCTCCGAAAGAAAAAAAAATGTGTCCCCCCCCTCTAACTTTTGAACCATAGGTCAAAAAAATATGAAAAAAATCGTAGAAGTAGAGCTTAAGAAAGTAATTAAACGAAAACTATAGCGGATATGATCAATTCAGCAATTTTTGAGTTATCGCAAAACGTTTCCCCTTCATAGTAAAAAGACATACATCCACAGTTCATCCCTTGGTTAACAATCTACTATACTTTAAGCTCCAGTTTAGCTTATTGTGACGGCAGAATAACTACGGAACCCTACTCTGAGCATGGCCCCAAAATGCTCTTGGCCGGTTTATTTCTTTAGGACTTAATTGCAAAGACTGCATGTCTGGAGATAAATAACCCATAGCGAAAAAACATTTAGATTACAATATTTATGAATATTCGCATATTTTATAGATCGTGTCATTCACGAAGACGCGTGCCTTGACTAGTATTGTCATATAAGTCATATAACCCTTCCTGTGCGAGTCCTACTCGCACTTGGCCGGTTTTTTTAGATTTTAAGAGGCTGTCAACACCCAATGTCCTTGAAATTGATGTTACTTAAACAGTTTTTTAAGAAAGACTATTTGTTTTAGTCAAGTAAGAAAAATATATGTTCATATTAATTATATTTCAAAGACCGTGGTCGTACTCGATACACGATTGAACGAAATCGGCTCGATAGAAAATAATTGCAAAGATTGGTCTTAAAATCACAATTAAACGGTTTTATGTCTTTATTGTTTTGACTTATGGGTGTGCAATTAAAATCACAATTTCAAAACATTTATATCTAAACCTTGGTCGAGTTAAATATTACACTAATAATCCACTTTTTTTTATTTAAATATTTTTCTTATTATTCCCTTGCCCAGGCCCAGTAACATGCGACAGTGCTATCTCATTTACTCCGATACAAATAGACACAGACAGTGTGCGCGCTTTAGGTATTGACAGCCTCTTACGACTTTGTTGGATAGATTGACTTATACCCTATATTCATGCCAAACTTCAGCTTTATAGCACTAACGACCATGAAGCAAAGCCTCGGAAAGATATGGCGAAACTATAAGGGTTCCTAACTATTTTTGAGATATCCCAATTGATAACTAAACTGGAAACTGGAATTCAAGACCAAAAAATCTACGACAGATATGTCACTGTCAAATTTGTCAATGTCACTTCTGTCACTGTCAAATAAACTTTTCAGGTTTCGCAAACCTTTTTTAATATGATTCTTTGTATACTGACTACATACGATTCAATAGAATTTCAACCTTACTTACTCAAATTTAAGGTTTAAATGTGATCGCATTTTCGGGAAATGAGACTCTGCTTTAAATGGATCACCAAAACGCAACAATTTGGAATATATTCGATTTTTTTGGGAAAACCTTACAGTTACTTACGGCCTGGAAAAGGGTTAAATAAGTATTTTGTAAAAAAAAATTACAAACTTATTTTCAAGTCTCAACTAACATTGAGACAATTTTATTCTAAGGAACATAAACAGGATAAGGTTGCGTTGTTCTACCACAGTGCAGTGCTGAATATTTATTGTATTCTGTTTTTAGTATTTCTTGTTATGGCTGCAACAGAATACATCATCTGTGAAAATTTCAACTGCCATGGTTTATGAGATACAGCCTAAAGACAGACAGATGGACAACTGAGTCTTGCCCTAAGCCAAAGCCCTGTTACATTTTACTTTTTTCAGCATGCTAACTAGCATCCTAATTATGTGTCCAGCTTTGGCCTTGTATTCTATAAGATTTTCTCGTATTTACTGTGGCAACACCAGCTCACAGTTGGAATTTGAATATTGCTCTGTCATAGACACGTCAGAGTCAGTGTGTCATCAACCTACCACTAGTTAACATCGTATTTCGTCGTTCTCGCTAATTTTCGCAACTTATTGAAAGCACTACTGCCAATCACGTCTCTAGCATTTAGACTCAGTGTTGTGTGGACGAAGGACACCAGGCACATCCGCGAAGTGGAAAATCCGAGGTCTAAGTTGGACGACTCAAGGTAACGGTTCTGAGCTTACTTATAGCTGGCGACAAGGACAGCCAGAATCACCACCAGCGGTCTTCAACGGCGACCAACGATTCAGCCCCACAACTCCCGGACTGAAAGGTAACTTCGCCCTACACTATTTCACATTTTAGTTCTAATTTAATATTCTAATCTTAATATCTCACAACTTTCTTGCTCAACCGGCCCCTAAATTTCATTCCCTATCGCCCCCCTTTTTCGAATTACAGTCCACTCTCTCGCTATTGAACATTTTGGTCCTTCGAGCCGGATAATTTGAAAAGTGACCTTTGGTTTTTCGTTTCTCGTTGTTTGTTGCTTATTCAAATTTGTTTGGTCATATCATTTGTTTAATTCAAAATTTAGGGTACACTTATAAAAAAGTCGAGGGTAAGCAAGAAAGTTGGTGGCCGTGTAGTAGTGCTTTTAGTAAATCATTCGTTCACTCGTGGTTAATATTGCTGGCAACATTCTCATAGTTGTCAAGGGTTAACGTCAACTGTCAATGTCACTAGTGTCAGTCAGTAGTACTTCGTTGTTATTGAATTAATTTTGCAATTAAGTTTGAGTTTTTCGCCGTTTTAGTGTTTTTAATTGCACTTAAAACAATATGAGTGTACATGGTGATAGTGACACGGATCCCGCGACAGTAGACATGTTCCATGTCGCGCGAGGTTACGCCATTTTTCGGTTAGAAAATATTGAGGGTTCCGACTTGAAAGGGTATGATGAATCAGACATTAAGGATATAGAAAAGGACTTTCACAAAGCACAACTACGGATTTTACGTCCACTGAAACCTGAAAAACGTGTGGAGGAGTATGAAGTCACCAAGGAATTTGAAAGTAAGCTAAAATCCGTAAAATGTAGGTTGAGACAAATGGCTAGAAGTGAAATAAGTGATAAGCCTGAAGTGAAATCTTTAACGCTTGAGAATAATTTAGCTAAGCTTCCAAAAATATCGATTACGCCTTTTGATGGGAAACTGGAAAGTTGGGTGTCTTTTAAGGAGCTTTTTGATTCCCTTATACATAGTCGGAGCAATATTAGTAATGTGGAGAAATTGCACTACCTTCTATCAAGCGTTCAGGGTTCCGCACATGATTTAATAAAAAGTTTTCCGTTGTCAGGTGACAATTACAGCAGTGCATATGAAACACTGTCCAACTATTATGATAGGAAGAGGCAAATTGCTGTCATGTACTATGAAAAACTGCTAAATTGTGAGCCAGTCAAAACCAAAATAGATTTGGAAAGGGTTTTTAGAACTTTTAATGAGAATTTAACTATTTTGCCAAAATTTAACCTCCCCGACAAGAATTTTATGTTATATTATTTGCTTTGGGCAAAGTTAGATGTCGCTACCCGAGAAGCATTTGAGTTACAACTCGCGTCCAATACTGAAGTTCCAAAGTTTGAGGAATTAAAAAACTTTATTGAAAAGCGGAGCAGGGCTTTGGAAAACTCCAGTGTTAGTGTTAGGCCTCAAGTTCAGAATGTTAAACCGTTAACCAAAAACAAAACGGCCCTTGTCGTTTCGACTACATCAACACCAAGTTGTGTTTTTTGTTCGGGTCAACATAGTCTCGATAAATGTAAGAAGTTTATAAATCTCAATAATGATGGCCGGTTTAATTTTGTTAAGGAGAAGGGTTTGTGTATTTTATGTTTCTCAAATGCACATAGGGTGAAAACTTGTCGAGCTTCTCGCTGTAGTGTGTGTAATCGCTCGCACCACAACTTATTGCATTTCACAAAGAGTGTGGAAGCTCCCACGGGCACAGAGATTGCCACTGCACCGTCTAGCAATGGCATGAGTAGTAGTAGTAATAACACAGTTTTAGCTGCTATGGCGGGAGATAATACAATCTTCTTCGCTACTGCCCAGGTGTTAATTCGGGACAGTTCTGGTGTCTTCCGCCCAGTGCGGGCGCTCCTGGATGGTGCTAGTGCATGCAATTTCATGTCAAAATCCTGTGCAGTAATGCTAGGGTTTGAAACTTCTGGACAACACACTGTGTTTGGCATTGGCAATTCGCCATATCAAACATTTGGCGCACTATCATGTGAGGTCAAGCCAATGGGAAATGAACCCTCTTCACTGAGTACTAAACTCGAAGCTTTCGTTTTGTCGCCGGTATGTACCGACCAACCTCCTCAACCTGTCGATTCGTCGGGGTGGTCGCACATCAGGAATTTATCGCTGGCTGATCCTGGTTTCGCCCGTCCGGCGCCGGTGGACCTGTTACTTAACGCACAGGTCTTCGTTTCGTCGTTGTTGCCCGGCATACGGCGCGGGAAGCCTGGACAGCCTACTCTGTTGAAAACCATCTATGGATGGGTCGTCATGGGTGAGTGTGACGGGAGTCAGCTCACAACAAGCGCTCTCGTATCGTATCGTAACAATAAAAATCATTGTTTTTTCGTGTCGAGTCCTTCGCAGATTTTGTCGCTTGATGATTCTATAAAAAAAATTTGGGAATTAGAAAACGTTAGTTCTCCGACTAAACCTTTCGTATCTGAGGAGGACCAACGCTGCGAGGACTATTTTCTTGAAAAATACTATCGCAATGAAGAAGGCAGGTTCGTAGTTCCACTACCATTTGTCGATCCCGCGAACAAACCTACCTTCCTCAATTCGCGTGAAATTGCTCTCAAGCGGTTCACGTCGTTGGAACGCAAGTTGAACTCCAACCCCGAGTTCAAAAGGGCGTATGTGGAATTTATGGATGACTATGAGGCTCGTGGTCACTTGGAAGAAGTGGAACCTCCTTCCACAAGTGAAGGCCACTTTTATTACATACCTCACCATGGAATTCTGCGCGATTCCGTCACCACTCCTCTTCGCGTGGTTTTCGACGCAAGCGCTAAGGACGCCAACGAGGTGTCCTTGAACGCTACTCTTCTCGCTGGGCCCAAGCTTCAGACTAACATCTTCGATCTACTCACACGTTTTCGCTGGCATGCCGTCGTCTTCACAGGTGACGTGAAACAGATGTACAGGCAGATCCTGGTCTCTGATGAAGACGCTGAATTTCAGCGCATTTTGTGGCGCCCTTCTGCTGTCGGTCCTGTGCGCGACTACCGTCTTAAAACGGTAACCTACGGGGTTTCTGCTGCGCCATTCCAAGCTCTTCGTACAATGGCTCAACTTGCCAGTGATTCTGCAGCCGCATACCCAAGTGGTTCAACTGTTCTCGCTCGTGACATCTACGTCGACGACGTCGTCACCGGAGCGGATTCTGTCGAGCAGGCGCGTTTACTTCAGGTGGACCTTACGAAAATATTGTCGTCGGGGGGTTTCCACCTCAGGAAGTGGACCTCCAATAGTAGTGAGTTCTTGGAGAGTCTTCCGTCTTCTGATCTGTACTCGGAAGACTTTAAACATTTCGAAGAAATGACTGATATTTCTCTAAAGATATTGGGCTTGCTATGGCAACCTCAATCATATTCTTTCCGGTTTCGTGTCGCCGCTGCTCCTAACGGTCGGTGCACCAAGCGCACCATTCTGTCGGAGATAGCTAGAATCTTCGATCCATTAGGTTTCCTCTCGCCTGTAACATTTCTCGCCAAGTATCTGATGCAATTGCTTTGGGTTTCGGGCGTTTCCTGGGATGGAGATGTCCCGGAAAGCATCAGGCTGGAATGGCAGGAATTCAAAACTCAACTCTCGTCGCTGAGTGCTGTAGCTGTGCCACGCCGTTTAGTCGGGAAATTCGACGTGCTACATCTCCACGGATTTTGTGACGCGTCAGAACGTGGCTTCTGTGCCGTAATCTACTGCCGTACAGTAACTGAGGAGGGTGACGTCGACGTACAGCTCGTGTGTGCTAAGTCCAAGGTCGCGCCATTGCGTAAATTGTCGGTGCCGCGTCTCGAATTGCTCGCAGCGGTTCTGCTGTCTGACTTGATGGCTTCGGTCGTGGAGGCTTTGAAGCCTTTCCACTCGGTAGACAGAATCTTTGCATGGTCGGACTCAAGTGTGACGTTGACCTGGATTAAGTCGTGTCCGTCCAGGTGGAAAACGTTCGTGGCCAACCGTGTGAGTCATATCCAAGACGTTATTCCTCCCGATTCTTGGCATCATGTCAGAACCACTGACAATCCAGCCGACTGCGGATCGCGTGGTTTGCTTCCCCAAGATTTAGTTAACCAAACTGATTGGCTCAGGCACCCCACTGAGAGCTGGCCTAAGTCAGTGCTGATGCCAGATAGGGACGTTCTCCATGATGAGCAAAAGATTACAGTCCTCGTAGTGTCCAATGACAATGCATTAATCGACAACCTACTGGAGAAGTTTTCGTCGTTAAGAACACTTCAACGTGTTTTAGCGTATTGTTGCCGCTTCGCGAACAACACGAAGAACCGAAAAACGTCCGGGAAGTTGTTACACGGTCCTTTAACATCTTTCGAAATAAGGCAGGCACTCATGGTTCTTGTACGTTTCGTGCAGCAGCGCAGCTTCGCTCAGGAAATCGAAATCATTTTGAACAATCATTCGAACTCTCTCCCAAAAGCGTTCAGAAAACTGTCCCCATTCATGGATGACGCGGGTCTCTTGAGGGTGGGCGGTCGCCTGTCGCGAGCTTCTCTCGACTTCGACGTGAAGCATCCTTTGCTTCTACCTCGCGACAATCGGCTGACCTTCCTTCTTATTGATGATTATCATAAGCGGTTCATGCATCCAGGCATCCAAACACTTCATAACTTGCTAGCGCAACATTTCTGGATTATGTGTCCGAAACGGGCTATTTATGCAGTCGTATCGAAGTGCATGAAGTGCTTTCGGGTTCGGCCACCGGGTGCTCCTGCGCCATTCATGGGCGACTTACCATCGTATCGAATATCCCAGCTGAAGGCTTTCTCGAGCGCAGCGGTTGACTTTGGTGGGCCTTTCGACATCGCTCTCGGTCGCGGACGTGGTAACAAGACGTACAAAGGTTATATTTGCGTCTTTGTCTGTACCGCAACAAAGGCCATTCATACCGAGCTCGTCACCGAGTTGTCCTCGGATGCTTTTCTCGCCGCACTTCGGCGTTTCGTCGCTCGTCGTGGTCGGTGCAGCCGGTTAGTGTCTGACCAAGGTAAAAATTTTGTCGGTGCGAACAACATCCTGCAACGCTTAGTGAAGGATGCTGCCGCACACCATACAATCAACTTCGAGTTCAACCCGCCGGGTAGCCCACATTTTTCAGGACTCGCTGAAGCTGGAATTAAAGCTGTTAAAACACACTTGTCGCGTGTCGTCGGGAACCAAAGGTTGACATACGAGGAATTCTCGACGATCTTAGCCCAAGTCGAGGCTTTACTCAACTCCAGGCCACTCACTCCTCTCAGCACCGACCCCAACGACCTGTCGGCCTTGACACCGGGTCATTTCCTCACCACGGAACCCCTATCGGTCGTACCTGAGGAAGACTTCTCAGACGTTCGGGTTAGCCCTCTCCAACGCTGGAAGTTGCTTCAGAAGATGCACCAGGACTTCTGGAACAAATGGTCGAAGGAGTATATGCATACTCTCCAGCAGCGGATGAAGTGGCACGACAGACACCCTAACGTCCAAGTTGGCACACTTGTGCTCGTTGTGAACGAGCAGACGAGCCCAATGAAGTGGCCCCTGGGTCGCATTATCGACACACACCCCGGATCTGACGGGATCTGTCGTGTGGTTACTGTGCGCACTGCCACAGGGTTGTACAAACGGCCTGTGGTCAAGCTGTGTCCACTACCTGCGTAGTCGCTTTAATGCGCTACATTTGTGTTGTCCATTCTTCGTTTAGCTTTAATATTATCGCACTTGTTTCACTTTTATTGTTCTTTTCGCTTAGTCAAAATACAAATGCATTTTGGTGGGCGGAATGTCCAGCTTTGGCCTTGTATTCTATAAGATTTTCTCGTATTTACTGTGGCAACACCAGCTCACAGTTGGAATTTGAATATTGCTCTGTCATAGACACGTCAGAGTCAGTGTGTCATCAACCTACCACTAGTTAACATCGTATTTCGTCGTTCTCGCTAATTTTCGCAACTTATTGAAAGCACTACTGCCAATCACGTCTCTAGCATTTAGACTCAGTGTTGTGTGGACGAAGGACACCAGGCACATCCGCGAAGTGGAAAATCCGAGGTCTAAGTTGGACGACTCAAGGTAACGGTTCTGAGCTTACTTCTAGCTGGCGACAAGGACAGCCAGAATCACCACCAGCTGTCTTCAACGGCGACCAACGATTCAGCCCCACAACTCCCGGACTGAAAGGTAACTTCGCCCTACACTATTTCACATTTTAGTTCTAATTTAATATTCTAATCTTAATATCTCACAACTTTCTTGCTCAACCGGCCCCTAAATTTCATTCCCTATCGCCCCCCTTTTTCGAATTACAGTCCACTCTCTCGCTATTGAACATTATGATTCTAACTTTTCTCCATAATAAATAAACTTCCTAAGTGCGGTTACATTTGACTAAATTCAGTTTCCAACTCATTTAGGAAGCTAGTTAGGACAAATGTAACAGAGCCTTTAGTAATAGATTTTACCTATTGGGTACGGAACCCTAAAAACACCGCTCTAATTAGTCTAGCACTTACATACATACTTTACAATACGCGACAAATGCTAGCAAGTGCAAGACATACAAGGCCTCATATTAAATCACAGGAAAGGAATTTGAAAAGGTTAAGTAAATGAAATATTTTTTCAACAATTTTTCTTTATTCCAACATTTCCAACTCCTCATCTCCATCACTAATGTCCGAATTACTATCAATGTCTGAATCTGATTCCGTTACATGAATAACAAATTTATCCACAACTCCAGTAATTAATCCGTCCAGTTTGCACATCTCATCTTCTACTTTTACGACATGGTCTATACAAGACTGCCACCTTTGTGGTGTCACTTCCCGGAGGCCTTCATTAAACAACTCTCTGACCTCTGCCATTTTAAAAGTCTTATTATTTCTGGCTACATGCCCCTTCACCTGAGCCCATACCAGCTCTATGGGATTCAGTTCGCAATGGTAAGGGGGCAATCTTAATATTGTTATATTGTGTGCAGCTGCCAATTCCTCCACTGCATATTTTACATGAGCAGGCTTTACCTTGGCAACAATTCCCATCAATTTTTCTTTCGTCAATTTCTCTTCATGAACAATGTTTTTTTTTCTTCAGCCAATCTATAATTTCAGCATTCTTCCATTTATTGATAGGCCCTGATTCTATTTTCCGGGAGTGATAAGGGGCATTGTCTATGACTAACACTGCATTTGTTTTTAATTTGGGCAGTATACCCCTAAGCCATTCTTCAAAATGTTCAGAGTTCATTTCTTGGTGAAAATCTTCTGTATTTTTTTTTGACTCAAACAGTAGGAGTCCTCCTTCCAAGAAGCCGTCCTCACTGCCAATATGACTTATTATTAGTCTTCTACCCTTTCCGCTTGGTGCCCGTAGCCCTGTTGAAGGACCCTCCATGAATGCTTGTCGCGATGACTGGATCTGAGTATCTTGCCAAACCTTTGATTGCGTATGCCCTGAAATGACAACAATTAAGACTTTTAAAACATTATAATAAAAATTAATAATTAAGACACAGCAAGTAGATTTTTTTCAAATAACATCTATTTAAGTATGAGACTGCTATATTTTTACGCATTATCTGCTGTATCTTGTCAAAAACCCTAATTACCTACTACTTTCTGTGAACATACATATGTATTTATTCGTAGTAGTATATACTATGTAAATTTTTTTTTGTTCTTTTCACTAAACAACATTTTTCAACTAATTTACAAAGAAAAATATCCACAATTCTAAAACTAATGTAATGAAAATATTTGAACTTAGTAGGCAGCATTGCAACCACCAGTCAGGTCATTAAAAATACAAAAACCAGCCAAGTGCCAGTCGGACTCGAGCATGAAGGGTTCCGTAACATTATAAAAACAAGCAAAAAAATCACATTTGTTGTATGGGACCCCATTAAATATTTATGTTTTTCTGATTTTAGTATTTCTAGTTAAAGCGGCAACAGAAATACTTCATTTGAGAAAATTTCGACTGTCTAACTCCCACAGTTTATGAGACAGCCTGGTGACCGATGGACAGACAGCGGAGTATTGGTAATAGGGTCCGTTTTACCCTTTAGGTATGGAACCCTAAAAAATAAATATAATAACTCACCTTCGTTAACCCAGGTCTCATCTTGATAATATATGGGTCTTCCTTCCAGCCGATACTGCTTTATCTTCTGCAAGTATCGTTTTCTCCAATTTCTTATGTCATCCCGATCAATTAAGCAGCTGCGACATTTACGACTTGCATACTTGTAATTTAAATGTTTGAGAATCAAACGCAAGCTGGTTGCTGACAGGTTTGGCAAGTCAGGACTGTCATTGATAACTTGAAGAATCTGAAAACAATATATCAAATTATTAACTATTATGATTTACTTCTATACAACAGAACCAAACAAATTACTGTTATGAGCTATAGAATCTCATATGTATTGATGACCTCACCTTTTGAATTGTTGGTGCCTCATTGCGATGGAAAAATTGATGAACGATACGTCGTATGGCAGCGAAGTCGAACTCATCCATCTTGTCCAAAACTGTAATTTTTGGGCCTGTTTTCTTGGGAGAAGTAAACTGTTTCTTCTGTTTATATTCCCTCACAACTCTTCTCACTGTCGTTTCAGATACTCCCAATATCTCCGCAACTTTGTTTGCACAATCCGCCAATGTCCGGTATTGGTCTTTAGGCCAATTATTGTACACATATTTGTAACAGTTCATAACCATTGTTTTTTCATTAACAGTCATAGCGGTTTTACAGCGTTTCTTTCTCGGAGAAAGAATTTCCTTCTCACGAGAAGGTCCTGCCTGAGGTTCCATATTACGTGCGCACACGCAAAGCCCACGTAGAAGATACAAACTTAACAAGCTAACAAATAACAAAAACTCAACAGAAAACCAAAACTTAACAAAAAACAAAAACTCAACAAGGATGAAATCACCACGGAGCAAAAAGAACATTCGAACACTCGGATCAGACGTCAGATGTCGAATGAGACTGACAAACCATGGTGTCATGGCCGCTGCCGAATAAATATGACCACCATAACAACCATAAAGGGCGCTATACACTATAACTCTGCAATTTTGTTGATTAGCTATGTTAATGGTAGGCACTGGCGCGAGGAATGAAAAGCAGGAGTAAACTTGACAATGAAACTTTTATTTTAACTTTCGGACAGGGTCGAGTTAAACCGATCGCGTCTAGCAGCGGACTGCCGCCGGCGCATAGCAACGTAGTGCACATTACTTACATAACATGTCATACAATTTTGAACCTTAAGTATTAGTAACTAAGTATGTATTTAACATGGCAACTTTTCCTTAAAAATAAACTTAACTAGTTACATATGTACCTATAGTGAGCGCATCGCTAACACTCCCCACCCCAGTGCTGACTCAGCACTCTAAACTTACGGGAATAGGAGCGATGCGAGCCGCAGACCTCCGGTAAGTCCCGGTAGCCGTCCTCACCTCCACTAAACGGATCCGTCCGTCTGCGCCAGGAATTACCTGCGTGATCAATCCCTTCGGCCACATATTGCGGGGAGAGTTGGGATCTACCACCAGAACGAGGTCCCCTACTTTTAGCGGCTTCCGCTCCTCTAGCCACTTTGTCCTAGGCACGAGGGTGGGTAAGATTTCTCTTAGCCACCTCTGCCAGAACATGTCAGCGAGCCTCTGCGCCTTCCGCCATAGTTTCCTCAAGTTGAGATCAGAATCATCGAACTCTCCTACAAGAGGAAGTCGCGATGATGACCCTAAAAGGAAATGATTAGGAGTAAGAGACTCACCGTCAGCAGGATCGACAGACACGTGCACCAATGGACGACCGTTGACCATGTTCTCAACTTCTGCCATTAATGTGGTCAAAACTTCGTCCCTTGGTGCTCGTTCTTTTAAAACGACTTTGAGAGCCGTCTTTACTGAACGTATTAAACGTTCCCACGCCCCACCCCAATGGGGGCTGGCGGGGGGAATAAAAGTCCAATCCATGTTGTTATTAACCCCCTCAGCTTTTAGAACGTCCATATCTAGCGCCTCCATTGACCGACGCAACTCTGTGTCGGCGCCCCTCAGATTAGTACCGTTGTCCGAGTACAGATGGCGCGGCCAGCCGCGCCGCGCCGCCATGCGTCGCAACGCCATGATAAGCGAGTCGGTTGTAAGGGAGGCAACCAGCTCGATATGAATCGCCCGCACTGTGAGGCATGTGAATAGAACACCATATCTTTTCTCTCTGCGGCGACCCACCGCGACCTCCATTGGCCCAAAAAGGTCCAACCCACAGTGAAAAAAAGGTCGGTGATGGTGTTCTATTCTGGCCTCTGGTAAATCGCCCATGCGCGGTACCTGAGGTTTGCTCTTCATTATCCTGCACAACATGCACCTTGACGTCACGAGTTTTACAGTAGGTCGAAGTCTAAGTACCCAATACCTTTGCTTTATTTCGTTTACCACCATCTCCTGACTTCCGTGGGCCGCTTTCACATGGTAATGCCGGACGATTAAGCGTGCTACCTGATGACGGCCGTCCAGGATCACGGGTCTCTTGACGTCCAGAGGCACATCTGATGCGGCGTCAATGCGCCCGCCCACGCGAAGTAGTTCATGTTCGTCTAAAATGGGTGATAATTTTAATAACTTACTTGCGCGATGTAAAGCCCCGTGCGCCTTAATTCTGGCTAAGTCTTCCCCAAAAGACTCGTTTTGCGCGTGTTTTAGTAAAAGTATCTCAGCGCGTTCCATCATTGCGCAATCGATCTCGACCGCCTGACCTTTGCACCTAGCGATGAACTTTAGCACTGCCGCCGTGGCACGGGTGAGACGAAGCCACGAAGAGAAGCGCTGTGGGTCCGGCACTGGCATGCATGCAGGTTCGTCACGCACTTGGACGACTGCTACGCATTCCCCTGTCTCCTCCTCGTTACAGGTCGGTATTATATCCTTTGGCCATAGACTTTCGTCAGCGTATAAAAAAGAAGGACCTTTAAACCACTCGCTCTGTAGGGCTAGATCAAACGAGTCCCGCGTCGCTAAATCGGCAACATTTAGTTTCGTAGGAATGTACCGCCACTCGTCAACGCGGGTAAGGTCGTCAATCTCCCCCAAGCGATTTGCTTCAAAGGCCTCATACGTACGATTTTTGTTGAGAATCCAATGTAATACAGTTGAGGAGTCACACCAGAAGTAACGCCTCGTTGACGTCAGTTTGTGCTCCTTTCCAATTGCATTGGCTAGTCTTGCAGACAACAATGCAGCTTGCAGCTCAGCCTTCGGTATAGTCAGCTGTTTTATCGGCATAACTCTGCTTTTGCTGGCAATAAATGCAACATAAATAGTGCCGTTATCCTCCCAGCGCCAATAGCCCACAGCTGACATCGCCTGAGAAGATGCATCGCTAAAAAAATGCATTTGTAAATTATTATAATATGAGTACTTACTACTCGATGCGGTCGTAGCAGATGTAGATGCCGCTACGCCCTCGTAGCATTTCGTAGCACTGTGCGTAGGTGCGTGGGTCGCAGGGGGAGAGGTAGGTGCCGTTGCGACGATATCCACACAATCTTGCATTTCGCTCGCACGCGCTGTAGCCGATTGGCTGTCCCTTACCGCATTGCGCGCGGCTGTGCAGTACCACCTAGGTATACAGATATCTTTAATTACCTTCAAAAGGTCGACCCATTTTCGCCACTTGTGATTAATTTGGTCTGGAATGTAATCCTCCCAATCCACCTGTAAGCGCCAAGCCTCTTGAAGCATAATTCGGCCTTGAATCGTGAAGGGTGCTAAAAAACCTAGTACATCAAATATTGACATAATTACTCTTAACATTACACGTTTCGTAGGCCTATTCTCACCTTCAAGTACGTCGCTCGGTATACGTTTTAATGACAGATCGAAGCCCAATATGTCATCAGCAGGGTACCAAATGAGACCTAAGGTACGCTCGCTCTCATGTTGCTGGCCGACTTTGAACCTTACAGCAGCAGTGCCTAAGGTCTCCTTTGGCACGCTGTTTAAAACTGCGACGCTGTTGCTCGTCCAATTTCTTATTTCAAAGCCGCCCGCCCTGTGGATATAACTGACATTTTTTACCATTTCGATCGCTGTCGCCTCGTCGGGCAGGCTGTCGATGTAGTCGTCCATGTAGTGCGAGTTGACGATGGCATCGACGGCGGCGGGAAATGACGATTCAAATCGCTGGGCGTTTTTATTTTTTACAAATTGCGCGACAAATGGAGCACAATTTGCGCCGAAAATAAGTGACGTCATCGCGTACGTCTTCATGTTTTCTGTGGGGTTGTTTCTCCACAGAAACCTCAGCGCGTCCTGGTCATCTTGATGGATCTTGACTCTCAAGAACATGTCTCTAATGTCACCTGTTACTGCAATTGGATGTTTCCGAAAGCGCAGCATTATACCTAAAAGTGATGACAATAGGTCAGGTCCTGTGAGCAAATAATCGTTCAGGGAGCTACCACTTACCTGACTTGCAGCATCAAAGACCAGACGAAGTTTTTGCTTATTGGGGTTGTCTACGCCGAAATGAGGTAAGTAATAAGTCTTCGGCGTGACCTCGGTGTTAATTAGTTCCATAGCGTAATCATTTTCTAACAAATGATTGACCCTTTCACGGTACCTTTCGGCGAAACCTGGATTCTTACCCATTTTGCGCTCAATACCCTTCATCCTGGTAAGCGCGTTTGGGCGGGAGTCGGGCATGGGGCGGTGTTCGTCCTTCCACGGAAGGCCGACGTACCAACGCCCATCGATGAGCTCGGCGGAGCGCTCCAGCTGCGCGACGGCGCGGGCGTCGTCGGCCTTTTGCCGCACGTGCGTCGTCACGCCCATGGAATCTAGCAAAAATGAGCGCCTAACATCTTCGTGGATTTCCCTTAGGAGGCACTCATCTGATGTGGTATCGTGATCTGCTCCGCTATCTGCAATAAAAAGGTTAGTATGCACAGCGACAGATGGCGGGCCCCTGGACGGACGGACAGTCCGCGGCACGCACACTTTCCCATGGACACTCCAGCCGAGGCGGGTGAGTGTAGCTGATGGCTCATTATATTTGCCCTCCCGTATTTGAATAGGTATTACAACATGTAAGTTATCTTGACCTAATAATAATTCAGGTTCTGAATCAGTGGTACAAAATTTATGTTTTATATCAGCTAGGTGAGAGTAATTAACTAATTTTAAAACAGACAATGTTTGTATTGGCAAACTCAATTCTTCAACACAACGCAATTTAACATTATAAACCTTATTGTCCATACCTTTAAGGTCGACATTCACTTTTGTCGATTTGTACTCAAGTTCGTTATCTTTAAACGCACCGTGAACTCGCAATGTCTGTGAATTACCACGTAGTCCGACGCGTCGCGCGAGATTAGCACTTATTAACGAGACGGAAGATCCATCGTCCAATAGCGCGGTGCTATTTACCATACCGTTAGGTCCCTGTACACGCACTGGTACTACTTTTAACAACACTCTGCTGTCGGTCGCTTTTATATGAGTTAAAGTTTCCGTCACTGGCTTGAACGCGGGATCGCGCGGCGCGGCTTCTTTTATCGCGGTACTATTATTCGGTACACTTGCACTCGGCAGCGGTGCGGGCGCCGCCGTGACGTCACGCGCACTGTTGTTTACCGGATAATGTAGTAGGCGATGATGTGGAGCTCCGCAGCCGTCCTTGTCGCACGCAGGGGCCTTGCAAGTATCGCGTTCATGCTTGGAGATAATGCATTTGTAGCATAAACCATGTTTTTTTACATGTTGCCATCGTATTTTTCGCAACGCCTTCTTAAATGGTTTGCATTCCGTTATCTTATGCACAGCTGTTCGGCAAAATAAACATTTTAAATCGCCTTCTTCAGTTTGTAGTAAAACAGTTTGTGTACGGGAAGATGAATGTTCGCTAGATTTGTTTTTATACATATCGCTGCGCGTAGTTGTTAAAAAACTTGCAGTTGTAGAAATCTTTAATGCTTCGTCATTAAGAAAATCCGATAGAATGACTAACCTCGATTTCTGGGCATCTTGGAGAAGTTTAAAACTGTAGTCCGACCATTTGGTGATAAGCACAGTGGGCAGCTTGGATAGGATGATGGAGACGATATTCATGCCATGTAGGTACTCCTCGCGTCCTACTGCTCGCACAGCTTCTACGAAATTTTGAACCTTCACTGCGAACATAACTATATCCTTATGATATTCGAGTTGCAAAGGCTGTAGCTTCTTGATGTCTTGCAGAACACGAGAAATGATGCTGTCGGGGTTTCCAAAACGTAGCTCCAAGGTCGACATTACCCGGTCGGGCGACGTGGCGCTGATAAATAATGCAGTGACAGCATCACGTGCGGCTCCTTTAAGACATTTACGAAGCCTCCATAAATTTTCTTTATCTGTAAATCTACAGACCTCAGTAGACTCCTGGTACGCCTGTTTGAACTGAAGCCATTCTAATTGGTCACCTGAAAATTCAGGTAGGTCCTTAGGCGTGCTAATGCGGCTGAGTAAACTGGCGTTAGGCACTTGATTGCTAGCGGTCGATAGGTCTTTAAGTGCGCCGGCTAATAATTGCACTGTTTGGTTGAGCGCACTGACGGTACCTTCGGGCGCAGGCGGCGCTGCCGGCATAAAGCCATCGGCGGCGGCGCGCGGCGCTAAGCTAGACGCTGGCCTCGGCTGAGCTTGCTCGGTGAATGCAGAGGGTATCACAGGTGCAGGCATCTGTGCTGGAACTAAAATGTGCAGCGCGTCCGTTGTGACTCCATTGTCGGGGGCTTGCTGCTCCTCAGGTAGTTCCGTGTGGTTGCTTTGGTGCTCAACCCACGCATTGATATCTTTGCGAAGAGGTGCATTGCCATCGGATTGTGAACTGTATTCCTCTAGGTCCTCTTCGTCACTATTCAGAGCTGCAAGTTGCGCGTCTAAGGTTTTATTAATTAGATCCATTTGAATCGCAGCCTTTTCCTTTGCGGCGTCCAAAATTAATTGCTTTCGCCTGGCTTCTTTAGAGGCTGACGATCTTCGTGAGCCCTTGCTGCTCGGGACGGCACCCACATGTGACGCGGCAGGCTTTATGTCGGGAATTGGCTTAAATTGCTGCATTGGTTCCGACTTTATGCTGCTTGTCGCATTTAATTTGTATTGTAGAAACTTCTTGACCATCGGATCCAAAGGATTCTCGATTTTTTCGGGCGTAGTTTCATTGCACGGCGGTATAACCTCACTTTTTCTTTGTTCTTGCTCGCGCGCCATGTGTTCCGCGTGCTCCCGACGTACCTTCGCACTACGCGTTTCCATTTTTGAAGGCGTTCGGTGTATCGGCATTATCCGGTTCGAAGACCACTTTGTTAATGGTAGGCACTGGCGCGAGGAATGAAAAGCAGGAGTAAACTTGACAATGAAACTTTTATTTTAACTTTCGGACAGGGTCGAGTTAAACCGATCGCGTCTAGCAGCGGACTGCCGCCGGCGCATAGCAACGTAGTGCACATTACTTACATAACATGTCATACAATTTTGAACCTTAAGTATTAGTAACTAAGTATGTATTTAACATGGCAACTTTTCCTTAAAAATAAACTTAACTAGTTACATATGTACCTATAGTGAGCGCATCGCTAACAAGCTAAATGTATGTAAAAAATTAAATCAAATATTAGTTCGATTTTGTCTTAATTGTAAATTATTGCACCAAATGTTACGAATACCTGAAGAAATACAAACACAATACCAGTTTTTCAACCAAAAGTTACGAAATGTTTAAGTTTTTATTCAGGCGTCTAATATTTATGTAAAAGTAAGTAAACAAAATTACTTCTTTATATTATAGGATCGAAATTACTAATAAAAAATATATTTTATCGTGTGTTTAAAAAAAAAGGAATGTACTATTGTACACACATTTTATTTCAGTGGCAACATTGTCGTAGTTTTCTTGGTCTTGAATTCCAGTTTTTAGTTTAATGCAATGAAGTAAGCGTTCGGTCGGATTAGTTTATCGATATTACGTAAGATATATCTAAAAGTAAAGAAGATACATTTTTAAGTATTTAATTTAGAATTTGTACGTGTTATCAAGTCAAAATTAAAAAAATATATATATGTAAGCGTATGTTCAGGCTATTTACGAAAAAAGGGATGAAAGATTATATTAAGAATCGAACATTTTTTGGGGGAATCGAAACTTTGCAAAAAAGCATGTTATTAGATGAGGTATTAGTAAAGTAATTTCAACGTTTTCGAATGGGGTTGAAATCTTGTAGCTAATAAAGTTTCCGACGAACTCCTCGAAGTCAAAATACCAAATTACAAGCTTAATTAGAAGGTGCCTTGAGCCATTTTAAAATCTACTGTTTATAACCATTTCTCATAAATCCGTAATTACTTTCCAATTCAACTGAAGCTTCAACTTCATTTCTATTAGTTTCCAGTAAACAAGAGGACACTAACGATGTCAATAATACCGGTTACATCCCGACCATTCCCTGATCGTACGATATTGAAATATAAACTCTATGGTGAACACAATAAGGTGGCATATACAATGGTAGGAGAACGTTACAACTCATCCTAGCTTAACGAAGTTTCGAAATATAAACCGTATGATATTCATGATAAGGTTGCATATGCAATGATAGTTACTAAAGTTCATTCCAAGTAAAGCGATTGGGTGAACCAGCATAACGTGAGCTGGAAATACGAAAAACCTCGTACAGGCACCAGGAGTAGCTAATCAGGCTAAAAAGAAGCGTAAAACCGAGAAATTAGAAGGGAACAAATGATATGACGCGCCGCGAGAGACTTGCGACGAAAGATATAAAATTGCAATTCTGCGGGTTTTAACGTTTTACCTGAATAACACTGAAAATATACTTCTGTTTAAAATTTTGCTGGTCAGCACGATCATATTTTTATAGCCTGTCACCATGCCTGTCAAGTTCTAACAAGTATGTAAGTGGGTGAATCAACTTTTTTTGTTTTGTTATCCTGTCCCGTTGTCCAAGGGACAACAGTGGCACAGTTTGTTTGAAGAGACGTTGTATGCCGTTCTATTAACATGCTTAGTAGGGAGCCCATTATGGACATTGGTTATAACGACCACAAAAACGCAAGTTTAATACATTTAAGTACCATAAAATCAGTATTTCAATGAACTTTTGTCCCCTGGACAACTAATCGTAACCATGGCAACGAGTGACGCTAAAAAGTTGATTCTCCCAAGTGCGAAAGTGACGGGCATAGTGACAAAAGATTAAAATGGAACCATGCTGCCACCGCAGTTCTCTCTGCTATATCAATAGCTATTATTATACTGTTATGGTATGCAGAGTTTTTTTTATTTTAAGATTATTAAAAGTAATGTTTACCCAGGTATTGGCTGCTGTTTTTAAAAATGTTGCTATGTATTTTTCATGACACTATATGATGTTACTATAAATGTTGTATTGACTTGTAAAAGAGCCCTTGAGGCCTACTTGCAGAATAAATTTTATAATTTTGAGTTACGGTATACAAGTAAGTGAAAATAAATGAAAATTAGTCACGTATTCGTAATAGTTTGCTATCGAGACAACTTTGACCTTTTAATATTTTGGTTGGAGTCTGCTCTAGAAAAACTCAAAAGTAGTCATTTTAGAAACTTTTCAAATTTTTTATAAGGTCACTAAATATATCAAGATTTCAACATTATAATTCGCCCAGGCTCGCGAAGCGTTAGGAAGCAGTCCCGGCCCGGTCCTGGAGCCCGGGAGACCTAGTTCACGTGGTGACCTAGCGATACCTAGCCAAGCCATTACCCTGCATTCAGTGCACGCGTACACTAAAAAGGAATATGGACTGTCAATCCCCGTATGTGCACATTTATCAGAAAAATGTATACCATTTACTTTTTTTTTCAAATAACAATAAACTTTTGGGTTATTATTTCTACTCAAAATCACGAGGACATCGATTTAAAAGGAAAAAAAGTCTCCGAAAAAAATTTGACACTTCTGTGACGCAATTTCACATTTCTAATGGACCGTCATAAAATTAACGTCCAAAATGGATATGAAAATCCGGGGACACTTTTTTTTCGTTTTAATCAATAGTCGTCGCGATTCTGAGTCTAAACAATCCAGGAGTTGCTAATTTAAAAAAAAAAGATATTCGGTTGCTCACAGCGTATTTTGGATATAATTGGCGATGTAATCATAGTAACCTATAAGTCTAAGGCTCTCTATATTTTAACTAACAGTATTTCAGTATTAGGAAGGCGTCCAAAATATGATATCTGAAAGAAGGCAAACATTGAAGGCAAACTTTTTTCAGCCGTTGCCATGCAACTTTATCATGTTTGCAAGTTTAAAATAATCATATAAAGAGATACATAATTACATGTCTGTTGATTAGAGTCTAAATGCGTTATTAATAAACGCGTGTTAAGTTTAATAAGACTTCGATAATAATATTTCCGTCATTCTGTCATTTATGTTTGTCAGGAAGAGACAAAATTTAAGACAAAAGTTATGGAGTGTGGAATGAAGAGGAGTGGCATCTGTTATGGTAGAACTGTTGCAAAAGTGTCCAGCTGTCAGCTATAAATAATAGTTCTAAATCTCTCCAGAGTAGCGCTAGAGTAGCTAAGAACCTAGGCGCTATTGACGGAGTGAAGTGCGCTGTCTATGATTTGATTCTTTGTTCAAGTATTCTAGGTATTGTAGCGCCACCTATTTAAGGTTTTTTGATGACACTTTTTGGTACATGGAGATTTATTTCCTTACCTCCACCTTCCGTAACAAAAGTGGAGAGCCGCGCGAAATTACCTTTTCATACAACTACATTTGTAACCTCATCTTCCTCTTGATATTAACATTATTGCAAATATTTTGACAAGGTTGGCTTTAACCTTCTAACGCCTGGGTATTAAAAATTGCTTTTGAAGTAAACTGTCAAACTTAATTCGAAAAATGTCAAACGAAAGGGCTCTTAGGGTTAACATACGACAAATTATGTAAACATACTTTCCATAATGTCGATATCGGAAAACGGGGACTACGTTTGTAATACAAAAGATTGTCAAGTTTTATGAATAAGGGAGTAAGACTACCAATCCATATTATTGATTGGTCTCTAGTGCAAGTATTGGAAAATTATGAAGGCGAGGAATGTACGAAGTACACTTGACTCATGTTTCCCCGTATCAGGAGATTTTCCTCGTAATAATGAACTCGATTGTTATTTTTAAATCGTAGTTTATTACGTAGTTAGCCAGTGGATGTGACTCAAATTATTTATTATATTTTTATCCATAAAGAAAGATCAAATCATACTCATATAGAAAGAAGATTCTATTTGGCCCTGAGCAAGTGTCGATGCAAGCAGCTTACATATGGCAATAATGTGCGTACGTCATGTTTAGTCAAATTAAAGCTCAGTTCAGTATCAGCCATGTCAGACTAATTTGAAAATATTATTTGTATTCAAAATGTTTTTTCTTATGTCTTTGATGATCTTTGGCAATTATTACAAATATGAATATGAATATGGTTAGCACGCACACTAAGGTAGAAGTACTAGTGCTCGACGCTGCACTAGTCACCGACATGGGCTCTTTATTTCATGGAAGTATAGGTTAAATTTGAACAACGAAGATTTTTCTGTATTCGAACTTAATCCTTGTCACTCTGACATAAAGTGCCCATGTCGAGTACTAGTGCAGCGTCGAGCACTAGTACTTCTACCTTACACCTCCGATCCTTGAGAAAAAAAAATAGATTACCGTAATGTAATAAACTCAATAAACTATTTTTTTTTTTAATTAGGCTGCAAAATGTACGGTTCAAAAATAGATGTTATTACTTTTATATTTCAAGTAATGAAAATATAAATACATTTAGGTAATTAACACATACAAAGTTCTTAATTTTGAAATCCTCAATTTTGAAATATGTAAAATATGATGATTAACATTTAAGCATGCATACTTAATTTTATAATATAATCACTTAATTACTAATTTATGCGTTGATGACGAAACGAAACTTTTACATAATATGTAAATATTTTTGAATTCGCATAAAAATATATTCCATAATATAAAAAATATTTTTATATTTATCAGGTAAAAGTTCAAAAATCAATAATTAAAAAAATACAGAAAATACAATAAAAACCCTATGTACATTATTTTTCTATCATAACATGATGGTGCTTGCAAGCCTTTATTTATTAGTTCATTTCATTTAGGTATACCTACAGTAGCGGAAAATAATCTATCATATTTGTTTTTTTTTTAATATTTTTTTATGAGAATGACTATAAGGCTTCCTAAACGATTATCATGTGAAAATTCTTTAGTTTTTTGACTGTAGGGAGCTGATACTTGGGGTCATAGCGAGCATTGTCGGGACGCCGTACGTAGGTAATTCCATCTGTTCCAAACAGTAAAAACTTGGATTCATCGCTCCAGATTACCTTTACCCACATTTCCGCAGTCCAAGAAAGATGTTCTTTCGCATATTTTTTCTAGCTGCTCGATTTTTCTTGGAAATCAGTGGTTTCTTTGCAGGAGGACGAGCACGAAGTCCACCATCTATCAGTCGATTTCTTACAGCACGCACGGACACAGAAACTGAATTTCCACACGATATTTCCCGCATAATGTCGCTCGCCGTGAGTCGTGGATTGTGTCTTGCTATTCGCAAAATGTTGCGGTCTACCAGACTTGATGTGCAGCGTAGGCGACCAGGTCTGTTGAGCCTTTTGACACCTCCGTGAGCTTTTTCCCGTTTCAAAACCTTCGATATAGTAGACTGATTAACTTGAAATTGCTTAGCTAGCGTCGATTGTGTGAAGCCATTTCTATAGCCATTTATAACTGCTTCTTGTATAGCTACTGTTAAGTTTTTATTTCCACGAGGTCTTTTATATTAACGTACTAGTGCGGAAAAGTAGCACCATATGTACTGAAAAATATCTTGTGTCTTGAGCAAATAAATAAGTTAATATTAAGGTCGGCCGACCACAATGTAAATGGGTTGTGCACCCTTGCCGTAAGAGAGATGCACGCTTTAGTTTAGATGCACACTTTATGAAATGGTTTAGTAAAAATAAGTAAATGATGTGTTTAAACTAGTGAGTAGGTACATATTTCTGTTGCCGCTATAACAAGAAATACTAAAAACAGAAT
This sequence comes from Cydia pomonella, assembly GCF_033807575.1. NCBI lineage: Eukaryota > Metazoa > Arthropoda > Insecta > Lepidoptera > Tortricidae > Cydia > Cydia pomonella. Next base: position 21,088,036 of record NC_084715.1, on the reverse strand, counting down.
AAAATAAATATCTAAAGGGGGCTCCCATACATGAAACATATTTTTTTTGCCGTTTTTATAAATAATGGTACGGAACCCTTCGTGCGAGAGTTCGACTCGCACTTGCCCGGTTTTTTTTCAGTATACCATTATTTTTTTACCAAGTTCCAGTCAAATTGTCAATATCACTTTGTGTTCATATTTCGCACATTTGTCCATTAAATAATTACTTATTTTATTTTTAATCAGATGATGTATTTCGGTTGCCGCTATACATAACAAATACTAAAAAACACGGAACCCTCGGTAGGCGAGTTCGAGGTTTTTGATAATGACACATATATGCTCAGGGCCGGATTTAGGGGAGGGCAACCGGGGCTACTGCCCCGGGCCTCCACAAAAGAGGGGCCCCCCACAATAGAGAATTCGGTAAATTTACCATTTTATTTGGAAAAAATTTGGGGCCAGGGGGCCTCCACTCCTTTATTGCCCGAGGCCTCCAGACCTCTAAATCCGGCATTGTATATGCTAGTATTGTACAGCCCGACCAGAAATATATAATCATTGTCAAGAGGGCGCTGTTATTCTCATGTATGGGGTGACAGTTCAGTATGAAATATTTAGTTCCAATGAAATTCCGGAATATGGCGCGTGATCAATGATCATATATTACATATTTATGAAAAAAAAAAAATATTTTTATTTGTTTTTGGACATCTGCGGACGTTGCAGGCATAGCCGAGTGACTAATTATTAATTAGCATTGTCTTATCACTGGATAGAGCATATACTGCCAACTACAGTAAATGATGATAATTATAATAAACATTATAAAGATAATTATGTACCATGAGTTCAAGAAACTGATGCACATGAATGCAATTATAATTAGAGTATGCAACATCGCAGTTTGGTTATGTAATGCTTATTTACTTTTCCGTGGAGAATAGGGTTTCTGCTCGAGAATTCTCGAGGCGAGAAATCTCGAGAAATTTGTCCTTTGTCGAGACGGGAAAAATATTGCACTGTCTCGAGAACTTGAGAAATAAATCTATTGTGATAAGTAAATGTAAACAATGTTTTTCTTTACATTTTGAAGTATCTACATGAAAAATTTATTAGTTAACCAACCAAATAAAAAAACCGGTCAAATGCGAGTCAGACTCCGGTATGGAACCCTAAAGATTGGCTTGATCCGTCTCCTATCGTTCTGGCTTCAACCGATTTTCATGTATTGAAACTTTTGAACTAACCTCAGACTAACTACCTCAAATGTCTAAAGAATTCGTCTCGTTTTAGGTTCATGGAATGAAAAACGCTTTAAAAAATAGTCACTTCATTATGAAAGCAACATAATGTATATGATCGTATGATTTATAATTGTTACATATTTGCCGTACCTTATTTTTCAAGTGTTTTTCAATAAAAAGACACGTCAAGTCTCAAATCACTTTTACAGTACATATGGTGCTACTTTCCCGCACGCGTGCGGGAATGACTACTTTCCGTGCATATGTCGAAACTTTTAAGAGCCATATGTACTGTAAAACGTTGCACGATACACGTGCGAATAGGTAATTCACAACTCGTGTCGATTTAAAACACTCTCTTCGGTCGTGTTTTAATTTATCCCCACTCGTTGCGAATTTCCTATTTTCTGCACTTGTATCGTAAATAACTAATCTTCTTCCTGATGCTAAAAAAATATAGGGCCATGTAATAACAAATATTACAAAACTAAAAAAAAAATGATAAATCAAATCATCCCGATATATTCCTATTAGCAAAATAACACAATTTCAGCAGTTTCATTGTTATCTCGAGTAAATATTAACAATTATGTATTACGTCTGTAAGTTTTTCACATCGAGTTAAATTAATTGACTTGATTATTCTTGCCTAATAAAATACCATATCTTATACTTTTAAACACGAAATTCTTGTATATTTATATATTTTGGGGATCTCGGAAACGGCTCTAACGATTTCGATTAAGTTTGCTTTATGGGGGTTTTCGGAGGCCAAAAGTCGATCTAGGTCTTATCTCTGGGAAAACGCGCATTTAAGAGTATTCATATGCTTTCCGAGAAAGCTTGGTCTCTTCTCTCATATATTTGTTACATTAAAAGCATTATTAAAATCTAGTTATTTAATCTTGTTGTTTATAAGATGACATTGAAAGATATTCAAATTTTCATTTGACGTTGGCGTATTAAAGTTGTTATACAAAGATATATCTGGGAAGTAGGTACCGGGCGAGGTCGGAATGTTTTGGGCTTCTCGTCGTTATGTTTTTTTTTTATACTACGTCGGTGGCAAATAAGCATACGGCCCGCCTGATGGTAAGCAGTCTCCGTAGCCTATGTACGCCTGCAACTCCAGATGAGATACATGCGCGTTGGACCCTAACACCCCTCCCTCCCTTCATTGAGCTCTGGCAACCTTACTCACCGGCAGGAACACAACACTATGAGTAGGGTCTAGTGTTATTTGGCTGCGGTTTTCTGTAAGGTGGAGGTACTTCCCCAGTTGGGCTCTGCTCTAGATCTGGAATGATATCCGCTGTGCTGTGCCCTACCACACAGAGCGAGATGACATTCACAATGCCCATACCTCTCTTGTGGACGTAGTTTAAGGACGTACCCGGGTCCATACGTATGTGAATCTTAGCACTATGCCCTTTTTTAGTTCCAAGTTTACCGTCGAAGAGTGATTCGAATTATTGAATGATGTTCTGTACTGCATTGTAATGTTTTGTGTCGTGCTGGCTTGAGGTTAGTGCTGCAGGTGTTTTTAATTTTATGTTGCATAGCCTGGCTCCAGGGGGCATAGGTAGTTCGAACCTTAGGCACCAATCCAGCCCAAAAAGTGGAATGTCAATATGTTGCGTAACGTAAGCGGTCAATACCTTCTGAGTGTTAAAAGCGTTAATTATTATCTCGCATGTTTCTAATGTTTCAATTTGTACTTCTGTGTAGAGATATCTTTAGTGTTGGACGTCCAATCCATAGGTTTTTTCCAATTACGGCATGCACTGCTGCTGGATCATGTAACTTTTTGCGTTGAGTTGAGATGGTATCATAATTTTTGTAGCCAGGTTGTGTCTCTTCACGGCAAAAGTGTATGCTGTTCATGAAAATCTTCATCATCGCTGTCTGTTTTTCTTGTTATTTGTCTAGTGGTATTGTTCTGTTTTAACTTGAGTTTACCGCTGGTTATGCAGACGCTTGAAAAGTGGTCTTCTTTGCCGTAGGGATTACATAGTTTACCTTTTGCCGGGCATTCATGTTCGTGTGAAAATCTCGTCCGCAAAGCATACATGTTTCTACGTCTAGGCGTTTGTCGTTGGGTAGGCCGATGGGTTTTGGGTCTTATTTTGTTAACGGTTTGGTGTTCGGTACTCATCTGAGGGTTGTTAGTTAATTGTTGGCTTTGTAGTTCTGTTTGTTCAAGTTTGTTTGCTGTAGCTATAACATCAGAGTTTAGCACTGTTTGTTGGGTGTTCTTTGATAAGTTCTTGCTACCATGTGCTCATCATATTGATATGTGTCAGTGTTTCTTCTGTTTTTCTGTGACAAGTTGCAAAAGTGACTCTTTCTGAGAGAACGTACGTTTTTTGCCATGATATTCGTTAAGTACCGTTTTTAGGTCATCGTACGACTTCGTAAGTTCTTCGTAACGACGGCGGTCGATAGACTCCATAGTAATCTACGAGTACCTTGAATGCTGCAGGTCCAATCCGAGAAAGAAGAAGTTGCTTTCGCTTATCCTCAGAAGCTTGTTTGTGGAGGCCGTGAATTTGTTAAATTTCGAAGCGCTGGATATAATAATCCCAGTCTTCAATTTTGCTATCGAACGAATCGAATTAGAAACGATCAACGCGTTCGGTCATAGCTCGTTGTCGTCGCCAAAATGTAATATTAAATGCATAATTAAAAATCTAGGTAATAAATCTTGTTGTTTATAAGATGGCATTGAAAGATATTCAAATTTTTATTTGACGTTGGCGTATTAAGGTTGTTACACAAAGGTATAAAATAAGGCTTGTTGTACACAATACTACACATATTGTGGTTTGTTTCCATTTTGTTAAATATCTAAAGAAATACACTATAGCGATTCACATTGCCAGCGCGCATGCCTGCCCTGCACTCACAGTTTTTTTTATGTTTGCTGTTTAATTTCTGATTATAAGTGCAATATATGGTTACTAAAAATTTACCATTTCTTTGATTATCGATCTCACAGGCGACTCCTATGAGGGTTGTATGCAATAAAGCAAAAAAAATGAAAAAAAAACATGGTGTTTTTTGAAACTTTCAAAATTTCTCGAGATACTCGAGAAACTCGAAAAATTTTGGTCGAGAATTCCCGTGCCTCAAAAAATAAAAAGGTCAAGAAACCAGAAACCCTCATGGTGAAAACAATAATAAATCTCTATCTTTATATACAAACAATATTATAAATGCGAAAGTAACTCTGTCTGTCTGTCTGTAACCTCTTTACGCTTAAAACTGCTGAACCGATTCAGATGAAATTTTGTATGAAGATATTTTGACGCCCGAGGAAGAACATAGGTATATAGTTTTTAGCAATTAAGATACCACGTAGAGATTTAACAGTATAACACGTATGGTCACTAATAAGTTTTCATTATACGTAGATTATTGCTTTTCTATTGCATAATACTGTCCTAGAATTAATTTTATTTTATTACTTACATAACCTTTATTCTTCTTATGCATGTAATATTTCTTTTATATTATGATGAGACCGAAAAACTTCTAAAAACTACTGTCTAAAAATGTTAACCTAACCCAAAAAATTATTGCATAATTTTCTTATATACGTTGGCCTTCACTCAGATATTACATATATACAAATCCATCCATACATGCTTCTCGTGGTATTTAGAATCTCACATGATGTGATGACAACTACATACAAGCACACACACACGCACGCACGCACGCACGCACGCACGCACGCACGCACGCACGCACGCACGCACGCACGCACGCATATATAAACACTTATTTGAATTTCCCATACCATTTGTTTCACTTGCAACCTGTATATGTATATATACTATATTCTCTTTATCTTTATATAAATATATATAACTAGTACTGCGGAGATATTGACTGTGTATATTGTGTCTAGACTTAGATAGATTAAATGTGTTCTGGGAGAGGTGGTGTATCCTGCCGTCATACAGTTCTTACTAGTACGGAGGAATCATTTCCTACTCTTACGAATTATATACTGTAAAGTTAAAAATGTATTAAAAGGAAATACATAAATAAATAAATAAATATTTCTCTGTGTTTTAGTGTTCCTTACAAAACCTTATTCTACTCTTGGGATCACTTGCAAATCGGTTAAATGCTGTTTTTCTTTATTAGGATAGGTATGATGTGAAATTATTATATTCAATATTTAATTAGTATTCTGCCTTAGGTAGGTACAAACTTCATAAGATTAGAACATATCAGGTTAAATGTCAATCGCATGTGCAAATAGATAACTGTATTCATTTCCATACGAAAGTACACACAGACATAATGCGCATGTGTGCGAGGCAGGCGTTAATTATCTGTACGCTTTCCATAATGGAAAGATTTTCAAACAGAATTAATTACTTCAAAAAATAAAACTATGCTCCCTGATCTCTCTAAGACGACTGGACCGATAAGAATTTTCTTTGTTTGAAAGCGAAATTCGGTTTATAAAGTGAAGGCATTTTAAACTTTTATTAAAATATTATTTAATTTGCTAAGCTATTTCTATAGCGGCAAAGCCCGTTGATTTTTACGAGTGTTTCAAATTTGTGGGTCGCGTCTCCAATAGGAGAGGTCGTGAATTCTATTTATAGGGGGGTGGCGGGGGATCGAAATTAATAAAAACCGGACAATTGCGAGTAGAACTCGCCCACTGAGGGTTCCGTACAAATTTAACTTATTTTATTATTAGTTCCCCTTTTTCCCTGTACTTGTATTGTAAGACGATATTATTTACTTGATAAATTTCATAGTTCTATGCCAACGGAAAGTACCCTATAAATTTTGATTCTCTTGGGAGTGTCGAAATATACGTTTTTTTGCGGCATTAACGGCCGTATTTTTTTTTACGTTAACTTAGATGTTTGATTTTTTTCACAGCTTCAAGGGATTGTAAACGTGTCGACCTGAGTACTTACATGCTTTTCATTTCAACTCAATACTTCCACGCGTTCCCGAGATAATAAAGGCTCTCGACAGACAGACAGACGGAGGATAACAAAGTGAAAGAACTTATAAGGTTATAAAGGTTCCGTTTTTTCTTTTTTTTAGGTACGGAACCCTAAAAAAACAGGTTAAAACAGCGAGATCAGGTTTTTAAAATTTATAATTCCAAGAGAGTCGCGACGTTAAAAAACACAGATTTATACATTTTCATTTCGGATCTGGATTGGAACTGTAATACTTAATATTTCTGTCACATCAAAGAGTAATAAAAGGTAATAATAGGTATCTGCTAATTGTGTCTACTACTAAGCCGGCATACAAAAAGCAACCTTAACTGACCATAGTTGAACCTTATATCTTTCCAATAAGGTTTACCCATCATCAATTAAATTCTCCACGGTGCCTAACAACAATCCGGGAAGAACATTCGCAATTCCTCCGGATCACGCCCCGAGCCCGGGCGTGGGCGTGTGTTGACATACCGACTCTATTTCCAGCTCGCCCCGCCCACCTCCCCAGCCTTGACCTTCGTAACCAAACAACCACGGCCACAACTGCGGTGATAATTGCTTGTTTACTGTAGTGAGGCTGTGGTGCCCTGGTAGGTGTAAATGTAAAGCCTGTAGGGTTCTAAAAGAGAACATGCCTCGATTTCTGGTACACTGTTACCAAGCAACATAAGCTAGTATATACCAATGCTAGCTTCTGCCCTCGATTTTGTCAGCGTATAATGATTATTTCCGTGATAAAAACTGTTCTATACTTATCTATGGTCTTCCTCGAGACAAAAACCGTCTCCATTCATCTAAATCGTCTAAGAAATTTGAGCGTGAAGAAGGACTTACCAAACACAGTTATTTTCGCATTTATAATAGTTGCAGGGATACTCTCCCGGCCACGGCGTCTGTTTCAGCTCAATTGTTGAAGACGTTCATGTGCTGATCCCATGTCGCGTATGCCTTGCGTAGCAGATCTTATTTACGAGACCCGTGCATACAACGGGCAATATCAGTAACGTTACTCCTGCCTCCCAGTCACTATATCGCGTCACGCTGTTTCGTAGAAAATATATGAAAAATATTTTCAAACCTCGGTTGTGCTGCGCAGGAAAAAAACATCATTCTCGGGAAAAATGCAAAAAAAATAAAATTGGTCAGGATCCTTAGATACAGACAAGAAAGTTATGTGTATGGAGAAGGCATAACTCCCAGGCGCCTTTAACCTCTTGTACCGTAACCTCGTGTAGCGGTACCACAGAATAAATAATAGTACTACCTTACTGATACTTCAATATCTTATAACTATCATTTATTAAGAGAGGACTCGCCTGTAATTTTTATATTGAATTTTTACTCGTTTTGGTTCGCAAATGCCATGAAACAATTCACAACCAAAAGTTTATATAAGGGCAAATGCATTAGAAAAGTTTATGTAAGGGCAGACTCCAACGTCAAACCAAAACTTGAAAATGTTTAATTGTCTGGTTAGGAAAAAAACCACGAAAACATGTCTAATTTTCATTTTTCTGTCAGTTGTACATTGTTACCCTGCATACCATAACAGATTCATTTTATAAAATAAAGAAAGAGCAGTTCTGAAAGTCTGCCTAGGACTCCCCCGACGGTATTCTACTTCTGAACTTTTTATTAAAGCGCACGTCATAAGTGTTCGTAGATTGTTTTTACTGCGTGCTTCCCTTTACGTACACAATATGGTCAGTCGTCAGCCTAATCTACAAGACATGATACTAAAAATAGTGTACAAAATTCCCAAGCCCCCTGTTAAAACTGCTTTTGCTATGAGATTCTCGGCTTATCTCTTTCCGCATTTATACAATAAATTAGTAAAAATCTGCGACATAAGGCACTGTAACTTAACTGAAGCAAAAAGGCATATCCAACCCCTACTACTTTCTTGGAACTATGATGAGTCAGAGGATATTTTGAAATGACTGTAGTAGACGACAATATTCAATTGCGTCTGCTCCCGAAAGATGAATAACTTTTACAGCTACTTTTCTTTTATTTTGTTTTCTCTTACATTTCGTAGTTATACACACGCACATATTCATACATACATACTCACATATATACACACATACCCTCACATAAACACTTTCACTTACATACAACTTACTGAGACCTTTTTAACTGTTTTTGTGCTTAGTTTAATAGTTAGTCATATAATAAAAAAATCTTATTTAATTTAGCTTTAACAATAATGTATTCTGTTAAAATGAGAACCGCACCATTCCGATACTTCTCTGAGATTCCCACGTGACAGGCTGAGCCTAGTGTGGGGATCAATGTACTGCTGGTCTTGTAATGCCAAATTCTTGAAATAAATATTATTCTTATTCTTATTCTAAATAGTGAAACCTATAGCCGATTCGCGAGATCAAAGCCACACGACTCCGCTGGCTCGGTCACCTGGAGAAGAGAGATACAGGAGTTTTCAGTTAAAAGTGTAGGTTTACTTTTCTTCAGAAAACCACCAACTTTTTGAGTTTAAAAAAAAGGAAAATAGTGTTCGAAATAGAATGTCCGTTTTTTGACGTATTTAACATACATTTTGTATGAAGTGTCACAAAACTGATAACTAAAATTTGTACGAAAAACTGGAGACATTTTCGGTCAACAGTCCTTCGTTTTTCCCAAGTTTTTCGAATAAGGGGATGGTATTTATTTTTTTGAAAACCCCCTAATAGAACACGAGTTACGTATATTTAGAACGCCCGTAATAAGGGCTGTAAAGCTTGTAATCCCTACAAAGAAAGCTGATAATCTGCCCACGGTTGAACAAATCCTGGATCGAAAGGACGCTCTCGGCTCAGTTAAGTAACATTTTTACTTGGGATTTATAATCATCAAAGGATTTCGATTTCTTACAAAAACAAAACCGATCAAATGCGTGTCTGGACCCGTATACAATGGAGTTAACATTTAAATCGAACGTAGTTATAATAATCATTTCACTTATTTATTCGAAAAATGCATGTTTTAGCTATAAAGAAATGTAATTCCAATTAGCAAGTAAGGTTGAACTGTAAGTGTTAATTATATGCTACATTGAAATAAATTGAAATTAAATTACATACCTACGATATGAAACCTTACGTGCTTTTAATAAGAGAAGATTTTGGAAAAAACTAATTCAAGAGACAACCGATCATGTTTAAAATAATTTTCTTATTATTAATACATATACGCAGTTATGCACACGCCACATCACAGTTTTATATTAGTGTATCCGAGCCGAGCCCAGTCAAGCTGCGGAAACTACCTATACATGTTCCTGGTTGATTACCGAACCCTAAAAATGTGTTAGACAAGCTCTTTCTAATATATTTTTTTAGTTTGGCAACAAGCTAATTTAATTTTGATATGATGTGTTCACATGTACATAAGTGCCCATATACTCGTACCAACCAGCAATGCATATACTGCTACTTTCGTCTTATGTACTCTGCTGGTGTCCCGCACAATCAAATAAAAAAAATTATAATTACTCATAAAATTAAACCAACATTATCAATTAAATATATGAAAATTACATGTCAAGGAAGTACAAATGTTTTTTTTTTCGTCTGACTTTTAAAATTGTATCAAAGTGGGCATTTTATTTGTCAGCCAATTTTAAAATTGTATCCAAGTGGGCATTTTATTTGTCAGCCAATTTTAAAATTGTATCCAAGTGGGCATTTTATTTGTCAGCCACTTTTAAAATTGTATCCAAGTGGGCATTTTATTTGTCAGCCAATTTTAAAATTGTATCCAAGTGGGCATTTTATTTGTCAGCCAATTCCAAAATTGTATCCAAGTGGGCATTTTATTTGTCAGCCACTTTTAAAATTGTATCCAAGTGGGCATTTTATTTGTCAGCCAATTTTAAAATTGCATCCAAGTGGGCTTTTTATTCGTCAGCCACTTTTAAAATGGTATCAAAGTGGGCATTTTATTTGTCGGCCAAATTTAAAATTGTATCCAAGTGGGCATTTTATCTGTCATTCAAAATTATTCCAATTATTAATGGTTAGAATAAGAAGCCCTTCTGCTCGTAATATTGACCGCAACTGACCCCACTTTTTCAGTACGAGTAAAAGGAAAAGTGATTAGCGACTTACGAGAAATTTTAGCCACTCACAAAACGTAATCAAACATAATTTACGCCCAGCTACAACTTAAAACGAATCCTCCGTCCATTTTACCTTAACAAAACATTACGCCAACAATGCCTAATGCGATTACAATTCGACGAAAGCCCACAACAAATGAAAACCAATTCGAACTTACATTTTGACATCATAATTGCAACTTTTTGCTATCATTCGCCCGTGCGTCTCGCTCGCGCCAATACATGTACGAACGCTTAGTTTTCATTGCACCTTCATTTCATTTCTAGATCTTTAAACGGAATAGTGTGAAAATGCCTAAATCTCAATATAACTAACTTTTTTTCTCGAAATATTACATTCCCAAAATTTTGTTGCAATGAAACCAAAGCGTACGAAATAGTACGAGCGAAATACACGGCGAATGGCAAACTAACATCACTTAGATATCAAAATGTACGAATTGGCCTCACGATTAAACGGGGATTCCGGGAACGGGCAACCCTACTTGGGGGTTGGGGAGTGGGGGGGGGAGCTGGTGCTATTTATATGGAATCGATAGCGGCCCGGCCGTGGCCTTGGGCGCATCGATCCGTCAGCTGGGCGTGGAAGACGAGCCTCCAGGGCGGTGTTGCCACGAAGACCCTTTTCCCTAATTTTCTCACTTTACGTAAACCTGGTTTTGATAAGATTTTATTTAACGTGCAATGTTTATTGATTTGTAGTATGTTTATTCGGGTCATTTAATAATTGTGAATTAGGAGGGGGCGTACAGTTATAATTATAAACATCGTGAATCCCTAAGAACCGAACTTTGGGTCGATATGTATACTTGCAAAGAGCATAAAGCCACTTTATGAATCAATTCCATGCATGTAGGTATATTATGAATAATCTGTAATGTATGGAATACATTCATTAATAATACAATAATAGTAGGTACATTTTGCAACGAGGGGGGGGGGGGGGGGGGGGTAAACGAGGGAATTAAACCCGAGTTTGCAATATTGTTACCCCCGGAGATACACACAATGTTTTTCATCACACTTGCGAAGAAAAAACTAAGCTTTAAGCGAAATAATTCTTTAATAGGGAGCGTGCATGAACTGTTGGAGGCAGCACAGGAGCCGTCAGATTTTAAATGTGATGTTTATTGTTCCGATGTAGCTCACAAGATGGCAACACTTACTATGCACAAGAAAACACGTGACGTGTAAATGTACATGTTTATGGTTCCGATTCAGGGCACAAGGTGGCAGACCCTCCAACGCGCACGGTCCCTATACATTTCAAACAATCGTCGGCCTTATTGTCATTTTGTGACAGGTTATCAAATATCAAATATCAAACATTTATTCAGCAAATAGGCCACAGGGGCACTTTTACATGTCCATTTTTACAAACAATAAATTAAAAAAAAAAAAACAATTACAAATATCGAATCTATGAAATAATAAATACTTTATTAGAGATGTATACTGTCTCTAAATGTCAAATTACACAAAAAAAAACTATGATAAAAAAATAAAACCATAAAATACTAAAATTCTTTAGAGATGTATAAGTCTCTAAGTGTCAGAGATAAAATATAAAAATATATATTAAATTATCCTTAGAGATGTAGAGGGTCGCCAAGGCTTGAATTCTTATATAAATAATTAAAAGACAAAAAAATTAAAACAGACAAGAACCGAATGAAGTGTCTCACGTTAATGTCACTCAAAAGTAAAGTTACATACTTTAACATAACCTGTACCCCGCGTAAGCTTAAACAGACCGGTCTCCACAAACAGCACCCGTTCACGAGTATGACGTGTATCTCAGCCATCGCCTCCCTCAACCTTCATTCGGGAAAGTGGCGACCCGGTCAACGACGCCACCGTAAGTAAAGACTTTTAAGCGAGCATGACATGTTCAAGCTGCCGGGTTGTATTAATATAAATATAATAAAAAAAATTGTGAGATACAACATTTGTGCTTGTAAGTTACATTAAAGACGGAATAGCGCCACATAAACGCGACTACATATTATTCATAAGGAGTGCCTACCTATAAAACTAAATTATAAATTTAAATTGACTTAGAGATGTATAGGTCTCTAAGTGTCCAAATCATTAAAATAGGTATTAAAATAAAATGAAATTTAAAATAAAATAAAATTTAAAATAAAATAAAATTTAAAATAAAATAAAATCTTAGAGCTGTATAAGGTCTCTAAGTGTCCAAAACTAAAATAATACAATCAAACGAGAACATGATGTTCTCTTGTGTCAGTTCTACTGGACGCTAGTATGGTTATTTCACAGGAAGAAAACGAAAACACTATTACTGACATTTTTATCATACTATCAAGATCAAGCTACTGGCTTAAAGGCATGGAAAGCACAGAACAGACAGAACCATCTGGCATTCAGCCCCGATTAAGCATTGTGTAAAACTGTTTTAAACAGCTATTATTAAATTAATCAATTTAAATATTTTATAAACATCTCAAAAAAATGAATACGTCAGTATTAGAAAAGTAAAACTAATTTATATCTACTCGAAAAAAAACATTATGCCCAATATGCGCATGAGCATAATGAAATATAAAAAAAACTATTACGCCCGTGGCCACAATTATAGCTCATTACATCTCAGTATGGTGGCATACTATAACGTCTATAACACCGTTTACGGGCAAGTGTGATGAAAAAAAAAAAATGCGATGCGTGAAAAGGTATTAAAGCGCAATTTCCCCAATTTCTTTTTCGTTACCCGGCAACCCTGGGCCTACGTTACCGTAGAGGGGATCCACGATCCACGAGTGTGGCTCTTAACGTACTTTTGTAACTTTATTAAATTCTGGTTGAATATTGTATACATACCTTTTACATTAGAGTAGGTAGAGTACCAGCATTACAGGGTTGCCCAAAAATACGTTGATATTTTTTGACTGTGGCATTTTGCTGTTAATTTTTACAAACGTTTTCGTTTTTGTATCATAGCTAAAGGAGAATAATACGTTTAACGATTACTTAGATTATTAATATTATTATGATTGTACTTTTTAATTTTCAATAACATTTTGTAAAATACGTGTAAGAAAAATATAAAATACAGGTACTTAAATAAATGTATTTTTGGGCCGTCATGTACTTAGAGTTTATCTACGAAATATCATTTGATATTTACCAGTCGCTTTTCGGTGAAGGAAAACATCGTGAGGAAACCCGACTAATCCCAACGAGGCCTAGTTTACCCTCTGGGTTGGAAGGTCGCTTTCGTAAAAACTAGTGCCGACGCCAAATCTTGGGATTAGTTGTCGAGCGGACCCCAGGCTCCCATGAGCCGTGGCAAAATGCCGGGACAACGCGAGGAAGAAGAGGAGATGTACTTAATTAGAGTTTATAAATTTAATTCTTTATTATTATTTAGCTTTTTCCTTTTTAGAGAACCAAATTGTCTCAAAATAAGCCGATGGGAATCGAGTTTTTAAATCCCGATTACTGCTTGCCTTCGGCGATTTTATCCGCATTGAACTAAATGCATATATACATTTCTGCGCCTTAATCAATTGCAATAAGGTTAAAGAAATGTATACATATTTATAAACTCGATTGTGTAAACCTACAACCCACATCTTTACAACAACAAGTGTACTAAGTATAAGTACATCAACATTATATTTAAGCATTCAAAGGAAATAACCTCCCCCTTCCCCCTTGTCAACACATGTAACATTTTCTTGACACATGTCACAACATGAAACATTTTCTTAAAGAAGGTTTAGGGTTGAAATTCTCGAAAAAATCAAATTGTAATTCAGGACGTATTGGAATTTCGTTTTTTTCAGTTTTTTTTGGGAAAGATTGCCAGCATTTGGATAACAAAACACACGACTAAGCAGGTGTAGCTACCTAAACTATTATAGGGCATTATTACACAAATTGACTAAGCCCCACAGCAAGCTCAATAAGGCTTGTGTTGAGGGTACTTAGATAACGATATGTATAATATATAAATATTTATAAATACTTATACATAGAAAACACCCATGACTTAGGAACAAATATCCATGCTCATCAAACGAATAAATGCCCTTATCAGGATTTGAACCCGGGACCATCAGCTTCGTAGGCAGGGTCACTACCCACTAGGCCAAACCGGTCGTCAATTTTACCGGATTAAATATGAATGGAAAAATTCACAACTTCTTTTCAACGTACGTACGTTTTTTTCGTTTATTTCCGATTTTTTCGTTTCTATCGGAAAAATATAGACACTAAGTGACATTGTTTTTTTCCTAATAAAACTTTAAAAAACATGGCTTTTAGAAAAAAGCGGGAATATTTCCGGGTTTTTTCAACCCTAGAAGGTTAAAGAGTAATTTCAATCAAACTTTTATCAAATCAAACTCCAGTATACACGTGGCAATCGCTAATACTTAGTTCATTGATTTTAAATTTCGAACGTCACATAAGCCTAATACTTTTTCACTCCCATAAGCTTTTCTGCCCGCCATTTGACAGCTGGCTAAGGTCCGACCGAGAACGCTTTTTTTGTCTCGGCCGAGACCGAGACCGAGACCGAGATTCAATGGTATTCTCGGCCGAGACCGAGACCGAGAATTTATAACATAGAAAAAAAAGACGAATTTTGCACTAAAAATGTTTTTATAATCGAAATTCGACGATTTATCAAAAAAAAGTTGTCATAATCAATTCGTAGCGCTATTAAATAGTATTTTTAGGGTTCCGTAGCCAAAATGGCAAAAATGGAACCCTTGTAGTTTCGTCATGTCCTTATGTCTGTCGGTTTGTGCGTATGTCACAGTCATTTTACTCAAAAACTATACGATATATTTTATAACCAAATTTTTTTTTAAATATAAATGTAACATAAAGTTTATAAAAATTCATGTGACTCATCATTACAAAGGTTTTTTTGATTAAGTTAATACTTTTGGAAATAATCGCTTAAAAAAAATAGTGTGATCCCCTCTAACTTATGAACCGGGAGAGCCAAACCATTAAAACATTTCTAAATAATAAAGCTTAATAAGCAAATAATTTATCAGGAAAATATTTTGAATAAGGTTGGTTAAGCCATTTAAGAGTTATAAAAAAACTGATCTTATTAAAACGACGAAACGGCCAGTAACATAGGCTCGTTTGCTAGTACGGCTTTTTTGTATTGTATGAAGGTACGGAACCTTCCATTATGCGTGGTCCGACGCGCACTTGGCCGGTTTTTTCAGTACGGATGTGCACAAAAACAGGTGCACATAACAATAATCAAAATAAAGAGTTCTATATTGCAACCCAAAATATCCGCCACAGGTGTTGTTTTGTACTTACCTACTGCTTTGCTTTTTCCAGTTAACAGTTAACACAAATATATTTAGTATTAAAATATCCAGTGTTATCTTCAACTCACAACAAGTTAACGCGCCTATCTGATCCCAACACTTAGTATTTGATAATAATTGGCTTAAAATGTGGGTACGAAACCAATTTAATTCACAAAAAACGTCACACCAAACGGGCGATGCAACCAACAAGTGGCTTAGACCCCGGCACTCGTGCGCGGAAAATTCAAATTCACCAATGATCAACTCATTGCCTATTCTCGGTCTCGGCAAGAATCTCGGCCCATTTTGGCCGAGAGCCGAGACCGAGATCTCGGCTCGATTTTTGGCCGAGAATGCCGAGACCGAGACCGAGACCGAGATCTCGGTCGGACCTTACAGCTGGCCTTGAAACTTTCTAACAGCAACACCTTTGGTGGACCTTATGTCCATGCAATAAGGTTTACGGAAGTGCAGATGATATAAAGCCTGCTCCCATTAATACGAAAGTGGACGACCGCCCCGAAACCGCCTTTTCATATAAACGTCACAATCTCTCTGCTTTGCCTAAAGGTTGACTGGTAGAGAATGCCTCATGGCATTAAGTCCGCCTTTTGTACTATAAGGTTTTCTTTTGTGCAATAAAGATTAAATAAATAAATAAACGTAGTCCCTAATTTCCTCTCTGGATATTCATATTTTGACACAGTTTGATGTACACTTTGTATATTAACCATAGCTATGCCCCATTGTTTGTTTTTTTTTTTGAATTTTTAATTATTATAATAAGAGTTAGGTAAGGAATATTTAAGCATTTGTATGGAATTTGTTTTCACTCCAAACTCTTTTAATAATCAAAAACTAGAAAAAATAAGGTTTCCTTTTGTACCTTTTTGGTACGGAACCCTAAAAACACTTAATACTTACATCAGATTGTGTAAAAAAACTTTCTATATTGTTCATATTCAGAGAGGAAAATGGGGACCACGTTTGTATGGAGAAACGGTCGTCCCCTTTCCTCTTTATTAATGATTCAGTCGATGGGTCGAATATTCCGTAATTATTTGGTATTCGGCATTATTTTTTATTACCGAAGGCAATGTTAGTATTCGGCCGAATTCAAAAATTCTTTATTGCGTAAGACACACTGTTCATAATGTAAGGTGATGGAGCCACCCGGTAAGCAAAAATGCCAGTGTTGGGTGAATGGGTGTGTTGGGATGAATTATTCGATTAAAATGCCAAATATTTTGTTTTATGTTAGTCTTGTTGCTACACTGTAAAATATAAGCTTCTCCAAAACTTTTTCCTCTTTCAAGTTACGTTTTCCCGCTGTCGTTGAAACACTCGATGACGCATGTTGGACCCATAGGATGTTTTAAGTGTTGAAATTTTGTTTGCGAATCCCTGCCTTTTGACGTGTTTGTTTCTAGGGAATTACCTAGGAAGCGATTATTAATGGAAACGTTTTCAAATGATTTAATGAAATGATACAGGTGAAGTAGGTGAACAGTACCCCTAGTGTAAATTTGATCGACATCATAACGTGACGAACGCGTTTGCGTTAAGTCTCATTTTGTATAGGATTTTGAGTTTCCAAAACGTCCCGCTTGGCGCGCTCTTTCAAAATGAGACTAAACGCAAACGCGTATGTCACGTTTCGAAATCGAATTTATTTACACTAGGGGTACTGAACAATGAACTAATATTCGATATTCGTATTCGGCAAAGTCCATATTCGACCCATCTTTAATGGTTATTTTTTTTATAACACGCGGAAAATCTCGCCTATAGATTATTTTCGGTTACCTACTTACAAATGCTAGTTTTCCCTCAATTTATTTTATAGATGATTACAAAAATATATTGTCTGTCATTATATTTTTTGTCAAATAGCCGGGTCCACACAGAGCGAGCATACGCGCGAGGCAAT
The DNA here is from genome assembly GCF_033807575.1 of Cydia pomonella. NCBI lineage: Eukaryota > Metazoa > Arthropoda > Insecta > Lepidoptera > Tortricidae > Cydia > Cydia pomonella. Next base: position 21,070,457 of record NC_084715.1, on the reverse strand, counting down.
CTCCTCACGCACAAAACGGCCAGTGTAGACGTGCCTCGGCCGAGGCGGCGCGCGCGTTTTCCTCGCCCGAGCAACATGCTAATGAAAATTGACATGTGTATCTTGATAATGATGATGATGAATAAATATATTATTTCCCTTATTTCTGAAATATTTTGATTAAGTATTGTGTTGGGTCTAAGAGTTTTATACTCATTTAAGTATCTTATATTTAGAACTATTGATCTTCCTTGGTACAGTTTACCTATTGTTCGTATTACTTATATACAAAAATAAATAATTTAAAGATATAATAATAATAATAATAATAATAATAATAAGCGCGTGTATGAGGCAGTGGACCACAGTCCTTCGTCAACCAGGAGGCGGGGATGACCACCCTGGCCCGCAGGATTTTATAAGGATTGAGCGAGGAATATTCCAGGGTGATAGTCTGAGTCCCCTGTGGTTCTGCCTAGCTCTGAATCCCCTCAGCACCCTGCTGAAGGATTCGGGACTAGGTTGCCGGCTTCGGAGAGAGGGTGAAGTCGTTTCTCACCTTCTGTACATGGATGACCTCAAATTATTTGCACCAAATAGCCAAGACTTGTTGGAGCTACTGAAAACCACCGAAGTCTTCAGTAGTGCCATCAACATGGAGTTTGGTGTCGATAAATGTGCAGTTATGCATGTACAGCGGGGGAAGGTTGTAAATTCAACAAATTTACAACTTTCTGAGGCAATGGCTTTCAGATCTATCTCTGAATCAGAAACCTACAAATACCTTGGTATGTCACAGTCGTTGGGTATTGAGGATGAGGGTATTAGACAGTCGGTGAAGGAACGCTTTTTCAGTCGGCTCACAAAAGTCCTTAACAGTCTTTTGTCAGGAGGCAACAAAGTGCGCGCCTTCAACGCCTGGGTAATGCCCCTGCTCACATACACCTTTGGCATACTAAGGTGGACTCAGACCGAGCTGGACGCCCTGGATCGGAGGGTCCGACTACTGCTAACCACACACCGTATGCTACACCCACGCTCGTCAGTTATGAGATTGTACATCCCACGGAAGTGTGGAGGTCGAGGCTTCCTAAACGCCAAAGATCTCCACAACCGCGAGGTGTGCAATCTCAGGAATTATTTCCTTAACAACGAGTGTGGGATGCATCGTGATGTGGTGGCAGTAGACAGGAACCTCACGCCGCTCTCCTTGGCAAACGAGAACTGGCGCAAACCTGTGGTACTAAGTACTGCGGATCGCAAGGCGGCATGGGAGAGTAAGGTGCTACACGGGCGGTTCTACAAGGCCCTCACGGGACCCGACGTGGACCTGCTCGCGTCGGTGAACTGGTTACGATTCGGGGACCTCTTCGGAGAAACCGAGGGTTTTGCCTGTGCAATTGCGGACGAAGTGATGATGACGAACAACTATCGGAAATATATCCTGAAGGACGGTACGGTCGACATTTGTCGGGCATGCCGCCGTCCCGGAGAGTCACTCAGGCATATAATTTCCGGTTGTTCTCATCTTGCTAACGGCGAGTACTTGCACAGACATAATCTCGTAGCCAGGATTATTCACCAGCAACTTGCTCTTCTATACGGCCTTGTGGACCGCGAAGTACCGTACTACAAGTACTCACCTGCGCCAGTTCTCGAAAATGGTCGTGCCACGCTCTATTGGGATCGATCTATTATCACTGACAGGACTATTGTAGCCAATAAACCTGACATCGTGATAATAGATCGATCGCAACGCCGGGCCGTGCTCGTCGACATCACCATCCCCCATGATGAGAATCTCGTGAAAGCCGAGAAGGACAAGTCCAGTAAGTACCTAGACTTGGCTCACGAGATAACCGCCATGTGGGATGTTGATTCGACGATCATTGTCCCGATAGTCGTTTCAGCGAATGGTCTCATAGCGAAGAGTCTCGACCAACACCTTGAGAGACTCTCGCTAGGTGGTTGGATCAAGGGTCAGATGCAGAAGGCGGTGATCTTGGACACGGCGCGGATAGTCCGCCGGTTCCTCTCTCTGCGGCCCTGACCACCGGCAGCTTGGGCCCTGCCCCGCTGCTGGCGGCACCCTAGGTTAGGTTTTTTATAATGTGTTTATATGTATTTTGTATTATTTTTGTATGATTTGTTGTATTTTACTTTTATATTCATATTATAAAATGCCTAATCTAAGACACAAGATAAATAAACAGATAATAATAAAATTCTTTATTGCACACTACATAAAAAACAGATACAGAAATTGATTACATATACACATTGGTAGGTAACAACAGGCGGACTTATCGCTAAACAGCGATCTCTTCCAGACAACCTTCAGATAGTGAGATGGCGAACGAAGTTAACGGGTGGTGCAAAAAAATAAAAATAAAGAAAAAAAGTAGTAAAAATACAATATAATACATATACTACACATATAAAGTTAAGATAGACTACATTATTACTATATACAAAAAATATATACATATATATATATATATATATATATATATACATATACATATATAAATGACAAAGGAAGCCATAACAACGACAACGAGTTTAAAAGAATACGAGTATAGGACCTTCATGAAATAGACAAATAATGTTCTTTTAATAGGTTTTTAAAAATGGGAAGTGATTTAGCACGTCTAATATCAATGGGTAGATTATTCCACAGCCGGACAGCACGGAAACTGAAAGAGTTGTTGTAGAATTTTGAAGAGGAAGGAGGGGGAACAAGTAGCAGATTTTGAGAGCATCTAAGAGATGAAAGAAATTTAAACCGGGCTTTAAGATAACACGGAGTATTGGGGTGGAACAGAGTGGCATACAAGAGGGAAAGAATATGCGTGTTGCGACGGAATCGGATGGGTAACCATTTGAGCTGCGAACGAAAGCTTGAAATATGATCGAATTTGCGCAACCCGAAAATGAACCTAATGCACACGTTTTGAAGTCGTTCGAGTTTGTTCAATTGCTCTTCAGTAAGGTCTAAATAGCAGATATCAGCATAGTCCAAAATAGGCAGAAGGAGAGACTGAGCAAGCGCAATTTTAGTGGCGAGAGGCAGGAAGTTACGAAGTCGACGTAGGGAACCAATCGTAGCAAAGATCTTTCTGCTCACCTCACTGATCTGCGGAATCCAAGAAAGAGTACGATCAATGATTACACCCAGATTTTTGACCTGGTTAGAGAAAGGAATCAGTACCCCATCGAACAGAACCCCAGGCAAATCATCGAAATCGACTCTTGCTATACTTCTTGGGCTGCCAATGATAATTACTTGAGTTTTAGATGGATTAACCTTTAAACCATAGCAAGAGCCCCATTCAGAAATGCGTTCTAGGTCGGTGTTAATAGAATGTACAAGATGTGGTAAATCATCTAGCAGGCCTTGTGAGTAGATTTGGAGGTCGTCGGCATAGAGATGATAAGAAGAGAGGAGATTGGAAGTAATAGAATTAATGAAGATAGAAAATAGTAAGGGGGACAGCACACCACCCTGCGGGACGCCGGCCAGAGTACTGCACCAAGATGAAGAAGAAGAGTTATCAACTTTAACTCGTTGCCGACGACCATCCAAGTAGCTGCGGAACCACTCAATTGCTGCAGAAGAAACATTGAGAGAGCGTAAAATACCCAGTAAGATGTCAAAATCAACGGTATTGAAAGCGTTGCTGAAATCTAGCAACGTCAATACCGTTAACTTCCGGTTATCCATGCCAGATCGGATATCGTCAGAAATCTTAACTAGTGCGGTGACCGTGCTGTGACCGGAACGGAACCCTGACTGGAAAGGATTGAAGAGAGAGTTTTTATTAAGAAATGAAGTTAATTGCAACTGCACAAGCCGCTCTAAAACTTTGGAGAGGAAAGGAAGAATTGAAATAGGCCTAAAATCAGAGAAGGAAGACGGGTTAGACTTTTTTGGAATGGGAGTAATATTAGCGTCTTTCCAGGAATTAGGAAAACAACGTGAAGAAATTGAACTATTAAAGATGTTGGTGATAATGGGAAGAAGGAGGTCAAGTAGAGGGGATATACTTAGTGGGCACCCAGATAAATACTTAACAATAAAAGACGCATTACGAAACTATCCTACTCCTAATCTAAATTATCCTAAGGACAGTTACGGCTAACTAACTTAAATTATATTTTTTATTTCACACTTTTATTGGAAAATTAAGAAAAAAAAAAAAAGACAGGTACTCCCATTTCCTTACACTGGATCCTTATTTTTTTTAAATGTAATTGCTTCATTGAAATTTTATATTTCTTTGTTAAAAATAACTCAAACCCATAACAACCAATTATTTTGAACTCCAAGGTTTAATTGCTTTCAGACTTACCTGTTTTTGGTATGGAGTGGCCCGGGTCGTCAGCCATAATCCAAGTCGCCTCCCTGCACAAAAGATTAATATGTAATATATTTTCACTTTATCATTGTGCCGCCCAATGTACAGTCAGCTGCAGAGAAAAGTGACCAGCCAGTGAGTTTTATCATTAAATACAAACGGATAACCAAAGGGAGTAGGGTAAACCGTCTATTACTGGCCACCTTATACTAAAAGGTATTCTGTTTAATAATCACATAATCTAAGTTAATCATCAGAACAATAGTTTTTTAGTCTACTTGAATTGTGTAAATAAATAAATAGAATTCTTATTTTAGTATAAGGTGGCCAGTAATAAGAGGGTGGCCAGTAATAGGCGGTTTACCCTAATACATGATAAAATAATTTAGTTTGGGCCATATTCCCATGTTATAACCACACATAGGTATCCGTGGGGGAAAATTGTTTGACAAGTAGGGAGTTCCTGTATCAATAAACTCAACTATCAATGCTAGTTCTATATACTAGTGATCACTCAAGGGTTATCTTGTAAAAATATGTTTTTATTAAGAGTAAAAAAATAATTTAATAATAACTCAATGTACTCTTCTTCCTTTTTAAGACAAAACAAGACAATTTTATAATTTTACTCAATTAATTTTAGACGCTTAATACCCAAAAATATGGAACAAATTCTGGTTGGTTCCTTTAAGAATAGTAAATGGGACATTCACGGAGAAAAAAAATGGGAAGAGTAAAATTATAAAATTGTCTAGTCTTGTCTTAAAAACGAAGAAGAGTACATTGAGTTATTATTAAATTATTTTTTTACTCTTAATAAAAACATATTTTTACAAGCAAACTCTTGTGTGATCACCAGTGATCGGTTTTTTGGATACGACATGGGGTGAACGACCTCAATCATTATGTTAGTATGGATATGCCCCGGGAATCCGGGCTTTATGTTGTTAGAAAAGGCAAAAAAAATACAATGTGTTTATTTTATTGTTGTGATAGACGAGTACTTACCGTTCTTTTGTCTAAATCGAACAAATGAGCACAAGTGTTTATACTGACAGCTCATTTGCTGCCTCCAAAGCGGCACATTTTGTACCGTTTGGATAAAAGTTCGGCGAGTAAGTACGCGTGTCTATCAGCTAATATATGGTTACTACGGGTTAATTGTTTGAATAAATGAATTCGTTATCAAAAACTCAATTACACTTCTTTCAACTGAGAGGTAGTTTGAGAAAAACAATGTCCACAATGTCAAATGGTTTTATTGCTCACCAAAAATAATTAGAACTGAAATCCAGAGAAAATAATGAAATGTCAATGTCAAGATTTTGAAGTATTTTTTCCATCATGACAGATATATAAACTAATACTTTGTGGAGGTTTTAATATATTTTGTTTTAAATAAAATGTTGAGATTAGGAAAAGTATAAAAGTTTTTGTCTTAACTGGTTGCCATGTAAGAGTAAAAAAATCCTTAGAGATAATTTAAATTGTTTTATTTTTGTACGGTTTGTTCGGTATCGTGGGAAACTGTCGTATCTATATTAACTTTTCTACTTGATATCCCGCGACGGAGAATCCAAATAACCGATCACTGGTGATCACTAGTATATAGAACTAGCATCGATAGTCAAGTTTATCGATACAGGAACTCCCTACTTGTCAAACAATTTTGCCCCACGGATTCCTATGTCTGGTTATAACCTACCTACTATAAATATCCTTTACTAAAAATATTCATGCGTTCAGATACTAAAAAAGCATTAATCATATTTTAAATTATTTTTAGAATTTCAGTCGAGCTATTATTATACAAAATGAATTATTGATTCTCTTAATGTGTAACTATTACATATTTTTGCATAATCTATAAATGAATTTATGTTTCAAAACATGTAAATTGTTGCCAAATTGATACCTACATTTAATAATAAATTCAAATCAGGTTTCTAAAAAATGCTGCAGCAATAAACACATTGTAAGTCTAAAATATGGAATAGATTTGTATGTTTGATTCACATAATTTATTTTTAGACTACAATCAGCATAATGTGTGAGCAGAAGATATTAAGAAACATAGGAAAACCTCCAGTGTTTATTGAAAAGTATAAAAACTTCCAAAGCATTGTTTATAAACCTGTAGAGGCCAAAATGTCATCATTATTGTTGGTAAACACATTTTATCACAGCCACAGAGTGTGCAAACCTTATCTTTACTAGTTGATATATTTCAATACACTGCTCATAAATTAAAGAGTTCTTGGCAATTAATTCAACTTGATCCTCTTTTTGGAAGAAGATTCTTATTAGTTTCTGATCGGTGGTGTGTGATTACAAATGTAAAATCAGGAGATTAACTGGCTGCAATACATATATATATCTCATAGAAGATAAACAAAATACTAAATTAAAACGTTCTTTATGCCTATGATGCTACTGCCATGTCTTGAAACAGTATAACTGGTCCACTAAAAATATACATTTAAAGTTTTTAAAGATAAACCCTAAGTAAAAGACACGATAGAAACACTGACCAGCTGGACTCCCGATATCTGCTCCGGAAAGTTATCAAGAACAAACACTATTTCACTTTTCCAGTCTTCCACGCGGAACTCTGACCATTTTCTCAGGTAGGACACGTTAGCACTTTTACATTTCAGTTTTACCACGTGAAAAACTACTCCTCCAAAACAAGCTGGAATGTTTTGACCAGAAATTTTGACGTAGTTCAATTTTCCTTGTCAAAAAATTATAATAAGTTGTTTTGGTTGATCATTTATGCAGTTTTACTAGAATTTTCATTGAATTGAATATATCATACTAGTTTGTGATTGGAGCAGTGATAAAAAACAGCAACATTAAACCAATAAGAGCGTTGGATCGGTTTGATAATCCAATAAGAATTTACGTGGTTTTTCCTGAGAGTTGCCCGAACCTCAACCGCCAAGCTCGAATATTTTATAAGTTGTTAATTTTTTCGTAGCCATATTTCAATAAAATATTTACGATTTTATCTAGATGTTTATTATTCAGTATTTTTTTTATAATAAGACTAATCGAAAATTACCGTTTATCTGACACATCTGACATGCCCTATTTCCCTCAGTTACTGCAAGCCATTCCGAAGCTATTCTTATTTATCATATTCTAACTTTTGTATATTGTATTTTTCTAATTGTATATTAACTTAATATGATTGTCATTTTTTTATAATTGTATCTTTTTATTTGTCATATTGTTATTTATATTTTTACAAGAAACGATGACTACGAGGCGATTTACACTTCGCCTATTATAAAAAAAAAAATTGTTTATAAACGATCATCAGATTTTTTCCGCTGACGTTTGTTTTTGACATATTAAGACAAGACACTACGACGTTTTTCATATGATGAGTAATCTCATTGTTAGCTGAAACAAAATAATATTGCACTTCTCCAAAGATGTTTTCGTCTATATTTGGCAAACGGCGCTCGTCACCAGTTGAAGACGACACGCCACCCATACCTGGGCCGAAAGTTGGAGACAGTTTCGTTATAGTAAACCCATCGCCTCCAGGGGGAAGTTTGTATCCAAGTGTTCCTGGTGCTGGAGTTCCAGGGTATCCTGCGGCTCCTTCTCGGCCAGCTCCTCCGGCTCCAGTACAGAATCCCAGTGTAGAGAACTTCCACTATCTCCAAGGGGTTCCTTTTTCGCTCTGCCGTGAACTTCAAATGGCGAACAATAAGGATGCATTCGCAACAGAAATCAGTGACCTCTTGGCTTTCCTAACGAACAAGGTGAACATCAGCAGCTACAACTACGATTTCTCAATAGAAAAGAGTGTTCTGAAAGAGTGCTAAAACCTGTTTGTTGTTTCCACTTGTTATTGTGTATTGAAAACACTACATTTGTTTTTTATATACTACGTCGGTGGCAAACAAGCATACGGCCTGCCTGATGGTAAGCAGTATCCGTAGCCTATGTATGCCTGCAACTCCAGAGGAGTTACATGCGCGTTGCCGACCCTAACCCCCTCCCACCCTCGTTGAGTTCTTGATTTTAAGCAGTTAATTCGACGCGGCCATATTAATTAGGTGATCCCTATAGGAGAATCTAATTTATTAATATCAGTCAAGAAACAAATGTAAAAGACCTGGATAGGTTCACCCTAAAACTAAAAAGATTTTTATGTTGTACTCCCAATATGCTGTCATTATGATATTTGTGTACAGATTTGTTTTATATGGTAATAATTATATACTGCCTAAAAATATTGTTATAATACAGGTATCACCAATTATTTTCAGGGGTCCAGTTTTTAAATAATGTGACCATTGCAGTCTGTTTCTTCATGAGAATATTTCCTTAGCCAAAGTGGCAAAAATGGTTTTTCAGTATTTATCTGTCTGGCACATAATTCAATAGGTCTTCAAAATCAAGTTTAATGTTTCTAAAATAGTGTTTATCAAATGAAAACTTTGAAAATAATTGCTTTGAAATTCCAAAAAAAAATGTGTATGTGCCCCTCTAACTTTTGAACCTGGCATTTGGGCATCATAAAATTAAGAAAATATAGGTTAAATTATTAAAAGGACATATCGTCGGGGATAGTGCAATACCACGTAACTAACAAAGTCAAAAGAGTTCGAAATTCAAACAATGTACAAGGTAATTGGACCTTACTGCATTTGTTATTTACGCGGTATTGCACTATCCCCGACGATATGTGCCACGGTAGGCAAAAAAATTCATTCTTGGAAAATGCAAGCATCAGCTTTACCCCGGTTGCATTGTTTCTCATCTATTTTGAAGTGAAATTACTAAAACGTGTTTGGCATATTATTAAATGTAAGTAAGACTTTAATCACTGTAGTTGAAATGTAATTAAAACAGGGGAAATGTAAGATAATTAAAATTAAAAGCAAGCTTTCAATTTTGTTGCATAATTAATATGGCAAGCAATAGAGTTGCAACAAGATAAGTTTAAAGTGTTATCTTAAGCATCAACTGAAAATATGACATTTAAAATAACACTTCCATGCTCTGTGCTATCAAACTCGCTGCAAACTTATCTTGGTCTGACTCTATTTACAAGTGAGTTGCTTTACTTCAAACTTGGATCCAACAGACAGATATTGCGATTATGGTATTAAGAAAAGGTAATTATTTATTACCTAAGAGGGTCGAATTTCTCCGACTTTGAAGTTAGAGGAAAGAATAGCTTTGCAATTCTAACGAAATAACGGTACTTTTCCTATGAAATTCCATTTCATGAGAAAACGGTTTCCAATAACTAAATCTTAACAAATCACCTTGATTTTGATGTCGATCACTTCAGCATAATAAATTCTAGGTTTCGCTTTCATAAAAATTAAAAAAAAATTGCATATGCAAATGTTGAAAAAGAGGAAAACCTACAAGTACATCTAGTTTTTCATTGTGTCAATAACATACTAAAATACCATGGAGAATGGAAAAAAAAATGTAGTAGTGGAAAACCAGTTTCCCTCGTAAGTAACCCAAGTATATTACAAATGCTGTGCAGTCAGTTCACTCTAAGCTTTATTTGAATCAAGTGTTTTTCAAACTACTACTAATATATCGTCACTACTTTGACAAAATCTCGCATTTCACACTGTTACTCAAAGTTGAAACGTAGTACTTAACGGTATGTATGTATCCCATATAGATCGTGTCATTCACGAAGACGCGTGCCGTGATTCGTAATGTCATGTTATTAAAGGTTAGATTTGACAAATCTACGTGTCATCGTGGATGAACGAGATACCGAGTTTTCTTCAATATCAGGATTGTTAAAAGCAATGTCTAAGTTTTCACCACATTGGTTCTTGTAGTCTCCTATCGTCCAGTTTTGGATGGTTACCTGTCATCAATAAATATGTAATTTATTTACAGGAAAACTTGCTAACATTGTAGTATTTTGATGTCGGCTCATGTATGGACATTGATAAATAAAATTTGTTGCCTACTTATTTCTTCAGGGTTTGAGGCGGTTAAAATTGTGAATCTATCTAATATGATAATGGCTTTAAATTTAGACTCGGAGCCTAGAAATTATAAGTCTTATAATCTTAAGATATTGTATTTAATCGTATGTAAATAAAATATTATTTTATCAAGATTTGTAAGTGCTTATTTCTTCGTCATTTCGGACATTTAAAAATCACTAAATAAGAATTTAAAAAAATTGTTAATTATAAAAATACAGTGCATTTTAATTAAAAAAAAACTAAACACTAACTATAATTAACTTATAACTCTCAAAAGCGATATTTAACTTTTACGTCTAAGGAGAGACAGTTTGGCTAAAATCGTCTTACGCGCCTGGAGGCCTACCGCGAAAACAGAAAATCGCAAATTGCGGGGATCTTTCTCTTTAACTCTCACTAAGACGTGCAGTGGCAGCTGGTTCCATTTTTAGCGCTTGTCACTATACCCGTCTCTTTCCTTACTTAGAACTGTTAGAACGTGACAGGCATGGAGACAAATGATAAAGAGCCGACCATCTAGACCTACTGAGGGCCTACCGCGAACCGCGTTCAACGTGTTGCCTCCCTGTCACACTTACGTACGGCTTTACAAGTGTGATAGAGAGGCAACACGTCGAACGTGGTTCGCGGTAGGCCCTCTGGGCTATAACCACGAAAATCGAAGTTCGTCAATTGCGTGCATTTTTCTCTGTCACTCTAATTACGTCTTAGTGAGAGTAAAAGAGAAAGATCCCCGCAATTTGCGAATTTCGGTTTTCGCGGTAGGCCCCCGTGTGGATAGAAAGGGTTTGAAAAAAAAAAACCGAAATACAACACGATATTTAATCAGACTCATTGCAAGACAAACATGATAGTGACAGTCCCAACATCCGATCAATCAACAAGTAACAAATAAAACATCAATAAAAATAAATTATAAAATATATTCCTCTGTAGTCTCGATTCTCATAGTGCTTGTTAATTTGTTATAGACGTTATAGTCATATTGTAACCAGAAAGGAAATGTCATCATTATAAATGCTCTTGAAATGGAATGATATTTCTTAATATTCGGGATATTTATAATTTTATTTAAAAAAAGTTCTAAATGTGATTTTACTAGTTGGGTAACATACTTTCGATATTAATTAAACTTGTTTTTATCTTTAATATTTACGAAATAATCTCCGGTTAACACATTAGGCAACAATGATGACATTTCAATTTAAAAATAAGCGCATAAAATACTGTACATACAAATTAGATAAACCAAAAACACCTCTTATTATATGTGACCGCGGCCGGCAAAACGTCCCACCTTGTCGCTTGCGATAAGGACGCCTTGACATGTTATTCGTATTAAGATACAAGCAAATCTCATCCTTATGACAAGCGACAAAGTGACATATGAGTTATACCTATTGTTAAAATAGGCCTGTGGACTAAATAATTTTCTAATGCTTATCAAAATAAAATAGGGGTATGATTTAAACATAAAAAATTGCACCACAAATTCATTAATCCTATGGGATAAGATTGGATCTCATCCTATATCATATCATAATTTTAAAAATCACATAAATCATCAGTGATCTCCAAACAGATTTAGTACAGCAGCCATCAAATATATCGACGCGTCCTAGGTGCTCACAAATATCTGGGGGCCTACCGCGAAAACCGAAATTCGCAAATTGCGGGGATCTTTCTCTTTTACTCTCACTAAGACGTAATTAGAATGACAGAGAAAAATGCCCGCAATTGACGAATTACGATTTTCCCGGTAGCCGCCCTGAGCACGCTTCTATTGTCAAACCGTTAGAGTGCGTGTTCAGATATTTGTGACCACCTCGGCCGCTCCGATATATCTGATGGCGACCGTACCATATTTTAGTCCTGACACTTGCGCTATTGATGTTGTATTTTTCAGGCGATGCAATACTAAAAACACTTGCCACACCTAACTTCTTACTTTACAATGGTTCACTGTATGAAAGTGGTGCACCATAATGATACTACCTATAGGGAGCGTGCATGAACTGTAGGAGGCAGCACAGGAGCCGTCAGATTTTTGGCGCGAGGCGTAAATGTGATGTTTTTTGTTCCGACGTAGCCCACAAGATGGCAGAACCTACTATGCACAAGAAAACACGTGACGTGTAAATGTGCATGTTTATGGTTCCGATTCAGGCCACAAGATGGTAGACCCTCCAACGCGCACGGTCCCTATTTAGATATTTAGATGCATTTCGGTGAGGAAAACGTACTACACCCATGTCCAGAATGAGATATTTCATGCATTTTACGCTTTTTTTCAACTGTTTTAGATAATTTCTAATATCAACACCGTAATAGGGAGTATTACTGCAATGTTCTGCCGCCAGAGTGCAGCACTAGCACCTTTCATAAACCATAGAGTAACTTATACATACTGTGTCTTAAACTGTTTTTTGACAAGTTTTACAGATAATAAAACATGACATTGATGCGTCAAGGCGCTTTGTTTACAATTTGTCTGCCTCTTCATCGCTCGAATATGCAAGAGTGATAGAGAGGTTAGATAACGAAATTTCGAATTTCTCTTTTCGCTGTAGACCCTCAAATTGTGATGGATTGTGGTAGTGGCGCCCCCTAGGCCCCTAGGTAGAGTTTCGCGTCACATTCCCTATTGCATTAGTATTATACAAAGATATGTAGATGTCATAAACTAAAGAAAGTGACCGAACCCTCCAGCGTAATCAGCTCGCGCGACTACCTATATCAAAGAGAATTGGAAATAAAGGTGGATTGACAAAGAAAACTTTGTAGCCACAGTAAATTTACTGCCATCATTTGACCCATGATTAAAACTTTTAGAACGCCATTTAACTTTGATCCTTATTCTTTCCCTGATATGTGTTAAATTTGTTCAATATCAAAAAATGGCGCCATCTAATAGATCAAAGGCCAAAGGTATGACGGCATTGTTTCGAGCGATGGCGCCATAACCTTTAGGTGGTGCCCGGTAAGATGGCGCCTATTTTTGCTATTTAACACATCGGTGAAAGAGTAAGAATAAGAGTCAAATGGCGATCTAAAAGTTTTAATCATGTGTGTAAAGATGGCAGTTAACTTACTGTGGCGTCTGTGGCTACAAAGTTTTCTTTGAGAATCCACCTCTATTTCAAATTCTCTGCAATTTTTGAAATCTTAGGTGCCTTTGTCAATTCTAAAGGCCGAGCAGTACGTGCTTGCACATTCTATCCGAATCCCTTACGGGATTACGAGCGAGAGGGGTGCTGTTAGCTATATGTCGGCGGCGGATCGTAACATCAGGCAGATCGTGAAATTCCTAGGCATATCGTGAAATGTGAAAATCTTTGTCACGTTCCCTGAGTAGACGGAGCCTCGCTACACCCGCTTTGGCATCTGAAGTCACCTATCGTACCCATCTTTTGGTTTAATCTGACCGTCAAAACATTCACAGGAACTTTACGATTTGCCTGATCTTACGATACGCCGCCGACGCGCCGACATATACAATTTTGGGAACAAATCAAATTATTTTATTAAATATTTTGAAAAGTTCTATCCTATTCTGGACACGAACGTAGAGTGCTTACGGCCAAAACTCCTTGAACTGTGAGGGGACCCTGCTATAACCTCAGACATCTATATGAGAGCGGCGAGTGTGCAGATGAACGCGACGATGATCACGAACGGCAGCCAAGTCTTTACGAAGGCTCCAAGGCTGAAACAAAAACAAAAATATGATGAGAAGGGCACGAAATATACTTAACTTTGTTGACTTTCGGTGTGATTATTTCCAAAAGTCTTCACTACATAAAAAACCCGGACAAGTGCGAGTCGGACTCGCCCACCGAAGGTTCCGTACTTTTTAGTATTTGTTGTTATAGCGGCAACAGAAATACATCATCTGTGAAAATTTCAACTGTCTACCTATCACGGTTCATGAGATACAGCCTGGTGACAGACGGACGGACAGCGGAGTCTTAGTAATAGGGACCCTAAAAACGCTCTTATCTACTTTATTGTTATTTTTAACGACTTACTTAAAAAATAATACTTAAATGACTTACTTAAAAAAACACATTTATATTAGAAAATGCGAAAGTAAAACTGTCTGTCTCTAACCTCTTCGCGCTTAAACCGCTGAACCGATTTATATAAAACTTGGCATGGAGATAGTTTGAAGCCCGAGAAAGGAAATGGAGAAGTTTCTATCTCTCATCATCATGCCACGCCAGCGAAGTCACGGGCTGAAGTTAGTAATCAATAGACTTCAATTAATATTATAAATCATGCACTCCGTAATTGTAATCAGTTATCAACTAATCAGCAGACATTAAAACAATAGGGGCCACGTCCTTGTAACTCTGGGCAATTAAAATAAATACACGGCACTTTAAGAATGGCGTAAATCCATCAAAAATACATTCGAATTTAAACCATAACGTTATGTGATAAAATACAACGTTAGTCAACTAATTAGATATTGATTGGTTTAGGTTGATTGAGTTCTGCAGTTTACTATTTTCTGTAACTTCAAAAGTAAAGTAATGACTTACAGTACTGTAAAAACACCGATGTTAAACATCAGCAAAGAAATGTAGATTAAAGGGAAAAAACGCCACGGGATGACTTTTAAAAATTACCACTACACACCAAATAAGACACTTTCAATCCCTCAACTTAAAACTTTTCTAGTACCAGCTTAGAGGCAAAATATTTACAAACGTGAGAGAAATAACTCGGACAAAAAAAAACATTGGTTCTGTTTACATACTTAATTATGTATTAAAAATTTAAAACTGTAGACTATAGTTTTAATAATGGACTGTAGCAGATGGTTTTCCGAAAAATGTATGTATAAACTCTTTATTTCTATTTTGTCTTTTGTACAATAATATATAGAATATTATTGTACAAAAGACAAAATATAAATATGGCACAGGATAAGCAGTAAAAAGGCGAACTTATCCCTTTAAGGGATTTCTTCCAGTTAACCTTTGAGTAGATGAGAATTGATGAAGAATGGTAGAATGATGATGATGGGTTAAATGGGTATACAATTAATAATAATTATACATAGAACGAACCGTTTCGCGATAAATTCAAGACGTGCCTCGTCCGAAGCAAACGTGCGCACGGCCACAATGCCTCGTCTCTACAGACCAAACTGCTTCGCACGGCAATTGCCTCGCGAAGCAACCTCTTCTGTGTAGACCCTAATGGCTAGTTCATTAAAAAATTAGAAACACCTCAAAGTTATGTAAAGGCGTTTCACTCACAAAACTGATGGTCACACGTAACCCTGTACCACTGAGACCACACTGGTGCGTTGCGGTGCGTTTGTGTCGCGACGTCGCATTAATGTGGCATGTCATAAAAAACAACGCGCTCAGCGCTGACGCTGCGAAGACGCTTGCTACGAAACAACGCAACGCAACGCACCAATGTGGCCTCACTCTACATTTTGCCAGGCATGTGACTTAGCTAAACACAACTTAAGGGAGGCAGCCCATGACTTTTTTTCCCGCGATCCAGTAGCGCGATGCAGAATCGTGTTTACATGGATATACGCCAATGGACCTCCTGAAGACCTGATCACCCTAAGCGACGAGGCCATCAAGTGGCTGACTGCCCTGAATCTACACAAAATATGCCATACGATTAAATAAATATGGATATACGATATATAACTAACAAATCACAATTGTATTAATACTGTATCATGGCTGCATCACTATTGAATCACTGCGAAAAATCGCCATGTGCTATAATAACCCTAAGACACGCTTTAAAGTACAAATGAAAATGATAATGTGTATACCTGACATATTTAGAATAGGGTATCATGTAGAAGGCCAGCTTCACCATATTCCAGTTCTTGCAGCCCCCATAACCCATGAGGTTTAGCGCCATGGCCACATGTGAGTGGCAGTTGTCATAGAATATGATATGCTGGAATTCAAAACAGAGGCAAAAAAATATTTAAAAAAAGCACTTTGGATAGACACTCTACATAGCATCAGTAGCATTGCTATTTGTAAGTATAAGGCTGCAGCTCGGACGCACGCAACTAGCGGCAACCAATGCCATTCATACACTGTACAATCTCACTAATCTGGCACTAATGTTGACATGAGAGAGACGGATTACTCGAAAATTCGGATGACTGGAAGTTACAGCAAACCTGCATATTATTTTGATATGTTCTTTAGTAGGTAAGTCGTATAAAATTTTACTAAAATACTAAATTCAAAGAAAATCATACTGTTATCTGCAACTTTGCTATTTATAAATATATCAAAGTGCGATAATGTAAGTGCACATAGTATATTACATATTAGTACATAGATCATTTTTACCCCAATTTTAGTGCTGTTGCCAGATTATCGAGATTTCTCTGTATTTGAACAAGTCTAATGTGTGAATGGCCTTGATTTTATCGCTCTTCGATTTTTTTGTAGCTTGTACTCGTTAGCAATCCCTAAAAAAATAAATTCTAATGCTGTATGAGTATAGTGTCAGTGACCGGTAAGAATCTATTACCGACAGTTTAAATTCTTTATCTTTTTCTTAGATGGTGCCACTACATTATAGTCCTTGCTTGTATTCAGTGTTTTTTGTCCAGTGTATTATAATGTGATGTGAACCCCTCGGGTGGTGTGAATTCTTTATAAGGTGGTCGGAAAATGTTTCATGTTGACTACATGAAGTACATAACAAAACCAGTGCTACAACTGAAACTGATAGTTCATTCATTATTTTATAAAATTACTTATAAGTTAATGATAAAAGAAAATTTAAAGCTAACCATTCTCTTTTTATAAATCTCTGAAGCTTTATGAACAGCAGCATCCCATCCAGGTTGCCCATTGTGAGCCTTAGCTGGTGTTAGCTGCCAGTACTTGGTAGGGTTCCCGAAAGCCATCAGGTCTTCAGACACAAAGTATGGGCCAGCAAAGTCCCGGATCACCCCGCTGGATGTGCAGATGCCCATGTGACCCAGAAATGGGAACATCCATCTGGAGAATAAGTTAGTTATAGATTATAATAACCAAAAAGTTTAATTTTAAAATCATTTACTTCTGTAGTTCAAAATACACAAGCAAACTACGAGGCATATTGGATTAGTGTAAAATAGCCATAAATTATAATGGCAATTTTAAATAAACTCAAAACCAGAATTTTAAATAAACTCAAAACCAGAACACAACATGTGCAGATAACTTCAGTGTTACTAAAACTGATACTTAATTTATTTTTGTAAACTCAAGTCGTTGAAGTTGAAAACGATTAGTACGATTACGTCCTTGCTCCATTAAAATTATTTAATAAATAAAAACGTAGTGAATTTAAAGGCTTGAAATACTTACGTTAAAACCGGAATGGGAGTCCAAACTATACAATACGGATAGCGACAACGTTCGTGGTCAATAGGATCCATCAGGACGGCTTGATCGCGATCACTCAATTCTACTGGGCTCTCCGGGCTGCGGTCAACATTCATGCCTGACTCCCGTACTGGATTGCCGCGTGAATAAATTTTCTTTCAATTTATAAACAAGAAACAACACAAGTCGATAAATAGAATCAAGTAATTGAACTTTGACAGCTACGTTCCGTTTCGTATCGGCAATTTGATGTTAATTACATTCGGCCAAATTACGAAACTATACAATACAAAACTTAATTGGAAATCTTTTTTTTTAAACTAAATTATAAGAATGTCAATTTAAACATAATTTCTATTGATATTTGTGACATCACGAGTTTAATTTTTGTATTCGTGTTTGAACATATATGATCGCAAAGTGGAATACACCTAGTTTTTATCACTGGCAACGCGGCATGGTAAAAATTAAAAAAAAAGTTACTTTCTTTAAGTGTTGTCAGGCGTACGATAATTATCTTACAAGTACGATAATTTGGGCTCCGGTACGAAGTACGTTCCAAAGAGCATTATTGTACGCAAAAGTACCATAATTTTAGCCCTTGGACGATGCTACCAAAAAATTCTAATTATGAAACAAAATATGGCAGTTTCCTTCAGAAATAGGCTAAAATTAGCACCCTTTGGGTACTCGGCTCCTTGGTATAAGTCAAAACTGACGAAATTTTCTATAAGCCGTTTGGATCAGTCATAAAAATACACAAATATAAAACTTATTTTTGCGTATATGGGAAATTTAAGCTTATATTGAAGCAATTTGTGGGGTACTGTGTTTTTAATAGACTTACGATATTTTTTTCAAAGGTACGATGTTTTTGATACTCAAATAGGATAATTCTTTTCCGCACACCTGGCAACACTGTTTATTATTTTAACATGTTTCTGTCGATGTCGACATTGTTTGGCGCTTTAGTTTAGTGAATTGTGTTTTCTATTTACATGGGCATTCATTTATGATCATCCAAGATGCCAGCGTTCCTCAAGTATATAGACATGGAGAATTTCAAGTCCTACCGGGGCCACAACCAGGTAGGACCTCTGAAATCATTTACGGCAGTCGTTGGGCCTAATGGATCAGGTACGTTTTGTATCCATTTACATTTTATGTTACATCTACATATTTGGTAATGTTCATACACTTTTTACATTTCATATAGTAATTACGACACGCTATATGATTGAATTGATGTATCTTTTTAGGCAAGTCTAATTTTATGGATGCCGTTAGTTTCGTCATGGGAGAAAAGACGTCTTTGCTGCGTGTGAAGCGCTTAAGTGACCTTGTTCACGGTGCTTCTATCAACAAGCCTGTCTCTAGGAAGTAAGTTAAAACTCATTTACTTAAAAGTACTTCTTAAATACAACTCACAGTTCAGCTTTGAATAGGCCCGGATTTAGAGACCTAGGGCCCCTAGGCACTTGGTATGGCACTTAGAATTTAGGGGGGCTCCCTTCTCCATCTCAAAAGCATTACTAGGTGCCTTGTGGGCCTAAGTAGAAATTCGGAATTAGGCGGGTCCACACAGAGCAAGCATACGCGCGAGGCAACTTCCTCGCGCACAAACCGGCCAGTGTAGACGTGCCTCGGTCGAGGCAGTGCGCTCGGGCGAGGAAAACGCGCGCGTGTGCGACGAAGTTGCCTCGCGTGTATGCTGGCTCTGTGTGGACCCGCCTAATAGCTGTGAACATTCTTATCTATTGCAACTGATAGCAGGGCAAATGTAGACATTTGAAAAAAAAAATTATTGGCTTGTAGCCAATATATAATAACAACATTTAAACTTGTTATCTTTTCTCAGTGCTTCAGTGACAGCTACATTTGAGCTGGAAGATGGAACCGAGAAGCAGTTTATGAGATCTGTCATTGGACAGTCATCAGACCATAAAATTGATGGCCAAGTAAGTTAACATTTATCATTTGATATCCAGTCTCGCCTAGTTGGTAGTTACCCTGCCTGTGAAGCTGATGGTCCTAGGTTTGAATGCTGTTAAGGGCATTTATTTGTGTGATGAGCACAGATATTTGTTCCAGATTAATGGGTGTTTTCAATGTATTGAAGTATTTGTATATTATATAAATATTTCATTATACTCCACCCACAACACAAGTCTTCTTGAGCTTACTGTGGGACTTAGTCAACTTGTGTAAGGACTATAATATTTTTCGACACAAAATCAACACCTGAAAACACGTGTAAATTCAATCGCCTGAAAACACATGTAAATTCAATTATTTAATGCGATGGCCAAGTCTCAATATATTTATATAAAACATTAAAGAATTTTAATATTGATATGCGTCACTATAAGATGCTGTTAATTATTACGTAACAACTTAATTCTTCGAGTACGGAGATTCCAGACACAACTGATTTTCAATTGTTATGGACCACGATCGTGGTCTTAGGGACTGGACGTATTAAGACAGAAAGTCGCTTAAGTAGAGACTGAAGAAATTAATAACCGACTTGGTATTACATGGATCTCACAACTTTTTACCGCAGAACAACTGAGTTGCGAGACTTGGTTTTTTTGACAAGTATTGTTTTTGATGGGATAATCGTTGTCAGTTATCTATCAAGAGACACATTGTGAGGTGTGTATCCGTAGATACGACGTTTTGGATCTGAACTTGAGTTCAGTTCAGTTTTTAGTTCTTATGGCATCTGTCCATCGGGACAATTCTGCCAGTGTCAAGGTTGCAGGATGCAGAAGTTCGGTTAAAGGTCTGGACTGATTGAGCATGTGAGGATCTAAACTTCTATATAGGGATCAAGAAAGGATAAGATAAATACATAAAAAAAGGGGGTCTACATAACCCAATCGATAGAAATGAGCCAGCTGCCAATATATTTTTTTTTTGTTTAAATGGGGACATTAAGTGTATACAAACAGGAAATAGAGTTTGAAAGGATTTAGAGTTTGATATTAAAATCTTCCATAAACTTAGCAAGAACATAAACAAAGGGAGTATTAACCCAAGTAAGGATATGATTTATATTGATAGGACGTTGGATATAGTCAGGAAGAACACAAACAAGTCGAAAACGACTTTAGGCCTTTATTTGCCTGTTCAATTGGGAGAAATCAAAAAGTGGGATCTCTTAAATATAGCATAAATACCGTATTTTTATATATGCAGTATAAAAAGTACTACAATTTCATTTATCCAGAACATAAGTTAAAAAGGCCTTTCTCAATAAAAAAGAGGATGGTGTTTCTAGCCCACACAGTTCTTGCATTGATGTAGTATTTCTTTTGTTTCTTTATCACTTGAGTTTACCATTAATTTAAATAATTGTTTCATATGTCCATTTGAACTCTATGGTTATATGTATGGTATAGTTAGAGAGCTTAAATTAGTGTTATTAATTATGTATTATGATATAACCAGTTATGCTTTTGGCTCCACTAAGATCAATTCAGTCATATATAAAAATAAAAGCCGGCCAAGTTCGAGTCGGGTTCGCACAGGAAGGGTTCCGTATACCATTTTCTATAAAAACGGTCACCCATCCAAGTACTGACCCCGCCCGACGTTGCTTAACTTCGGTGATTGGATGAGAACCTAGAGATTGCAAAGAAATATTTATTTTATTTTGTTTTTAGTATTTGTTGTTATAGCGGCAACAGAAATACATAATCTGTAGAAATTTCAACCGGCTAACTATCACGATTATTGAGATACAGCCTGGTGACAGACAGACGGATGGACAGCGGAGTCTCAGTAATAGGGTGCCGTTTGACCCTTTGGGTACGGAACCCTAAAAAAAGGAAAAGTACAGGAAGGAAGTACAGATAAAAAATTCTCTTCACCACAATTTTTTTTTTTCAGTTTAATTTAAAAATCGGGTATATATTTTGTATATTGTTTTTAACCTACTACTTATTCCAAGGTGCCTACTGTATTCTAACCTCAAACGAAAAAAAAAACATTTATTTCAGACCTTGGTCCATACAGTGTTAAATTAAAACAATTTGTTGCAGTCAGTGTCCGTGAGCAACTACTTGGCGGAGCTGGAGCGCCTAGGCATCAATGTGAAAGCCAAGAACTTCCTTGTGTTCCAAGGTGCTGTTGAGAGCATCGCCATGAAGAATCCTAAGGAAAGGACTGCACTGTTTGAGGAAATTAGTGGGTAAGATGCCATCATATCAAACAGGTAATTTTTGTAAATTACCCCGTGTTGTCCCGGGTTTTGTGACACTGCTAATGGGAGCCTGGGGTCTGGGGTTTTGTAATGTTCAAATGATGCCCCACTTGACCTAGTAACTAGACTTTGAAATTTTGCCCCCTCTTTATAGTGGGCATTTTCCTTAATTAATAAAAATATTACACTTCCAATAGTTAGTTAGTGTTATTCATTACTATTCCAAATTTCAAATTGATAGCTTAAGTACTTCTCAAGATATTTAGCAATGTGACAGACAGACAGACGGACAGAGACTTTTTGGTACAGAACCCTAAAAACGAATAACTCCTAATGTTCAGATCTGGCGTTCTAAAAGAACAATATGAAGCTTGCCGCGCAGAAGTGAACCGCGCAGACGAGGAAGCGCAGTTCAGCTACCAGAAGAAAAAAGGAGTGGCCGCCGAGAGGAAGGAAGCCAAGTTTGAAAAGGAGGAGGCAGAGAAGTACACCAGGCTTAAGGAGGAACTGGTGAGTTGGAGGTAGACTTTGAAGGCTGGTATCAGCCTTGTACAGTTGTCATCAGGTATATTGAAGCGGCCGACTATCTACCACGGAAAATAGTACTCAAGACATAATCAAGACTAAAAAAATAGTTGATAACATAACTATTATTTAGGACCCATTTATGAGCCGAAAATGTTCCTTCACAGTTTAATTACGTAATTGGGGCATGTTTGAACGTTGAAGTTGGTGTAAAGATGTCTTTGTTGTACAGAACAGGGCTATGTTTTAAAATGGCGGGCTTTTTTCTAAACTAACTAAACTAACACCTACATAATATTATATGGGTAAAGCAGACGGCCCCATGTGCAGAGCGGGCAACCGTGCATTGAAGAGGAAACATCACTTATATCTCATAGACTGAAAACAGGTAAAAGTATACGTGTGGTTTCGAAACTGTAGGTCATGGATTCTAACTGAACTTACCAGTTAATTTCTTGGAACTGGGTACGAAATATCTTTTGATATTTATTAGTCAATTGTGTGTGACACAATACACACAATTGACTAATAATACTACATTAATTCTTAGGCTAGCATGCTGACTCTAGCTCAAATTCTCTTGTACAATGTGCCCAGCAGTGGGACATACATATATAGGTTGATGATAGTTGGGATTTATAACGGCCTCCTAGCCTAGTCGAGTCGGTACTGACCGTACAGTCAAGGTATTAAATATCGACACGGAGAAAGTGCCAAAAATATGTATACAGTCAGAGGCGTAGCGAGGGGGGGGCTAGGGGGGCCATGGCCCCGGGCGGCACATAAGAGGGGGCGGCAAAAACGGTATTTAAAAAAACAGAAAATTAAAAATCAATATTTTCAAATCAAACCACGAAATGAACTAACGCACCGCGGGAGCGAACGGCGTGGGGCGGGTGTGCGGGGGCGGTCATCGCTACCGGAGTGCGAGCTTACACGCTTGTCCGCTGGTTATAGGTATAACCTATAACACGCCTATAACCCTATATAACGTCAAATCAAATTTAACACAGCGCCCTCTGCGCGCGATCTATATCCGGGCGCCCTCGGTGCCATCATTCGTTCAAAAATAGTTGGACGTAGCCCGATAAACGTGGCGCGATACGCGCGATTCAATGCCGGGCGCCAGAGAGTCGGGCGTAGCTCGACGTACGTGTCGCGCTGCGGGCGCTTTCGGCGCCCTCATGCAAAAACATCGGGCGTAACCTGATGCATTGGGCGCTTTGCTGCTGTACAGAAGGCGCCCTGCCACAAAAATAATGTAAAATGACCTTAATAGTTATTTTCCGCCCTCTGGGCGGAAAGCGTCAACTTTGCTCCCGCTGCGCTAAACAAAGTTGCCGTTTTCCGCCTCCGTCAAGCAGAAAAATAGTATGCGCACCACGAGAGGATGCTCTCTTGGGACACAAATAATTCAAATAAATTTGTCTATTTTTTGCTGGAGGCGGAAAGAGGCAACTTCGTTTAGCGCAGCGAGAGAAAAGTTGACGCTTTCCTCCCGGAGGGCAGAAAATAATTAAATTCGAAATTATAACCCCATAATTAATAATTAAATGTAAGGCAGACTACTGAAAATCGCGCTCTAAAACGTATGATATAAGAAAACGTTCTCATCTGAAATAATCATTTACCTTTACCTGAAGAGGGAAGAATAGTTTTGCGATCCTTGCGAAATAACGGTATTTTTTCTATGAAATTCCATTTCGGGAGAAAACGTTTTCCACTAACTAAATCTTGTTAAGAATCACTTTGATTTTGATGTCGATCGCTTCAGCATAATTTATTATAGGTTTATAGCTTTCGCTTTTTTTAAGAATTATTTATTTATTGTTTTCAAATTTTGAAAAAAAGGAAAACCAATAAACTTAGTTTTTTCATTGTCTCAATAACATACTAAAAAATAATGGAGAATGGAAAATATTTAGAAGTGGAAAAACGTGAGAATAGTGAGGTCACAAGTTTTACAAATAAAATGTTAAGTATACAAAGCTTTTAATAAAAAAAACTGTGACATGATTTGACAGCTTGTTTTATACTGATAAAAATGCAATACTTACTATATTTTATATTTAAATGTAAAGCTCGTCTTTATTTACTACTTGTTTACTTTGGGATTGTCGTTAGACGCGAATACACGCGAAATAAAAAATAATATCATATATAACTTTTTTTTCGAATATTACATATGTTTGTCCGTCCTTAAACTACGTCCAAAAGAGAGGTATGGGCATTGTGAAAGTCATCTCGCTCTGTGTGGTAGGGCACAGAACAGCGGATGTCATTCCAGATCTAGAGCAGAACCCAACTGGGGAAGTACCTCCACCTTACAGAAAACCGCAACCAAATAACACTAGACCCTACTCATAGTGTTGTGTTCCTGCCGGTGAGTAAGCTTGGCAGAGCTCAACGAGGGTGCGGAGTGTCAGGGTCGGCATCACGCATGTAACTCCTCTAGAAATGCAGGCGTACATACGCTACGGAGACTGCTTACCATCAGGCGGGCCGTATGCTTGTTTGCCACCGACGTAGTATTAAAAAAATGAATACTTAATGCAAAACTGTATCTATATTTTTTTTATCAGTAAAAATCTTTGTGGCAGAACTTATGACCTGGCTAAGTGATGTTGATCATAAATTGGGGCGGCAAATTTCTGATCGGCCCCGGGCGGCAAACACATACGCTACGCCGCTGTGTATACACGACCTTATTGCCCATACATTGACTGTACCTACGAAACAGTGGGTCCTGGGTTCCAATCTTATTACAAATAAGTATTCGTTTATTACTACAACCGATCTGGCCTAGTGGGTAGTGGCCTATGAAGTCAATGGGCCTGGGTTCGAATCCCGGTAAGGGCATTAATTTGTGTGATGAGCATAGATATTTGTTCCTGACCCTGATGTTTTCTATGTATTTAAGGTTCCTCCTCCCGCCAAATACCGTAAAACTAAGTTACTCTGAACCATTTTTTATATTAAATATGACACTTTTTGAGCAGAAATCTATAAGAAATGAGCAATGATATGGTTTTTCTGGAAATCTATTTTAATTTAAATAAGTAAAGAAAAAAAACCTTGAACCCCTATGTCTTTCAGTGGTACTCCTGCAACTTTTATCGAAAATATATGAAACTTTACAATCTTACTCACAAAACACTCTAAAATGATTTGGTTTTCTTGCTTATATCAAGAAATTAATTAATGTTATGTCTCAATTTCTAAAAAAATTAATCCCACCTAGGTTTCCACCATTACCCCGCTCTCGTCCGTATATTCAGTGCGGGGCAAGTCGTGTTGCTAGACGGACCTGTGCTGCATTGCGCGCGCGAGCAAGCGAAATTCTATTTCAAACGCATAGTTATGCGCGCTCGATCTCATGCAGCGAGGGGTATAAGTTCCGCCCACACGCGCAATGTCGTTAGCGTCGGGTGCATCCTTGTATTTGTATACTGTATCGTTGTCTGAGTACCCGCAACACAAGCATTCTTTAGCTTATTATTATTAATGGGGTGTTGCGGGTCTTAGAATGTCACTTCGACCAAGCAGTGATCTATTGTGACGACCCTTTAAAGTTCATTACTAATGCCCGTTGAATCCAGGAAGTTGCAAATTCTTTGGGCCTTGATGCGTGAGCTTGCTGTGGGACTTAGTCAATTTGTGTAAGAATGTCCCTATAATATTTATTATAAATGGATTTTCACCTCTGTACAGGTTGATCATTCTAAGCTTACTTATTTCTCCATGTATTTATGTATTATATTGTTAGTTTGGAGTATAGGAGGCAGGAAGACAAATAAACGTGCTCGCTTATATAAGTCCTGTAATCAACTGATCGCTCGGCCGTTGGACGCAGCCAATGGTGCTTAGCCTATACGTACATCTATATACTTATACGAGTAGCTATAACATCCCTCCACCATTAGTCTAAAAATATTTCTTATAATTAACTACGTTACGGGGCCGTTTTGCAGGCTCATGAGATGGACGGTCTGAAAGACTCGTAGAAACCGGCGCCGCGGTATTCTTCGCTGGCGGCGGCGCCGCGCCGGTTTCTACGACTCTTTCTGATTGTCATCTAGTGTTCATAACAGAGCTTACTGTGACTAGGTCGATTTGTGTTACCCAATACTATTAATATATTTACTTCACAGCAAGAACAAAAAGTAGAACTCCAGCTCTTCTATCTCTACCACAATGAGAAGGAGATCCAGAATCTCGAAGAGGATCTGCAGCACAAGCAGACGGAGCTGACCAAGGTCGAGAAGAAGAGGCAGAAGGCCGAGGACACACTCAAGGAGAAGAAAAAGGAGTCGGGCACTGTGCAGCGGGAACTGGCCAAGATCGAGCAGGACATCAGGGAAGTGGTCAGTATTATAGTTGTCTTATTATGACAGACATAAGAAACCTCGAAGAGGACTTGCAGCACAAGCAATCGGAGCTGACCAAGGTCGAGATTAAGCGGCAGACGGCCGAGGACTCTCTCAAGGAGAAGAAGAAGGAGTCGGGCACTGTGCAGCGGGAGTTCGCCAAGATTGAGCAGGAGATCAGGGAAGTGATATGTTCATTCGTCTTGTTTAGGAATATGATGATTATGATAATGATGATTAGGAATACATTGAGTAAGATGCGTAAAATCTAAGGCAATATTGTGCATCGAATTTGACATCTAAACGAGATGGCGCTGTACAGCTCCATACATTTTGCGATAGCTCTGATTGTCAAAATTTGACTTTAGACAATTCAGTGACCGCAAAGCAGTACAGCGCCATCTGTTTTTGATGTCAAACTAAGTAGCACGTTTTTTTCTTAGACTACCTATCTAGCTACGTCTTATAAAACAAAGTCCGGCACCGCGTCTGTCTATATGTTTGCGGTAAACTAAAACTACTGAACGAGTTTTCTTGCGGTGTACACCTATCAATAGAGTGATTCTTGAGGAAGGTTTAGGTGTATAATTTGTTAAAGTTAACCCCTGTGAAACCACGGTGGGTCGCTAGTAATACATAAATCAGGGTGAATAAAAGTTGAACTCTGTTCCCAGGAAGCGGAGATATCGAAGAAACGCCCCACGTTCATCAAAGCCAAGGAGCGAGTGACGCACACGCAGAAGAAGCTGGAGAGTGCAGCCAAGACTCTGGAGCAGGCTCGGAAGGCGCACGAGGCTCACCAGGCAAAATAAACTTTTTTTTAAACATTGACTAAAAAACCACTTTTTTGTTATTAGGTTGCTGTGAAGGATTTTACATGTACGAAATCTACATATTTGGGTTCGTCTTTGACGTCTCTAAAAACTGGTCAGAGATTTTAATTTTAAACTAATTAACACAAAAGTTATGGCCAGTAAACCAGTTGTTTGGCCTAAAATTGTTCAACTTTGATGCCAAATATCTCGAAGACAGTGAACTTTGAAGTATATATGGTATAACATATTGCTTACAGCCGTTGCTGTTTATTAACAGCAACAAAAAAAAAAGATACAAAAAACATTAGAAAACTCGAAGGTCATTGGCGTTAGGGACCCCCTTAATGAGTTTTGTTGATTTTAAAATAATTGCGTGTGGATAAATTTGATTTCATGAAATAACTTTTGACTATAGAAAACGACCCTATTATGAACATATGAAACATTATAGATATATAAATATTCCCATAATTGCATTGAATGCAGTACACCTCTTCATTTTATTTTAATATACGGAAAAATGTCCACGAGATGTTTTTAGGGTTCCGTACCTCAAAAGCAAAAAACGGAACCCTTATAGGATCAGTTTGTTTTCCGTCCGTCCGTCTGTCTGTCTGTCAAGACCCTTTTTCTTAGGAACGCGTGCCTGTATCAAGCTGGAATTTATATCAAATACTCAGGTCTACTGTCCCTTGGAGTTGTGAAAAAATTAAACTTCTAAGTCAACGCAATCAAAAGATACAACCGTTTATGCCGCAAATTTCAAGGATACAGGATACTTGGCTTAAGTCTGTACTAACTTTAGTCATAGAGTCAATATAAACGTTATAATTTCAGTGGAATCCGAGGTTTCTGGAGGAACTTGTACACTCTACCTGCAAAGTGTAGAGTTAGCTTGGTCTGACTTAAAAAAACTTGATGAATTCAGGCGGATCTACGCAAGCTAGAGGCTGAACTGCGGGCAGTTGAAGAACAGAGGGCAGCCTGGGAGCAGACGGCGCCCGGCTCGCAGTCTGCACGCGCTGATGTCCACCTGGAGGAGGCGCAGGTGAGCCCCGGGCGTGGCGAGGGGCGCTACTGACACAGGTGGAGGGGAGCTGCCAGCAGTAGAACAGTGGGCAGCCTGGGAGCAGACGGCGCCCGGCTCGCAGTCTGCACGCGCTGATGTCCACCTGGAGGAGGCGCAGGTGAGCCCCGGGCATGGCGAGGGGCGCTACTGACACAGGTGGAGGGGAGCTGCCAGCAGTAGAACAGAGGGCAGCCTGGGAGCAGACGGCGCCCGGCTCGCAGTCTGCACGCGCTGATGTCCACCTGGAGGAGGCGCAGGTGAGCCCCGGGCGTGGCGAGGGGCGCTACTGACACAGGTGGAGGGGAGCTGCCAGCAGTAGAACAGAGGGCAGCCTGGGAGCAGACGGCGCCCGGCTCGCAGTCTGCACGCGCTGATGTCCACCTGGAGGAGGCGCAGGTGAGCCCCGGGCGTGGCGAGGGGCGCTACTGACACAGGTGGAGGGGAGCTGCCAGCAGTAGAACAGAGGGCAGCCTGGGAGCAGACGGCGCCCGGCTCGCAGTCTGCACGCGCTGATGTCCACCTGGAGGAGGCGCAGGTGAGCCCCGGGCGTGGCGAGGGGCGCTACTGACACAGGTGGAGGGGAGCTGCCAGCAGTAGAACAGAGGGCAGCCTGGGAGCAGACGGCGCCCGGCTCGCAGTCTGCACGCGCTGATGTCCACCTGGAGGAGGCGCAGGTGAGCCCCGGGCGCGGCGAGGGGCGCTACTGACACAGGTGGAGGGGAGCTGCCAGCAGTAGAACAGTGGGCAGCCTGGGAGCAGACGGCGCCCGGCTCACAGTCTGCACGCGCTGATGTCCACCTGGAGGAGGCGCAGGTGAGCCCCGGGCGTGGCGAGGGGCGCTACTGACACAGGTGGAGGGGAGCTGCCAGCAGTAGAACAGTGGGCAGCCTGGGAGCAGACGGCGCCCGGCTCGCAGTCTGCACGCGCTGATGTCCACCTGGAGGAGGCGCAGGTGAGCCCCGGGCGTGGCGAGGGGCGCTACTGACACAGGTGGAGGGGAGCTGCCAGCAGTAGAACAGAGGGCAGCCTGGGAGCAGACGGCGCCCGGCTCGCAGTCTGCACGCGCTGATGTCCACCTGGAGGAGGCGCAGGTGAGCCCCGGGCGTGGCGAGGGGCGCTACTGACACAGGTGGAGGGGAGCTGCCAGCAGTAGAACAGAGGGCAGCCTGGGAGCAGACGGCGCCCGGCTCGCAGTCTGCACGCGCTGATGTCCACCTGGAGGAGGCGCAGGTGAGCCCCGGGCGTGGCGAGGGGCGCTACTGACACAGGTGGAGGGGAGCTGCCAGCAGTAGAACAGAGGGCAGCCTGGGAGCAGAAGGCGCCCGGCTCGCAGTCTGCACGCGCTGATGTCCACCTGGAGGAGGCGCAGGTGAGCCCCGGGCGTGGCGAGGGGCGCTACTGACACAGGTGGAGGGGAGCTGCCAGCAGTAGAACAGAGGGCAGCCTGGGAGCAGACGGCGCCCGGCTCGCAGTCTGCACGCGCTGATGTCCACCTGGAGGAGGCGCAGGTGAGCCCCGGGCGTGGCGAGGGGCGCTACTGACACAGGTGGAGGGGAGCTGCCAGCAGTAGAACAGAGGGCAGCCTGGGAGCAGACGGCGCCCGGCTCGCAGTCTGCACGCGCTGATGTCCACCTGGAGGAGGCGCAGGTGAGCCCCGGGCGTGGCGAGGGGCGCTACTGACACAGGTGGAGGGGAGCTGCCAGCAGTAGAACAGAGGGCAGCCTGGGAGCAGACGGCGCCCGGCTCGCAGTCTGCACGCGCTGATGTCCACCTGGAGGAGGCGCAGGTGAGCCCCGGGCGTGGCGAG
Source organism: Cydia pomonella (assembly GCF_033807575.1). Lineage (NCBI taxonomy): Eukaryota > Metazoa > Arthropoda > Insecta > Lepidoptera > Tortricidae > Cydia > Cydia pomonella. Next base: position 21,039,964 of record NC_084715.1, on the reverse strand, counting down.
GGGCGCTACTGACACAGGTGGAGGGGAGCTGCCAGCAGTAGAACAGAGGGCAGCCTGGGAGCAAATAGCGCCCACCATACAAGAAAATTTGGGTAGAGAATATAATTTGTTTTAAAATCGAAAGAATTAAAATTAATAATGATAAAATTTTATTGCAGATAATTTGTACTAGTAATAGGATGGGGGGACGATATAGGTTAAATACTTCATCAAATAGGAAAGTGAACTAAGAGCCAATTTTTGGCTAAGTTAAAACGCGATAGATTCGCACCTTATTTTGTATGTTTCCAACAGATCCGTGAATACGAAGAGCTGAAGATGGAAGCGTCCAGACAGGCGGCTCGGTACCTCCAGGAGCTGGACTCCGTGAACCGTGAGCAGAAGGCGGACCAGGACAGGCTGGACAACGAGCTGCGGCGCAAGGGAGAGCTGGAGAACAAGCACAGGCAGAAGGTACTGTATAATGTTGCTGATAAATCTATTCTGCTTTGCCCTAAGGGTGACTGGTAGAGAATGCCTCAAGTTCGCCTTTTGTACATTAAGTTTTTCTTTTGTGCAATAAAGTTTAAATAAAGAAACAAATAAATTACTTATAAACCGAAATGAATCTCTTAGATTATGACATTTATTTCAAACATTTTTTTCCCTTAACGAAGCAATACGTCTATGTTCGCAGGGCCACGAGAGAAACGAGGCTATGAAGCGCGTGGAGAAACTGAACGAACACATCCGCAGTTCCGAACAGGCCCTGGAAGAGCAGCGCAGACTCAGAGCCGAGTTGCAGGTAATGCTATGTGGCATCGATCACAAAATTCACTGAAATTGACATACTTAGTCATCACAGGCCTTTGCGTCTATTGCAGACGATTTAAGCATTGCTGTTTAGACAACGGGTTTGGTGACTGTGGAGGCCGATGCGTGAGCGGCACGACCTCCCACATTTTTGGCAGAGAAAGCTCATGCCACCTGAGGTTTCAGTCCCGATTTGCTTTCTGCGACACCTTCTGCTATCTAACGTAGTAAACCAGGCTTGGTCGCATAGCTTTCTCCCCTCCACAACACGCTTGCAAACTTAGTACAAGATTTACAAATATAGGTTTGGAATTTAAATTGTCGTGAGTCATACTAACTTTACGGTTTAACTGGCGTAGTTTCCTTACAATACAAAAATGTCTGCGATATTTCACTTCCAAATATTCAAAGAATTTATTTGCATATAACACAGTCATGAGAAGGTGTTGCATAACAAAAGAAATCCGTGCATTCAGTCTGCATGCAGGCGTGCAAATATTGTAAAGAACAGGCAATATTTACCAACGCATGATATAATATAAATAGGTAATATATCCGGAACTTTCACTTTGCTATAGATAAGTCCTCTCATTGAAATTTGATTGTTAAACCTTGTCCTTGACTGGCTGGCGCAGCGCGCCGTGAGTGCGGCGCAAGGCCGCACTGGCAGGATCGCCATGTGAGGTTGGGTGCTGAAGGAGAACTACTTGGTCTTGAGTATAGATTTATTGTGTGTAACAATTGTAACAGCTTATATAGTATAGGCTATATCACGTGTGAGGGTAAGGCGTAGCACATACTATAGCCTATGTGTCTATTTTCAAGCACTAACAGCGCATGACCAGCGGTCACGAAAACCGCGCGGCGTAATAGGTTTCCATCGATAGATCTTCCAAAGGTTTTGTTAGCGACGTGCTCAAAATGGTTTATTTTTCTCTTTATTTTAATTTTGTTTAATATGGTGCTACTCTCATAATTTGTACAATGTTAGTTTTAAGCTGAAATTTGAAGGTACATATTACGTGTGACGCAGCGACAAGGTTCCAACGGTTTTGTTTTTTGACCACGCGTCAGTCGGCTTGCCTATCCGCGCGCGACACACTTCTGTCTATAACTTTTGGAAATTAAACTGTTTTTCGTAATCCGTATTTCGAGTTTGTATTGTGGAACACCTACAGCGTCAACAGGTTTGTTAGTTATAATTATAAAGATGCTGGTTACTAATTTGACAAGTGAATAAGAGGCGTTATCATCTGGCTATCGGATGAGTATCATCGAAATCGGAGAGGTTTTGCAAAACGGTGCCCGTTTGATGTTTTGTGAGGAATCTAATCTAGTTACTTTAACCATCATAATTTCTGTGTAAGGATTGAAAACATTAACATTTCGTTGATTTGATTACTCGTAAACCCCGTTGATGTGACTTAAAGACCCTCACACTTCATTACTTGTGCAACGATTGAAGGGTTTTCTTAATGAATTACAAAGTAACCATGATGACACGGGATTTTGTAGGCGGACGTGGGTTCGTGCCGCAGCCGCGCGGACGAGCTGCAGGCGGCGCTGGAGGACGTGGCGGCGCAGCTCGGCGACGCGCGCGTGGACAAGCACGAGGAGGCGCGCCGGAGGAAGAAGCAGGAGATCGTCGAGAACTTCAAGCGGGAGATACCCGGCGTGGTGAGTCACGAACCGACGCTGCTTCACTGCCGCTGTTTACTGCGCCATACCTCAGAAATGAATATACTTGAAAAATTCGACCTATGCCGCCGTGACTCGGCGAACGAGTTTAATTCCAGCTTGTGGCACTGGAGGCAATGGTGGCAATGGTTTTTCTTAGTATATGACATTTATTTCAGTTTACTACTTCCTTTACTTAATACTGCTAACTTAACATTTTCGACGCCAACAATGGATATATCTGAATCGCAGGTTCAACGCCAACGACGGATTAATCCATCACAGACCACAGAGCAACATAGACGTACGTGCATAGGCATGAAGTACAATTTCAGTTTTGACATTTCGGTGACGTGACGTTCGGATGACAGCTTTTGTGTTTGAAACGGCGTCGAAAAGGTTAAAAAGTTGTCATGCAACACAGCTGTGCTGACGAATTATAAGCGGCTCTAGAAGATATCGCTGCTCAGCTCGGCGTAGTGTTGGAAGCAACTCGAGTCTTTTAGACTCAAAAGAACTCTACTTGGTTTTACGAGACTCAGAGCTTAATAAACTTCTCAGTCTTTTAAGTTCCGAGTCGAGTCCTTTATCGAGTCTTTTTTAAGTGCAACTCAAACGGACTCGAGTCTCGGTATAAAGACTCAATCAACAAATTTTATAGGTTTTACCTAAACAACAGTAAAGTAAATAAGCGTTATTGTATGATTTATGTTATGTACATCCATGCATTTTACATAAAGACAATGCATTTCGAAGTTCTTTGTAAAAAAATACAAGTTCTCCGAAAAGGAATTGATTTATTTAAACTTTATTGCACACATAAAGAAAAATGTACAAATGGCGAACTTAATGCCAAAAGGCATTCTCTACCAGTCAACCATTGGGTCAAACAGAGACATTTGTGTGCAGGAAACAATAATAACAAATAATAAGGAAAAAATTAAACGTGAAGTCAAATAATATAAAAAATATATAAATAGTTAAATACTACTACTTATATAATGTATAAAAGATAGACTAATACATATAATTATGTACATATACATGATGGTGAACCTTATTTAAGTTCTTCTGACAGAAGATGCTTGCGAAGTAGTCGTTTGAAAACGGGTTTGCTTGGGGCTTGTCGAATAAAGAGAAGGAGGGAATTCCAGAGACGGATTGCCTCAACGGCGAAAGAGTTAGTGTAAGGCCTGAGTGGACGCTCGAGTCGGGCGTGCAGCGGGGCGGGGCGTGCGGCGTGCATGTTAAACAAATGAAACTCATACTGGTGTCCTGAGTGGACGCTGCTCAAAGCGAATGCCGAACGGGCAAGTTTGCGGGCAATGCGGCGTCGAGCGGGGCGTCGCGGTGAGGTTCAAACCTGTTTGTGATTTGCAGCGGCGATAAGAGCGTGCAGTCATGTCGTGCAAACAAATAATTATTGAAATACAATATAAACCAGCATTTTGGCTATCATTACAAAAATAGACTGTTTAAATAAATGGAAGGTAAATTAAAGTATTTATTTTCACTTTTAATCCATTGCTTCTTAAGGTTTCGTATAAAGTGGGAAATTCTCCAAACCGTCTTCTTTGCTTCACTATGACACTAGGACCTTGCTTTGTAGAAAAACGACACATTTTGAGCCATGAAGTCTCTTCTAAAAAGAAATCAAGAATGTCGTCCTACGTCGATGCCATGGTGAATGCGACCGATTCACACGAGCGGTGAGCGTGCACTGAGGCCACTCACTGGACGCTCTATCTCACGCTCGCCCGCCCCGCTGCACGCCCCGCCGAACGCTCCGCTCCGAGCGTCCACTCAGGCCTTACACTTAGACATAAAACCAGTACGGTGAGAAGGAATCGAGAGTTTGAGAGAACGGGAGGAACGGAGTTCACATCCTGGACGGGGGGTGATGAAAGTGAATTTACGTTTAAGATAACCAGGGGAGGAAGGCTCGAACAAAATGGAGAATAAAATACTCAGGATTCTAAGGGACCTACGACGACGGATGGAGAGCCAATTTAGCTGACGGCGATAAAAAGAAACATGGTCGTATTTGCGAAGTCCGAAAATGAAACGTATGCCATTATTCATAAGACGGTCTAGCTTATTGAGGTACTCCTGAGAGATATTAGTCGTGCACGCGTCCGCATAGTCAATAACTGGCAAAATTAGAGTCTGCACAAGTAATTTCTTAGTACCTACTGGGAGAAAATTCTTAAATTTATAGAGATAACGCAATGTTCCTGAAACTTTTCGACTTATTTCAGAGACTTGGTCATTGGTCAGGAATCAAGTCTCTACAAAAGACTCGAGTCTCTAATAAGTTGAAAAGAACTAGAGTTTAATCTTAATTATGAGAGTCTGAAAAACTGAGTCGAGTCTTAAAGCAGAGGACTCAAAGGACTCGAGTCTTAACCAACACTAGCTCGGCGACGCGCACGTCAATTAAAATGAAGAGGCAAGAAGAAGGAAAAGGCAAGAACTTAAAATGAGAGATACCCGGCGTAGCAACGGTCACGAAACACTCGCTTCCCGAAGCACACTCGGACGCTGTCGCCGATAACCATACATTAGTTCCGTGTTCCTCGGGTTACTCAACCTGCAGGGAGCCATCTCTTTCCTCCGACGGATCCTTTGCTTGGACAGATCGTGAAGTAACAAAAAAAAGATTATTAAAAGAAAGAAGATATTACATAACTAGCTCAGTAGTCCCACACTAGGCTAGGCCTGCGACCGTTTGTTCCTTCCTAAGTAATTCCTTCAAGTAGTCTTACAGATATGGGTGTGTTTTGTGCGGATTGTACGATCAGTGTCTTCAATGTTTTTTTTTTTTTCAGTACGACCGCATGATCAACATGTGCCAGCCCACACACAAGCGCTACAACGTCGCCATCACCAAAGTCCTCGGCAAATACATGGAGGCCATAGTCGTGGACACTGAGAAAACCGCTCGCCGCTGCATCCAAGTTCTGAAAGAGAGGATGTTGGAACCGGAGACTTTCCTGCCGTTGGACTATATTCAGGCGAAGCCCCTGCGCGAGAGACTTCGGTAAGTGTTGTCTTGGCACGGTCGTCATGTGAGGCGTAAGGAAGTCCGTTTTAGTTTAATGTAAATTGTATTTCTTGACTTTATTTCATGTTATGCGTTTAACGAATTGCTTTTATATCCCACATTCTATTTTCAAACACAATTGACATTCTTTATCTTGAACCTTTAAATTACAATCAATGTATTAAGAATTTTCAAAGTAGCAAAAATATGGTGTATTATGTACATTACTTTTACATTAAGGTTTGTTAAGTAGTTCGAAACATAAACAAATCTTGGTTAGATTTTATTTGTTATTCGCGACTCGGCCATCCTGACTGTCTACGCGTCCTGCACTATCTTCCAACATGGAAACATTCGCGAGCTCTTCGACTTATTTTGTTTTCGAGTCGCCGCTCTGTAATAGCCACCTTTTTAATTCGCAGGAGAAATTATTTCTAGATAATACTTTATGTGTTATTTGCGACTTGGCTATCCTGACTGTCTTCACGTTCTCTTGACTCTGCACATCCTAACTGTCTTCACGTCCTCTTGACTCTGCCATCCTCCTGTCTTCACGTCCTCTTGACTCTGCCATCCTCCTGTCTTCACGTCCTCTTGACTCTGCCATCCTCCTGTCTTCACGTCCTCTTGACTCTGCCATCCTCCTGTCTTCACGTCCTCGTGACTCTGCCATCCTCCTGTCTTCACGTCCTCTTGACTCTGCCATCCTCCTGTCTTCACGTCCTCTTGACTCTGCCATCCTCCTGTCTTCACGTCCTCTTGACTCTGCCATCCTCCTGTCTTCACGTCCTCTTGACTCTGCCATCCTCCTGTCTTCACGTCCTCGTGACTCTGCCATCCTCCTGTCTTCACGTCCTCTTGACTCTGCCATCCTCCTGTCTTCACGTCCTCGTGACTCTGCCATCCTCCTGTCTTCACGTCCTCGTGACTCTGCCATCCTCCTGACTCTGCCATCATACTGTTTGCACGTCCTGACACATTAGTTGTCCCACAGCGACATCCGCGAGCCCAAGAACGTGAAGCTCCTGTTCGACGTGCTCCGCTTCGAGCCGCCCGCCATCCACCGCGCCGTGCTGTTCGTCACCAACAACGCGCTGGTGTGCGAGACGCCGGAGGACGCCTCGCGCGTCGCCTACGATCTGGATCGTAGCAAGAACAGCCGATATGATGTAAGTGCTATAATCTTTTAACAGTTTTATGTAACACAACTGCTACAAAATGTAATACAAAAAATGCTACACCCATTGCACCCATTTTAGTAAACTTTTCGACCCTGTGGTTACTATACTACTAGACAATGCTTGCCAGCAGTAAATCTGCCATTCCCACTTATTTTTGTTAGGGCTTGGAATTAAAATGATTAAAAACAGTTCCGTTCTACTTCCGTTTAAAGGCGGCTGCCACGAATATGTAAATTAGAAAAAAGTCCATGTCCATTTCTTGCGATATTCAAAGAGAGAGGCCCAAAGAGACTATTATCTAATTTCGATTTTTGCGTTAGACTCTCTTGTCTTCTACATGATCTAAAAGCACTGAGTACACGGATTCTTTATCTTGATTTTATCACATTATGAACATTCCCGAAAATGCCTTCTAGTGCAGAATAATTTCTCTGTAATATATTTCTTTTCATAATAACTGTCACTTGTATGTAACACAGGCACTGGCATTGGACGGCACATTCTACCAGAAGTCCGGCATCATCTCCGGCGGCTCGCTGGACCTGGCGCGCAAGGCCAAGCGCTGGGACGAGAAGCACCTCTCCCAACTCAAGGCCAAGAAGGAAAAACTCACTGAAGAGTTGAGGGAAAGCATGAAGAAATCTCGCAAGGAATCCGAGTTGACGACAGTGGACTCGCAGATACGAGGGTTAGAGGCGAGACTGAAGTATGCGCAGAGCGACAGAGATACTACAGTAAGTTTATGAATGGTTTCTACTGATTTCTTCTTGGCTTTACTAACAAACACTGTGACGACAGAAAGGATGAAGAAGTCTCACAAGTAGTCAATATTAGCAACAGTTTGATTTGCAAATACGAGAATTGGAAACGAGACTGAAGTATGCGCAGAGCGACAGAAATTCTACGGTACGTTTCAAAACGCATTATTGCAAAATTCTTACGGAATTAAGTTTCACTAACGCTGAACGAAAACTCAAATGTAAATGCCATCTGGGGATGTAAATTTATCAACAATATTTTAAAATATTAACCATTTGTATGTAATTGGACATCCACCGTTGTTTTTTAGGGTTCCGTAGTCAGCTAGGAACCTTTATAGTTTCGCCATGTCCGTCTGTCTGTCCGAGGCTTTGCTCCGTGGTCGTTAGTGCTAGAAAGATGAAATTTGGCATGGACATATAAATCAATAAAACCGACAAAGTCGTACAATAAAATCTACATTTTTTTTAGGGTGTGTGAAATGTAGTGTTGGACACACAAATTATTTCGAGGCGTGAGACATTTTCAATCACAGTGACGCGTAAGTTGCGTGGCCAATTTAAACGGTTTACGTTTGTTATAGATGAAGCAGATCAAACAGCTGGACGCAGAGCTAGCTGAACTCGAGAGGGCTATGGACAACTTCGGAGTAAGTGGCTCTTTTTAGGGTTCCGTACCAAAAATGTAAAAAGGAACCCTTATTTTGCTAGATACCAGTAGCATATTTTAACCCTTTTCCAGGCTGCACCAATCTACAAGGCTTTCCCAAAAAATTCAAATATATTCCAATAAATACAGCTTTGATTATTAATTTGAAGACAAGTTACATTTTCTGAAAGTGCAATCTAATTTGAACCTTAAATCGGATGGCTAAGGTTGTAATTCTATTAGCGCGTATGTGGTCGATAAATCGTACTATGCCTGGAAAAGGGTTAAACCTCTGCATGTATGAATTATTTGTGTTTTTAATTTAAATAATTCGACCAATGTGAATATATATCGGTATAATTGTAATTATAATAGAATTTTAAATTTTATTGTTTATTTGAATTGAGTTTTAATTATTTTTTTTGATTTTTTCTAGTCGAAATAATTGAATTTTTTACTCGTTTAATTTTAATTGCTTTAAGTTTTAATAAAATTTGTATTTGTATTGTATTTATCTCATTATATGTTGGCTCATCCGGTTTCGTCATAGCCCTAAGTAGGCGCCTAGTCATTAATTTGCATATTAGTTTGTCCTGTATTTGTAGTCTTTTACATTAAATTTAATTAAGAATTCATCAAAATACATATAACAAGGACATATGTTGGCGTTGGGAAATAGTATACGTTGCCATGAGCATACATTAGTTATATGTATATTTCAACTGTTTTTTTTGTACATGTAGCCCCAGATCGAAGCGATCGAGCGTACCATCGCCGCGCGCGACGCCAAGATCCAGGAGGTGAAAGAGAACATGAACAACGTGGAAGATGTCGTCTTCCGCCGCTTCTGCCGCGACATCGGTGTAGCCAACATTCGGTAAGAGCTATTATTAACAATGATGATGATGACAAACTCGAAACAATCTTGTTTTGAGTTTCTCATCATATCATCTAAAGTAAATCACCGTCTTCTTCGCGTTGTTCCGGCATTTTGCCACGGCTCATTGGAGCCTGGGGTCCGCTTGGCAACTGTTCCCGAGGTTTGGCGTAGGCACTAGTTTTACGAAAGCGACTGTTGCTGTTTCACTATCACTTACCACAGAACATATATCGCCGTAAAGCGCTGTCTAGTTAGACCAGCGGTACTCAACTATTTATGAGGGCCACAAAGATGGTTTTGCTTTATAGGCCCGGGCCACAAGATGAATTTGCTTACAGGTGACATTCGGGTGGCAAGGTTTATGTCCTATTCCACCATCACCTGGCCGGCCAGCTAAAAAAGCCATACATTTACTATGGAGAAAACGTGAAATTGTATTCACATTTTTCTATCTCGCCAATCAGTCCTGTTACGTTTAAGAATCATAATAATGTATTAAGGCGCAGGGTAGGGCAAGGCATTCTCCATACAAACCTTGTGCAAGTTTTATTAGTTAGTTTTGGCACTATAGCATTTAATCTAATTTTTTAGGGTTCCGTAGCCAAATGGCATAAAACGGAACCCTTATAGTTTCGCCATGTCCGTCTGTCTGTCTGTCCGAGGCTTTGCTCCGTGGTCGTTAGTGCTAGAAAGCTGAAATTTGGCATGGATATATAAATTAATAAAGCCGACAAAGTCGTACAATAAAATCTAAAAAATTTTTTTTTTTTAGGGTACCTCCCCTACACGTAAAGTGGGGGTGAAATATTTTTTTCGCTTCAACCCTAGAGTGTGGGGTATCGTTGGAAAGGTCTTTCAAAACTAATAGGGGTTTTCAAGAAACATTTTTTGATAAAGTGAATATATTCGGAGATAATCGCTCCGAAAGAAAAAAAAAAATTGTCCCCCCCCCCTCTTACTTTTGAACCATAGGTCCAAAAAATATGAAAAAATCGTGGAAGTAGAGCTTAAGAAAGACATTAAATGAAAACTATAGCAGACATGATCAGTTTAGCTGTTTTTGAGTTATCGCAAAAACTTTTCCCTTCATAGTAAAAAGACTTACTTTAATTAGGTACTGATTATGCAAATTTACCTATTTGTTTAACTCGGGTGAAAGGTACCGTTTCATCCCTTGGTTAACAATTTACTATACTTTAAGCTCCAGTTTAGCTTATTGTGACGGAAGAGTAACTACGGAACCCTACACTGAGCGTGGCCCGACATGCTCTTGGCCGGTTATTATTGCTTGTATATATTGGATATACACAGAACTTGATGTAGAAAATTTTATTTAAAAAAAAAATACAAAAAAAAAATCAAGTCTAACAGAAAAAAGCATATTTACCAAAAATAATAACTGTAGCGCAAACACAAACGAAGAAAAACGCGCACAAAGTTTGTATGGAAAGAGCTTGTCCTACCCTTCGCCTTAAGACAGACACAGGCCATAGAGAAATATGAATAAAATTTCACGTTTCTCCATAGTAAATGTATGGAAAAATATTTTGTTTAATTTATGGCTTTTAATACATTATCTTAAGCTGGGCCTTAGGAAACTATTGTTAATGGATAAGAAATGAATCGATTGGTATAAATAAAAATTGCATGTGAAAAATAAAAGTATTCATTTTCATACAAATTGTATGGGTAAGTTTGTTCAAGGAAACTAAATGGCATAGTTAATAAAAAAAAAAACCTATTTTTTCCTTCCTTCTTCCTTGCGTTGTCCCGGCATATTGTCACGGCTCATGGGAGCCTAGGGTCCGCTTGACAACTAATTTCAAGATTTGGCGTAGGCACTAGTTTTTACGAAAGCGACTGCCATCTGACCTTCCAACCCAGAGGGTAAAACTAGGTCTTGTGGGGATTCGTCCGGTTTCCTCACGATGTTTTCCTTCACCGAAAAGCAACTGGTAAATATCAAATGATATTTCGTACATAAGTTCCGAAAAACTCATTGGTACGAGCCGGGGTTTGAACCCGCACCCTCTGGATTGCAAGTCGCACGCTCTTACCGCTAGGCTACCAGCGCTTTTTGAAAAAAAAACCTATTTTTTAATTTTTATAAAAAGTAATTAAATGTTGCATATAGCGTTGTTTTAACACAAGCATTACATTTAATTAAACTAAACAATTGAAAGCTGTGACATATCAATGTCATTTCGAACATCGATCGTCCGAGATAGAACTTACGTTTAGTAGCAAATGTGTTAGAACATATAAACCAAACAGGTTTTAAACCCAATGTTCCTTAGCTGGAAGCTATTTTGTTTTGTCTGTGGTTTTTTATTTTGTCAGTTTACAAACAAATGAATACACGTATCGTTTTGCTGTCTGCGACAATATAATGTTTTACTCTATTCAATCCTGGTAGAATTCCACTCCAAACCCAATAGGTTATGGGCCCAGGATACGCGAATAATTAGTACGTAAATAGTTTTCGGCAAAAAGTTCAAAAATTAATTCGAAAATGTCGTATGAAAATTTGCCGACGACGACCTCGTCTTCCACGTCGAGTTCCGGGATCACAGTCAATTTTGAAAAGCTCAGTGGCATAGCTAACTATGGAAACTGGAAGTTTTTGATGCAAAAATATGCCTGATGGTGCAGCCGTCATCGTTTTCACATGTACGTAACGCAAAGACTGGATACGAAGCTTGGAACAATTTGAAAAATGCCTACGAAGATAAAGGGCTATGTAGAAGACTAGGACTGCTACGTACTTTATTTGGATTGAAACTAGAGCAATTTAAGGATATGGAGGCGTATCTCTTGAAGATCACTGATTTAGATCAACAACTACGAGACATAAATTCTCCATTAGATGATGATTTCCTGTCAGTAATTATGTTAAGTGGTCTACCACCAGACTATGATCCACTTATTATGGCATTGGAAAATTCTAACATTAAATTGTGCAGTGAAACAGTAAAAAGTAAATTACTACAAGAAAATTTACGACGAGACGATAAGACCGAAGAAAGTTCTATGTTTACAAACCGGGGTTCTAGTTCAAAAAGTGTCAACAAACATCCATCGAAGGTTAAGTGCTTCATATGTAAGAAACCGAATCATTATGCGAAAAACTGTCCAAACAAAGCCAATAAAAGTGAGAAACGCAGTGAGAAGACTGAAAAAGCGTGGAACGGAACGTTGCTAACCGCTTTGGCAGTTGACGTTAAGTCAAACTCCTTTTACATTGACAGCGGCTCAACTTGTCATATGTCAAACGATAAAACGTTATTGCAAAATTATGTTTTGGAAACTCCGCGTTCAGTAACAGTGGCGAATAAAGAAAAGTTGCATAGTGAGGGACATGGAACCGTCGAATTGTTGTTAAAAGGACACAGTGAAACTACGAAAATAAGCGATGTTGTTTACGTGCCGGGATTGTCAACAAATCTTATTTCCGTTGGCAAGATGGTAGACAAAGGACTCGAAGTGCATTTTAAGAAGCAGAAATGCGATATTTATTGCGGCAAAGATGTAATTGCCAGTGCTACGAAGGTGAACGGCGTCTATGAACTGGACATGACGAGTCAACCGTCACATGGATACGAGCTAGCTGCGGCATGTCACTCTGAGGATTTGGGTGAGCCAGTACTTAAGGTTCTTTCAAGGGATCAAGAAGCTGCTAATCTGTGTGAAATGAAGTCATCCCAGGAGTTGTGGCATCGTAGACTTTCACATCTAAACAGACGGAGTATGGATTTACTAAAAAAAGGTATGGCTAGTGGAATTGATTACACTAATGATAAACTTATTCCCTGCGTAGCATGTCTTGAAGGGAAACAAAGTCGATTACCATTCCCCAAAAGGTCTTATACCAGAGCTACTGAGAAACTTGGTCTGATTCATTCTGATTTAATGGGACCTATGCCAGTTTCATCATTCAGTGGTAGTAGATATCTCTTGACTTTCATTGATGATTATTCTAGAATGACTTTTGGATATTTTATTAAAAGTAAAGATGAAGTATTGTCTGTATTTAAAACCTTTAAGAGTTTTGTTGAGAATCAAACTGATTTGAAAATAAAAGCGATTCGTTCAGATAATGGCACTGAATATGTGAATAAACAGTTCCAGATGTTTCTGAAAGAGCACGGCATCCAGCATCAGACAACCATACCATATTGTGCAGCCCAGAATGGAGTCGCAGAACGCGCCAACCGCACGGTTATGCAGGCAGGACGCTGCATGCTGCAGGATGCTGGAATGGACCCGAGGTTTTGGGCCGAGGCATTGAATACAGCAATATCCATTAAGAATAAGTCACCAAGTAAGGCGGTAAGAGGGACCACACCTGAAGAGCTATGGTCAGGTAATAAAGTCAATTTATCTAATTTGAGAGTATTTGGCTGTGTCGCCTATGCAATGATCCCTAGTGAAAAACGTAAGAAATTAGATGCAAAAAGCAAAATGTATGTATTTGTGGGATATTGCGATGGATCAAACGGATATAGACTAATTGACCCTGAAAACCCGTCTAAATGTATTAAGTCTCGAGATGTACAGTTCTTTGAAGATAAAATGTATAAAGATATAAAACTGAATCAGCAAAATTCTACTACAGATGGCCAGTTACATTTAATTAGTGATGGCATAGATAATACTATTAGAAATGTAGATCCTTTAACTGCAGATCCTTTGTCAGCTGATCCTGTTGTGGAAGTATCTGAAGTATCTGAAACTGAACCAAGCACTTCTAGTTCCAGTTTTGTAGATGATCCTAATGATGTCACTTGGAATCCTGATATGACTACGGATCAAGGCTCTAGTGAGTATGAGGAAATGACAGACTCCGTTAATGCAGAGATTGCAATGACAGTTGCATGTCAAGGTGCTGAACCAAAGACAATTCATGAAGCGCTGTCAGGACATGATAAAGTACATTGGAAGGAAGCAATTGTGGATGAGTACAAGTCATTTGAAAAGAACAGAGCCTGGACATTGACAACATTACCTGCTGGAAAGAAAGCTGTAAAATGTAAATGGATTTTCAAAAAGAAACTTGGATTGGAAGGTCAGTTACTTCGTTACAAAGCTAGATTAGTAGCTAAGGGATTTACCCAGGAATATGGTGTAGACTACAATGAGACCTACTCCCCTGTGGTAAGGTACTCAACCATACGTATTTTACTTGCCCTGGCAGTCAACTTAGACATGAATGTTGATCACATGGATGTGAAGACAGCCTTCCTCAATGGTGATTTAAAGGAGACTGTGTATATGGAACAGCCAGATGGGTATAAAGTCAAAGGTAAAGAAAACTATGTATTTAAACTGAACAAAGCAGTATATGGACTGAAACAGGCATCAAAGGCCTGGTATGATAAAATTGATAATGCCCTGAAGGTCCTCAAGTTCAGAAAATCACTCAGCGAGCCCTGTGTTTACATAAAATCGGATGATCGTGGTAATCTTATTATATTAGCATTATATGTTGATGACATTCTGATTTTCAGTAAAGACACACCAGAGAAGAAAAAGCTGAAGGAAGAACTAATGAGAATATTTGAAATGAAGGATCTTGGTCGTGCTACACATGTATTGGGCATGAGATTGACTCAAGATAAAAATAAAATTACTCTTGATCAGAAAAATTACATACAGAAAGTGTTAGAACAATTTAATATGGCGGACTGCAAGCCTGTGAACACACCTGTAGAGACCGGCTTGAAATTTGAAAAGGGAGAACAGACTGATCCTGACTCTAAGTTTAGAAGCCTGATTGGATGCATTATGTATTTAGCGGTGTGCACAAGACCAGATATTGCCCATGCAGCAAGCCTATTAAGCCAGTTCAACAACTGTTATTCTGAAACGCACTGGAAAGCGGCCAAGCGTGTTCTTCGATATTTAAAAGGAACTATGGATTATTCCTTGCAATATGAGAAATCAACGTTATCTGTTACAGGGTATGTAGATGCAGATTGGGCGTCTAACCCGCTGGACCGACGTTCATATACAGGTTATGTGTTCAAGATAAGCAACTCGGCTGTGTCATGGGAGAGTCGTAAGCAAAGAACCATTGCCTTATCTTCAACCGAATCAGAGTACATGGGGTTATGCGAAGGAGCGAAAGAAGCTGCATTCATAAGGACCTTTTTACATGAATGCTTAGGTAAATACTTACCCATTACTCTATACAATGATAGTCAGTCGGCGCAGAAGATTTGTGACAGCCAAATTAACCATAGTAGAAGTAAACATATAGACATTCGACATCATTATGTGCGGCAAGTCGTAAGTGATAAAATTATTAACTTAGAATACTTGTCTACTGATCAAATGCCTGCGGATGTTTTGACAAAGCCTCTAGGCAAAGACAAACATTTTAATTGTGTTTATAATCTTGGTTTAAACTGTTCGGTTTAAGGGCAGGTGTTAGAACATATAAACCAAACAGGTTTTAAACCCAATGTTCCTTAGCTGGAAGCTATTTTGTTTTGTCTGTGGTTTTTTATTTTGTCAGTTTACAAACAAATGAATACACGTATCGTTTTGCTGTCTGCGACAATATAATGTTTTACTCTATTCAATCCTGGTAGAATTCCACTCCAAACCCAATAAAATGTATACACTCGTACTAAACGCTAATCAATATGTAAACCGGCCTTAAGGCAAGTGTATACGCTCGTAAGGGCCTTATAAGATAAAAATAAATACTTTGGGGATAAAAAGGTCTTTGAGAAAGTTACTTAATTTAAGCTCAGGAATGCACCCTTGAAATTAATGTAAAAAAAACTGCGTATTATTAAAGCATTAGTTTATTCAATCCATTTTCGTTAGTGTGCTTTTATAATTATTCATTTACGTTTTATTTAATTGCTTCGAAATATTTGAACGTTGTATGACTTTGTAAAGAGTACAAGCCCTCGCGTCGTACCGACAGGCAGTACGAGGAGCGCGAGCTGCGCGCGCAGCAGGAGCGCGCCAAGCGCCGCATGGAGTTCGAGGCGCAGATCGACCGCATCGCCTCCAACCTGGAATTTGAACGTTCCCGCGACACTCAGAGTAAGCGTATTTCTCTTTCTGGTGTCATTCCACGAGACTGTAACGTCAGTTTCCAATTCTTTCGTGTGTTCTTACATTAATTAAGCAAATTTAAGTATCCAGATATCTACCTGTAGGGCTACGCCAGACATACGGACACCTAAATTTGTTTAATTAATATAAGAACACGAAAGAATTGGTAACTGATAATACAGTCTCGTGAAATTACCCTCTGTGGATATCTCCTTGAGCTTTTAAATCTATTTTTTTTATCAATGAGGATGTAATATTTTTAATTCGTAAACATAAAAATAATTTACACGTAGCAAAGCGTAGAAAGAGTAAAGTGCCACGAAATGACTTCACCCCAACATATTGCTGGAGATTTTCAACAGTGATCAAATTAAATCTCTGAAATGTCAGACAGTTCATTGAAAGTGAGTGGCACGTGTAAAAATCTCCATATAAAGGACTACAAGTTAAAAATACAATGTAGTCCTCGAAGTCTATTTTCTCAAACATGTTCGGAAATGGTCGCATTTTGTTTTTCGCATTTATTCGTGTGATGAGCAATGGATATTTGTTCCTGAGTCATGGATGTTTTCTATGTATTTAAGTATTTATAAATTATATATATCGTTGTCTAACCCTCAACACAAGCCTTATTGAGCTTACTGTGGGACTTAGTCAATTTGTGTAATAATGTCCTATAATGTTTATTTATTTTATTATTTATTTATTATTTGTTCGTAAATCGAAGACATAAAGTGTCCAATTGTTATCCCAGCGTACAAATCGGCGGCTCCACAGAGCGAGCAGGAACGCCCGGCTCGCGCGCCGCGTGCTCGTGTAACTTTTGCCTCAGCACGTTTGCTTCACCCGAGCCAATGTGCTCGGCAAGATGGCGTCACTCAGTCAGCTGTTCAAAATGGCGCCGCACGTAATGACTGCAGTGGCTTCCGTTTCATTTATTTTGCTATTTAAAGCAATTCAAAAGAAACGAGGAAGAGAAGAAGGACACAATTTGTGATTCTCGTTATATTTTTTTGCAACGTCTACACTGGCGGGAGGTAAACGTCTGAGGCGTCCTTGAGCATACCGAAAAACCGATACCGAGCGGCTCGGCTAAGGTCGCGCTCGGGCGAGGCAACGCGTGCGCCGCCTCGGCCGAGCACTTCTACCTGGTCGTTTTGTGCGCGAGGAAATTGCCTCGCGTGTATGCTCGTTCTGTGTGGGCCCGCCGAATGGAATTTTCTCCTATATGCTCCGGCGATGGAAAGTTGAGAGAAAGTTGTGAGATTCACTATAGTACATTACGATACAAGTGCGAAAAATAGGAAATTCGAAACGAGTGGCGATAAATTAAAACACGACCGAAGGTAGTGTTTTAAATCGACACGAGTTGCGAATTACCTATTCGCACATGTATCGTACAACGTTTTACAGTACATATGGCCCTTTAAATGTTCGACACAGTAACGTAATATGCTACTTCTCGCACTAGTGCTATAAAGTAGCCCCATATGTACTGTAAAATATATTATATGTTTATTGTATTTCCGAGCATGTTTGAGAAAAGCACTATTGTATACCTCGGTGGTGACTCGGACCTTTTGCCAGGCCTCGGCAAGCCACGGCCGGGCATGTCGGAATCTCGTCAGAAAATGCCTTTCTTTCCATCCGTCACCATTCCCGCACGTTTATTTTTCCCTATCTCCCTGTGATTTATACATTCAGCGAATGTTCACACTCACATCACAAATGCGTACTGCACAGAGAACGTGACACGCTGGGAGCGCACCGTGCAGGACGGCGAGGACGAGCTGGAGGCGGGGCGGCAGGCGGAGGCCAAGCAGCGCGCCGACGTGGACCGCGAGCTGCAGCGCGCCGAGGCGCTCAAGGCCGAGCGCGGCGAGGCGCGCCGGCGGCTCGACAGGGCCGAGGACGACGTGAGCAAGGTACCTGCCCACAGAGCACGTGACACGCTGGGAGCGCACCGTGCAGGACGGCGAGGACGAGCTGGAGGCGGGGCGGCAGGCGGAGGCCAAGCAGCGCGCCGACGTGGACCGCGAGCTGCAGCGCGCCGAGGCGCTCAAGGCCGAGCGCGGCGAGGCGCGCCGGCGGCTCGACAGGGCCGAGGACGACGTGAGCAAGGTACCTGCCCACAGAGCACGTGACACGCTGGGAGCGCACCGTGCAGGACGGCGAGGACGAGCTGGAGGCGGGGCGGCAGGCGGAGGCCAAGCAGCGCGCCGACGTGGACCGCGAGCTGCAGCGCGCCGAGGCGCTCAAGGCCGAGCGCGGCGAGGCGCGCCGGCGGCTCGACAGGGCCGAGGACGACGTGAGCAAGGTACCTGCCCACAGAGCACGTGACACGCTGGGAGCGCACCGTGCAGGACGGCGAGGACGAGCTGGAGGCGGGGCGGCAGGCGGAGGCCAAGCAGCGCGCCGACGTGGACCGCGAGCTGCAGCGCGCCGAGGCGCTCAAGGCCGAGCGCGGCGAGGCGCGCCGGCGGCTCGACAGGGCCGAGGACGACGTGAGCAAGGTACCTGCCCACAGAGCACGTGGCACGCTGGGAGCGCACCGTGCAGGACGGCGAGGACGAGCTGGAGGCGGGGCGGCAGGCGGAGGCCAAGCAGCGCGCCGACGTGGACCGCGAGCTGCAGCGCGCCGAGGCGCTCAAGGCCGAGCGCGGCGAGGCGCGCCGGCGGCTCGACAGGGCCGAGGACGACGTGAGCAAGGTACCTGCCCACAGAGCACGTGGCACGCTGGGAGCGCACCGTGCAGGACGGCGAGGACGACGTGAGCAAGGTACCTGTGCCTGTGCCTGTGCCTGCCCGTGGGGCCAGTTGGCACACCTCTACTGTCACATTTTATAATACACTTTCACAGAAAAAAGTCGTCTAAAGGCGCTAAATAATAGGCTTTAGCTATTTTAACTTTAATTTTATTACTAAAACAAGTCGCCTAAAATATATGATATATCTAAAAAAAAGTTAATAAGTAATACGGTACGTATATTATTCGGCTCCTCGAAAACTACTTTTTGACACACTTAAACTTTTACAAGGAATTACAGCCAAACTGAGTACTAATGCGACTCGACCAAAAAATATTTCACAAGTTATGTAATAGCAAAGAGAATTTGAAATAGAGGTGGATTGTCAAAGAAAACTTTGTAGCCACAGCAACTGCCATCTTTCGACACTTTAATATTTTTTAACACATATTAGTGAAAGAATAAGGATCGAAGTCAAATGACGTTCTAAAAGTTTTAACCATGTATCGAAAGATGGCAGTAAATTTACGTGACTACTAAGTTTTCTTTGATAGTACACCTCTATTTCAAATTCTCTTCGGTAATACAAAATAATCTACTAAAAACAGACTATCCAACCAAAGTGCAATCAATACGCAGACCCGTTCCTCTTTAAAATACAAAGTCATTGTGAAATGGTGGAGATACCGGGAAGGATTTTTCAATGTGGCATACTTTTTTTAACTAGACTCTAGACTAGACCAAAGTTTTTTACATCTTACATTTTTGTACCTTACCTATCATTCTACCATAGCGACTACTGTTTTGCAGGCTCGCAAAGACCTGGCGTCCATCCAAAAGGACATCCAGAGCGTCCAAAAACAGATTACCAGCATTGAAGCGAAGATCGAGAGCAAGCGCAGCGATCGGCACAACATATTACGCCAGTGCAAGGTATACAGCTATTTAATGCTTCAATATTTACAAATAAAACAAATGGGAAATATACTGTCCCAAGCGAGACTCCAGGACACCCAGGGACAGGCCAAATCCTTCAGATGCGGTTTAGATAATTTGAAGGATACTGGGATACTACATATAAGTACTTGGCCAGCGCGACGATCCAAAATGAGCATTGGCCCGCATACCACAAGGAAGCGATTTTGCTCGCTCCTGCGCGGATTCACGCCAGCTGTCTCTCACGAAGATCCTCACCCTCAGTCACTAACCATGCCAATTGTTTGTGTAGATGGACGACATAGTGATCCCGCTGCTACAAGGCAGCCTGGAGGAGATCGGGGACCACGAGTCCGACCCGTCCTCCATGTCCACGACTCAGCAGTACAACAGGGATGCCAGGTATGGTGATGCTAGAACGTATTTTTATTGATTTGTGCTTGTGGCTTTAGGATTACTTATCGTTAACAGAATTGTCGGGCCGAGCGACCTAAGGCCATTTCATGGCGTCAATTGCGTATTTAGTGTGTTCAAATCTGGGAGAGTACCGCATTAAAAAAACCTTGGAGGATTTAACAACTGGAGACGCCTTTAAGAGCTTTACCCCTCTGTCGAAAAGCTCGGCCAATGGTCATATGTATTGTATGGACTGACGTTACGTAGAAGTAGCCATACATTTGACGTGCCCCTTCCCCGCAAAAATCGGCAGACTTGTTTTGTACAGAAAATTACAGTCAAGGCGTCTCCAGTTTTCAAATCCTCCAAGAAAAAAACAGACAAAACACGCTTCGCTGGACTGTTTGGTTTCGCTCTTTATTTACTGTTATATTTATTTATTTATTATGACAACTGATACGACCTGTATCCAGTATTTACAAAGATAGTTACCATGAATGAGTAGTAGATATAATATGCTTATCTAATTTATTTTTAAACTGGTTCACATTTTGTGCTGAAACCACATCTTCTGGGAGTTTGTTCCAAGCCCTCACCACTCGATTGCTGAAAAAGTGTTTGTATGGGTTACTGTGGGACCTATGCCTTTCTAGCTTTAAGTGATGACCTCTCAGACGGTTGTTGTTGTTGCGCTTGAACATCTCTTGGAAATCCTTGAGGTCATAGGTTATATATTGCTGTTTATAATGATACTAGAAGGCAAATATTTTTTTTAGCATCCGTGTGAACTACCGCTCGCTGTCAGAATCTCTCAAGGAGCTGGAAGAGCCAGACGAGGTGAAACGCAAAGCGGACAAACTGCAGAAGGCCATCAACAATCTGCAGGCCACCGTGGACAAGATACAAGCGCCAAACATGAGGGTAACATACATCTATAGTAAACACTGTTTTGTTTAGCATCCGTGTGAACTTCCGCTCGCTGTTGGAATCTCTCAAGGAGCTGGAAGAGCCCAACGAGGTGAAACCTGCAGTTTCAACATTCTGCAGGCCACGTCTAGGCCCCAGGTCCAGGTCATATGGATAAGATACAGGCGTTGAACATGAGGGTATAGATCGTGTCGTTCACGACGTCGCGTGCCTTGATAATATTGTCATGTTGTTAAAAGTTAGATTTGACACATCAGCACGCCATCGTGAATGACACGAACTATAACATACATTTTAAAGATGCTCTAGTTAGTTAGAGAATCCTAAATAACAAGATACAGTTTTGTCATGTATGTCTCACAGTTTTCATTCCTGAAACATATAAATCATTGAATATTGGTGTTTTACAGTTTAATTAATAAAAAAGGTGTTATGCGATTTTATAGAAAATGATTTAATAGGTTTTTGATATTATCTGTGGCTGAGACTCAGGATTAAAAGGAACAAGGATCCATTTCAATGTTTTTGATAAGTAAACAAACCTTCGTTTATGTCGCTTTATTTTCTAATTTAAAAAATAATATAAACATCCCCAGGCCATGCAAAAACTAAACGAAGTCCGCGAGAAAGTGAACGCGACCAACGAGGCGTTCGTGGCGGCCCGCAAGCGCGCGCACCGCGCCAAGCTCGCCTTCGAGAAGGTCAAGAAGGAGCGCCACGACAAGTTCATGGACTGCTTCGAACACGTGGCCAACGAGATCGACGCCATCTACAAGGTGAGACAGCTACCGAAACAGTTCTTCCCGCATTTGACTCCATCTAGACCACTTCCTTCTTCCTCGCGTTGTCCCGGCATTTTTCCACGGCTCATTCAACTAATACCGAGGATTGGCGTAGGCATTAGTTTTTACGAAAGCGACTGCCATCTGACCTTCCAACCCAGAGGGTAAACTAGGCCTTAATGGGATTAGTCCGGTTTCCTCACGATGTCTTCCTTCACCGAAAAGCGACTGGTAAATATCTAATGATATTTCGTACATAAGTTCCGAAAAACTCATTGGTACGAGCCGGGGTTGAACCCGCGACCTCCGGGTTGCAAGTCGCACGCTCTTCCCGCTAGGCCACCAGCGCTTTTTTTCCATCCATCCAGACCACTGTTAACAATGATTGATTACAATAATGATGTTTTTTTCCAGGCGTTGGCAATGAACCAGTCGGCGCAGGCGTTCCTCGGGCCCGAGAACCCCGAGGAGCCGTACCTGGACGGCATCAACTACAACTGTGTGGCGCCCGGCAAGCGCTTCCAACCCATGTCCAACCTGTCCGGCGGCGAGAAGACCGTCGCCGCGCTGGCGCTGCTGTTCGCCATACACAGGTTAGGGAACGATCACTCAGGCTTCCAGCCCATGTCCAACCTGTCCGGCGGCGAGAAGACCGTCGCCGCGCTGGCGCTGCTGTTCGCCATACACAGGTTAGGGAACGATCACTCAGGCTTCCAGCCCATGTCCAACCTGTCCGGCGGCGAGAAGACCGTCGCCGCGCTGGCGCTGCTGTTCGCCATACACAGGTTAGGGAACGATCACTCAGGCTTCCAGCCCATGTCCAACCTGTCCGGCGGCGAGAAGACCGTCGCCGCGCTGGCGCTGCTGTTCGCCATACACAGGTTAGGGAACGATCACTCAGGCTTCCAGCCCATGTCCAACCTGTCCGGCGGCGAGAAGACCGTCGCCGCGCTGGCGCTGCTGTTCGCCATACACAGGTTAGGGAACGATCACTCAGGCTTCCAGCCCATGTCCAACCTGTCCGGCGGCGAGAAGACCGTCGCCGCGCTGGCGCTGCTGTTCGCCATACACAGGTTAGGGAACGATCACTCAGGCTTCCAGCCCATGTCCAACCTGTCCGGCGGCGAGAAGACCGTCGCCGCGCTGGCGCTGCTGTTCGCCATACACAGGTTAGGGAACGATCACTCAGGCTTCCAGCCCATGTCCAACCTGTCCGGCGGCGAGAAGACCGTCGCCGCGCTGGCGCTGCTGTTCGCCATACACAGGTTAGGGAACGATCACTCAGGCTTCCAGCCCATGTCCAACCTGTCCGGCGGCGAGAAGACCGTCGCCGCGCTGGCGCTGCTGTTCGCCATACACAGGTTAGGGAACGATCACTCAGGCTTCCAGCCCATGTCCAACCTGTCCGGCGGCGAGAAGACCGTCGCCGCGCTGGCGCTGCTGTTCGCCATACACAGGTTAGGGAACGATCACTCAGGCTTCCAGCCCATGTCCAACCTGTCCGGCGGCGAGAAGACCGTCGCCGCGCTGGCGCTGCTGTTCGCCATACACAGGTTAGGGAACGATCACTCAGGCTTCCAGCCCATGTCCAAGTAGCATAAATGAGTTTTACTTTAAAAATACTGACGTTTATAATTTAATATTTTTGTTTATGTTTAAAATTATTTAATTTGATTAATTTAATAGCCGTTTAAAATATTTTTTACATAATTTTCAATCGTGGCTGAATGCCGAATAGGTCTGTGCCTTCGATGCCTCACCTGCCAAGAAATTACAGAATGGCGGACGAATGTTTGATATGTCACCGTATTTAAGAATTATTTTGCTTAAAATTTAGTTTTTCTTCGCAAGTGTGTGTAACTCCGGGGGTAAGAATATTGCAAACTCGGGTCTTTAATTCCCTCCAGCCTGCGGCTGTCGGGAATTACCATCCTCGTATTCAAAATTTCACTTCCGCCCTCGTTGCACAATGTACTATTGTCGTATTTTCCAGCTACCAACCTGCGCCATTCTTCCTCCTGGACGAGATCGACGCGGCGCTGGACAACACCAACATCGGCAAGGTGGCGTCGTACATCCGCAGCAAGAAGGGCTCGCTGCAGACCATCGTCATCTCCCTCAAGGAGGAGTTCTACGGCTGCGCCGACGCGCTGGTCGGGATCTGTTCAGAGGTAATAGCAATTCCACAAGTAGGAATCGTGCCCAGAGGGCCTTTCGCGAAAAGTGAAATTTCGTTATCTGCCTCTTTCTGGTCTTCAATGTTTTAATAGTAATATCAATTTTAGTTTTTCGCGGTAGGCCCTCAGGCATAGATCTCGATTCTTACCGCGTATAACCCTTGCAAATTTGAAGACAGCACAGACCTTACAAGATTTGAAGCGCTGGTAGGTGAGCGGTAAAGCGTGCGGCTTCCAAAAGTACCAATGAGTTTCTCGGAATACATATTTCATTTTGACAATTAATATCTGTTAACTATATTACCTGAGATGTACCTGTTTTTCGGTAAAGGAAACTTGGGTAGAATTTCAATGGTGCGCGAATTTTTAAATTAAGATAGCGTTGGGATTTAGGAGTTTATCACAAGTCCTTACTTACCATAAGAGGTTCGGGCACTACAGTTGGGACGTATATTGGTTTGTGGTCATAGGCACCTTACAAATTTCATTTTGGAGAAAACAGATAAAGTAGAAATTATTATTGTATTGTTTTATAAAATGACTAATGTATACAACTATTTTGTTTCCAGCCGGCAGACTGCCTGGTCAGCGACGTCTTGACTCTCAGTCTGGAGATGTTGGACGACTAGAGTACATCCATTATTCTTTATTCATTTACTAACATTTCATTACTAAGGTTTAAGTTATGATATATATTCCGTTTTGTAGAAAATCGTGTTTTATTCATTTACCTGACTGACCCGAAAAGAGTTAAGTTTTAAGCGTAAGTATGATTATGCACACGCAATTTAACCCTTTTCCAGGCCGCACTAATCTACAAGGATTTCCCAAAAAAAAAAACAAATTCATTCCAATTAATCCAACTTTGATGAATTTAAAGGCAAGTCACAGTTTCCGAAAGTGCAATCTAATTTAAACCTTAAATCGGAATAATAAAGTTGAAATTCTATTGGCGCGTCTGTGGTCGGTAAACTGTACTATGCCTGGAAAAGGGCTAAAGAGCTTTGTTGCGGTGTGTACAGGCTTAAGAGTTTTATGATGATCGATAAAAACTCCTGTTCTTCTCCGGACCTCAAACTCCATACCAAATTTGATATAAATTGGTTCAGCGTAGAGAGGTAACAGACAGAATTACTTTCTCTTTTATAAATTATAATATTATAGTAAGGATTAGTCTGAGGGTTTGTGTTGCCAGATTTTCCCAGTTTTGGAAAATTCAAAATTGGACGAGCATCTTATATTTTTAAACGAGCAATTCTTGTATACATACATATTTATATATTTCGGGGATCTCGAAAACTGCTCCAACGATTTCGATGAAATTTGCTATACGGGGGTTTTCGGGGGCGAAAAATCGATCTAGCTATGTCTTATCTCTGGGAAAACGCGCATTTTTGAGTTTATATATGTTTTCCGAGCATCTCCCACATATTAGTTACAGAGAATAAAATGAAATGAAAAACAACATTAATTCTTATCGACCTCTATTATGTACAATAGAACGTTTTATATTACAACAATAAATTATAATTAAACATATAATAAGATAAACAACAGCCACATTTCCAACTAGCCTGTCAGATGTATGCACTTGAAGAATAAATTTAATCGGACAAGTGCCTTTAACCCTTTAATCGCCACGCCTGTCGTGCGCGGTCTTTGGCGGACGGCGGTCTAAGGGTTAATGGTACAAACCCGTCTTTGTAATTCAACTAAATATAGGTTTAGAGGTTTATCTGCTGTGACCCCTGGACCATGGAGGCACTTGCCCCGACCAACCTTGAAATAATAAATCACCCACGTACACCATTTTAAATAAAATTGACAATGCTTGTTTTTTGGCGTTTAAATATAGCACGTGACATTTGCGGCATAAGTGGACGTGGTGAACAAAATTATCTGGTTCTCTATACTCTGTTCAAATATGTGTAATTAACACGCCTATCGTGTGTCGCGCATAGGAAACCTTATCGAAATGAACGAAGGTCGATATTCGCGCGCGCGTTAGTTGACGTCTTTGCGCGTCCGAGGGTTATGATACCAGCTTCATAATTGGATGCTATTTATAAATCATCGCCTGTTTAGTTACAAATCATTGAAGGCTGAATAATTGAAATGAAAAAGCTGTTGACATATTCAAAATGTAAGGCACGGTAACAATTCTGTCTGCCCTAAAACTTACCAGGTACAATCAGCAAAAAAAGCTAAGCAGGTGAGGTGTTAAAAATGATACTGAACACAAGTTTATTGTTAACCCTTTGAACGCCGCGTCTGTCATGCGCGGAGCGTATTCGTGAACCTGTCGAAATGCACGAAGGTTGATATTGGGCTGCAACCGCGCGCGTCAGTCAAAAATTATGACTAATTCCTTCTTCCTCGCGTTGTTCCGGCATTTTGCCAAAGCTCATGGGAGCCTGGGGTCCGCTTGGCAACTAATCCCGAGAAGTGGCGTAGGCACTAGTTTTTACGAAAGCGACTGCCATCTGACCTTCCAACCCAGGCGGCGAAACAAATATGACTAATTATGAGAATTAAAAGCATCTGCAGATAATTTTGAACACCTCGTCCGTTTAGCCACTTATGCTGATTGTAGGATTCTTGACAAACATGACAGCCAGAATGGCTACGACTTAAATAAATACAACTTTAACATTTATATACTCAAATGTACAATTTCATTGAAGCAACACATTTAAACAACAAAAATACCCATACGATACTAATATACTACAGATTTTATTTTATTTACAGAACTCTTTGTAAGACCATATATCTATCAACATTATCGCGTGAAGAGAGAAAGAGACATCGACCATTTGTTATTTGATTTCCTACCTTAACATAGTAATTATAAAGTCTATATTACAAGCAAACTGAGCGGCGTGTTAAAATATCAACTTATTTCGTTTATGTTAAGGTAGAAAATTAAATGTATAAATCTGTCCATCACAAACTAGAAGTAATTTACCTGATCGCTAGCTAGAGAATTTTATTCACCTATAGTACAATATTTACAACTTTGAAGTAGCTATATCGGTTATGATAGATAGGTACAGTCAACCAATTTGAATCCTAGGCCACTATAGAACTTTGTTGCTTTAACTACTCTATACATGACATGCATCACTCAATAACCACTGTCGTAGAAGTCATTATGACATGGTTCTATAGTGGCCTAGGAATCAAATTGGTTGACCGTACGGTAGGTAATCTATTTACTAGTTTAGTTATTATTTCTGTGTAATGGAGGAAGGAATATACATAAGTGATGAAACCAATTTTTTGTTTTCATAGTGTAATGTTTTTAATATTGTCTAGGATAAAGAACGATCAAACCGGGTCCGACTAAGCGTCGTCTACAGTAGAACATTTGGTGAAAGTTGAGCAATAGCAATTTAGTGAATCTTTCACAGTAGCACGTTGGGAAATTAAAGCTGTTTATTAGATGTAGTATTCAGACATCAGGCAGTTTGTGTCAATCTCCAAATGTATGTACGAAGATTTTTATTAGGCGGGTCCACACAGAGCGAGCATATGCGCGAGGCAATTTCCTCACGCACAAACCGGCCAGTGTAGACGTGCTTCGGCCGAGGCGCGCGCGTTTTCTTCGCCTGAGCACGCTGCCTCGGCCGAGGCATAGATTGAGTGTGCCACTTATAATTTTACTATAGTAACTTATGTCCTCAGAGTATGACGCCAAATTAAAATGCGTGTTGTACAGTCAGCGTCAAATAAATTGTAGCAACCAAAGTGGCCAAATAGTTAGGTACACCATATATTTAGTATGGTGTACCGAACTATTTGGCCACTTTGACTGCTACAAAGTATTTGACGCTGACTGTACCACAGTACGTCTCGTCGAGTTGCGGAAACTCGCCCGTATACAATACAATACCACAGTATGTCGCGAAAGGACATAGTTTTGTGTACCATATAAATAAGATCAGTGTGAAGGTTTTTTATTTCCGGCGCTAAAGTATGGTGCGCTGTCTGGTTGGTACAAAGTACGGCACACAACACAAACGCGGGCGCACTGCGCAGGCCGGAGGGCACGGTGTGTGCGCACGATAAGCAGCATATGTGAGCGTGAGGTTATAGTTCAACTGTAACAACGTCCCTTTCTAATTTCCCCAAAATATGACGCCATATCGGAATGAGACGTAGGTATAGTCATAATACAGCGCGAAAGCGTACGGTTTAGTGTTTCCGGCATAGGAAGCTAGGATCGGGGTGTAAGCTGGGTTCAAAAGCCATTTTAGGCTATTCCGGGTATGTTTTCCTACTAGTTTCCTTAGATCCGGGATCTAAGGAACCATAATTTTGGTTAAGCCGGCTATAGTTGTAGTTTGGTCGTACAGTCAGCGTCAAATACTTTGTAGCAACCAAAGTAGCCAAATAGTTCGGTACACAATATATTTAGTATGGTGTACCGAACTATTTGGCCACTTTGACTGCTGCGAAGTATTTGACGCTGACTGTACTAGTCGCACGTACTAGTCGGGCGAGTGCGGCGGCGCGGTGCTGAAGTAGGGCGCGGTGTGCGGCTGCAGCAGCGTGCGGCACACGGCGCACGTACTAGTCGGGCGAGTGCGGCGGCGCGGTGCTGAAGTAGGGCGCGGTGTGCGGCTGCAGCAGCGTGCGGCACACGGCGCACGTACTAGTCGGGCGAGTGCGGCGGCGCGGTGCTGAAGTAGGGCGCGGTGTGCGGCTGCAGCAGCGTGCGGCACACGGCGCACGTACTAGTCGGGCGAGTGCGGCGGCGCGGTGCTGAAGTAGGGCGCGGTGTGCGGCTGCAGCAGCGTGCGGCACACGGCGCACGTACTAGTCGGGCGAGTGCGGCGGCGCGGTGCTGAAGTAGGGCGCGGTGTGCGGCTGCAGCAGCGTGCGGCACACGGCGCACGTACTAGTCGGGCGAGTGCGGCGGCGCGGTGCTGAAGTAGGGCGCGGTGTGCGGCTGCAGCAGCGTGCGGCACACGGCGCACGTACTAGTCGGGCGAGTGCGGCGGCGCGGTGCTGAAGTAGGGCGCGGTGTGCGGCTGCAGCAGCGTGCGGCACACGGCGCACGTACTAGTCGGGCGAGTGCGGCGGCGCGGTGCTGAAGTAGGGCGCGGTGTGCGGCTGCAGCAGCGTGCGGCACACGGCGCACGTACTAGTCGGGCGAGTGCGGCGGCGCGGTGCTGAAGTAGGGCGCGGTGTGCGGCTGCAGCAGCGTGCGGCACACGGCGCACGTACTAGTCGGGCGAGTGCGGCGGCGCGGTGCTGAAGTAGGGCGCGGTGTGCGGCTGCAGCAGCGTGCGGCACACGGCGCACGTACTAGTCGGGCGAGTGCGGCGGCGCGGTGCTGAAGTAGGGCGCGGTGTGCGGCTGCAGCAGCGTGCGGCACACGGCGCACACGCGCGCGGGCGCGCGGCGCGGCCCGGCCGGCACGCTGTGCGCGGTGCACGCCGCGCAGTAGATGCGCCCGCAGTGCCGGCAGTGCACCTGCAATACCTTATATTACAAAAAACGGCCAAGCCACGTATTTTGACTCACTGGTAGAATTTGCGAAGTTAGGGCTTGTAGAGTTAGAAGCTTGGCTCTATAAGAAATCTGATAACTTTTTGACAGTGCGAGCCTTACGGTCTCGTCTTGGCAACATATTACATGAAAATGTTTTTGATTGGATTTCACTTCTTTTTGTGAGTCGCTTACGACAATCTTCCATCCCCTACTTTAAAGGGTGGGGGTGATTTACTATTAAAAATACTGAAATATGTATCTGAGTGCATCTGCTATACAATCTTCTTTTTTTACTGATTTCCAATACATACATCGACCCCTTTTCCCCCTAACGCCCTTTTCCTCCCCCTTTTCACCCTTCCGGGGTAATTTTTTGGTTGAGAACTATTATATATCCTTCCCCATAGCAAAAACTATTTACATACCAAATTTCAACCAAATTGGTTCAGCGGTTCGCCATACAAAATACCACCCCCCTTTTGACCCCCTTAGGAGCAAAAAATTTCAAGTTTTTGAATTTTTTTCTAGTTTGTGTACAAATATTATCCTATATACCAAATATCAGCTTCCTAGGACTTCAGGAAGTATCCTAAGGGTTTTGATGATCATCAGTGAGTGAGTGAGTGAGTCCGTGACGAAATCGGTGTTTTTATATATAAATAAAATCTAAACTATAAGTGCTATACAATTGAAATTTTTTATGCCTAATAAGTCTACTATTGACATTATATCCCGAGAATTTTGTTTATCTAGTATAATTTAAACCCAAGTTATGAGGGTTCAAAAAACGAAGCGGTTCGAAAAAAGATACGCTTTGTTCGTCTTGCGATTTCGACAAAAATTGCAAAAAATTTAGATTTCCTGCCGACGAAAGTCAATCTCGGTAATTCGCTTGAGATCTCGCGAATTTATCGCTAGATATGAACGGCCAAAGTAGCCAAATAGTGTTCCGATATATTTGATAATCACCAAACGCCACGCCTATGACGAGCCCATCGTAAACCTTATCGCAATGCACGAAGGCTGATATTGGGCTGTGCGTCCGTTGACGTCTTTGACGGTGAAAGCGATAATGTAAAACTAGGAAGTCATACCTTTTTCTTACTATTCGGCAGCTGCACGTGACACGTGGGGCACTCGGAGACGTCCTCGTCGTGCTGCCACCGCACCTCCGTGTCTGCTTCACGAATGCGTTGCAATTGCACCTAAATACAAGACCTCGTGTTATTTCCTTTCCTTTGCAGTCCCATAAATAACATTAATGGTAAGATAAAATTGTAGCCTTGTTTAAAACCTTCGGAAAGGCTGATGTTACTCGTAGCTCATAATTAAGCATATTTTGCATGGGGTCTTTCGATCCGACGCAGTGAACGTGTTAAAAAAAGAGCTTCTAACCGACTGCTTGAAGCTTTTAACCGTAATTTCTACTGCGATAGGCTCGTCTTCTAAAAAGTATGTCGACCCCTGGGACCCCTGGCGATGCCGAGTGTGCTGGTGCACTCCGAGGCAGGCTGGAGCGCGGCTGCTACCTGTAGCGACTGCGAGAGGCGCACGAAGTCCTGCTGCACTTTCTCGCTGTTGTCCAGCTCCTGCTGCAGCGCCGCCACGCGCCCCTTCAGCTCGGTGCGCTCGTCCAGCAGGCGTTTCTGATGATAACATCAATGGCTATTTTATAATTATGTCAAGGGTCTCTATTGCTTCCCATAAATTTTTAAGTCATAATGTATCGTTTGTCCGCATTTTTGTTGTTGTCATAATTTGCTTCTCCTCAGAATTTTTTTTCAGGGTCGCCATAAAACAAACCTAGCCTATCTATAGGATAACCTTACGAAAATCCTGAGAAGTTAACAGTTTCAGAATTATGACTAACGATAATTTGACAATAATTACATTATTACTTTCAATACTGATGTCGAAAAGAAGAAACATGGATTAATGTCTCAATAAAATCATGTAGTTTTACGCTCCCTGGACTATTTTGTGCGCCTTAAAGAATTAAACTGTACACATAAAATAACCAACCTTATCATCCAGCAGCGCCGCGATTTGGTCGGTGGACGTCCGCAGTTTCCCCCCCAACTCCTGCAGCTGCTCTCGCTCCGTCGCCAGCCGGTCCAACTCCTCTCTGCCGCGGGCAAAAATTACAATTAACAAGTGCGCGACCGGACTGGATGTCGTTCGATACCCCCCGTTACGGGGGTATGAGGGGTCGCTTCCGCCTTTCGGCTGCGGCGGCTGTCGCGGGTCGCTCCCCGCCACCGGTGGGGAGGTCTATTGGCCCTCGTGTGGGGGACGGTGTGTGCTGCTGGTGTACAAGAGCGCGTATAAACTATTGCCAGTGTTATATCAACGGCATACGCAAGATATTTAAGCAAAATTTGTGCAAAATATTCAACAACTGAAGTACAGGCGCTGCACGGCGCTATGTAGTATGTGACTTAAAGCTTAAATACGTTACGAGGTAAATTGACATTATCATTTTTTTCTTAACTATGGGACATTATTACACAAATTGACTAACCCTTAATAAGGCTTGTGGGTATTTAGATAACGATAAATAAAATATATAAATATTTATAAATACATAGACTCAGGGACAAATATTCGTGCATCACACAAATAAATGCGCTTACCAGGATTTGAACCCGGTACCATCGGCTCCATAGGCAGGGTCACTACCCACTAGGCCAGACAGGTCGACAAACATCAGGTCGTTAACCATTAACCTTTTGGACGCAAATCGCACCAGCAGTGTCAGCATGGTTCCATTTTTATCACCTGTCACTATGCCCGTCACTTTCGCGCTTCCATACTTGTTAGAACGTGACAGGCATGGTGACAAATGATAAAAAGCCGACCATCTTAGCCCTACAGGGACGAAGACGGATTAACCCGTCACAGACCACAGAGAAACATAAACCTACGTGCATATGCATAAAGTACAATTTCAGTTTTGACACTTTGGTGACGTGGCGTCCGAGTGACAGCTTTTGTGTTTGACACGGCCTCGAAAAGGTTAAGGATCGTTTATATTTTTTTATTTAGACTTTATTTCGGACAACACAGATCCATAATTGGTTAGTTACAGTTCAATGACAAACAATATATATTTACATTAAAATTAAGTAAAAAAAAAATCATATTATTAACGAATCATTTATCCATTTGGTATACTGGGACATGAATTGAGGACTATCAAGCCTCTCGCCAATTTCGGTTAGAAAACTGTTAGAGCTGTTTCCCAGTCAGTGCATCTGGGAAACTGTGTTTTCTCATAATTGTGTAGAAAACCTTCATGCATGCCTCCGACTTTTCCGGATTTAAAATCGATAAAGAAAATAATATTTTATTTCTCTAAATGTCACGATGATATCTAACGGTCAGATGACGTAGGAAAACCTACTATATAAGTCCATGTATTTCAGTGAAGCGACAATCAGTAAAATACCAACTATAGCAGTTATTACCCCCTCTAACGCCACACAGTTCAGCTATGCGTTGTTTGTAACTAGATTGTAAAACTTTACTGGCTGGCAACAGTGACATGTAGAGCTGCCCGGGTGTGGGACAAATTGCTTATTTGACAGTTGGCAGCTGCCAAATAGTATGAACATGTCCCATGGAAGTTCGTCGCTTGTATTTCCCCTGCCACCGACTTTGACATAGCCAATGCCGCAATATGTACGGGATCAGCGGTGGAGCCTCAAAGATATTCGTAGGCAAGCCAGACCCAACATTACTTTTCGATATGGGCTGAAGGATTAGCCCATTAGGATTAGGGACACCCCGCCACTGGTACGTGGGTAGTCTTTGTTTGTTGCCAATGATGTCCTTAAGCCTCATGGACGCTCATGCTTTAGTTCCCATTATTGTAGGACAATTTTAAAAAGATCGACCTTGTCAAAACTCAATTAGGCTTGTGTGGTGGGCACTAGACGCGATATATATACGATTCGATTTCCTGCGAAGGAAATCATTAAGAGAACCTGCACAGGTATGCATATATATATCTCGTAAAAATCAAATGATATGACAGTGTACAGTTAGCATCAAAAGTAGCCGATCAAATAACAGCTTAACAAAAAGTGATGTCTTTAATATAAACTAACTACTTTTGGCGCGTTGTTTCATCCGCTACTTTTGATGCTGACTGTACAAGTCCTAGAAATTCGCATTGGAACGAAAAAGGATTCGAACCTATGACCTACGGATTGGAAGGACCAATAATTTTCGGTTCGCACATAACTATAAGTCGTTAGTTAGTAACGAAAGTTAGAAATAAATAAAACAAACCAGGCAGTTTATTTTTATTGTATTAAATATTGTTAAAAAAAAACTTTTAAAAATATCGAATGTAAAAACAACGAAAAATTGCAAAAAGCTCTCTTAATATTAGTATTTGATAGTTTACAATAAAAAAAATTGCCGCGACAAAACAGTCGCATAAAAACAGCAAATAGGATATAAATTCAATGTATAGATAAAAAAAGTAAGTATACCCACAGGCTAGTAATATATAAGACTAACCGCAATACTTACTAACTAACATAAGTACAAACATTACGTTTGATATGGCAGCCAAAGTATTTAATACTTGACATCTCACTGTGTATTATTGCGTAGCGTAAGTAGTAAGCGTAGAAAGAATTATGACTAATATAATCACAGGCCTTTGCGTCTATTGCAGACGATTTATGCGTGTTAACAGCAAGACTAATATAAAGTACTGGGTTCAATCAATAGCACCATAATAAGGCAAATAACTTATCCTTACAACACTTCACAGCCTTTTCAATGGAATCCCATTTTTTTAAACAAAATATTTTAAATCACTTAACATAATTTTATGACATTTTGATATCATTTATACAGATTTGATAAATAAAAATGTTAGATATATTTATATTGCCTGTACTAGATCGATATACCTATGATTCTGACTAAGTATATGACAAAGAAAGTGCCGGGACAAAAATGTTTTGTGCAAAAAATTGGAAAATGCCCAATGCCAACCGACTTCATCTGCCATTCGTTCATAAGATTCAGTTTCATATGATCTCTTCCTTGGAAGAAGAGCATTAGGAAATATTAAACCAACTTCGAAACTATAACACCCTCGGTCCTTGATGGTTCCCATCATTGTTGCCTTCATACGCTTTATTAGATGAGAATTGAGGACCAAAATAGGACTAATATAAAAAATAAACCCTAAAATTTTCTGCCAGAAATTAAATTGTTGGTACAAGCTTTTATCGCTGACATACTTTTCTTACCACGCTTAGGTTGCGTTTTTTCATTACAGAGTTTCTATGGCCACCTCCTGTCTCCATCATCAGATCAGCTCGATAGTACCATAATATTGCATTGTGACTTTCATGTATCATAAACCTTCGGTCTAAAATTATATTTTTTATACTTTGTACTATCTATTCTACTTAATAATATACTGTCTAGCGAAAAAGAAATCCAGTTTTGTAAAGAGTTTATATGTAAATTAATTTATAAGGTGAACACTTTAAACTTACAATTACAATGACTTCATTTTATGAAACTGCATTTTATGCACTACTTAAATAAGGATTTATTGTAATATTTCAATTTTTCATGCTTCTTCAATCATAGTCCAATCGGCAGATAGCTCTCCGGAGTCTAACTTGCCAAGCCTGTAAATAAAAGTTGAGTAGTTCATACTACTTTTAATAACTTTAGCTTCACAATACGGTGAATTTATAGTTCCTTGACGATTCAGATTTCTTATATTAGTAAGTTGTGAATGTCATGATATGCATCCAAAAAATAAAATCATCAAAATAGGCTCTTCCAACTCTATTTGTAAGTATGCGAGGTGTGACGGATGTAGGCTTCTTACTAGTTAGGGTTCCGTATCCAAAGAGTAAAACGGGACCCTATTACTAAGGCTCCGCTGTCCGTCCATCTACCTGTCTGTCCGTCTGTCACAGCCGTATCTCATCATGAACCGTGATAGACAGTACAAATTTTCATAGATGATATATTTCTGTCGCCGCTATAACAACAAATACTAAAAAGTACGGAACCCTCGGTGGGCGTGTCCGACTCGCACTTGTCCGGTTTTTACCATTAACGTCATTCATCCTCTCAAAAAATATGTAGTTTAAAAAAAGTAATGAAATGCAATCATGCATATAAAGCAAAGGTGACAAAAGCAGCTTTTAATATACTATATCTTATATTAAGTATGAATGTGTTATCTCAGTATGTAGCTCTAAAATTACTTACTTCAGTATAAAAAAGGAAACCACTTCACTGTAATTAAGTCACACAACACGCACGATAAGGTGAACAGTAAACAGTCAAATGATGATCGAAGCAAATTGTTAGTAGTAGATATAATATATATATATATATATATATAATATATAATAATAATTCAGCCTATATACGTCCCACTGCTGGGCACAGGCCTCCTCTCATGTGCGAGAGGGCTCGGGCTATAGTCCCCACGCTAGCCCAATGCGGATTGGGGACTTCACATACACCTTTGAATTTCTTCTCAGATGTATGCAGGTTTCCTCACGATGTTTTCCTTCACCGAAAAGCTAGTGGTAAATATCAAATGATATTTCGTACATAAGTTCCGAAAAACTCATTGGTACGAGCCAGGATTTGAACCCGCGACCTCCGGATTGAAAGTCGGACGTCATATCCACTCGGCCACCACCGCTTTTTTAGTAGTAGATAGACAGATAGAATACTCTTTATTGGCACACCTCAGTAAAAAGATACAAGAAAAACAAACAATTGATTAAATGTAGAGGCAGACAACAGACGGTCTTATCGCTAAAAAGCGATCTCTTCCAGACAACCTTTGGGTAGCGGAAATAGAGAAGTTAATCGAAAAAGTAGGTGTAGGTGGTGTTGGTAGTAGTGCATGATTTTCAACTATATTGCATACTGGTTTAGTCCATACAATACAACATATAATATATAATTTTACTTTTCATCGAAAAATATTTAACCAAAGAGCATTTGAACTAGAGGTGGATTGCCAAAGAAAACTTTGTAGCCACAGTAAATTTAGTGCCATTTTTCGACACATTAATAAAGCTTTTAGAACGCCATTTGACTTTGATCCTTATTCTTTCACTGATATGTGTTAAATTTGTTAAATATCAAAAAGTTGCGCCATCTTACCGGTCATAGGCCATAGGTTGTGGCGCCATTGCTAGAAACAATGTCGCCATACCTTTGGCCTATGATCTATTAGATGGCGCCACTTTTTGATATTTAACAAATTTAACACATATCATCATTAAAAGAATAAGAATCATAGTCAAATGGCGTTTTAAAAGTTTTAATCATGTGTCGAAAGATGGCAGTAAATTTTCTGTGGCTACAACATTTTCTTTAACAATCCAGCTCTATTTCAAATTCTCTTTGATTTAACTAACAATATTTTTGGTCCTTCGAACAAATCGTATATTATATTACAAAAAGTATTATTATTGTAAAGGTCCCAGGTTCGAATCCTGGTATGGGCATTTATTTGTGACATTATCATAAATATTTGTCCCCGAGTTGTAGATGTTTTCTAATTATATAAGTACATATTTATATATAACGTTATAATATATATTTTATCGTCTAGTACCCACAAGTCCCACAACACAAGCCTTACTGAGCTTACTGAGGGATTGTAATTATTTATTTATTTAATTTATTTAAATAAGCTACTTATGCGTCTTTTCAATTTCTATTCAACATAATAGTTAATCATGTATCTATACAGTCTCTAAAAGTACAAATACATAGAGACCTGGTGATATATTTGGTGTATCGTAAAGTAGGTGGAATACCTGGTGAGTCGCAGGGCAGTCCTGGTCTCCTGCAGCTCGGCCTCCTGGTGGCCTCCCCCAGCTATGACCTGGTGACATACCTGGTGAGTCGCAGGGCAGTCCTAGTCTCCTGCAGCTCGGCCTCCTGGTGCTCCTGGTCTTGTACCGATGGAACTGTTGGCTCTCCTCCAGCGCTGCTGCAGGCACCTCTCGGCCTCCTGGCGGCCTCCCCCAGCTATAACCTGGTGTGTCACAGGGCAGTCCTGGCCTCCTGCCCGTGGAACTGTTGACTCTGCTCTAGCGCTGCTGCAGGCTCTCTCGGCCTCCTGGCGGGCTCCCCAGCTGTGGCCTGGTGACATACCTGGTATGTCGCAGGGCAGTCCTGGCCTCCTGCAGCTCGGCTTCCTGACGGTGGAACTGCTGGCTCTGCTCCAGCAGCTGCGCGCGGAGGTCGCGTTCGGCCGCGAGTGCTTCCTCGCGTCCGATTTGTACGCAAATTAGTTTCTCACGGAGCTCAAGGCTGTATAGTTGCAGCTCCTGAGAATGAAAACAACATTTAAATTCTTCAGTCTTTAAGAACTTCAACCGAACATAAAATCACTCTAGCACAGCGAGATGTCAGTAGAAAAAGGCGGCAATTAAAAAATGTAGGCGCGAAGAGTTGACTTCCCACACAAAATTTGAATTACGCGTTCTGTCGAAATGACCTTGAGAATATGCAACTCAATACTGCAAATCGGTGAAGTGTACGTACAGGGGGAAATAATAACAATTCACAAGTCGGGTGAATACTAATAATTTATTAGGAAAATGTATTTATACTATGATTTTCCTGTGTTCTATGCGTGAGTCTAAAGTAAAAGGTTACAGAAAAAAGAATATTATTTTTTATGTTTACAATATCGAATTACATAGTATCAAGTTACACAAAGAAAATGAACAATTAATTATTTTATTTTTCACGGTGGGTGGCCTCAGCTGTCTAACTATGAGTCACTCTCCGCTATATCGGCACTTTCAGCATTAAAGATACAAGATGTGGTCTTACATCGACGCTGTCGGGCAGATCGATGAACTCGTTCTGCATTTCCTCGGCCTTCTTCGTGAATCGCCCCACCAGCATGGCGTTGTCGCGCTCGAGACTGTAATCATAATATATATTAACTTATAATCGATAGTATTAGTGTTTGTTATCGTTTTTCAATCTTATCATAAGAAAGTTAATGAAGTTCCACAAGAGGTCTTAAGGGGTAATCGGGTCAGGGGAATCCTGCAAGAGTATACTTCAAACTTCAAAAATCGTTTATTCAAGTAGGCTTAAAAATAAGCACTTTTGACAAGTCAGTATACAAAAAATAAAATATATCTATATATAACAAACATTAATTGGATTTTAAATAAGAAATAAATAATAACAATTGGTAACAATTAATCAATGTCAAAAATTACATATAAACAAGGGAATAAAAGTCAACCTGAAGAATAAAAAAAAAAAAAACAATATAAAAATAAATATCAGATGTTAACTCAGTAGGCTATAGATTGGGGCTCCGAAATGTCTACTCTATTTTAACTGCAAATAAAGTGTTAAATACTATAATTACTTCGTAGACTTGGTAGTTTGTGATTAGAGCCGGAGAACCAATTTTTAGTGTAGGAAAAGTGGAAATCATTTTAAACTTTTTACTTAATGAGCCAATTGCATTAGAAATAAACATTCCAATTATTATGCCTATTTGTTAGAATATATTATAAATGTAAAGAAAATCGTAATAACTATTTTCTTAATGTTAACCTGAACGCGTCTAACCGTTTACCAGCTGTCATGAATGACAGTTATGACATTGACATGATTGGCAAAATATGAGAAGATTGATTTTGTGTAAAAGAAATAACAAAACCCTAAAATAGAGGCTTTAAATGTTGTTTCTTTTGTTTTTACAGGAAAATTATTTTCTAGTCTGTGCGGACTGCGGAAAGAGAAGAGTCGTAGAATGTATGTTCTGCCTTACATACCACGACTTTTCTCTTTCCGCAAAGGCTATAAACAAATATTGTAGTAGGTTAGATCAGTTAGATGTTACAAGTTCGATTTCAAAATAAATCTTTTATCTTTACAGATAAATATTGGGGATGCGAGATTGGTAGAGGCTAGACTGCAGAGCCTAGAACACCGTAGAAAGGTAGCCTGTTTATCGGTATTCTACAGGATACATTTCGGGGAGTGTGCGATGGGATTACATAATCTTATCCCCCCATCTCCGTTCTGCCACCGTGGGACTAGACGCGGACTTGCGTTTCACCCTTACGTCGTTACTTTACCACTGATTCGCACTAAACGCTACGCATCCAGCTTTATCATGCGTACGGCTAAGGAGTGGAATTCACTTCCTGCAAATCTATTCCCAGTCCACTATAACTTGGACCTTTTTAAATAGAGAGTGAATAGACATCTTTTAGGTAAGCATGTTCCATCCTAGACTACATCGGCACTTTCCATCAGGTGAGATTGTGGTCTGTAGTATTGTATACAACAAGCCTTATTTTATACCTTTGTGTAAAAACCTTTACATGCGAACGTCAAATGAAAATTTGAATATCTTTCATTGTCATCTTATAAACAACAAGATTAAATAACTAGATTTTTAATTATGCTTTTAATATAACATTTTGGCGACGACGACGACGGAGCTATGGCCGAACGCGTTGATCGTTTCCAATTCGATTCGTTCGATAACAAAACCGAAGACTGGGATTATTATATCCAGCGCTTCGAAATTGAATTACAAATTCACGGCCTCGACAAACAAGCTTCTGAGGATAAGCGAAAGCAACTACTTCTTTCTCGGATCGGACCTGCAGCCTTCAAGGTACTCGTAGATTACTATCGACCAGCCGTCGTTACTACAAAGTCGTACGATGACTTAAAAACGGTGCTTAACGAATATTATGGAAAAAAAACGTACGTTCTCTCAGAAAGAGTTACTTTTGCAACTAGACACAGAAAAACAGAAGAAACAATCACACAATTCATCCTCGAGCTAAGATCATTAGCGGGATACTGCGAATTCGGGAACACCCTGGAAGAACGCATAAGGGACCAACTGGTAATCGGCATCAATAACAGCACATGGCAGCAAGAACTTATCAAAGAACACCCAACAAACAGTGCTAAACTCTCTGATGTTATAGCCACAGCAAACAAACTTGAACAAGCAGAACTACAGAGCCAACGTTTAACTAACAACCCTCAGATGAGTACGGAACAACAAACCGTTAACAAAATAAGACCCAAAACCCATCGGCCTACCCAACGACAAACACCTAAGGTAAAAACATGTATGTTTTGCGGACGAGATTTTCACACGAATATGAATGACTGCCCGGCAAAAGGAAAACGATGTAATGCCTGCGGCAAAGAAAACCACTTTTCAAGCGTCTGCATAACCAGTGGCAGACTCAAGTTAAAACAGAACAATACCACGAGACAAATAACAAGGCAAACAGACAGCGACGATGAAGATTTTGATGAACAGAGCATACACACTTTTGCCGTGAAGAGACACAACCCGGCTACAAAAATTATGATACCAACTTTATTGAACGCAAAAAGGGTCGAAATGCTATATGATCCAGGAGCAGTGCATTCCGTAATTGGAAAAAACCTATGGAATACCATTGGACGTCCACCACTAAAGAAATGCAAGAACCTTATTGCTTACACCGAAGTACAAATTGAAACATTAGGAACATGCGAGATAACAGTTAACGCTTTTAACACTCAGAAGGTATTGACCGCTTACGTTACGCAACATAACGACATTCCACTTTTTGGGCTGGATTGGTGCCTAAGTTTTGAACTACCTATGCCCCCTGGAGCCAGGTTGTGCAACATAAAAACACCTGCAGCAGTAACCTTAACCCAGCACGACACAAAACATCACAATGCAGTACAAATCATCCTTCAAGAGTTCAAGTCACTCTTTGACGGTAAACTTGGAACTATAAAAGGGCATAGTGCCAAGATTCACATACCTAACAACGTGAAGCCGAAAACATTCCGACCTCGTCCGGTACCACTCGCCTTACGTGAACAAGTAAACAGCGAACTTCAACGTCTAGTCCAAGAAGAAGTTTTAGAACCAGTTGATACCATGTCGACTCCAATTGAATGGGCCTCCCCGATTGTCATTGCGATTAAGGCAAACGGAAGCATTCGCATTTGCGCCGACTTCAAAGTTACTATAAACCAACATGTTCAAATCGATGATTATCCACTTCCCAGATTTGAAGAGATTACATCAAAATTATCTGGAGGGCAACTGTTTACAAAGATTGACCTGAAAGATGCATACCTACAACTGATGATCCATCCAGAATCGCGGAAATACCTAACGATTTCAACACATAAGGGCTACTTTCGCTACAAACGCTTACCATTTGGAATTTCGTTTGCGCCGGCCGTTTTTCAAAGAACAATGCACCAGATCCTCAGTGGCATTGAGGGTGTTGTTTGTTATCTTGACGACATCCTTATAACAGCCCATAACTTAGAAGAACATCTAACACGCGTAAAAACAGTATTAAAGAGACTACAAGACGCCGGAGTGAAGAGCCAAGTAAATAAGTGCGCTTGGTTACAGGAAAGTGTCACCTTCCTAGGACATAAAATAGACGCCAGCGGCTTACATCCGACAGAAGAAAGAATCAATGCGATTAAGAACATGCCTATTCCGACCAACACAACGGAACTCCGAGCCTTGTTAGGCTCATTAACATATTATGGCCGTTTCATAGATGGCCTTCACATGAGATGCGCCCCATTGTACAGACATCTGAAAAAGAACCAAAGGTGGAACTGGACCGAAGAGGACACAAGAATAACGAACGAACTCAAAAACATCCTGACGTCATCAGACACACTCGTACACTATGACGAAAACAAACCGATATATCTCAGCAGTGATGCATCAGAGAAGGGAGTTGGGGCGGTTTTGTTTCATAAAATCAATGAGGCAATGAGACCCGTGGCGTATGCCTCGCGAACACTCTCCGACGTCGAACAACGATACTCAACTATCGACAGAGAAGCATTGGGGATTGTATATGCCGTCACTAAGTTCCACCAATATCTCTATGGTAGGAAGTTCGTCCTGTTAACTGATCATAAACCCCTAGAAAGGATCTTCAGTCAAGATCGAGAAACACCCAAAATTGCTAGCAACCGGCTCCTTAGATGGGCCATGATATTAAACAGCTATGAATATTCTATCTTTTACCAAGCAGCACGAGAAAACACCCCGGCCGACGCACTATCAAGACTACCGATCACATGCAACGACACAACACTAGAGGAAAGAACCGGGCTACCGCAATTTGCCCATTTACTACATCTAAGGCTCGAGAACATTCCCGTAACTAAACACGAGCTACAAAAACAGACGCTCAAAGACAAGACGCTCAACGTTATCAAAAATTATATTATAACGCATTGGCCAGATAAGAAAAACCTTTCCAACGAGCTACACACGTTTTATGAAAAAAAGGACCAGATGTCATATGAAGACGGAATCTTACTTTGGAACGGACGACTCGTCATACCAGAAGCACTCCGACCACAGATCCTGGAAATGCTACACGACGGCCATAACGGCATTACAGCTATGCAGTCACTGGCACGTCTTCACGTATATTGGCCAAACATTGACAACGACATATCAACTTTCTCAAAAAGGTGCAGTCTATGCCAACAGTCGAGAAGCAACACGAACGAAGCGCCGGTATTTCCGTGGGGAATACCAGTGGAGCCCTGGCACAGGTTACATGTAGACTACGCGGGGCCATTCTTAGGTCATATGTGGTTAATAGTTATAGACGCCTATACGAAGTGGCTAGAGGTGGTGCCGATGAAAACTACTACAACCAGGGTAACAGTGCAGAGATTAACTAACATATTTGCTACATTTGGAACACCAAGATATATTGTAAGTGATAACGGGCCACAATTCACTTCAGAAGATTTTAACCATTTTTGCCGAGTTTCAGGCATTACACACATTAAAACAACACCATATCACCCAAAAACTAACGGATTGGCGGAGCGCGCAGTGCGCACGTTTAAGGAACGAATGCTAGCCAGTGATAGAAGCTTTGACCTCCATGAACGCCTTAACAGCTTTCTTCGGGGATACCGCAATACCCCACGACGTTCAACAAATCGATCGCCCTACGAAATGATGTTCGGAAGGCCAATACGCACTACATTCGACCTGTGGAAGCCTGATGTAAAAGAAAACATGGAAAAAGCACGCCTCAAACAGATGCTGAGACCTACCAACAAGGTAGTTTTGCCTCCAGTTTACGAACCTGGCGATAAGGTTTGGATTAATAAACCTATCGATAAGGGGTCTGACCCTGGAACAATAGTTAAACGCAACGGACCATACTCTTACGAAGTAGAGCTCACGAACGGAGTACATAAACGCAAACATGCAGACCAGCTTCGCCTGAGGTATGAACATGTACCGAAGACGACCATCGACACAAGTCAACAAACATTTGAACCAGTGCCTGGAATTAGGCAACCGGAACCTGAACAAGTACCTAAGAAAACGGTTAAGATCAAAAAATTCACATACTATAGACGCAACATTAACGCCTATGAACAGAGCGGCGACCATAGCGAACAGCCGGCGACAACAGCGGCCACCAACAGGGATCACCCAGACGGTCCCATGCCCCCACCGGCACCTGTGGCCTCCACCAGCAGAGATCATTCAGACGGAGGATCAGCCGAGCCGTCTGCACCATCCCGTGCTCAACCAGACCAACCGTCACCGCGCCGGTCGGGTCGGAAGACGAAACCACCATCACGATTTGGCTTTTTCGGACTATAGACAAACAAACCTTTTTTGCGGGAGGAGGAGTAATGTAGTATTGTATACAACAAGCCTTATTTTATACCTTTGTGTAAAAACCTTTACATGCGAACGTCAAATGAAAATTTGAATATCTTTCATTGTCATCTTATAAACAACAAGATTAAATAACTAGATTTTTAATTATGCTTTTAATATAACATGGTCAAATGCTTACCTTTTCGGAATAAAAAATAAATAAATAAAATAAACGCAAACATCTTTGTTTTGTTGACGACTGTGAAATATTATA
Source organism: Cydia pomonella (assembly GCF_033807575.1). Taxonomy (NCBI): domain Eukaryota; kingdom Metazoa; phylum Arthropoda; class Insecta; order Lepidoptera; family Tortricidae; genus Cydia; species Cydia pomonella. The sequence continues at coordinate 20,995,465 of NC_084715.1, read as the reverse complement.
AATATATCCAAACCAGACAGGAAACATACATGGCATGATTATATCTTAACTGTCCAGTTTCAATGGTAGTCTAATTGGTAACTTGTTTTAAGACCATCACTGAGGCTTCCAAAGTGGTCTTGGCGGACTCCATGACTTACTTCAGCTTATCGGCTGAACTGGAGGTGACTGCTTCATTAAATAGGAAAAGTGTCTTACCTGTCCAGTTTCCTCTGCAACTCTTCCCTCTCCACAGTGAGATTAGTGACTTGTTCCAAGGCCCTCTCGGAGGCCTGCCCGGCCGCGGCGGCGCGCGCCTCCAGCGCGGAGTGCGCGGCCTCCACGGCCGCCCGCAGCTGCTCCAGGAGGGCGGCGCCGGAGCTCCGCTCGGAGTGCCAGGAGCGAATGGTCTCGTCGTGGATGGAGCGGGCGCCTTCCAGCTCTTCGGTTGCCTGGGTGGTACGGAAAAATTAAGTTAGTCTAATTTACAAACGTACGTAAACAAATATAAAGTTGTCAAACTTTTGAAGTTGCAAAAACCAATTTTTCATTTGAAATTTCCTACTCATAATTACGAGCCTTTTCGATTCGAATAAGAGAAAAATGTCCGAAGAGTTTTCGTTCCGGTTCAGCTATCATTTTAGGGTTCCGTAGCCAAATGGCAAAAAACGGAACCCTTATAGATTCGTCATGTCCGTCTGTCTGTCCGATTCTGTCACAGCCACTTTTTTCATGTTATCGTAATAAGCCAAATGTCGTATCTGAAATAAGAATCGACTGCAAACGTGTACTTTACTTTTTTTTTCATTTTCAAATCAAATTATTTGTCCTTGAGATACGGCAGCATAGTCTTTATATACTTAGTTAGGTCATAAGTTCTGTCACAAAGGGTTTGACTGATAAAATGTAATACAAAGCTTTTTATAAAAAAGGGTGCCATGATTTGAAAGCTTGTTTTATACTGATCAAAACGTAATATAATTATTTTAAAATTTAGATCGCGTCTTTATTTACTACTTGTTTACTTTGGGATTTCCGTTAGACGCGAATACGCGGCTACATTTTGAAAAATTATAGTTTACCAAAGGGAGTAAAAATCAGTGTCACATTAATAATACAATTGTTTATTTGTGTGAACCTACTTTATTAGACCGTTATTTTATCACCAGTCATTTAGTTCTCTAACCAGTCTGTACCTCAGCTACTATTCTTCAAACTTCTGGTACTTTTCAGTGACACGCTAATTTTGATTGCCATCCCACGAGTAGGTTTGGTAAAACACGTACAGTTGCAATTTTGGCAATACCAATACACATGAGTTATATATTTTAAGAAAGACTAAAGATCCGGCTTTTGTGTTATGTAAGATTCAACAATGTAAAAAAGAAAAATAAATAAATAGAGATCAAAATCACCTCGAACAGGTCGCGAATTTCTGCATGTTTTTTTTATAACATTTTCCGAATATTATATAGAACTATGCAAAATTGAGACAGCAAATTAGGTTAAATTATATTGTAATTGTAAGTAATTCAGCATTAAATAACCTTTCAAATCATATGTGTGAATAGAAAGGAACAGGTACTTACAGCTTTTATATCAGTGAAAACCTTTTTGTCAGAACTTATGAGCTGACTAAGTACACTCACCAACTTGAGCGCGTGCTCCAGCATGGCGGCGCGGTCCCTGGCCGCGGCCGCCTCGCGCTGCTCGTGCACCAGCTGCTTCTCGTAGTTGGCGCACATGTCGCACGCCCGGCCGCCATCTTGTCAACAAAAAACCCAGGGAATATAGAATCCCGCAGGCTGAATGTGATATAAACGGGCGAGCGAAGGAAACGCCTCTTATCTATTTCTGGACAGTTTGCCCTTCGTTCGGGCATCTGAAGCAACCTAATGAACCTATCCTACCCTTCCTCCTATCTATTGGTTTAATGTGGCTCGGCCTGATTTTACGAGGGGCCGACGCTTGACTAAAAAAAAATGCGTAATAATACCACTTAAGAATTTTAAAAAAATAAAAGTAGAACGGCGCGGAACGAAGCCTACGCAGCTCGACTCGCCACGCAAGAAAGGGATGCTTCGGAGTCTTGTATAAATAACATGACGGCAATATTTCCGCGCGTGTTTTAGGGTGGTATTCCATCTGTCCAATTTTTGATCAAATGTACAATGCGTCTCACTCTCTCATTTAAGATAGAAGACAAGATAATTGGGTCTAAAACGTTCCAAAATCTGAGGGTCCAGCAAGAAAATTTAGATTAAAAATCCATTTATTGCATGATATCTAGAGGAAATATGCATAACGTTAAGAAATTGTTGATTCAATGGGGTTGGCCGGTCGCAGTATTGTACAGACGGCGCCATATGGGCTTTACCTGTCAGTCCTATGAGTACTAGTGTCAAATTCTTGTTTTTTTTGGAATTTTATGGTCTTTAAGCTAAATCTCATAAAACAAAACTATAGACACGTAAAACTTTTGTTGCCATCTATCAAAACTTTTGGCCGTTGCCAACCGTGCGGTCAGTAGGTAGCGGTAATACAAATAACAATGATATAACGAATTGAAACATGTTTAATGTACTAACCTGGGTCTGTCCTCGTGTCTCCGCTCGCGTGTGCAGGCGTGGGGTGGTTTGTTCTACTCCTCTGAAAGGAGAAAAACCTTACTAGCTAATGGGCTCAGTACAGGCAAAGAGAATTTTGATATATAGATAATAAATAAATAAATAATAAATAAATAAATATTATAGGACATTACTACACAAATTGACTAAGTCCCACAGTAAGCTCAATAAGGCTTGTATTGAGGGTACTTAGACAACGATATATATGATATATAAATATTTATAAATACTTAAATACATAGAAAACACCCATGACTCAGGAACAAATATCCATGCTCATCACACGAATAGATGCCCTTACCAGGATTTGAACCCGGGACCATCAGCTTCGTAGGCAGGGTCACTACCCACTAGGCCAAACCGGTCGTCAAAACTGACCGAATAGATGGATTGTCAAAGAAAACTTTGTAGCTAAGTAAATTTACTGCCATCTTTCGACACATGATTAAAACTTAGAACGCCATTTGACTTTGATCCTTGTTCTTTCACTGATGTGTCAAATTTTTTAAAGGTCAAAAAGTGGCGCCATCTAATAAATCAAAGGCCAATGTTATGGCAGCATCCTTTCGAGCGATGGCGTTTAGGTTGCGCCCGGTAAGATGCAACCGGCAACGTTTACGGTTCTTCTAGATTGCTAGAACTGATGATTTCCACTGTAGTTAGTTATTTCTTATCAAAATGTTGCCAGCCCCTGACTAGGCACACTACTCGATCGATTATCAAACAATCTTCGAATATTTTACCCTACATAAATCGTTTTCCTCCCTGGATATAAACATTAAGGAAAATATTTTAGAACATTTTATAAATATTAATACAATAATACAGACATAATTATCCCCCGTGTTGACTTATATAAAATATATGGATAGAATATATGTAAAATAAAAACATTATTAAATGACACTGATAATGAAGGATAGTATAGTAGGTAAATTGATGTATGGTATAATGTCGGACTCACAAGGGCCTCCTGCAGCTGCGCGTCGGTGTCCCGCAGTTTGTTCTTGAGCTGACTGATCTCCATCTCGCAGCGCTGCAGGTCGCCATCTTCAGTGGGCTAAACACAATTTGGGTTTAGAAACTGATTGAAATACTGCTTCTGTGTCAATGTGAGACCGAGATGTGTTTAAAATGTAAGTGATGCATACGTTTTCGTCTAGCAGACTATTTTTTGAGGTTCTCTCGTTTGTACAAAAATAAAGTTTAATGCTAATACTAATGTTGTTTAATTTTATACGGAATTATTATTATTAGCGAGTGTACAAGCGTTGCCGGTGCGATGCTCACGTCCTGCCAAATGTCTGTCTTGGTCAACAAACTAGCATCACCCACCTTCTTAGGCTGGTCCTCCTGGTCGACGAGTCGGCGGGCCAGCGAGCGCACCAGCGTGGCCGGCGCGATGCTCACGTCCTGCCAAATGTCTGTCTTGGTCAACAAACTAGCATCACCCACCTTCTTAGGCTGGTCCTCCTGGTCGACGAGCCAGCGGGCCAGCGAGCGCACCAGCGTGGCCGGCGCGATGCTCACGTCCTGCCAAATGTCTGTCTTGGTCAACAAACTAGCATCACCCACCTTCTTAGGCTGGTCCTCCTGGTCGACGAGCCAGCGGGCCAGCGAGCGCACCAGCGTGGCCGGCGCGATGCTCACGTCCTGCCAAATGTCTGTCTTGGTCAACAAACTACCATCACCCACCTTCTTAGGCTGGTCCTCCTGGTCGACGAGTCGGCGGGCCAGCGAGCGCACTAGCGTGGCCGGCGCGATGCTCACGTCCTGCCAAATGTCTGTCTTGGTCAACAAACTAGCATCACCCACCTTCTTAGGCTGGTCCTCCTGGTCGACGAGCCAGCGGGCCAGCGAGCGCACCAGCGTGGCCGGCGCGATGCTCACGTCCTGCCAAATGTCTGTCTTGGTCAACAAACTACCATCACCCACCTTCTTAGGCTGGTCCTCCTGGTCGACGAGCCGGCGGGCCAGCGAGCGCACCAGCGTGGCCGGCGCGATGCTCACGTCCTGCCAAATGTCTGTCTTGGTCAACAAACTACCATCACCCACCTTCTTAGGCTGGTCCTCCTGGTCGACGAGTCGGCGGGCCAGCGAGCGCACTAGCGTGGCCGGCGCGATGCTCACGTCCTGCCAAATGTCTGTCTTGGTCAACAAACTACCATCACCCACCTTCTTAGGCTGGTCCTCCTGGTCGACGAGCCAGCGGGCCAGCGAGCGCACCAGCGTGGCCGGCGCGATGCTCACGTCCTGCCAAATGTCTGTCTTGGTCAACAAACTACCATCACCCACCTTCTTAGGCTGGTCCTCCTGGTCGACGAGCCGGCGGGCCAGCGAGCGCACCAGCGTGGCCGGCGCGATGCTCACGTCCTGCCAAATGGCGCGCGCTCGGTCAATGCCCTCGCTCAGGTCGTCCATTAGCGAGATCTCCCCGAATTGTGTTGACATCGTGAGATCTCGCTCATAGGATTACACAATTAAAGTTATTTGTCACGAATTCTTACAAGTTTCACATCACAAAAGTCAAGTAAGACATTTTAAAGGGGTTTTATAAGGTACTAGTAGGTAATGTACCAGTCCCAGCCACATCGATCCGTAAAATTTCGAGATTTATGCAATATAATTGGTTTAAACCTGCGGTATAATTTAGAAAATACACAGCGCACGATATCAATATTATATTAGAAATAATTCACTTCGTGTATAAACACGTCTTGTGCTCACGTTTTGAAACAATACAAAGAGTTATTGTCCATGTCCGCCCCGTTTTAAAGATAAGACCAGATTTACGATAAATAATTAATCAAAAGTTTATAACCGTTACAAACACAAACCAGTGTTTGAAGGTTGATTTCCGAAAATATTGATATAATGCCAAAACACATAGTTCATTTTCACGAAAAGATAAAACATTTATAATATCGATCCCGTCTTTGAGAACGCATTTTCACTTTACACATTTCATGTTGTATCTCTTTCCTTAATATTGCAAACTAAATTGATACACTCATACGTCAAATAGTCCAACTTACTACATCGGTCTTAACATCACAAAACACACAATATCATAAATAACTTTCACTAATATGTTTATAACAGTTCCCGTTGAGCGGTACCGGTATTCAGTAATATACAACTTTGTTACTTAAATCTAAATAGTTTACGGATAAAAGGATAAATATTGAAGGAAAATGTCGAGGCAATAGAGTTGCTACGCGAGCGAAAAGCAACTAATATTAGCGGATACTCGTCTATATATACAGGGCGTATTCCTTTAAAGAATGCTTTTGTAATTATTCTTCAAATTAATCTAATTTGAATATACAGATTTAGTGAAATACAAAAGTATGGTTGAATATTTTGTAGAATTAAGATATTATGTAGTAAGTAATTAATGTAATTTATTAATAAAACTACTAAGAAGATTGGAATTTAATTGTATTAAGTTAGCTATTACATATGTTTAGTACTAACGACCCGCCCCGGCTTCGCACGGGTATGTATTATTCATATATACCCGTATATATATAAACCTTCCTCTTGAATCACTCTATCTATTAAAAAAAGCATCAATATCCGTTGCACAGTTTTAAAGATCTAAGCATACATAGGGACAGACAGACAGCGGAAAGCGACTTTGTTTCATACTATGTAGTGACTATACCTACACAACAATATTACCGGGGCGCAACTAGCACAAACAGTAAACAAACCGCCTTGATGCATCAATGTCAAATTACATTTATTCGTAACAAATAATCTCTGAAAACCTCTCAAAACACTGTTTAGGGCATAGTATATATAAGTTACTAGGAGAGGGGGTTAAGGTTTGTGCTAGTGCTGCACTCTGGCGGCAGAACATTGCAGTAACACTCCCTATTGTGTAAGAACAAACTTTTAGAAATGCTCTCCTTCCTCGCGTTGTCCCGGCATTTTGCCACGGCTCATGGGAGCCTGGGGTCCGCTTGACAACTAATCCCAAGATTTGGCGTAGGCACTAATTTTTACGAAAGCGACTGCCATCTGCCCTTCCAACCCAGAGGGTAAACTAGGCCTTGTTGGGATTAGTCCGGTTTCCTCACGATGTTTTCCTTCACCGAAAAGCGACTGGTAAATATCAAATGATATTTCGTACATAAGTTCCGAAAAACTCATTGGTACGAGCCGGGGTTTGAACCCGCGACCTCCGGATTGCAAGTCGCATGCTCTTACAGCTAGGCCACCAGCGCTTATACCACTTATATTACTTATATTACTTTTAGAAATGCTCGAAAGTATAAAATAAAATTAAAATGGAAACCAATCAGCCTGTACAAGTTTGTCGAAGTATCGGTTGTTTCGGTGCGATAAGCGTAAGGCTGGTGCATACTGATAAAAATAATTATTTCACATTAAAAGCAAGTAGGGAACTAATACTGCCATGTTCTGCCGCCAGAGGAAGCACTAGCACAAACCGTAAACCATACAGTAACTTATATTTACTATGTCTTTAGTTTTCTGTGGTTAAGTGTGAAATAATAAAATATTTTTAAAGTGTGTTCTCGCAGCTTAATATCGCACTTTTTAATGAGTCAATTCCGCTACCGAAATTAGCATTTAGTGTGTAAAGTATATAAGCGCGTTGCGATAAGCGGCGTTCATTGATAAGGAGTACGTGTTCAGCTGGTCCCGATAACAATTTGTGGCAGTAATTGGCTGAGTCAGCGGACGGTAGCGGTGGCAGACCGGCGGGAAAGAGGTACCGTACCCTTAAATAAATAACCGTAGTCTTAAAGATATACGTTCCACTGCTGCGCACAGGCCTCTTACGCGAAGGCTTGGGAAACAGTCCCCGCGCTGGCCAAATGCGGGTTGGGCAGTTCACATACACCTTTGAATTTCTTCGCTGATATATGCAGGTTTTCTCAAGATGTTTTCCTGATGAAAAGCTAATGAAAAAATATCAGATGATATTGCGTATCTACATAAGTTCCGAAAGATTTTGTACGAGTCTGGCTTTGAACCCGCGACCTCCGGATTGAAAGTCGGGCGACATCCACTCGGCTACCAAAGCTTTTTTAACGTACCGAACCGTAGTTATTGTACTTGAGATTTTTTATCGATGGCTCATTGCGTGACGGAGGTGTTTTTGTCCAATCGGATACGCTCATTAAACAAAACTAACAAATATACTCTGGCAAGACAACTTTATTAGTAAAAAAATAACCGGCCAAGAGCATGTCGGGCCACGCTCAGTGTAGGGTTCCGTAGTTACTTTTCCGTCACAATAAGCTAAACTGGAGCTCAAAGTATAGTAAATTGTTAACCAAGGGATGAAACGGTACCTTTCACCCGAGTTAAACAAATAGGGAAATTTGCATAATCAGTACCTAATTAAAGTAAGTCTTTTTACTATGAAGGGAAACTTTTTGCGATAACCCAAAAACAGCTAAACTGATCATGTCCGCTATAGTTTTCATTTAATGTCTTTCTTAAGCTCTACTTCCACGATTTTTTTCATATTTTTTGGACCTATGGTTCAAAAGTTAGAGGGGGGGGGACACATTTTTTTTTCCTTTCAGAGCGATTATCTCCGAATATATTCACTTTATCAAAAAATGTTTCTTAAAAACCCCTATTAGTTTTGAAAGACCTTTCCAACGATATCCCACACTCTAGGGTTGAAGCGAAAAAAAAATTTCACCCCCACTTTACGTGTAGGGGAGGTACCCAAAAAAAAATTAAATTTTTAGATTTTATTGTACGACTTTGTTGGCTTTATTGATTTATATATCCATGCCAAATTTCAGCTTTCTAGCACTAACGACCACGGAACAAAGCCTCGGACAGACAGACAGACAGACAGACGGACATGGCGAAACTATAAGGGTTCCTAGTTGACTACGGAACCCTAAAAAGGCGCGAAATAAACATTTGTTTGGGGGATAGATACTTCGCGCTTAAATATCTCAAATTTGGCTTGTCTACTGTCAAAGCTGGCTTACCAGAATATAGTAACCACATTTTTGAAGGAATAACTAAAGGATTGAGATCGTACGGATTTTATTAAATAAAATCGTACGTAACTAGAGTTATGTAGACATACGCCTCCCGTACGCCAATTGTAGGGATTAGTTGCCAAGCGGACCCCAAGCTCCCACAAGCCGTGGCAAAAATGCCAGTACAACGCGAGAAAGAAGCTACGTCACACTACATCATGCGTGGGCCAACCCGCATTTGGTCAGATTTCAGCAGTTTTAATATTTAAAAAAATGTTAAGCGCAAAAATGCTTAATTAATACGTATTAGGCAAGTCAAATATATGTTTTCCTTTTTCAATGTTTACAATGATACCTACATAATTTTAACTATATATATATATATCTAACATACCTATATTGTATATAAAAAAACAACGGGTTGCACTCCGGGATTGCCGGGAGAAGTGAAAACTTGAATATAAACGTTGTATATTTTCGATATTTTGGAATGGTTAGGGAATAATTTTGCACGAATTGCTTTAATTATCAGTATAAAAGTACTATCATTTATGTGGTAAAACACAATATTCATTTATTGCGCTATCGTACACGAACATGACAATTTATATTACATTACAAATGTAAGTACTGGCTTCAATGACATTGTAACAGTTTTTCGATCAGGTCACGTGTCCCTCCTACGAATTTTCAATCTGACGAATCCGTCGGTTACGTGACCTGTCGCGAGTTTAACATTTTTATCCCCATCACAAAAAGTGCACAGCGCCGCTAAAGAAGTTTTCACTTCAATAATGTAAATTACGCATCTATGACAATGTATGACCATTACAAATAAAGAATATGAATGAATATATTATAACTTTTTGGAAATATATTTCTGGCATTTTACAATATTACAAATGTGAACTTTCCTAAAGCCATCCTATGACATGAAACAAACAGTGAATCAAACAAATCAAATTGGAGAATTGCAAAATATATGTATGCGATTGAAAATTAATTAAACAATATTTTTTAATCAGGCAAATACGTCTGCAAGACCCGAACTTGCGACCTTTTGGAACACCGAAAACTAACCAGGAGATTCGATTTTTCCTTTCATTTCATTAATTGTACGAGTATATTGTGCAACGAGAGGGGTAAGTGAAATTTTGGATACGAGGGTGCTAATTCCCGACAGCCGCGGGCTGGAGAATAATGCAAGCTCGGGTGCAATATTCTTACCCCCGGAGTTACACACAATATTTTTCATCACACATGCAGAGAAAAAACTAAATTTTAAGCGTAATAATTCTTAAATACGGTGACATATCAAACATTCATCCGCCATATCGTAATTTCTTGTCAGGGTAAGCATCGAAGGCACAGACTTATTCGGCATTCAGCCACGATTGAATATTATGTAAAAATATTTTAAACGACTTAAATTAATCAAATTAAATAATTTTAAACATAAATAAAAATATTAAATTATAAACGTCAGTATTTTAAAAGTAACTCATTTATGCTGCTTGGTTTGTATGAATAAGTGACATAAAAAAAGCTAAAACTCCCTTGGGAGTTTTGGTTTTTTTTTTACCATCCATAACTCCCGCGGGAACAATATAGGCCTTTGTCCTTCAGTGCACCTGCATGAAATAAGATCTTTTTCGAAGTGTGATGAAAAAATATGAATTAAATATCATTGGAATGAATTAGTCGTTTAGGATAGAGTGGTCCTGGTACTGGTTTTCTATAGAAATACTAATACTAAATAATACCGGAATCCGGAGCATGCATGGAAGCAGAGGAAACAGCGAAACATATTCTCCTAGACTGTAAACTAGAAGTATACAGGAACGAATACCTAGGGACTCCGTGCACACTAAAGGAGGCAGTTAGCAACCTGAAGACACTGCTAGATTTCGTGGAAGAGCTGGGGTGGTTAGAGTAGCGCTACCTGGTTTTCACGCAAAATAGGCACAATGGTTGTCGATTTGCGGAAAATGCCCAGCATAACTAACTAACTAACTAGTACCGGAACCGGGAATTGTCGGTTCTTGCTATACAAACTCAGTACCGGGAGCATTCCCTAGTTTAGGAATTAGGAAGGTTGTAGAAGGGAGACTATTCATGTCACTTTCGCACTTACATACTTGTTAGAACGTGACATGCATAGTGACAAGTGATAAAAATGCGACCGTGCTACAGCCGCTGGTCTCAGTTATTGTAGCTTTAAAAACACGATATATCTTATGCGCTTTCCACACTGATGATCATTCGCACGTCGCTCCGGTGTATAAGTGTGACAGGACTACGTGCGTATATAGCGAAGTCCCACTCGCACACCAGAGCGACGCGCGGATCCGCATCTAATGTGAACACCGCCATACCTGTTGATGCTGTTGTTGCTGCTGCAACCGCAACTGGTGCTCGAGTTCAGCGCACCGCACGCGCAGCTGCCGCGCCTCTTCTGTCACTGCTGAAGATGCCGACACCGTCTCTGTAAATTATCATCATGTCAGCCGAAAGACAATAGGGTCATACCATGACGCGAGTCACCATTTCATTTCAGTTATTTATGTAAAGATTAGTGCTGCTTTTTAACTCCCGACGCAAAATGTTATATGTTTGACTCCAATGTCTGTTTCTCTGTGGCATCGTAGCTCTCCAACGGATGTATTGATTTCGATGCGGGTGTTTTTTACGTGAAAGCGTGTTTATTTGCGGTGGTTCTCAGCTATGTTTGATAGAAATCGATCCAGCAGTTTGAAAAATATCAGCTCTTTTTCTAAATGCTGTAAGGCATTTTTGGCATAAAATGGATTAATTTAATATTTATTTTATTATATACGTTTAAACAAGCGAATGGCTTTCTGATAGCCCTAAAATTTAGACAAGCATTAAATTGGAAATGTGTTTTTTTGGTAACTCCAAAGACATTTTTGGAACCATATCAGAGACGTGAAAAGTGACGGTCTAAAAGCCGATTCACCCATTACACATACATTTGTGATAATAAAACACAGAATGAAATGGTACCATTGCTACTTTTTCGTAATTATTTTTCGTAATTCTCCGACATTATCTAAGTTTGTGCCCAGTGGTGGGACGTAAGCAAATAGGCTATTCATGTTTTTTATTGTATATGTACTTACTTTCTGATCCCCAGAGAAGACAGAAAGATGGCAGCATTGTTGCAAACACAACTTACACACAACTATTACGTTAGAGCATCAGCCACTGAATGCAGTCAGAGGGAAATATTATCAATCTCATTAAATAAATTAGGATCAACACTCGCTGGTTGCTCATTATTCTAATTATTTATATTTATAATATAAATCAGATAAATTAATCCCATTAAATGAGCGATCAGTAGAGAAGGAGGCTGGCTCAACTGGACTCGGCTGGAAAGAGCTGGAAGTAGCCTCCCAGGATCGACGAAATGGAAAATTCTTCTGCGAGCCCTATGTCCCTAATGAGGGATAATAGGATTACATCATCATCATTAAATGATACGCTCAAAACGTGTCATTTGCAGGAATAGAAGTAATAGTGCACTATTGCAAAACACAGGCAATAGGAAATTGTTGACGGAGTAAAAGGCTGACAATTTCTATACCAACCAAGTTGTGGGATGGAATGGAGTATGGAAAAGTAAGTCTAAGGGCCACAACATTAATTTCATTTTATCTATGCTCATCATCTATACAAGGTGAAACTCTAAGCACAGAATGAAGCTGAGACTCACCATTGACAATCAAGTCCAGGTTGAGGATATGCGACTTCTGGTTCTCTGCCAATGTCTGCAACTGGGCCAGCTCCTCTCGAAGGCTGAGCACCTCTGACTGCAGCTGCTCACGGTCCTGTTGCTGAGCCCGGAGCTCCTCTGCAATTTGCATGAAAATAAAGGTAACTGTAATTCATTCCCTTTCATTCATTCAAAGATGTGTTTAAAGTATTTCCATTGTTATTAAAAGAGATATAAAATTGAGTGAGTTTTCAAATGCAGACACAGCAGTATGCTTAGTGCAGCATTATTAATTATTTCATGAGAACCTAAACAAACTAGTCTAGGTATAAAAATTAGGACCAAATCTGTTAATATGCGGGTCCACACAGAATGAGTCACCTTGTGAGGAAATTGCAACATGAAGCTTGGCTTGTGTACATGTGTGTGGGCCACATTGCCTTGGGTAAGGCATGTCTCCACCAAATGAACACTTACCTAATGAAGTTTTTACCTGATAACTTCAAATTATGAATTCAAGTTATATTTTAAAAGAGAAAAAAAAATATTTTGTACTCTTTCACACATAATAATTCATTAATTATATTAATTGTATTCTTCAACAACAAATTATGGCCAGCATTATAAAAATTGTAAAAAGGAGTAAACATGAGACCATAACTCAAAAGGAAACATTTACAACCTCCACCACATTATTTGTTATCAGTAGGCATCGGAGTTTTCATCACATGGTAAGACTAATAGCGAGCTATGGAGTCAACATTACCAATAAGATTCGACTGATATTCATACTCATTCTCATTCACTTATTTCATTAGTGATCTTAATTTTACAAGGACAAAAATGTTTGTCAATGATCCTTTAATTTTGTCTTTCAGGAAATAAATATTACTAATAAAAAATAATGACCCGTTTTATGTATTGATTAATTTACATTCATATTATTTTTACCTCCTTTAATATACATATTGTTCTTTTTTATGAAATTTCGTAATATAATCAATACAAAAAATAGTAATTATTCTTTTTTGTAGTATTTATATATTCAAAGACAAAATTAAAATATAGTATATAACTCGTCATAGTTCTAGTTCTTGGTTATAAAGCTGACAAAGATTGCAAAAAATTACAACCATAGTTAGGATACAGTAGTATTTTAATCACATGACTAAAATATTAAGTTACTGCTAATGTCATTGTAAGTGAATACAGTTACACAAACATATTGAAACAAATAGTTAGTATATTTCCAATAGAAAAGTTATTAATTTAGAACGTAATAAATTTGTTGTTCTGTATCTTCTTCCTTGCGTTGTCCCGGCATTTTGGGAGCCTGGGGTCCGCTTGACAACTAATCTCAAGATTTGGCGTAGCCACTAGTTTTTACGAAAGCGACTGCCATCTGACCTTCCAACCCAGAGGGTAAACTAGGCCTTGTTGGGATTAGTCCGGTTTCCTCACAATGTTTTCCTTCACCGAAAAGCGACTGGCAAATATCAAATTTGTTGTTCTGTATGATTGCTGTAAACATAGCCTACTTTGTTAAAACTGTTCAAACATAAACACAGAATCATGGGCTATAGCAGACTTTTCTACTAAGGACTGACCTACACTATTCCCATGTCAACACAAAAATGTTAATAGACAAAAATAACATCAGAAACTCAGAAACATGCACCAAACTACGACAAACTATCAAAATAGACAAATTATTAGCATAGCAAGAGCACCCGCGCCTGTTACTACGAAGTCTACGAACCTTCCTTCTGCAAGAAAAGTTCTTTCATTCGGGCGCGCTGGACATTAAACTCTTCCTCCAAACCGCGACGAGCCTCCTCCGCCCCGCCGCTGCTCTCCACTTGAAACAGAAACACCACTCAGCCTCCAGCTGAACACAAGACATCCTCAACTTATGTCTAAATCAACTCAACAACACACCTTTTGATACTTCGTTCGTGTCGTCTGACATCCTGTGAGTCACTGCTCTCGAGCACTAGTTAACTAAACCACTGAGATCATCGCAATTTGAGCATTATAGAACCTAATTAATGGATCATATATAAGAAAACAAAGGTAAGACAATTAGTCAAGATGAAAAATATTCACGTTATTTGACGTTTTCTCTTATGTGACGTTTCCGGTTTTTTTTATTCTATCACTGCAGACGGACCAAGTTTCTTTTCGTAAACAGCATTACCTGTATAAAGTTGTGAGCCACAGATTTCATTTTATAAAAAGATCACGTGAAATGTAATTTCGTTATTAATTTATATGTATAATAATTTTTTATTATATAAAAAAAAACTGCCAGTGTTCATTATTTTCTGTGAGTGTACGCATTGCTTAAATTGTAGGGGCAAGACTCGGCTAATGGATCAGAGTTGCCATAAAAAAAAAAAAATTTCGTATGGCGCCAAAGTTTTAATGTGCTGACTGTTTAAGAATTTCATGTTTATACACAATGATTTAGTGAGTGATCAAATTAATATAATTATAATTTGAACCAAACAAAATATTTCGTTTTAAAATATTTCCGAAAGAAACTTTGTCTGTTTCATAAAGGTAGGCGTTCACAGCTGCATAGGTAGCCTACCGCAAAAGCCGAAATTCGCAAATTGCGGAGATCTTTCAATTTTACTCTCACTAAGACGTACCTAATCAGACTGAAAAAGAAAAATGCCCGTAAGTCACGAACTTCGATTTTCCCGGTTATAGCCTGCACATATAATATCTACCTATTAAATTTACCTTTACCTAGGAACCGTGCGCGCTGGAGGGTCTGTCATCATGTTGCCTGGGCTATAACCACGAAAATCGAAGTTCGTCAATAGCGAGCATTTGTCTTAGTAAGAGTAAAAGAGAAAGATCATTTTCGAATTTCGGTTTTCGCTGTAGGCCCCCAGAATCAGAAATATAAACTGTACTTTGACACTTGCAAGTGCTACCCTTATACAGTTCACGTACGTTTTTTGTGCATTGTAGGTTCTGCCATCTTGTGGGCTGCA
This sequence comes from Cydia pomonella, assembly GCF_033807575.1. NCBI lineage: Eukaryota > Metazoa > Arthropoda > Insecta > Lepidoptera > Tortricidae > Cydia > Cydia pomonella. The sequence goes on along the minus strand of NC_084715.1, from coordinate 20,980,137 downwards.
TTGGAAGCGTATACCTACTTTACTTTTACACTTCGCGCCTATAAGCAGGGGGTCCTGTGCTGCCCCTTACAGTTCATGCACGGCCCCAATCCCAATTCATATCTGCGAGTAGGAACTGCAGTGCAACTTGGATGCTGATATTAATACGGATTAGTTACAATAATGTACGTCTGCTCTTACTTGAATTTTATGGCCTATAACAATATAGTTTATTACAGTGGAATATCAAAAATGTCTAAATAAAGTACATTAAAATCTACAGAATGTTAATTATCTTATTTTTGGTAGGGATCAAAGCGCCATACAACAATATATGCGACTGCAATCTTTACGAGCCAGTAATTTGCTTTTTCTTTACCTAAGGTATGTCCTATACCTTAGGTGAAGAAATAAATAGGACTAGGAGGATAAGTTCACAGGAAATCATAAAAACAACACAATGTTTAAATAAATAGATTTATTTGGTATATTTTATTCACATTTATTTTATAATCACAAAATACCTTTGATCTATTACATGCAGTGCTACTAAATAAATAAAATTGAATCATTTGGTTCAAACAAAATCGTCATTTTGGTGCCGTTTAGTTCACAACTGGTTTCCTACAAATAAATAATTAGTATTGTTTTTTTGATCGCTTTTCAAGTAAGGTTTTCTATAATTTGATTATTTAATATAAATCCATGCCTAGAGGCAGAAAATATCACTTGAAAACCAACGAATTATTACTAAATTGCCATGATAATACATTCGTCAAACCATTTTGCATAGCGCGGCAGCACTTCATTCTTCTGTTGGTGTATCCACACCGAGTCAACGAATATTTGGTCTCAATTCTCTGCATAATGTGGGTGGTCGGTCGAAGTATTTTACAGATGGCGCCAACATAGGCTTTACCTGTCAATGCATAAACCCTACGAATTGTGTCAAAATCTTATTTTTAACCCAAACCCTTTAAGCCAAGTTTTATAGTACAAAATTAAAGACAGGTAAAATTTATGCTGGCGCCATCTATCTAACTGACCTTTGACGGGTGCCAATCACCATTCCGTACCTACTGTTGCTTTGCCATTTATCTGAGTAGAGAAATTACTCAAAATAATATTTGCTATGCAACTGCATTCTTAGCGTTTGATGTTCGTTGCCTATTCGCTAGCCCGGTGACTTAGTGATTATATGCTCTTTGGCCCGGTGTGGACGTACTTTTTAGTTTCTCGAGTTCCAAATAGATGGCGTTGACGTCGCCTTACACTTGTAAGCATACGCAAGACACAAATACTTGACCAACATGAAATGAAGCGCCACCATAATGCCTCCAGGGCATTCGTAAAGGCACAGGCGTATCACAGTTAAAAATGTCTTTATTTACAGTCCAAGAAGTTTATGTTAATATCACTGAAATATGCTTGTAGAATAAATATTTGAGGCGAAGTAGAGAGAGAAACCTATGCCATTATCCTCTGTCTTTTTCTGCGCGACGATTCCTTTGAAATTTTAACTTTCCTGGAAAGTGAGTGATTTATTACAATCATATTTCTTGCCTCAATTTTTGTTCTACCAGCAAACTCCACTGTTAGGTATTCTAACTTCTTGTTACATTCATTACACTCCTTAAATAGAAATGCAAATTTCAAACCGTCACAAGATGGCGCTGATACGCTAAAAGCCTTGTTTTGCGTTCCTAAACTTCCTGCCGTTTGGCGCGTCCTCGAGGCACGGGACCTGGACGATGTTGAAATAAATATGTCCCATGAGGTGCGAGGCCGAGGTGTTCGTGTGTTTGAGGCAGTCGAAGAGCATGTCATCACATGTGCAATGTGATTTGCTGTATAAAGAGTTGTTGGTGAGGTTGTAGCGGCGGGAGAAGGCTCGGACTTTGGTGGGGCAGAGGTCGTGTGAGCGGCAGCAGCGGTCCAGGCGGCGGTCGGCACCTAGGTCGTGGTAGTCGGATGCTATATCGCCTGTGCCGCACCATTTTGTGCCTGTAAAGGTAAACATTTCATTAATTTTTCAATATTTACGGTCAAAACATACAGTACGAGGCTCCACTGCGATTTCGCGGACCTTTTACATAAACTTTTTTTCCCTAATAACTAAATTAACTAAGTACTATCTAAGTAGGTACTTATGTATGCTATGATCATAGCATTGATTGCATATTATACGAGTTGTGTCAGTTTATGAAATTATCAACCACATTTGAATATGACCTGCGACCGCACCGCATCACGCTGTGGTTGCCCATGATCCTATGATCTATTCAAATTGTGTTGAAATCATACACCTATACTAAGTGTGTGTAATAAGAATGTACTTAAGTGTCCATTTAAATGAAAGAAAAATTGCGGTTGCTGCTCCGCTGTGTGTGAATAAACGGGTATGGTAATCATAATGTAAGGATACAGGTTTTGGAAGTAGGAATAAAGAAAACAGCACATATGAATCCCACTGCTGGGCACAAGCCTCCTCTTTGCGCAATTGTTCTTGGCCTCTAGTCCCCACGCTGGCTTGAAGAGGAATTTCTTCGTGGATGTAATGTATGCAGGTTTCCTTACGATTTTTTCTTTCACCGAATGGCTAATGGTGCTTATATTTCGAAAAACTCATTGTTGTGAGCCAGGATTTGAACGCGTTATCTCCGGATTGAAAATCGGACATCACATATATTGGGTCAAAACTGCTGAAAATGATTTACTACCAGGGTATAATCTCCTTCAGTACCGCTACATCTCTACTGTGACATATTATGTATACTCGCAGCGTGATGCCGGCTATACACGCACACTCGTCGAGAGATTCATTTATATCATACAGGTTATCAGACATCATACAGTGATACCCAATACCTACCAGGTATGATACCCTGTAGTAATGTTAGTGGACTTCCCCCTAGTAGACCGGCATGTGCCCCTCCATTATCCAGTCGAGCGCGCGCCGCCCCTCCCTCCCGCCATGTTTCGCCGCGTGACGTCACGTGCGGGTGGGCTTCTACTCCCTCCACCTGAAAGAAAGGGATGTCAGTTAAATTGCAGGTATTTTGAAATATTAGTAAGTAGGTATTAGGCCTCAAAGAAGAAGAATTTTTTCACCAAAAGTAATATATAACACTTGTATTCATATAGACTTTGGGCTTTTATGGGGTCGTCAGAATCGGAATTTTGATTGCATTGATATTGTCATTGGTCTGTCCGTTGAATGAAACGAAACTGCAGACAGAAGCACTGACATTTGATTATACACAATGGCAAAGATTTGGTATTAACTCAGGCCATCTATCCTTTTAGTAACCTATCTTATCTTCTAAATCGTAGGCGTACTTATCCAAATAGGTTAACGTGAGATAGGTATACCTTAAAGGAATAAGTTCGCCTTTGTTCTTGAGCTGACGGGGAAAGAAGGGAAATAAAGCCGTAGCACTTTTTTGCCATTATCCTCAACGGCTAGCATAAGTCGCGCTAGATGTATGGAGGCCTGATCATAGCGTCGTCGACTTTTTCTCCTCCACTTCATATGGTCTTCGGTAACTTTTGTGAAACTTTTATCGCAATGTCTCGCCCCTCCGAGGCGCCAGGATCTCTAGGGGGCAATAGGGAAAGCTGCGCTTTGTTTCTTTGATCGTGAACTTCATGTCTTAGAGAAAGATGTAAAAAGAGAAAGTAAAGCGTGGAGTCACCTTTTTGCGAAGCCGAGGCGTTACCTGCTGGCACTGGCTCATGAGCTTGATCATCTGCGGGAACGTGATGCCCAGAGGTCGGTTGATACGGCCCAGTTGGCGTAGCAGCCGCTCTGTATCTTCCTCGTCACTGGAATTAAAGAGAAACAATTGTTAGAGACTTCCATTATCAGGTGAGACACTTTTGACGGTTATTTACAGGATTTCTATACCTACGATAACTGAAAACCAATAATTAAAACGAAGAACGAACGTGTGGGACGATGTGAAGGACCGGTCAGATTTCCATGACTGGGAATATTATAAGTTTATTGTCAATTTTCATTTTTGACGCAAGCTTTTATCACTGACTTTACTTTTCTTTCAACAGGCAATTAGTTTTCATCGAGACAATTCTAACAAACCCACGCACAATTAGAATTGCGTTGTTCTATCACAGAGTTCCAATGACCACCTCTTGCCTCAGATTAGCGATTATTGTATTGTCATCCAATTCACATATGTATGAAAATTTTCAATTCCATCGGAAACCGGAAAGTGGGTGAAATTTAACTGACAAGATTTGACCCGTACAATTTACATACAATTGCAAATTAAATAAATGTAATTTAAAAAAAAGATGCCGAGTCGCACGTCGCTCCAGTGTGCGAGAGGGACATCGATTTGCGTTGTGTTGAAAGTAGCTCAACAGCTGCTTTCAAGGGAATACTAAATTACAGCTACTTTCTACCAAACGGAATGCAAGCCGGAACGTCCAGTCTAAATATAAAGTTCTTAGTCCGCTTCATTCACGCTATCTTGAATCGATCGGCTAGCAAAACGAGTAAGTCTACATTCAGTTTTTTTTTATACTACATCGGTGGCAAACAAGCATACGGCCCGCCTGATGATAAGCAGTCTCCGTAGCCTATGTACGCCTGTAACTCCAGAGGAGTTACATGCGCGTTGCCGACCCTAAACCCTCGTTGAGCTCTGGCAACCTCAGTTGCAAGTACTCGTAGTTATATAACTATCGGGCAATGCTAAGGTCATTGTCTCATTACCAGGATGATGTCCGTTGCGTCAGCGCAGCGCCGGAGCCGGACCACACTTTCTCCGGCCAGATCTAGTGTGGTCTGGTTATGGAAAGTATGTTCGATATTTGATACCTTTAATATGTTTGCCACATATTGTTTTTATAGGTATGTATTGTTGTTCTATTTACATACCATAAATTGACACTTAGGGTAAAGGCACCTATTACCGTGGTAGTTAAGGAACTTTTCAAAAGAGATCCAAAAATTAAGGGTATCAATGCTGTCTAACAGCCAGGAATATTTTTTTTTCATCAGAGCATTTAATGAACTTTCCGTTTCACACGTTTTTGGATTCATTTTGGGTTATTATATGTATTAAAATATTTTTTGAAGCCAAAATGACCAAATCTTCTATTACCGTGGCAAGGGACAGGCTGTGATTCTATTATCGCGAATTGAGCTTTCATTACCGACGGTACAATTGGCATGATTTTTCTGCACTCGTTAATAGAAATCAAACTCAAAATTCGAAACCTAATACCAAGGGTTAAAATAATAATAACGACGTGGGTTCTGTATATTATTTTTGTGTCATTAACTTTAATAATGACACAAAAATAAAAAATATAACTATAGGAGTATGTTTAAAAATAAGAGATATATTCGAAGAGATTATAATTACACTTTGGCACAATCAAATACTATTAAGAGTCCTTATTCCTACAGACGAGGGTATTTTGTAAGATGCTTCCTTTTTCATTCAAGATTACGACGTAACTATTAGTATTTATTCAAAAACCGGTAACGTACTTAAATAATCGTTTCCTAAACTAGCGGCTCCAACAGTTCAAATTTTCATTTTCTCTTTTAAAGCTCTTTTTTAATGAGTTTTTTGGGAGTCTTTTCCAAATTTTGCAGTGAGATGTGGCGTTTCGGTTCTCAATTTTGCTGTAAACAAGAATCATTTGGTACATGAATGACTACAATTTGATTCAACATATCTCGTACAAGGGGCTGGAATGATTAACAATCGAAGATTCATTTGAAAAAACTGATAAAATACCTTCCGAGTTTTCTTCATTTTTTTGGCGAAAACAGGGTTTTATTATATTTTTTTTCCGCAAATTGTACGCATATTTTGCTTTAAAAATAATATTATAGCAAACTGTAACTTTATGTTAACCTATAAAAAAAAAATCATAACTATGGGACCTATATTGCCGTAAATTTATATTTTTTTAAAACACGTATAAATCACGCAGCAGCGACGCCCCGCTCTCAGTCCGCGCGGAGCGCGCTTAGAGGACGGACCTGTGCTCGATTGTCAGGCATTCGTTGCGATCGTAATCAGCTACGGAGTTCCGAGAAGTGCTATATACTGCGATTAGAAAATCTTAATAAAAGTTCATTTTTTACACTATGCTTAACAGACTCTCGCTTATTGATGGATTTTCAGTGGTCCTTTTTTTTATACTACGTCGGTGGCAAACAAGCTTACGGCCCGCCTGATGGTAAGCAGTATCCGTAGCCTATGTACGCCTGCAACTCCAGAGGAGTTACATGCGCGTTGCCGACTCTAACCCCCTCCCGCCCCTCGTTGAGCTCTGGCAACCTTACTCACCGGCAGGAACACAACACTATGAGTAGGGTCCAGTGTTATTTGGCTGCGATTTTCTGAAAAACGCATTTTTACTTGAAATTACGTTAGGGTTTGCATTTGCATTATTATTTTTGCCCCGGATGAAGTCCAAGTTCTCATGATGGAGTCAGGAGTTGGTCACCAGAACTCCTAATCTACTCATTATAATCCCATCGTGTTTGGGCTCAAAAGATTTGCCCTGACGAACACCATCGATCTAGATGAGGTCCAGGGTCTCATGATGGAGTCAGGAGTTGGTCACCAGGACTCTTAATCTACTTATCATAACGCCATCGTGTTTGGGCTCAATAGATTTGCCCTGACGAGCACCATCTATCTAGATTAAGTCCAGGGTCTCATGATGGAGTCAGGAGTTGGTCACTAGAACTCCTAATCTACTCATTATAATTCCATCGTGTTTTGGTTCAAAAGATTTGCCCTGACGAGCACCATAGATCTAGATGAGGCCCAGGGTCTCATGATGGAGTCAGGAGTTGGTCACCAGAACTCCTAATCTACTCATCATAACTCCATCGTGTTTGGGCTCAATAGATTTGCCCTGACGAACACCATCGACCTAGATGAGGTCCAGGGTCTCATGATGGAGTCAGGAGTTGGTCACCAGAACTCCTAATCTACTGATCATAACTCCATCGTGTTTGGGCTCAATAGATTCGCCCTGATGAACACCATCGATCTAGATGTGGTCCAGGGTCTCATGATGGAGTCAGGAGTTGGTCACCAGAACTCCTAAACTACTCATCATAACCTCATCGTGTTTGGGCTCAATAGATTTGCCCTGACGAGCATCATCAATCTAGATAAAGTCCAGGGTCTCATGATGGAGTCAGGAGTTGGTCACTAGAACTCCTAATCTACTCATTATAATTCCAACGTGTTTGGGCTCATGAGATTTGCCATGACGAGCACCATCGACCAAGAACACAACACTATGAGTAGGGTCTAGTGTTATTTGGCTGCGATTTTCTGAAAAACGCATTTTTACTTGAAATTACGTTAGGGTTTGCATTTGCATTATTATTTTTGCCCCGGATGAAGTCCAAGTTCTCATGATGGAGTCAGGAGTTGGTCACCAGAACTCCTAATCTACTCATTATAATCCCATCGTGTTTGGGCTCAAAAGATTTGCCCTGACGAACACCATCGATCTAGATGAGGTCCAGGGTCTCATGATGGAGTCAGGAGTTGGTCACCAGGACTCTTAATCTACTTATCATAACGCCATCGTGTTTGGGCTCAATAGATTTGCCCTGACGAGCACCATCAATCTAGATTAAGTCCAGGGTCTCATGATGGAGTCAGGAGTTGGTCACTAGAACTCCTAATCTACTCATTATAATTCCATCGTGTTTTGGTTCAAAAGATTTGCCCTGACGAGCACCATAGATCTAGATGAGGCCCAGGGTCTCATGATGGAGTCAGGAGTTGGTCACCAGAACTCCTAATCTACTCATCATAACTCCATCGTGTTTGGGCTCAATAGATTTGCCCTGACGAACACCATCGACCTAGATGAGGTCCAGGGTCTCATGATGGAGTCAGGAGTTGGTCACCAGAACTCCTAATCTACTCATCATAACTCCATCGTGTTTGGGCTCAATAGAGTTGCCCTGACGAGCACCATCAATCTAGATCAGGTCCAGGGTCTCATGATGGACTCAGGAGTTGGTCACCAGAACTCCTAATCTATTCATCATAATGGTAATTTGATGGTGCTTGTCGGGGTAAATCTATTGAGCCCAAACACGATGGAGTTATGATAAATAGATTACGAGTTCTGGTGACCAACTCCTGACTCCATCATGAGACCCTGGACTTCATCTAGATCGATGGTACTCGTCAGGGCAAATCTTTTGAGCCCAAACACGATGGAATTATAATGAGTAGATTAGGAGTTCTAGTGACCAACTCCTGACTCCATCATGAGACCCTGAACATCATCTAGATTGATGGTGCTCGTGAGGGCAAATCTATTGAGCCCAAACACGATGGAGTTATGATGAGTAGATTAGGAATTATGGTGACCAACTCCTGACTCCATCATGAGACCCTGGACTTCATCCAGATCGATGGTACTCGTCAGGGCAAATCTTTTGAGCCCAAACACGATGGAATTATAATGAGTAGATTAGGAGTTCTAGTGACCTACTCCTGACTCCATCATGAGACCCTGGACTTCATCTAGATTGATGGTGCTCATCAGGGTAAATCTATTGAGCCCAAACTCGATGGAGTTATAATGAGTAGATTAGGAGTTCTGGGGAGTTCTGGTGACCAACTCCTGACTCCGTCATGAGACCCTGGACCTCATCTAGATCGATGGTGTTCGTCAGGGCAAATCTTTTGAGCCCAAGCACGATGGAATTATAATGAGTAGATTAGGAGTTCTGGTGACCAACTCCTGACTCCATCATAAGAACCTGGATGGACTTCATTCGGGTCATAAATAATAATACAAACCCTAACGTGATTTCAAATAACACTGAAACTCTATAGCACTAATGTGCGCAAACGATTGGCATCTTGACTAGGCAGCATGGGTGCGTAGCCACCATGCCAATCGATACGACAACGAAACACTATCTGTCTCTCTCTCGTACTAATATGCACAAACGATTGGCATCTTGGCTGGGCAGCATGGGTGCGTAACCAACATGCCAAACGTTTACGATACGACAAGGAAACACTATCTGTCTCTCTATCGCACTAATATGCGCAATCGATTGGCTTCTTGGCTAGGTATCATGGGTGCGTAGCCAACATGCCAATCGTTTACGATACGACAACGAAACACTACTGTCTCTCTATCGCACTAATATACGCAAACGATTGGTATTTTGGCTAGGCACCAAGCAAGTGTGTGGCCAACATGCCAATCGTTTACGATACGACAACGAAACACTATCTGTCTCTCTATCGCACTAATATACTTTATTTATACCTGCAGTCAGTTACTAACTTCTTCATTTTCCATTGGTGTGAAAGAGACAGAATAAAGAGCAAGGGTTATAGTACACTCTGTAGTCTGTACACTTAGTAGTAGTGTACATAAAAAAAACTACTGTGCATATAAAATAAAATAAAGAGTGCCCATATGATATCATATAACACTAAAATTAATGTTGCTTGAAATTATATTGAAAACTATCAAGATTATTCTAGTCTGCATTGAAACGCGCGTCGCGTTGCCGGCGCTCGCGTACCGAGCGCCAACGCCATCTATCGAGCGTTATTTCGTGAAATCGGAGAACGCTCCAAGGATTAAGGGCTCTTAAATAGTTAACTTACCAAGTACCCACGAGTACCTGTATAACAAGTTATAAGTTGAATGTTTTACATGTAAAACAACAAAAATTACTATTAGTAAAGTTTTACTAAGGACGTATATGACAAATAGGCCTGCCTGTTATTAAATAAAGTAATTTTTAAATGCTATAAAGATTGATAAGAATTTGTCTTACTGACATAATTAGCTGCACAAAAAAAAACAAGTAAGTAACATTTACTCATAAGGCACAGCGTAAATTATAGTCGAAATTTTATAAGCTGGACGTTTACCACCTGAGTGAAAGTTTACCACAGTGAAATGGTAAACGTCCACCTTATAAAATTTCGACTATATATAAAAACATGAAATTTTTTAATTCTAATATTTTTGATAAGGTAATTAAGTTAAATAAAGTCTCTCACATATTATGTGTTATAATTTACCCGTTTATAATTAACAAATCACAGTACTTTTCTTATTGCTGATTCTTATAGCTAAAAAAATCATGTCTGAGATTTTGGACTACTGTATAAATAAAATTATATAAAAAAAAATCTAATCGGAAATGTCCGGCAGTTGAGTACCCTTCCTTGTCAGAGTAATAACTGAATCAGAAAACAGAAGAATTTAAATCTGATAATGATAACTGAAGTCTAAATTTTATCAACGAAATCTGTACTTGCGGTACCCTAAATGCGATATTTCAATACAATACCAAATAGTCACTCGGTAATAGATAACTCTTTAAGAGCCTATTACCGACCCATTCGATATTTCTCTGGGTCGGTAATAGATTTCTATACATTCTATTACCGAGGGTAATCTGATCATACCATCGGTAATAGGCTTAATTTGGAGTTTAATTAAACCTAATTCCGACCCATAAAAATAATAAACCACAGATGGTTTTTCAAATCAAATCAAACACGTATATTACAAGCTTCTTGTAAAGACAAAATCACATAACTGGCAAGTAAATTTTAGGTTTTAACTCAAAATAAAAAAAAGTTGACAGATTAAGGGTTCCCATAGAAACAAGGAAATCGGTGCTGAAGTTTTTGTTAAAAATTAAGGGTTAGTTAAATACTTTCCATACCACGGAAATAGCTCTTTAATAGCGTGAATAGATCAAGATTGGAATAAATAAAAGAAATTATAAAATTGATAATTTGTAACAAAACTAAAGAGTAAATAACAAAACTACCACTTTTTCTATTACCGTGGCATACCACGGAATTACTTCCCACAGAAGTAATTGGCGCCTATCACCGCTGTTTTTTATTTTCAATTTTAAACGTATTTCCGGGTCAAAAACTAAGTTAAAAGTAATTCAAAATCGTGTAGAAAACAATACACAACCTCTTAAAAGGCATTGCACTAGTTTATTTGCCATAACTATTACGTAAAACACTAAGTAAGATTGGAGTGCACTTACCTGTGGTGTCACGCGTCTGTATGGAACAACCGGTTCTTGCGCCGCCGTCGCACAAACTGACGAATCCCGAGTTTTTTGTTACACTCACACAAATGCACACTAATGGGCACGATAGACCAATGAATGAGCTTGTTTTGTGTATGCTTTATTTCTTAGGGGATAGATCTGTTTGCTTGCAAAATGCGTATTTGTAAACACCGCGGTGTTAGACGTCGATTTTGATACCCGCGTTAATAGCCGCCGTTACCCTATACAGGGTGACCTTAGCCATTGGACAAACCCTGAAATCCCACGTAGAGTTACTTAGGAATGCCCTGACGTTAATATTTTTTAATTAGAACAAAAGATAAAAAAAAATTTTTTTCGAACAAAAGTTATTTGCAATAATTGACAACAAAAAGAAACACACCGTGTTAATGTTTTGCAGGGTTTTTGACAATTTGTTCGAAATATTTTATAATAATGACATTTTTTAAAAGTCAGAAGCTTATTAGTGTCATAAATAAAAAAAATAATCAAAAAGGTTGAAGAAGGTTCCATACTATTCTTTGAGGATATTACCTCTTTGATATTACCTTAGGAGCTACTAACACATACAGGCTGCTCCAAAGTAAAATATGATAATTTGTTAATTTCTTCGAAACCGCTACACCGGCTGTTATGATACTTTGTACAATGGTTCTAAATACCCTAACGCATATGTACTTACATTTCGGCTTTGTCCAATGGCTAGGGATACACTGTATATCAACGATTAGGCAAACGCTGCGAGGTGAACTACTAGCTATGGGGCATCTCAGCCCGCGTAGCCAACATACCAATCGTTAACGCTCCGTACTCTCTCTATCACTCTTCCATATTAGCGCGACAGTGATAGATGGTATTCGTTGACATGTTGGTTACGCGAGCTGAAATCGCAAATGGCTTTTTCTTAGTAAACGTCGAAATATATGTAGGTATTTCATATACCTTTATGAGGTACATATTATAAGTCGCCAACTTTCTTCGATTTCAGGTAAGTCCCACATTATTTTTTTAAGTTTTTTTAGAACCTTATCCTACTTATAAGCTTATACCTTACCAACACCTTACAGCGACCACAAAGTAATCGTAATAATTATTAACAATTTAGTGTGTGGTGCTATACATATTTCATAATCAGTTATTGTTTTTATTGCCTGTGGATGTTCACTGAACAGTACAGTAACTGTCACACATTACATGTCCATTCTCTATCGATTACGATAATGCATTTGACGATCTCTGCTTAGATAAGTCTCGCGTGCGCACACGCCGTCACGAACACGGTGTAGTCACAAAAACATGTAATATCCGACATAAATAATACATTTTAGTATTCAGGAGAAACGTCTGAAAACGACACCACTTACAAATAAGGGAACAGTGGAAAAAGTCCAGTGACTTTTGGACAAGACATGGACTCACCTCTCAACTGCAGGGTTACCTGCCCGCCATAAGTACATAGAAGTTTGACGTTTAAAATAACACTTGCACAGTCTGTGCTATCAAAATCGGTGGCGAGTTAGCTTAGTCTGACTCTACTTGAGCTATCAGTTGACAGCGAATATTTCCAACATGGGATATATGTTGAAACGCGCATATGAAGGATATGGTGGAAATATTCGCCCAAGACCAGGGATCGATCTGGTATCCCCTTTGAGGGTTTTGGAAGGGGTATTTTGTAAGCCTTTGCTTACCAAAGCCGTTGCTCTCTAAAACCCTTTTATTGTGTCTAATGTCTTACCCCTTCATTTTAGTAATAGCTCTGAAAGGGAAACCACATTCTAGAGCTAAGCAAAGTGAACGGGTAATCAATTAAAAGGGAATACAAATTGTTAGGGCTATTCGATAAACGACCAAGTCAGTTAAAGGCTTTTTTTCTGGGAAGGGGTAGACGGCTGAAGACCATGAATTTTTCCACTTTTCCCTTATTTCTAAGCATTAATACATGGTAATATATTCAAAAAAGCCATGCCAGTTGTACATAGAAAGGCTTATCAGCGCAAGAGGTTTATGCTAATACTCGCGGTTGCACTTTCCGACATATCTTTTTATATAGTAGACATTGGTCTAGTTGAATATGTTTTATAACTTTTATAATAAGTACCTATGTGGAAATTGAGGAAGCAAATCCACTTTCTAACTTTCCTATTTCTAGACAGGTCAAGTTATGTAGGTAAGTATGTTTTATATGTGGAACCTGTTACGAGTACTTTATTCGTGTAAAATACGAAGTAAGGTTGTTCCAGTGCTCGCTACTGTTTCGGTACATGTCTCTTTATACCTACTTAGGTTATTGTCGGTAGAGGTGACAATAAAATTATGCATTAGATGTCGAGCACTAAGACGTTTACCCTAATGTTCTCTTTCACATGATTTTATCTAGATATGCCACGTGAACTTTCTCTGACTTTAAAACTTTAGTCGTCTAGAACTTAGGATTCCTCTGCTTTTGAAATGTTGAGACGTAAGATGTCAAATTAGCCTTCACGCTTTCAAATAAAGTGTATATTTGTTATATGTTATATATTTGTTGTAAGGATTGTATAATTTGTACCTATAGGGACCGTGCGCGTTGGAGGGTCTGCCATCTTGTGGCCTGGATCGGAACCATAAACATGTACATTTACACGTCACGTGTTTTCTTGTGCATAGTAGGTTCTGCCATCTTGTGGGCTACATCGGAACAATAAACATCACATTACGCCTCGCGCCAAAAATCTGACGGCTCCTGTGCTGCCTCCTACAGTTCATGCACGCTCCCTATAGACGTTCACGACCTATCCCAAATACGTATGACACTGACGTCCTATGAAATTAATTTTCGAAAATGACCTTAGCTACTCAAAACTTCAATGATGATCTCAATAAAGTTTTTTAGATTTTCAAGTCGTTCGGAATATATTATATGTACTCGGTAAAGTTAGTTTTATACAAGTCTAGGTATAATATAGGTACCTGCTATTCCCAAACAAAGAACTCAACTATCATTGCATCATTAATTCATTATTAAGTACCTACTTAAGGTTTCGAGTTAAAATTGTCATTTAGGTACCTATATTTACATAGTATTGAAAACTCTGAAACAAATATACTTGGTAAATGGAAATAGTTTATTATGTGCCTTAGAGCTTAATAAAATTTATTAAATATAATGTGAGAAAACAAAGGCATTGTGGCTAGGATGTTGGCGGCATTAACCTGATTGTATCGCAAATACGTCGTGCGAGGAAGCCGCCAGCTCTTCGGTCACCAATTACGTCAACTAGACGCTTTGCGCTTTGTAAATTGTTTAAAAACCCCGTTTTCATTAGTATTTATAGTTTATATTAGTTATCTGGTCATATCAACCTTGTGTTTAATTCTCCACACATCGATCGGTGCAACAGGTGGGCAGGGAATTATAGTAACTCAATAACGGGGATCGAGTTCAGTGGGTTACTGACACGCGAACGCCGGTTTCAAAGAAAATATACCTGTGTCACTGAATGATTGTACCGCGGCAGTATGTTAAAATATAAATGTGAATGCATTGGTCAAGTCTGGGCCCCACACACACTGTGGGGGTTAGGTGTAATGGAACCGAAGTACTGCCCTATGGGCCAAAATTTTTCGGCAAATTACAGTTACCAATAAACTGGTCCCAGTAATATAGACAGAATATCACTTTTATGGGAAATCATTGTGCATTTCATCGTGGTATCAAGTCAGTACGAAATTGCATTGCATGCGTTGCATACTAAACTTTGACGATAATCTTCTTACATAAAGAAATCTTTTAGGAATGATGAGGTGAACTGAGATGATTCTTGATGTTATTTAAGTAATTATTCACAAATTAGCTATTCTTTAAATTGAGCAATGCAACTTCCGCTCGTTTCCATTATAAGTCTTATTCGTTATGCATAATTAAATTCTAACTTTCATTCGCGTGGCGGAACTGTCTTACCGCATTTGCCTATCACTGACATAACAGTGGTTAATGGGTGGTGTTTTTGTCTTTTTGTTAATTTTTCTTACATGTCGTGATGTTTATATTAAAAGAAAAACGGAAAAAATTACGCTTCCGGCAGGACTTGAACCCGCAACCTTTGCAATCCGTGCATTGATTTTATCCAGTAGGGAATATTACGCGAAACTTTGCGTAGGGGGCGCCACTACCACAATCAATCACAATATGAGGGCCTACCGCGAAACAAGAAAATCCAAATTCCGTTATCTAACCTCTCTATCACTCTTGCATATTCGAGCGATGAAGAGGCAGATAACCAAATTCCGACTTTTGCGTTTCCCGTTAGGCCCTTTGTAAACAAACCGCCTTGATGCATCAATATCATATTTTATTATCTGTGAAAACTGTTAAGGTGCAGTATATATAAGTTACTCTTTGGTTTATTAAAGGTGCTAGTGCTGCACTCTGGCGGCAGAATATTGCAGTAATACTCCCTATTGAGCTACGGAAGCCTACCAGTACCTCGCAAATCTTTCCATTCCTTCCCTTATTACACGCCTTCTGGGGTGGCGTCGTTCAACTGTTTAAGAGCAATGCACGGATTGCAGAGTTTGCGGGTTCAAGTCCTGCCGGAAGCGTATTTTTTTCTATTTTTTCTTTAATATAAAATTTTGTAGTATCGCTCGCAGACGTACCTATCTGCTTGTTAAATATTGGCATGAATGTTTTACCGGATGGGCTAATCGGAAGATCGGCTCTGGAAGTCGCCAGCGCCATAAAAAATAGCCAGCCAGTCTGATAGTCGCCAGCGCCATATATGCTGAGATCTATCCTATGTTTTACCATTTTCATATTTTCCTCATCTGTGTTTGTGCCAAATAAACTATTTATATTCTATTCTATTTCTATATGTATACAAGGTGAGCCCGAATAAACTGAAGAACTTTAGTCTTTGTTTCTGATGTAAAATTGTAAACAAAGTTATAGAGTCGAACCAAGCTAACTCTGCACAGTGTGCATGTTACAGTAATAACGTCAATTTACCATGAAATTATGACGTTTATATAATATCACTTTCGCCATGTCGGCATGTTATGCCGCCGAGATTAAGCTATTGAGCGATACGTGTCGTACTGGACGAGTATTATGGATGGTCACGTGACAAAATATGTGTCACTTTTTAGCACCAAGCGATTGAAAGAGACACGGACACTGTCTTTATCACGCTGTAAATCCTATTAAGAGAATGTCCACTGGAAGTGTATATAAGCGTTAAAATTAGATTTAGCAAGTACCTATTTTCTATAACAATATGCATTTTTTCCGCAAAGATATCGAGGACTTTTTTTGTGTAGAAGTTAATAAGCTTTAATGTTGCCTTACACTATATTTTCATAAAGAATGTAGATTTAGAGTAAAACGCGAATTTCTCCTGGATGGTACACATTTTCCAAGATGACTGATTTCTCGAGGTCCCTAAAATTCAAATGGTGTGGGCATGAAAAAGGGGACTTTAATTTATATACATACCAAATTGCATGACTGTTCCAGAGATTTCGAGGTTGGTCCTAATCCAATTGTGCTAATATTACTGTAGATGTAATTGTTGTCACTTGTTGCTACGGTAGCGTGACCTAGATTCGCTTATTTAAAATCTGTCGCGTTGTTAGACTAGTTAGGACTGGCGATAAAAATGCGACCGTGCTTAGCCCTCTGATGGTAGTAAGGTGGTAATTTGCCCTCCGGTCGACTTTGGCCATTTCCAAATTTGTCTCTTTCCAAACTTGTCCACTTCCTAATTCGTCCACTCCAACATCGTCCTTTTCCTAAGTTGTCACTTTATAGATTCCGAAGTTGACTACTTCCTAAATTATCACTTCCCTATTCGTATTTCCTAACATGTCCATTTCCAGAATCGCCAACTTCCCAATTTGTTCATTCCTACAACATCCTTTTCCTTGATAGTCAGCTCCCTATAGTGTACAGTGACTGCTTGCCAACAGAAGGACTGTATGCTTATTTGTCACCGCCCTATGTATAAGACCTCATTTACTCATATTTCTAATAGATAAAGATAAGACGATAAGGCAAACGTCCTAGTGCCCGCCGCTGTACCAGTACCAGTCCATCGCTTGAATAGCAGTTAATTAGATGATATTAACATTATCCGCATATTAACGAAAAAAATGTTTATGGCTTTGATATTGAAACTATAACTTTTAAAGAAATAAATAATTTCTAATTCATAAATATATTTCTGACAACACACTGACATCCATCCAAGACTTAGTTTCAAGTCCCAATGTAAGTTACACGATTTTTAGGAGCCGAAATGGTTAAAATACTCGTAGAACCTTATATTATCGTCACAACCGTCTGTCTGTCTTTCTGTAAGTGACAGTCATTGTACTCGGAAAATATAAAATTTGATAGGCGAATTAGGAAGTGGACAAGTTAGGAACGATTATACAGTGGACAAGTTTGGAAAGAGACAAATTAGGAAGTGGCCAAAGTCGACCGGAGGGGTAATTTGTTTTCATTGGATTGCAAGAAAATTACATGAAGTATGTTTTCATTAAGGTGCGTCGCGTGATCGGCTTAATAACACTTACATTAAGTACGGGTATGAAGTACGCTTCAATTTTTTATATATAGGTACTAAAACTTTCTTTCTATTTGACACAAATTGACACAACTCTCTTTGACACAAGGCTACCCGCGAACGACTTACCTACATTCTTTCAGCTACGAACTTGCACGGGATTTTTAATGCCATTAAGGTGAAATAAGTCAGTTAATGTAATTAAGTCAATTTTCAATCTTTATGCCCACTTCTAGTAGGATAATAAAATTGGTCCTTCAAGCCGGATCTAATCAGCTCCGAGACTGAACTAGGTTTGCTCAAATGAGACCATTACAATCATTACACATGTGTATTACATGACATTGTGTGCTTCGATTAATGGAGCAAGTATTCGATGAATTGATCGCCATTGCGTCATTTAATTGAAGTGACCGTCCTATTAAATATATGTATTAAAACGGGTCACTCACGTAGGTATTTTAAGTAGAAAAACGCTCGACATGTTTCACTGGGTGCGTAGACAAAATGCCAATCGTTCACGCTCCGTGGCGTAGCGTAGTTATCTCTCTCTATCACTCTTCGATATTAGTGCGACAGAGACGCGTTTCGTTCGCTACGCAGCTTAAAAGATTGGCATCTCGTCTACGCACCCTGACCGGTAGATTGTAAAATGACGATACGATTACCATATCGGAAACCCTGACTGAGAGTTCTCCGAGACCACTGGGACAACGCCGTCCTCGAAACGTCGGAGGTAAATTTAAAACTTAATACGCGATTAAGTCCCGTTTGTGTTAGTCAATAATGTGTAAAAATCGTGAAAACCCTACTTATATTATAAATAGCAATCAGATTAAGACCAAGGTAAGTTAGCAGCGATTTTTATAGCCCAGACGGTGTAAGTGTTATTTTAAACGTCACACTTCTAAGAAATTATGACGTTGACTCAACACGTGGACCGTCTGGGCTATCAAAATCGCTGCCAAAGTAGCTTGGTTTGACTCTAAGTAAGTTACTGTATGTCTGTTACCTCTTCACGCGTAACCTGCTGAACTAAATTAACTAGATGACTTTTGGCATGGAGATAGTGAGGCCCGGGAAGGACATTAGGATAGTTAATCAATTATCACGACTAAGCAGACGTAGTCACGGGCAAAAGTTAGTGTTCAAATAAAACTGCTGTTTTTATAGAAACTTTTCTCGCGTTATTTTCTTCTACGAAAGCGGAGAAACAAAATTACCTTTTTTTACCTAATCCCTGAGTTTAATCCTACCTAATCCCTAAATTTATACCTAAATTTAGGGCTTTATAACATGGCTTCTCGTGACTCACTGAGAGAACGATTCAAGGAAATAGATATTCTCACAGTAGCTTCACAATACATACTAGATGTGATAATGCATACGCATAAGAATATAAAGTCCTTTAAGAAACTGTCCGATATCCATAGTTATAATACGCGAAATAAACATAAGTTAGTAGTCTCCAAGTTTCGTCTACAGAAAGTTAAAAAATCGTTCATGGGAAACTGTGTAACATTTTATAACAAAGTACCCTTAGAGGCATTATGGAACCTGCCCTATACTTCATTCAAGCAATACGTCAAAAATGCACTTCTCAAAAAGGGATACTATAAAATAGATGACTACTTGGGAGACACGGAATCATGGCCAAGTATCCAGTCTCAAAAGCTGTAATAGTTTTGCGTGCAGTGTCCCGGAGAGGCATATGGCGCTGTTGTTTCTAGCTGTTCAACCTTATGTATTAATGTTTGTTATGTTTTAGTTATTTTGATGATGACATTGACATATTAAATACATAGTAGTTATGTATTCTGTAGAACTAGTTTTAAGATTGTTAGCTTAACAGTCTCTTGACGTGAAATATGTATTTCATACAAATTTTTTTTATTTTTATTCTTTGACATTTGGAGAACCTTTACACCTCCAAATCTTATTATTGTGTATTATTATTTTTCTCAGACCGTGGGGACCTTATACATCTCCAAACTTAATGTATTAACCGTGGAGACTATACGTCTCTGTCATATTGTATAATATACTTGACTTGGTACATACTAGTTATGTACAGAATGTAGCATTAGTTTATGAGACTGCTAGTTTAATAGTCCAGACGCGGTTTATTTATTTAGTATAAATTTTATTTTGACACTTGGAGAGACTTTACACCTCCAAATTTTATTAGTATTAGTACTCTGACATTGGGGACCTTTTACATCTCCAGATTTAATGTGTTTTTAACCATAGAGACTATACATCTCTATTGTATTGTATTAATTATTTATTTTAAGATTATTATAATGTAATGTTTACCCAGGTATTGGCTGTTGTATTTATAAATGTTGTTATGTATTTTTCATGTCACTATATGATGTTACTATAAATGTTGTATTGACTTGTAAAAGAGCCCTTGAGGCCTACTTGCAGAATAAATTTTTGAATTTTGAATTTTCGAATTTTTAAATCCCTAAGGCTGACAATAACTCATGTTGCCAACTGAAAACATTACACCTCCGCAATGACACTTGTCGTAATTAGCCCCCGTAAAATATAATGGAAAATAAAATCATCCGAAAACAATCATCCCTGGAATGCAAAATCCTTTTATTGTATCCCGCCCCCCGCATTCTGAACACAGAAGTTCCCAAATTGCGGGCATCTATCTCTTTTACTCCAATTAAGAATCTTCTAAGTTCTATTCAATCTTATACCTACTCTAAATAATTTAGTTAGAATGACAGAGAAAGATGCCCGCAATTTGCGAACTTCGTTGTTTGTAGGCCCTCGTTGTAGGTAGTCTTATAGATTCGATTATTACACCCTCTTAGAAAAAAAACTATAAGGCTTAATTATACAAACTATAACACACAGCTATCATATTTACCTATCGACTTAGTGAATAGACATGTCTTCTCTTCCATTTATTCACACGATGTTTACATAGACGTCTCTTTCATCATAAACGTCAGCTTAAAACCCGTCTTCAAACAAACAACCTCTAACTTATTACGATATTCGTAAAATGAGAGATGCCAGAAACAATCTGTTACCACATCTGGCACAAGGTTGACCGCTCGTACCCTCACCGCTACTTAAATTCGGTGTCTAGGTAATTATTATGGAATCTAGAACCTAGTTTGGGAGTAATTTTAGGCTTGAGACAGGTTGACTGCAAGGTTAACTAGTGTATTTTTAAGGTGGTAAATGGTAGCATAATATTTACGTAATGTTTTAAATATTTAATGCCTATCTATAACTTCCTCACCTCCTCCCCCTCCTCATGTCAATGATGATAAAAAAACATAGATGTTTAACTCCCTGACTTCTGAGCTAGGTAAAAAGTTGTGTTACAGAAGTCAGTGTCCTTAGCTTAATTACATTTACCATTTACATTTTAGACTGAAAGTAAATAATTTTAAGGCTTGTTTTAATAAGAATAGAATTAATGTTTCCTAAAAAGGTAAATTGATTTCCTGTTTTTTTGTGAATCTGTGTGTAGCGGTTGCGTCGGACCATGTCATGTTTTTGACTCGCATTTGTTTATGCAATTGATAATTTCACTCGAATCTTAAATTGAATCACTCTTGCTCTAACATAATAGTTAAACGTTTGGTCAAAAAATACGCCCAGCCTAATGAAATTAAAAAAAAATATATATTACCGCCCGCGGGCATAATATAGCTCATTCCATATCAGTATGCTAACATACTCGTACAATAATAGGTACTTACCGTTTACGAGCAAGTGTGATGAAAAAAATCTTCTAGATTTGAACCTGCCGGCCTATGATGGTTTTGTCATTATATCATTAATCATTTAATGCTTGGATTGGCGATTATCTGATAAGTGACTTAATTCGGTATAAAGTCGCGAGGGTAACCTATAATTGACTAATGATAGCGCGACATATTTGAAAAATGAATTTTAAACTCTATGCCTTAAGGCGTATTTTAAAGAATAGATGATTAAATCACATTCTACCACTTATCTTCATATGACATTAACAGTTAAAAATTATCCATGGTTTGTGCTTTTGAAAAATAAATTGTAAACAAGTATACTTAAAGCGTATTTTAATGAATAGTTGGTTAAATGACATATTACCACATATCCACATTTGACATTGATAGTTAAAAGTTATCCATGATTTAAGAGTTTGCAAAATAGATTCTTATTGTGTTTAATTAAGACGTCTTTTAATAAATAGTTGGCTTAATGATAAGTTGTGTCTACAATTCATACATAGCAAATGGGGAATCATTGCTCGCTTTGATTTGAAGGCACGTTTTAAGGTTTGAAAGACAGGCAAATGTAGTGAAGCGTGTAAGGTGTTCAAAATTAAGCGTGTAGATCATTTCCAACATTTCACACGATGAGTTACTTTTGGTACGGACTGTGCCTATTGAGTGAAATTAACGTAAGGCGGTCTTCACACTGGCGTTGCACCGCATTCCATTGCGATGTGGATGATTTAGTATACGGCAGAGTTCGCTA